>NC_139468.1:12887500-13600000 GCF_057233095.1 Heloderma suspectum
TCATCACTCACAGAATCTCCGGTGCAGAGAAAATTGGTCCAGAGGTCATTTGTCACACCACGATCTACCTTCCATCACACCTGCTTGGAAGGAGGAGGTGGCCAGAAATAACACCTGCTATGGATCAGGGCCCTGTTGAGGCTCCAAGAACTGGAAACTCCCATTGCTGACTGCAGGCCCCACTATAAAACTGCTTGGACACTGCCTGACAATTGCTGGTGCAACAGCTCTTAAAGGATACCTCTGTAAGCCCTGATGGTCCAGGTTGTTTTTGTATCCTGTTCCTACTGCTTCTGTCCTTCTGGACAGTACTCCTGTTCATCCAGGCTTCCTCACCTAGCACCCTGCTCTGACTACAAGGATATTGCTGCCCCCCCCCGCAACTCACCGCTAAACAGGACAGAGTGCCAATTACTTGATCTTTGAAGCAGTCACATGCAGCTACTAATTAATATTAATTTTAAAACATGGGAGTTCCTAGCCACAGGGATGTCAGAGAAATCCACAATGGAATCAAATGAGTTCAGATTTCTATTAATCCAACCCATGGGTTTCACAGCAGACCAGCTTTTCCTAAGCTGCACAGATGCAACAGAGTTGCAGATATATTTTCTTTTACTTTCTGGAATTTTGTTCAAATTTAGTGGTAGAAAAATATGTAAAATAAAGAAAGACTGGCCAAAAAAGTACATTTCCCCCATAGGGTAAAGCATGCAAATGTGCATTTGAGGGGGATTTGCACATTTTTGCAGGTGTAAATTTGTGCAAATGCGAATTTGCACAATTTTGGGAAATTGGAAAAAATCCGTTTCTGCCAATGAGCAGACAATGGAATGAAAGGCACCTGGCAATCCACAAAATGCAGACTGAACAGATTTCACAAAATCCATACATCTCTAGTCACAGACCACCTGTGTCATGTTCAGTTTAGCCCTAACACATGGTATGCTACCGTGAGTCAAATGTCTCAAATCGGCTAGAAGAGCTCCATCTTGGAATGTTTAACCAACCAAATGCCCTTTGGCAAAACTCAAGTTTCCATCTGACATCACGCAAGCAGATTTCCCTCCCTCTCCTCCCCCTGCACCCATGTGCCACCACCACCAAATCTGCTCCAGCAGGTCCCCCAACCCTCTGGAGCATATTAGGTGGGGTAAGGGGGTCCCAGGGGGGGACCACCAGCTGGGTCCGTTCTGCTGGCAGCCACACACAGTTGGAACTGCAATTAGCACACAACTGAAAACTGGTCTAGGTATATTAATCTATTAATGTAACAACACTGAAACACACAATCGTGTATAATTTTTGCTAATTTATCTTTTAGTGAAAATGATTAGTACTTAAACAGAAATAATATAAATCTGAAAAAGCATTATAGATATATTATGTATGTAATAGCTGAAAATTGAAAATCTATATCAAAAAGTATATTTAAAAAAGTATTTCTGAAAATCTTTTTCCAAGAGTCTTTTCTGAAAGTTAGAAACTTATAGAATTATAAACGATTGTAAGTTACATTATCAGACTAATATACCTAGACCAGGTTTCAGTTGTGTGCAAATTGCAGTTTCATATTGGTTCTCTACAACTGTGGCCCTATTTTTTGTTCTATAGCCACACACAGTTGGACGCAACCTTCAGATTCTACAGCTGTGATGTACATTCTTTGACTGGCTGACATCTGTCAGACTCCTTCTCGAAGGCAAAGTCTTTCATTCCAAGGCTTACGTCATCCTCAGCAGGGTGAACTTGTAGCACTCAAAGGAGGAGAAAGGAGTTATTTCTGCTTATCAGGGATGACACATCCTGCCTAGAGATGGGTCAGGGTTCAGCATTATCAGGCCCCCGCCAAGGCCGCTGTTGCATCACAGCAGGGCCAGCCCTACCATTAGGCAGAGTGAGGCCACTGCCTCAGGGGGCAGATGGTGAGGCTGCCCTGTACCAATGAAGCTAGCCTGTTGCCCTCATGCGTGATGACACTGTCCCTTGGCCGGTGTCAAAGTTAAACTCAGTACCAGTCTGGTCAGCTTCTGTTCAGGGAATAGGGACAGGCGCCATTTTGTCCTTTTCCTCAGGCAGCAAAATATCTTGGGCAGGCCCTGCATCAGGGGGCCAATGTCCAACTCTCTGATCTCCCTGGCCCTGTCAGTCCTCCTCTGTCACCACCTCTTTACCTTCCCTTTGGAAGAGCAAGTGAGGAAACAGAGCAGCAGCCATGCAGATTGGACCCAGAGGCAGAGGGCAAGTGAGTGGGCCGGGGGGGGGAGAGGCCCACTGAGAGCATCTTGCCCAAAGGCCCCCTAAAACCAGCACTGCCATAAGATGGGCAAGACACCCTCCAAGGGCCCCCTCCCTCAGTGAGGCTACCTTCTCACTGCCATTGTCACCAGCTGTTCTTGCTCCTCATCCTTGGCATCTCCTGCTCCTCCATCTCACTACCTCCATTGCCTGGGCCAGAGGGAGAGGCAGGTGAGCAAGCAGGTTGCAAGGGCAAAGAGGAGGAGCAAGTCCAGGGAGCCCTTACCGCTGGGCCCCTGCTGGGGTGTGGGCCTTTGACAAGGTCCCAGCTCCGATTACCGTTGAGGCTGGCGCTGAATAAGGGCTCTCCTTTTCCTGCTGAGGGCCAGTTGTGCTCAGGAGGGAATCCATTGCTCAGAGGGCTGGCCTCAATGGTCTTATAGGCCCCTTCCAACCCTACTATGCTATGATTCTATGGTCGGAGACTGAGAGCCAGAGGTCCACAGGGCCAGAACATGCCTGCCCACCCTCCGTCCCTCCCTCTCTCTTTCTCTGCCACCCCATTTTCACTTTCCCCACATTCCTCCCTGCCCAGGAGATGACCTCTACCAGAGGTCTGACCTGATAGCTTGCAGAGGCCTTTTGAAATTGGACCAAGAGCCACATACAGCCTTTGGGCCATAGGTTGCACACCCTTGACTTAGATTAGAAGATAAGAACGGGCACATTACACTGAACCTGGAAATGGAGAGGTAACTAGATCTTTGACTGAGATCATTCAGGAATGTGTCACACTCCGATATTATGAGACCGGGCAATAAGCATCCGCTGAGTCAGATGATCGGCCAAGAAAATCCAGGCCAGCAGGCACCACAGCTGCTCCTGACACAAAGACCCATTGGAAGGAGAGCTGCAACACCTGTTGGCATGAGGGACAGTCAGCTCTGACTGGGCAGGACTACGCCCATTCTTCTCCGATCCCACTTTAAGAAGTCCCGTGTAACCTCTGGCTGGCTGGCTTCCTGTAGACAGAGGGTGAGGCACGTATGCCTCAGACCCGGAAAAGGAATAGCGCTTAATGTGATCTGAAAGGGATATTCCCATTTCCTTTACGTCAGAAAGACATCAAATGGTTTCTAGAAACCCGGAAACTGATGGATACACACACACACACACACACACACACACACGTATATATTCCATCATTTGACTTCCTGGATGCCACCAGTCAGGCTGAACTGTGTCATTGTGCAAAAGCAGTCAGCATTACCTGGTTTTTATCCTTCTTGCATTATTGCAGTTCAGGAGAAGGGTTTATCTCAGTTCAGGCTGTCATGGTCTTACTGTGCAAACAGGGACTATGTTAGCCATAGGTATCGGGATAAAAATCCTTTATAGATAGATTTCACTGACAATGATGAGGGTTAATGACAGAGACCTGGTTTGCACAACTCCATGGCTCACCATGGCTTAATTTACCTATGGGGCCTCTCTCACTGTGGCAGGCCCCCACGGCAGCCATTCTGTGACTAGAATCATAGGATGGTAGGGTTGGAAGGGGCCTACAAGACCATCGAGTCCAACCCCCTGCTCAATGCAGGAATCTAACTAGCCGCACTCTCTGTGGGACGTATTTCATGGTGGTGCCCACAGCAGCTTCTCAAATTCCCAAATGTGCCTGCAGGTCCAAAGAGGTTGGGGGTCCTGCCTTGGGGCCTTCTTGCTGCTCAGAGCCTGATGGCAAGAGTCCTTCCCCAGGGTTCAGTAGGGAAGCCGTTCTCTAGGCCAGGGGCCTCGACTCCAAAAGGACCAGGGAGCGAGGTTGACACCTCCACAGAGCTGCTGCGGCTGCTGCTGCTCAAGGACTCCACCTCAGACGACCCGCCAGTGGCGGAGGGGAGGCACCAAAGGGCACTTTCCCATCGACCCGCTCAAACGTGGAGCCTGACAGAGACAGTGGACTTGCCACATCAGGACAGTCAGACGGTCTCTGTTGGCAAGTTCCTCATTCTATGAAAGCAGGAGGAAGAAAGGAACTGTGGCAGTTCCCTGCTTGAGACGAGGGCTGTGGAATTACCTACACAGGGAACTGAGTGAGGAAGCGGCAGTCCGCTTCCCCATCGGCTCTTAGCCTCCTCGTCCTCCGCCCCAAGTTTCGGTGTATGAGGGTGGCATCCGCAAGGAAGGACAAGGGAGCCACTGTGAAGGGAGGGACGTCTCTCTCGCGACCCATCAGCACTGCCACATGAGTCAGCTCTCCTCATCGCTGCCTTCAGTGATGCTGACGGTAGATCGCCTTCAGCCACTGCGCACAGTGGAGGCTGGTGGCTCCAATTTCGGTGGGGCTGTGAATTGTCAGGGTGGACACTGAGCCCATAGAATCCCAGAGTAGTTCTGATTCTGAGGAAGAGGAGTTGCTCCTGGGAGAGGAGCGCACTCCTCTTTCCCAGGGCCAACAGCTGACGGAGATTCCTCCCACCAGCATTCCTAGCTTAGATAGCAGTCCTGGGAGTGACAGAGCGCGGGAAGCAGACTTGATGGACACGTGACGCCGACGCAGAGAGCGGCGCCAAATGGAGGGCGCAGAAAGGAGGCGTAGTGCCCGTTTGGCGCGCAAACAACGGCTGCGCCCAGAGGATCCAAGGGAAAAGGGGAGGGACTCTCCCTAGTCCTTAAGTTCAGGGGTCTGCCAGTAATTCCCTTTCAAACGGGGACCAACTGTTCCAACGTAGGGCATAGGTACTCTGCTGCTCATATCTAGTTGCTAACAGTAGAGTTGTTAAGTTGTAAAAGAGGAATAAAGCTTTTAAAAGAATCCATTTGTCTGTGTCTGGACTTGGCTACTGGATTAGACTGAGAGAGGCCTCCAAGGAGCCCTTGACAGCTTGGTCCCCATTTGAAAGGGAATTACTGGCAGACCCCTGAACTTAAGGACTAGGGAGAGTCCCTCCCCTTTTCCCTTGGATCCTCTGGGCGCAGCTGTTGTTTGCACGCCAACCGGGCACTACGCCTCCTTTCCGTGCCCTCCATCTGGTGCCGCTCTCTGCTTTGGCGTCGCACATCCACCAAGTCTGCTCGGTCACTCCCTGGACTGCTATCTAAGCTAGGAATGCTGGTGGGAGGAATCTCCGTCAGCTGTTGGCCCTGGGAAAGAGGAGCACGCTCCTCTCCCAGGAGCAACTCCTCTTCCTCAGAATCAGAACTACGCTGGGATTCTATGGGCTCAGTGTCCACCCTGACATGAATCCACTCTGGGTTTCAGTCAGAACCACCCAGAACAGTAAAGGAGCTACCCAAGCTGCTGAACCCATGTTGGTGATATGTTTCAGAACTTTGGATAGCTCCTTTAGAGTTCTAGCTGGTTCTGACTGAAACCCAGAATGGATTCACAGCCCCACCATAATTGGAGCCACCAGCCTCCACTGGCCATGCAGAAACGGAATCCTGCCACCCAGGGCCTTTTTAAGGGGTTGGGGCAAGGAGGCAAATGCCCTGGGCCTCACATATGAGGGGGGCCTCACACATGACAGGGGGCACATCACCACCGGCATTGCTGCCAATTCATGTCTTTCAGAATCCCGCTAACTTGAGCTCCAGAAACCTAATGGGGAAAAATCACAAAGCAAACTCTACTGACGCTCCTGTCCTTTTGCCGTGGCAGAACGAGCAAGATGGCTGCAGCCGCAGGCAGTGCTATCCGCAGAAACCCAGCCCACCCTTTGTCAAACACACAGTACAGCATCCTCAATGCAGCGGCCCGGTTCACACATCACGACACCCCATCGAAGGTTGTTTTACCCTCAAGGAGCAGCTGCATGTGCTGGGCACCATTAGGAATATTCAAACCCCGACTGGGGGTTGCCATTGCGTGTGAACCCAGCCACCATGGGCTATGCGAAGGTTGTTTAACCCTCACATAACCCACAGTGGCCAGGTTCCATGCAATGACGACAACCGGTTGCGGGTTGAAAATTCGCAATGATGCCTGGCACGTAGGGTGGCTCCTCGAGCGTAAAATAACCCTCGATGGGGTGTCATGACGTGCGAACCAGGCCAGTGCCTACAGGCCCCAGTGTGCTGGTGGAGACCTGCCAGAGCGACCTCCATTTGAGGGCCCCTCAAACTAACGTTCTGCCCAGGGCCTCTCAGTGTCTTAAAAAGGCCCTGCCACCCCCATGAACCATGTGGACGTGACCTTCTAGGCTTCGATATCAAGTAAAGGTGGGTCTACTCAAGTAGAGAAGTCTCCACTCTGCAGATGTAGAGCCCCCAACACACGGAAGGCTGCAGGCACAGGAAAAGGGGCATGCGTAACAGAAGGCAATCGCCCCATCCCTTCTCTTCCCCTTGCACAGTGGTGATCGCATGTATGTGTGGCAGCGGGGAGAGCTGCTCATGACATTAGAACTGGAGGTCACTCAATGAAAGTGGCTGACAGGAATGGCGAAAGGGAAGAGGGAGACATTTTTCTCCCTCATTCAGAACAGATCACAGGAAGGTACTTCTTCACACACAGCGCAGAGTTAACCGTGGAATTCACTGCCACAAGATGGGGTGAAGGCCACCAACTTAGATGGCTTCAAATGTAATTTATTTTATATTTATTATCAGCATTTATATACCATCTTATCTGCAAAAAAAAAAGCCATTAAGGTGGCGCACAACCATTTAAAACAATAAACATGTAAAGCCATAAGAACATGAACATTAAAATGGTCAAACCATTCAACAGCTCGTTTTAAACTGAAAAGATGCATCTTGATGCCCTTTCTAAAAGCCAAGAGAGTGGGGGCCAAACGTAGCTCTTGGGGGATCACAGTCCATAGTTTGAGAGCAATAGCTTGGCGGATTAGACAGATAAGGGAAGATAAGGACTCCTAAGTGCTGCTGGTCATGATGGCTATTTATGGATTTATTTATATGTACCAATATTTATGAATCGCTTCAGTTAAAGAAATACCAAGGCAATGTACAGAAGGCAAGATTACGTTCCAGGGAATGCCTGTTGGAAAGGATATGTTACGAGGCCAAGAATCCGGAGGGGTTGCCACCAGCCTCATTTGTAGTCGTAGGGAGTTCCAGAGAGTGGCAGAAGGCCTCTGTGTACCAGGGGAACATGAGTTGGAGGGGGATGTTACGCTCATGGCCTGCTTCTGGGCTTCACAGAGACAGCTACTCGGGCATTGTGGGAACAGAATACTGGACAACCTAGGCCTTTGGTTTGATCCCACAGGATACTTCTTGTTTTCTTATTTGGGAAATATCAATATAAGTACTTATGGAATTTGCTGCCACAGCATGCAGTGAGAGCTGCTACCTTAGACTCTCTCAAAGGGGCTTCAGCAAATTCACCCATCAATGGCTACTGATCATCGTGGCTGAATAGAGCCTCCAGTATCACAGGCAGTATCCTTCTGAATACCAGTTGCTGAGCAACCCAAGCGGGAGGCTGCTATTGTGCTGTGAGGGTGACATTGGGAGAGGGCTGTTGCCTCCAAGTCCTACTCGTGGGTTTTCCAGAAGGCATCTGGTTGGCCACCATGGGAAATGGGATGCAGGAATTGATGGGCCTTTGGCCTGGGCCAGCAGGGCAGTTGTGTTCTTATCTTCAGGATTATGAGGGAGGCCAAGAAAAGGGCAGAAACATCACACAGAGCTGCTTCCCACAGAAATGAAACCACAAAACCACTCATACGATGTGACCTCCAAGCGTTCTCTCTGTTTGTGCTGAATATGAAACCAACAGCAGTCTCCTCTCACTGCAGATGGAGGCGGTTGTGTAGCAAGCTGTGGTGCAGACATGTTCTTTTTGTTGCTGACTTCCTTCAAAGGCACATGAGAACTTGGAAAGTGCTCTGGAAATGGCAGGCCACCCTTGAGTCAGATGAGCATTTTCTGTGGGATGAAAGCACATGAGCCTGCCTTTGGCAATTCCCCAAGCCATCATTTTATTCATCGACCTGAAATCGAGCGAATGAGGGGTGGCAGTCTTGCCGGATTTTACGCTACAGAAACCAGAGAGTACCGAAACTCTCAGAAGTCTGAATCATTTTGTTTTCTTGGGGGGCTGTCTTTGAAGACAGCTTGGAAACTTCAGTTGGCTCAAAATGTGACACAGGGCTGGCCCTACCGTTAGGCAGAGCAAGAGTGGCAGAACCTCTTTCAGCCCGAGGGCCAAATTCCATTTCAGAGAATCTCTCGGGGGCTGCATTCTAGTGGTGGGCAGGGCTGAAGGCAAAGGGGTGGGGCCAAAGGCAGAAAGGGTGAATCCAAAATACCAGCCATGCCAGCATATTGTAGCTTGAAGCTCTAAACCTCAAGATCTAAGCCTTATGGAAGACATTTCAACCTTTGAGAATAGGGAGGGGCCGTAGCTCAGTGTGATAGAGTACCTGCTTTGCATGCAGAAGGTCACTGGTTTGATCCCCAGCTTCTCCAGGGAGGGCAAGGAAAGAATCCTGCCTGAAACCCTGGAGTGCCGCTGCCAGTCAGTGTCAACAAGGTTGGGCTAGATGGGCCAATGGCCTTACTCAGTATAAGGCAGCTTCCTATGTTGCTATGTTCCTAATAGGGAAATGCAGCACAAAAGTCAGGAAACGTCCCAGGGCCTGATGGTCAGTGGAAAGGGGGTGTGTGTGTGGTCATCTTGGGAACCCTAGGGGGCCATATTTGGCCCATGGGCCTGAGGTTACACACCCCTGCGGAAGATCAACTCCCATTGCTCCCATTACTTTTAGGCCACCTATACTAAGAACCAGGATATCTCAAGAATCGACTCTTCCTATATAAACCTGCCTAAGCGTTGCAGTCCATCACTGAGACATCGTCCTAATCTCCCTGCCATCAGTCACACATGGGTAGATGTGAGGCACTTTTTTTCTTCTGTGGCAAAAGTTGGATCACAGCCGGTGTTTTTAACCCTTTCCTCTCCTGATGCGGTCCTGCAGGACATCTCGCAGCTGAAGCTGGTACTTGTATTGGGAGACAATCCCCCATTGCTGCCTTTAACGGGATGTTCCTCAGGACCACAGCAAGGGAGGAAAGAGTTCAGATTCCCCCTGTATGCCTACCCTGATCCCATCAGCGCCTCCAGCTGACACAGGTTGCATTTTTAAATACCTGCGCATCAAATGGAAAGGCACATTGAATTTGGCTCTATCGCCTTTGGCAGAGCTAAACCCTTTTGTAGGTCCTAAGTCCGCCCTCTGCACTGCCACTTCCTCTCAGGGCCACACCCACTTCCTGCCTGACAGACAGATGATGGCAACTCAGTAGCCAGCTAGCCCACAGACACGCACACAGACCCCTCCCACAGAGATCCTTTTCCGTGGTCAGTACAGAATTAGCTCAGCAAGGACAATTGCCTCCATCATCCAAGGGCACTATTTATGGAGAAGACACATTTCGCTGGTTATGTTTGGGCAAAACAACAGCCTTGAGAAACTCTCTGAACAATGGCTGGTGCTATATTAGCCTGTTTGAGTTGCTTATAACAATAATAGCAGGAACTGTTAATACACCGTAAACAAATGCCTGCAACGAAACAGTCACTCAGGCAGCTTCTGTCCATACAAGGAACTAGAAATGCCTGGAACAAAAATGAATCCCAAGTGGGAGATGAAAGTAAAACAGAAAGGCTATAAGCTGCACACCTTGCCCTGGCTAATGGAAATAAACAATATTAATAAAATATTAGTGTATGGAGGGGGGGTGGAACCCCTTGGGTATATTTCAAGCCCCTTCTTGAACATTCAGCTTTTTTTAAGTATCTTACAGCAGAACTGAGATGCCCCCTACTCATTTTTACTAAGCTATTTGCAATCAAAAGGAGCAGGGAGTCCTGTGATCTTGGGGGAGGGGGAGTAAAATGGATCAAAAGGAGGAAGAAAAGGGAATTATCTGGGGTAGCTGTCCTGCTGGCATCTGCCTTCCTCCCCTCCTCTTCCTCCCCCCCCCCCGCCCTGAATGCTCTCTGGGAATGACACAGAATTATGATGTAGCCTCATTCAAACAGGCATTCTGATGAGGGGGGCTTTTGCCCCATCCCACCTGCCACCCCAAATTCAAGCCAAATGCTGAAGGACTGCCCATTGAGCCCTAGAATTTCTAGCCCTTTTTATTTGTATAAGAAAAGGCATGATTTTACCCCGTTGCTCATTGAGATTTTAACCCTCTCCAGCCTTCCAGTGCTCTAGACAAGCACTAGGTTTTTCTTTTAGAATGCTATGACATTAGATTTGCTGGAATCAACAATGAATGTCCTTTCAATCATTTTAAACATAGCAAGCTCCCTAACTTTATGCCTTGGATGCTCTCTGAGGACTGAGTTTAAAAACTAGCTTCCGTTCCAGCAGGCCGTACAGAGAGAGATGAGAGGGAAAGCAAGACCATTTTCCTCTTTCTTCCCCATCACTTTTTCCTTATAAGCTGCTTCAGGAACCTTTTTGACTGAGGAGCAGGATAAAAATATTTTCAGTAAATAAGTAATAATACATAACACATTACTGCAATGCATTGTATGTTGGGCTGCCTTTGAAAATGGTCCAGAAACTTCAGCTGGTCCCGCATAGGACAGCAAGTTTGTCAACAGGGACAGGCCAATGCGATCATATGAAGCCAGTACTTTTCCATCTATGCTGGCTGCCATTCCATGTCCAGGCCCTATTCAAAGTGCTGGTATTAACATTCAAAGCCCTAAAGAACTTGGGGCCAGGTTACTTGAAGGATCATCTCCTCCCTCCCAAGTATCCCTGACCAGACCCTAAGATCATCCTCAGCGTTCCTTCTCCAGGAGCCCCCACCAAAGGAACTGAGGTGCATGGCTACTAAGAAGAGGGACTTTCCTGTTGTGGCACCCCAGTTGTGGAATAGGCTTCCCAGAGTCCTCACCTGGCACCTATGTTGTGCTCTTTTCAGCACCAGGTGAAGACCTTCTTGTTCTCCTAGGCATTTTAGTCTTTCAGTTTCTGTTGTTTTAAATCTGTTCCTGTATTTTAAATCTTTGCATTGCTGCAAAGTTTTGTGTGTTTATTTCTATTTTAAACTTTAGTTTTAAGCTTTTATAGGGCTTCTTCATGCAGAGCTTTTAACCTGCCATTGAGATTGCTCACTCACGGAAATTTGCAGGCCTTTTAGATAACGTCATGAACCTGCAGGGCATCTCCTGCACTAAATGACCTTTATTCCATTTTTAAATAGATCGGAGATCATGAGCTATCAAATTACCCCGCTTGTGTTCCGCTTGAGTTCCCTCCATGAAAAAGGAAAAGCCACAAGAAGAGGAGCAAAATCTATGAAACATGTGGAAGACTCAGATAAGGGGGGAAAGGAAGGGGAAAGGGGGGAGGAAGCACGTGTAAAGGGAGTTGTTGTGATCCTGCATTTAAAACAGAAGCAGAAAGCCTGTTTTAAATGAGGGATTTTAGGCTGGTGTAGAGATGTTCCCAGTGTATCTTATGTTGTATTTTATGCTTTCAATTGTTCTGAGCCGCCCAGAGAGCTTTGGCTATTGGGCAGTATAGGAATGTAATAAATAAATGGATCATAAAAAGCGATGCAGTGCTTAGCTGCAGATTGGGTTCCTATGCTTAGCCCAGCCCCATGACACAGGCTAGACAGCTCGCATTACCTGCTTAGCAGGAACACATGCCTGGCATGTATGCAGTTATAAGCCTGGCACGAGCAGGTGCTCCTGGCGTGGAGGAACCCTTGCCTCTCACTGACATCATTCACACAGTCTTGACATCGTGATATGACTGAGTTTCCTGCCGGCAGATGAGATCAGGCCCCATTGAAAAAGGTTTTCCTGTTTACACCAAGCAGCTGCTGTTGCTAAAATGAAATCAAGCCCGAGCTGAGTCAGGGGCCAAGAGATTGTTCACAGCTCCAGCCACCACCCTTCCCATGGAGTCTGAACTTGGCCAATGGGATGGGGTGGGGGGAAACTACCCAGACACTGAGGTTTAGCGCTCTCAGCACACACCGCAATGGCCCCATGAGGTCTAAATTCCTCGGTAGTTACAGTCAAAGTGCCAAAGTAGATGATACATGAAATGCAACTTATGCATTTTTTTTTTTTTTTATGAATTAGCAGCCATAACGGGGAAGGGAAGATGATCAGGACCACACCATACAGCAGGGGTGCTGAACAGTGGAGGCTGGTGGCTCCAATGTCAATGGGGCAGTGAATCTGCTGCAGGTTTCAGTCAGAACCAGTTGGAACTTTAAAGGACCTTAAAGCACCTTGGAGAGCTCCTTTAGAGTTCTGACTGGTTCTGCCTGAAATCTGGAGCAGATTCACTGCCCCACTGTCATCAGAGCTGCCAGCCTCCACTGGTGCAGAACCTCTAGACTGCTTGGGGCCCAAATACAGCTCTCCAGGGTTCCCAGATGGCCATGATCCCTTCCCTGGGCCCCACCCCATTTCCCCCAACCACTGATCATTCAGTGGTTTCCTAGCTGTTGTGCAGTTTTCCCCCCATTCTAAAAGGTTAAAATGCCTCTCATAAGGCTCAGTTACTGGCAGGAAGAGATTTAGAGCTTTTGTACATGAGCTTTTGTACATTTATTGTGCGCTCATGATTCCACACTCATGGTAGTTCGTGGGCGCTTTTGATGACAACGTCATCCTCCGGGGGGGGCCCCATGCATTCCAAGCATTTTTGCCGTGGGGGGGAGGTTGATCAGGGAAAGTCTGGTATTTTGGATAATGGTGGAACGAAATGCTACAGTAATTGCACAATTCTGCTATACCACAGCACCATCTAGAGGTTATGTGGCCGGACATGTAGTAAGCAGTGTCAAGAATTAATCTGAACACATGGAGATGTCTGGCAGCTCAGATTCGGAATCAGAATGGGAACAGCAAGACCAGAGGGAGGCACCCTCCCTAGTGAGCCCAGATACAGAGAGACTTTCTTGACACACAGATGGCCTAGCCTGAATGGCTCTCCCATTCCTCCCCCATGAGAACTCAAGTTTCAGAGGGAGAGGAGGAGGAGGGTGAGGGGCGTGACTTGAGGGACGCTAGGGTCCATCACAGAGGGAAGTGAGAAAAGTTAGGGGCAGGGCTCAGACACTCCACCAGGTTGGCCACTCATGGAAGCCAATGTAGGAGGTAGCCACCCTAGGGGTGGGCCATCCCTGCCAAGCAAGTCTGGTCAAGAAGTTCATGCCCAGACTGCTGGCAACTTCTCTAACTTCCACTTCATCTCCTCTACTGATATTCGTAGATGTGTGGATTAGCTGGTTCATTGCAGTCTGAGAGTTTCCTAGAATCTGCATTTGTAAATAAGCTAGTTGTTTACTAATGGTGTTGGCCTGAAGCTTGGTTTCCTGGAATGTGTTGATTGTGAAGAGAGAGGGCGAAGGAAGGTGACAGGCAGAGAAGGAAAAAATGGGGGGAAAACATGTATCTTAATCCCACAAAGACTCTGGAAGCAGAAGCCATTGTAAAGTGGCAGGTTAAAAGCCTCATCTAGAAAAGCCCTTAAGCTAAAACATGCTGGCATTTGGCTAATTTTTGTCCCACCCCTTTTGCCTTCAGCCCCAGCAAGCACTGGTATGCGGCTCCTGAGAGCTTCTCCAAAATGGAATTTGGCCCTTGCGGTGAAAGAGGTTCAACACCCCTGGGCCAGTGTCAAGGGTAGGCATGGCAGGGCACCAGCTGGAGGCCCACATCCCACCGACAAGACCCCCCCTGGAGACGCTCCTCCTCTTCACCCTTGCACCCTGCTTGTTCCCTTCCCTCCCCCTGTGGCCCAGACAACGGTAGTGGTAAGGAGGAGGAGATGCCCCTGCCTGCTTGCTCACTGGCTCTCGCCCAGTCAAGCAAGCAAGTCATCGCAATGATGCAAAAGAGGACGAGGACCAACAGCAATGTCAGAAGGCCTCTGCAAGTGATCAGGTCAGACCTTTGGTAAGAGTCATCTGTCCCTCCTCTGCTGGCAGCCTGCTGGGCAGGGAGGCACATGGGGAAAGAGAAAATGGGGTGGCAGAGAAAGAGGGTGGGCAGGCAAGTTCTGGCCCTGTCCACCTCTGGCTCTCAGTTGCCAATAGATTCCCTCCTGAGCAAAAATGGCCCTCAGCAAAAAAAAGAGAGAGCTTCCCGTCCCTGTTCTAAAGCCCTTATTCAGCACCAGCCTCGAGGGTAGGCACAGTTGGGCACTTGTCAAGGCCCACACCCCAGCAGGGGCCCAGTGGTAAGGGCTCCCTGGAGTTGCTCCTCCTCTTCACCCTTGCAATGTGCTTTGTTCACCTGCCTCTCACTCTGGCCCAGGCAATGGAGGTGGCGGGGGGGAGGATGAGGAGGAGATGCCACGGCATGCTTGCTTCTGCTCCCTGGCTCTCTTCCAGTCAAGCAGGCATGTTGCAGCCATGAGGGGAAAGGATGAATAGCCAGAGTGGCTGGTGACAATGGCCATGAGAAGGTAGACCCACTGAGGGAGGGGGCCCATTAAGGATTTCTTGCCCAAGTCTCCTCAAAAACCTGGAGCTGACACTCTCCTTAATGCAGGGATGGGCAACCACCAGCTCGACAGCAACAGCAGCTGCAGACAGTAAGAAGGGAGACTTCCTGGAGAAAGGGGCCCACTGAGGGTGTCTTGCTGCAAAGCCCCCAAAAACCTGGAGCCAGCAGTGGAAAGAGGGGTTAACCCCTTCCTCCTCCTCCAGGGTCCCACTGTAAATTGCCTGCAAATAGCTTGGGGGGGGGGGGTTCATAGAATCACAGAATCCTAGAATAGTAAGGTTGGAAGGGGCCCATAAGACCATCGAGTCGAACCCACTGCTCAGTGCAGGAATCCAAGTCAGAGCATCCCTGACAGATGGCTGTCCAGCTTCATCTTGAATGCCTCCAGTGTGGGAGAGCCCACCACCTCCCTAGGTAATTGGTTCCATTGTCATGTTGTTCTAAGAGTCAGGACGTTTTTCTTGATGTTCAGCCGGAATCTGGCATCCTGTAACTTGAGCCCATTATTCCATGTCCTGCACTCTGGCATGATCGAGAAGAGATCCTGGCCTTCCTCTCTGTGACAACCTGTCAAGTACTTGAAGAGCATTATCATATCTCCCCTTAAGTTTTCTTTTAAGGCTAAGCATGCCCAGTTCATTCAGTCTCATAGAATCATAGCATAGTAGGGTTGGAAGGGGCCTATAAGACCATCAAGTCCAACCCCCTGCTCAGTGCAGGAATCCAAGTCAGAGCATCCCTGACAGGTGGTTGTCCAGCTTCATCTTGAATGTCTCCAGCGTGGGAGAGCCCACCACCTCCCTAGGTCATTGGTTCCATCATCTTATCAAGCATTATGTTTGGTTTCCAACCAGTTTCCTGTGGGAAACCCCCAAGTAGGACATGAGTGCAATAGCATGCTTGCATTCATGTTCAACAGTAACTGATATACAGAGGCAGCATATAGCTGCCAGGACTAATAAGCATTCATAGCCGTCTGTTCCATTAATGTGTCCAATTTGTTTTGAAACCCATCCAAGTTGGTGGCCATCACTACATCTTGTGGTAGCAAACTCCAGTTTAATTCTGTGTTGTGCAAAGGGGTTCTTTTTTATCTGTCCTGAATCTCTCTCCATTCAGATTCATGGAATGACACCATGGGGTTCGAGTATTATGGGAGAACCACGCCCAAGACCAGGCAGCTATTAGTACAGGAAACATTTTCAAATTCTAAGTTCTAAGTTGTCCTGAGATTTAACTGTAAGTCACCTTGGGGGCCCTATTGGGGTCAAAAGGCAACTCAAAAATTTACAGATAATTTTTAAGGTGCAGCAGGCTAAAGTTGTAACTTGATGGAAGTGTTCTAGTGCCATTGGAATGGAGCCCAAATGCTTACCCCACAGAGAAAAACATTAGCCAGTATACAAGCTGTGTCTCACTCCTACCCTTTGCACAGACTTGTACATCGACCTTCCATAGATATTGGCTGGTTTCTGCTTGGCCAGCCTTCCATGGGTCCACTGTTGTCATTGCTGGCCACTCCACCATCAGCCACATTGGAACCACAGTGTGTGTGTGGGGGGAGGTTAACCTCCTGCCTAAATGGCATGCTCATGATCTTGATCTCACCACCCCCATGATACCCAATACATAAAATGAGTTCACACTTCCTCTAGAGAATGCCTGAAGGTTGCAGAGCCACGATAGAAGGTGAGCCAGGAAGATTAGCTCAGCTGTGCCAGGTATTATTAGGAAAAGGAACTGAAAAACAAAAACAGGAAACACCATAAATTCAGTGCAGCCAAATTTAGAATACAGTGCACAGATCTGGTGGCATCTCAGAAATACCCTAGGAATGCAAAATGTGTTTAGCAGAGTTTAACTCCACCAGTAATCAAGACGGGAATTGCAGGTGTTTTCTCACCTTTCTAAAAGTCTGCATGGATTTGCACTTAAGAAAAAAAAGATGAACCTCGAAATGGAAGTTAGGCTGGCAGATTCATTCCCTTCAAGAAAGAAAACGAAAAAATAATCCAAGGGAAAGGGCTGGTCTGAGACCAGATCCAAGAACTGGGCTTAAATCCAAGCATGGAGCAACTAGTCATCCTTAAGAAAATGGCTTTGGGCCTTGTTACTTTAAACAAAGGCAGAAAACCTGGAGGGTACCCATCATGCCAGCCATTCAAACCCCAAGGGGGAGGGGAAAGTCCCTCTTTCTCATACAAATGGGAAGTCCCTGTGATTGTCCAGAAATGTATTTGTTGTTGTTGTTGTTGTTGTTCAGTCGTTCAGTCGTGTCCGACTCTTCGTGACCCCATGGACCATAGCACGCCAGGCCTTCCTGTCCTGTGCTCTCTCCCGGAGCGTGCTCAAGTTCATATTCATTGCATCCGTGATGCTATCTAGCCATCTCATCCTCTGCCGTCCCCTTCTCCTTTTGCCTTCAGTCTTTCCCAGCATCAGGGTCTTTTCCAGGGAGTTTTCTCTTCGCATTAGGTGGCCAAAATATTGGAGCTTCAGCTTCAGTATCTGTCCTTCCAATGAGCAGTCAGGGTTGATTTCCTTTAGGATGGACTGATTTGACCTCCTTGCAGTCCAGGGGACTCGTAAGAGTCTTCTCCAGCACCACAGTTCGAAAGCATCAATTCTTCGGCGCTCAGCCTTCCTTATAGTCCAGCTCTCACAGCCATACATTACTACTGGGAAAACCATAGCTTTGATTAGACGGACCTTTGTCGGCAAGGTGATGTCTCTGCTTCTTACTATGCTGTCTAGGTTGGCCATAGCTTTCCTCCCAAGGAGCAAGCGTCTTTTAATTTCATGGCTACAGTCACCATCTGCGGTGATCTTGGAGCCCAAGAAAGTAAAATCTGTCACTGCTTCCATTTCTTCCCCTTCTATATGCCAGGAAGTGATGGGGCCAGATGCCATGATCTTCGTTTTTTTAATGTTGAGTTTCAAACCAGCTTTTGCACTCTCCTCTTTCACCCTCAACAAGAGGCTCTTGAGATCCTCTTCACTTTCTGCCATTAGGGTGGTATCGTCTGCATATCGGAGGTTGTTGATAATTCTCCCAGCGATCTTAATTCCGACCTCTGATTCATCCAACCCGGCATTTCTCATGATGTACTCTGCATATAAGTTAAATAAGCAGGGTGACAATATGCAGCCTTGTCATACTCCTTTCCCAATTTTGAACCAATCGGTTGTTCCATGTCTGGTTCTTACTGTTGCTTCTTGACCCTCGTACAGGTTTCTCAGGAGACAGGTAAGGTGGTCTGGTACTCCCATCACTTTAAGAATTTGCCACAGTTTGTTGTGATCCACACAATCACAGGCTTTAGCGTAGTCAATGAAGCAGAAATAGACGTTTTTCTGGAATTCTCTTGCTTTCTCCATGATGCAGCGAATGTTGGCAATTTGATCTCTAGTTCCTCTGCCTCTTCTAAACCCAGCTTGTACTTCCGGTAGTTCTCGGTTCGCATACTGCTGAAGCCTAGCTTGTAGGATTTTGAGCATCACCTTGCTGGCATGTGAAATGAGTGCAATTGTGCGGTAGTTTGAACACTCTTTGGCGCTGCCCTTCTTTGGAATTGGAATGTAAACTGACCTTTTCCAGTCTTGTGGCCACTGTTGAGTGTTCCAGATTTGTTGGCATATTGAATGCAGCACTTTAACAGCATCATCTTTTAGGATTTTAAATAGCTCGGCTGGAATACTGTCATCTCCGCTAGCTTTGTTGTTACTAATGCTTCCTAAGGCCCACTTGACTTCACTCTCGAGGATGTCCGGCTCAAGTTCAGTGACCGCACTATCATGGCTATCAGGGACATTCAGATCTTTCCTGCATAGTTCTTCTGTGTATTCTTTCCACCTCTTCTTAATCTCATCTGCTTCTGTTAGGTCCCTGCCTTCTTTGTCCTTGATCATGCCCGTCTTTGCACAAAACGTTCCCTTGAGATCTCCAATTTTCTTGAAGAGATCTCTAGTCTTTCCCATTCTGTTGTTTTCCTCGATTTCTTTGCATTGTTCATTTAAGAAGGCCTTCTTGTCTCTCCTTGCTATTCTCTGGAACTCTGCATTCAGTTGGGTATATCTTCCCCTTTCTCCCTTGCTTTTCGCTTCCCTTCTTTCCTCAGCTACTTGTAAAGCCTCATCAGACAGCCACTTGGCTTTCTTGCATTTCTTTTTCTTTGGGATGGATTTCGTTGCTGCCTCCTGAACAATGTTACGGACCTCCGTCCATAGTTCCTCAGGCACTCTGTCTATCAGGTCTAATCCCTGAAATCTATTCCTCACCTCCACTGTATATTCATCAGGGATATGATTTAGGTCATACCTGAACGGTTTAGTGGTTTTCCCGACGTTCTTCAATTTAAGCCAAAATTTTGCAAGAAGCAGCTCATGATCTGAGCCACAGTCAGCTCCAGGTCTTGTTTTTACTGACTGTATGGAGCTTCTCCATCTTTGGCTGCAAAGGACATAATCAATCTGATTTCGATATTGACCATCTGGTGATGTCCATGTGTAGAGTCGCCTCTTGTGCTGTTGGAAAAAAGTGTTTGCTATGATCAGCATGTTCTCTTGGCAAAACTCTATTAGCTTTTGTCCTGCTTCATTTTGTACACCAAGGCCATGCCTGCCTGTTATCCCGGTGATTTCTTGACTTCCTACTTTAGCATTTCAATCCCCTATGATGAAGAGGACATCTTTTTTTGGTGTTAGTTCTAGAAGGTGTTGTAGGTCTTCATAGAACCGATCAACCTCAGCTTCTTCGGCCTCAGTGGTTGGGGCATAGACTTGAATTACTGTGATGTTGAATGGTTTGCCTTGGATTCGTACTCAGATCATTCTATCATTTTTAAGATTGTACCCCAGTACTGCTTTTCCCACCCTTTTGTTGACTATGAGTGCTACTCCATTTCTTCTAAGGGATTCTTGCCCACAATAGTAGATATGATAGTCACCTGAATTAAATTCGCCCATGCCTGTCCATTTTAGTTCGCTGATTCCCAAGATGTCGATGTTGATGTTCAATCTTGCCATCTCATGTTTGACCACCTCCAGCTTACCTTGATTCATTGATCTGACATTCCAGGTTCCTAAACAATATTGTTCTTTACAGCATCGGATTTTCTTTTCACCACCAGACACATCCACAGCTGAGTGTCCTTTCGGGTTTGGCCCAGCCGCTTCACTCTTTCTGGCGCTACTTGGAAATACCCTCTGCTCTTCCCCAGTAGCATATTGGACACCTTCCGACCTGAGGGGCTCATCTTCCGGCGTCATCTCTTTTAGCCTTGTGATACGTTCCATGGGGTTTTCTTGGCAAGAATACTGGAGTGGGTTGCCATTTCCTTCTCCAGTGGACCACATTTTGTCAGAACTCTCTGCCATGACCTGTCCGTCTTGGGTGGCCCTGCACGGCATAGCTTATGGCTTCATTGAGTTACGCAAGCCCCTTCGCCACAACAAGGCAGTGATCCATGAAGGGGAGAAATGTATTACTTTCCAACAATACCTACATTGTAGGCTCCCCACTTCTGAGGGGTGGAAAGTCCGAGGGCCAATGTGACAGGTGTGTGTGTGTGTGCATGCGTGCGCTCTGGATGGAAGACCCCTAGAGACTTTGTGTGTCTCGATATTATTCCCTCTATTTCCAATCTTCAGGCAGAGAGTGCCGCTTCATTATATAGCCAAAATGGCATCCTTCATGCACAAGAGGAAAACAGCATCCGTTGAGGGAACCACAATGATTGCAGAAGTACAAAGAAGATCTTTAGAAAAACCCCTAAGGAGGACCCAAAAAAAATAGCCTGCTGAAGATGGTATGAGCTCAGTGGCCTGGAAATGCTGAATGTTGGCGTGTGGAATGGAAAACTGGGATGGGGATGTGGGGGCAAGGAAGCAGAATGGATCAGAATGGCTGGAAGCACTCTACATGCAACATCTTTTATGTTGCATTGGGTTGCTTTATTAATGAGAACAGTCTCATTGGGGGAACAAACAGGTACTACAGCAGGCAGAAAATTGACAGAAAGTAAATTCTTCCCCAGGCCACCCAGGTTCTCCATCAGCTAGAGTCTAAATAGAAAGTCCCACTCCAACTAGAAACTCCTAGCTCTCTTCTTGCTTAAGAACATAAGAAGAGCCATGCTGGATCAGACCAAAGGTCCATCTAGTCCAGCATTCTGTTCACACAGTGGCCAAGCAGCTGTCAACCAGGAACCCACATGCAGGGCATGAGTGCAACAGCACCCTCCAACCCATGTTCCCCAGCAACTGGTGTACATAGGCACACTGCCTCTGCTACTGGAGGTAGTACACAGCCCCAGCCAGCATGGCCAATAGTCAGGGATTATGGGAGTTGTAGCCCAAAACACCAGGAGGGCACCAGGTTGCCACAGGCCAGGGATCCAATGCAACAAAAAGGAAGATTTGTTCACAGCAAGCCTTAGTTCTAAGCAATCACAAAAAGTGCATAGGATTGGGCTGACAGTCAGAACATAAGAGATGGGCTGGATCTCAAGGGTCCATCTTGTCCAGCATTCTGTTCACACAGTGGCCAACCAGCTGCCTGTGGGAAGCCCACAAGCAGGACATGAGTGCATCAGCACCCTCCTGCCCATGTTCCCGAGCAACTGGTGTACATAGGCATACCGCCTCTGATGCTGCAGGTAGCATAGAGCCATCAGGTCTAGTAGCCACTGATAGCCTTTTATTTTAAGGCAGGGATGGGTAAACGTCTCCCTCCAGATGTTGTTGGACTATAACTCCCATCATCCTTCACCATTGCCTATGCAACCTAGGTCTGATCAGAGCTGTCATCCAACAAGATCCAGAGGGCCACACATTCCCCATCCCTGTTTTAAAGGACAGCCGTTCTTCCAAAACCGCACAGCCTCAAACATAATGCAAATCCCATGCCTAGTAACTTCTTCCCACCCAATCCTTTTCCCATTTGTATCATGCGTTTTGGACTGTGAGCCTGCAGTCAGGGTCTGTCTTGTTTTTCTTAATCTTTGTGAGCTGCTCTGGGAGCCCTTTTGGCTGAAGAGGAGTAAGGTAAAAGTGCTTTCAATCCACCAGACAAACAGCCATACTCATGAGTGGTGACGGGGTGGTAGGTTACATGACACCGAGAAGACAGATAAGTAAGAAATATCACATGTACTTCAATCTCTTTTGAACATTCTTTTTTATTTTATAAAAGCATTTAAAAAACATATCTGCTACATATCTGCTATACATTGCCCCCTTCATGAACATACACGTTATATTAAAGTACAGAGAACAAAACAACGTCAGCAAGGAAACCCATTGCAACTAAAAGGAATGGACTGTAAAAACAACCTTTTAAAAATGGTAGTGCAGCCTAATGCAGCCTCCTTGGCTTGAAAGCAGAGTGACAGAAAAACCCCTCACTAGCTACAAAGAACACACAGTTTAATTTCACAGTTTATTCTCAGGCAGACCTGATAAGGGACAGAAGAATTACACAGAGGGACAAATGAAACCCAAAGGCAGGGTTCATGGGCCATCATCTGGGAAGTAGCCATCATCTGGGAAGTATTTGAAATCACCCCTAATGCTCCATAAGGCAAGCAGTTCATGGATAGCCATTTGCTGCACAGATGCCACTTTGGTTTTTGGTTTTTCTATTTGTAAGAAACGTTCACCACCCTGATCCACCTGTCAGTCTGCTGCACACAGTTAGCTGTGTGGAGATGGCAGCCAGAGTTCACAATTTAAAAGCAGCCTTTAACTCGCAACTGCTGTACATGAGCTAGCCCTCATTGTTTAGCCATCTCACAGCCCAGTTCCAAGCCTCTTTACTCAGGAGTTAGGCTCCAGTTCCACTGATTTCAGCCAACAGGGCCTGTAATAGCCCCACTCTCTGTCATAGCCCAATGATTATGGAACTGCCTGTTAAGGAAGTCTGTCAGTGCCTAAGGGTGCTTCCAGATGAGGCTTTTGTCATGCAATTGCCCTGCCCCATTCACAGAATTTTACAGAGGAGACAGACATAGCCATCTTCCAGATAAAACCCGCCCATGTTTTCCCACCACTGCTTCTATCTTTCCCACAAGAAAATATGTTACGTTAAATGTCTTTTGATTGGTAGTGTTAGGAGCCCTCCATAGTCATAACCCTCAGCCCTTGAACCATCAAGTATGCAGAGAGAGTTCTGATGAGGACACAGGCTACTTCCTTGGGGGTAGGACAGTCAGTGCCTTCTTCAAGGCCCTCGGAGCCAGAGTTCACAGCCCTGCCATCATCCTGTGGCTCAGGAAATGAGTTACCAGCAAAAGCTCTATCTCCTCAGCCTTGCAGAAGTCTCAGGCTACAAGATCAGGTGAGGACCCTTTAACAGTTCGGTCAGCTTCTCCAAGTGGGGTGGAGTTCACCACACCACAGGTCTTGTCAACCTACATAAAACTTCAGTTGGCTTTAGCTCCCTGCTGAGACAACGTGTATTGTTGTAGTAGGACAGAGTTCCAGCCAGCAGGTCCCACTTGGAGCTATCCAAGGTCCTGTTTTCTTCCTGCCTTGTTTCAAATGATATTGGATGCTACCAGCTTCCCCTGTGAGCCTCAACAGACCTCAGTATGGGATATCCCCCTGAAAGACCCAGTGTGACACAGACCAGGAATAGACTCCTTTGCCCAGCCCTAGGAGGTGGCAGCACCACCAATCAGGCTGCAGAACCCTTGAGGAAGAGCAAGATGAGAAACATAAGAAGCTGTCTTATTCCAAGTCAGACCATTGGTCCATCTAACTCAGTATTTTCTATACTGACTGGCAGCAGCTCTCTAGGGTTTCAGACAGAAGTCCAACCTGGAGATGCCGGGGATCAAACTTGAGACCTTCTGCATCCAAAGCTATGTGCTCTACCACTGAGCTACAGTCCTTCCCCAAACAGGTACACAATGATACACTAGCAAGGTGTATCATCTCCCTCTCTCATAATACCAGAACCCAATGGGGTCATCCTATGAAGCTGGTTGGTGGGAGATTCAGGACAGATAAAAGGAAGTCCTTCTTCACAACCACATAGTTAAACTATGGAATTCATTTCCACAAGACAAAGTGATGGCCACCGATTTGGATGGCTTTAAAAGGGAATTAGACAAATTCATGGAGGAGAAGACTATCAGTGGCTACTAGTCCTGATGGCTATATGCTACCTCCAGTATCAGAGGCAATATGCCTCTGTACACCAGTTGCTGGGGAACATGGGTGGGAGAGTGCTGTTGCACTCATGTCCTGCTTGTGGGTTTCCCATAGGCAGCTGGTTGGCCACTGTGTGAACAGAATGCTGGACTAGATGGACCCTTGGTCTGATCCAGTATGGCTCTTCTTATGTTCAAGGTGTGAACACACTTTGATCTCCCTCTTTATATTTCATCTATATATTCCCTTACAGGCTTCAAGAGACTAATACAAAGGATTTTGTTTCTGAAAGGCTTAGAACAATGTTCAACATGCCATGCCATTATTAGATTGCAGCTGTTGGTTTTCTTTTCTTTCTTTCAGCATCTGCCATTTACATTAATATTTTATTCTTTGGGAAGGGTTTCCATCTTCTTTCCCTGAGCACTTTTTGTTTTGTTTTGGCTGCGGGATGAGTGGGAGGGGCAGGATCTTTTTATAATATACAATAAATAAATAAATATCTTCCACCACTGAAACAAGACAAAGGATTTCCAAACATCTGTGACCTAACCACATGGGAAGCTTGCTCTCATCTCGGCACTTCACACTCGGAAGAGCAGGAAGCTGCCTCGTCAACAAAATGCACTGTCGGGACTTTTGCCCACCAGCTTCCCACATTTGCCACCTGGATGGGCACAGAACCAAACTGGTCTGCAAATGGACAGGGTAGACCAGGGGAGGGCAGGGGATGATCTGCTGATGGACCACTGGCCAATTTCCAGTGGATCACCAAGTGCTAGCAGAGATTCTTGCAAGAGCTATACTGGGTGGATCTTAGGTTGAAACTAAGATGCAACTTCATTCTGAAGAGTGCATACTGAGAATCACTTTACATGGATTAGTTCTGCCTTAACTGTTCAGAGATCCCAAGTATGTACCCTTGCTTTGCAAATGGACAATGGAGATTCTGGTGAGAAAATAATAAGTAGATCATGCCTGGCTAAATGCTACAACAGGGTGGCTGACAACAAGCCCTACAGAGCCCTCACCTCAGAACTCACTGCCCAGTTGGAGAAACTTTATACCTAGCATGTGGACTGCCTTGGATCTTGATCTCTTGCCTGATTTTGACCACACTATTTCCTGGCTGATGGCTGTTTGCTGTTCTGGACCTCGACTTCTACCTCTTTTGCACCACCACGCACCCACTTCTGGCCCACTCGGACAGAGAGATCACTCCCCTGGGTCCCATAACCTGATTGTCTAGAGCATGACCTTTGCTGAAGCCTGATATAGTCCTACCCCAGTCATTCCCTCTACCTCATTGGCTATTTCATGCCTTGGTGTTTTTTTTAACCAGGGGTGAAGAACCTCTGGTCCAGGGGTCAAATCCAGTCCACCTGGGGTCCCAATCTGGGCCTCTGGAGTTCCCTAGATGGCCATGATCTCCAAGCCCCACCCCATTTCCCCCAACCACTGATCATTCAGTGGTTTCCTGGCTTTTGTGCAGTTTCCCCCCCATTCTAAAAAGGTTGAAATGCCTCTCCTAAGGCTGAGTTACTGGCAGGAAGAGCTTTGAGCTGCAATATGCTGACATTTTGGGTCCCATGCCTTTCCTCTTGGGTCTCACACCTTTTCCCTTGGGTCCCAGCCCCTTTTGCCTTTGCTCCTGCCCACCACTGGAATGCAGCCCCTGAGAGCTTCTCTGAAATGGAAATTGGCCTGCAGACTAAAAGACGTTCAACATTCCTGTTGTAGAAGCTTCCATTTCTCCACCAGAAGACCACAACTTCAATGGTACCAACCATGTTCCTGCCCTGGAGTCTTCTAGGATATTATTCCTCAACATAAATACAGCCACCCTGTCTGGTTGTCTCCATTCTGCTATCAACTACGGATCACTGGGCTGCCTCTTCTCCAGGCAATTGGAGGCAGTCCCCAAGGATTAGATCTAGAAGGAGACGGGAGATGTCTTCTGAACCCAAAAACCAGACATACCCCACATACACAGCCAGTGGCACAGGGTGGGGAGTATTCATGCTGGTAAGTCGTCAGGAGGTCAGTCTTTACTGGATGATCAAGAACACTGCTACCATATGCAGCAGGCCCAGCCAGAAGGATAAGGAGCCTGTGGTGGCCCAATCTCCTGGTGGCATGCCCCTGAATGCCTTTGTCTCTGGGGGCTTCATCAGGCATTCCTTCACAAGTGTCTGGTTAAACCAGTCCTCCTGGGAAACGCAGGAGTAGGTGCCATAGAGTCCATCCGTCATGTTGCCTATGAAGTGTATGCAATGACGATGTCCGGAACCACAATGTGCAACGCTTCGGCCGTCACGGTACCAGCTGTAATTGGCATGGTGGGATTCGATGGAGCAGTTCAGGTAATAGCGGGACTGTGGGACCACGGTGATGTTCTCACAGAGCTCACCGCCATTTCCTATGGGGAGGGAAGGGGAAGAAGAGGAAAAGGTGAAAGAATGTGAGCACCGCACTCAGGGCCAGAGTCAAGGGTAGGCATGGTTGGGCACTTATTTATTTATTCATTCATTCATACATTTCATTTAATTTCTATACTGCCCAATAGCTGAAGCTCTCTGGGTGGTTCACAAAAATTAAAGCCAAAAACGCAGGATGAAACAATATAAAATATAACAGCATTAAAACCAATATAAAACCACTTGTCAAGGGCCCACACCCCAGCAGAGCCCCACTGATAAGAGCCCCTTGGAGTTGCTCTCCCTCTTCACCATTGCAAGGTCGAAGCGCCGGGACTTTTTGATTAGTAGGGATGCTGACAGCAGCTGCCCCCCCACACTCAGAAATCCCTGTACCCTCTGAGCTTAGCTGCAATCCTCACAGTAGCTGGGAGGGAACTGGATTTTCCCTGGATTTTCCCTATTGTATTTGGGGTGAGCTGGTCTTGAATGGGCCATTAAGAACCACTAGCTTGACAAAAGACCTACAAAAGACATATATAATAGAGAGAAAGAGAGAGATGGATCAACACAGTTGCCTCTATTTTTGGACTCTCTTTGGGGCAGTGGCTATGGGGTCTGTTACGATGAGTGCCTGAACTTCCAATTTTATCACTACCCCACTGAGTATAGGTCATCTGCTCTCAGACAAGGTGGCTACTGGGTTCCTTCCATGTCTAAAAAGGACGACACTGTATTCGTGAACACTACCTTTTCCGTTGCTGTGGTTTGAAGAGGCACAAATATCCAAAGGCACAGCATGGGTTAGAGCCTGTAACAGTGTTCTAGAGAGAGACAGACAGACAGACAGACATTGGAAGCCTGGTAAACATCATGTACATATTTAAACTCAACCATCGCAAGATTGGCAGCGCTGTTGTTGCCATAGAAGGCCTGTTCACACAACCATTTACATTCGGTTGGCCCATGTAAAACAGGAGGAAGGCCCATAAACAAAAAAGACGGGGCAGCATAAAATCCACAAGAAATGTGGCTGTGCAGCGGATGCAGTGGCATTAGCCGGTTTGAGGAATGGTTTCCAGCTTCAGGACATAGGGCAAGGCATGGCTGGGCTGGTCCTGCCCTTTGCATATTCAGTCATGTGGGGTGGCACAAAGATGAATGAGCAGCAACAGGCAACCACTCAAAGGCTTCAATGCCAAGGGAAGGGCTGCTCCTGAGGGCTGCCATCCTTGCTGCGGTCCCTTCCAGAGCAGAGGTGCAGAACCTCTTTCAGCCCAAGAGCCAAATTACATTTCAGAGAAGCTCTCGGCGGAGGTGAAGCAGTAGAGTTCTGCAGTGGCCCAGTGCCGTGTCAGCTGGCGGTGGGAGAGTTATGTTTTTGAGCGCCGCCTAGGGATGTCGGAGGAATCCACAATGGAACCAAATGAGTTTGCATACAGATTCTGCTGACTTGAGGACCATTTTTCTAACTTTCCCAATTTTGCGCAAATTTCATCATAGAAACATATGCAAAAACATTTTAAAAAGCAGCCAAAATGTGCATTTCCCCACTGGCTAAAGTGTGAAAATGCACATTTGGGGGGGATTTCATGCACTGGGGGGGATTTGCGTATCCGCACATGTGCGCAGTTGCACAAATGTGCGTTTCTGCCAATTCTGGAACTAAAAAAACCCTGATTCCGTTCATGGACAGACTGCAGAATGAAAGGTGCCTGACAATCTGTGAAACACAGACAGAACAGATTTTACACAATCTGTACATCCCTAGTGCTGCCCTGTGAAAAAGCTCCCTGCAAGTAGGAAGTCAGCTCAGTATAAAATGGGTCAGACTAGCATTTGGCAATCTGAGAAACTGTCCTGGGCACCACCACAAAATGGCTGCCATGGGAGGCATGCAAAAGATGAGTAATCTGCAAAAAGACTTGAGCACAAGGCAGAAGAGGGGTCTGAGCCCCAACACACTAAACAGGTCCTTTGAACCCATTGTTTTCAGCACCACCAGAAACCTGTTTCACAGCAATCCCACCTCCCAGTAAGAAAATGTATTAATTTTTTTAAAAGAAGTGGGAGGGGGAGGACACCTTGGCGGGCACCAAGGACGGTCTCCAGGAGCACCGCGCTGCTTGAGAGCACCATGTTGTCCAGCCCTGGACAGAACCTTTCTCCCTGATGTGATTGTCCTCTGCTTGCAGGGAGTTTTCACACAGAAGAGCATTCAAAAATGATGTCTCCTGCTTGCAGTGGGGCGGTCCGTTCTGCTATCTCAGCTTTACCAGTTGAATGGGTGGCCTGAGAAGAACCTAAAACTCTGGAGGGTGAGCTGGAAGGCCGCCTCTGCCTTAGAGAAGAAAGCAGTCATGGGGCATTTGCTAGAGAAGACAATATGCAAGGAATACG
Source organism: Heloderma suspectum (assembly GCF_057233095.1). NCBI lineage: Eukaryota > Metazoa > Chordata > Lepidosauria > Squamata > Helodermatidae > Heloderma > Heloderma suspectum. The sequence continues at coordinate 12,916,178 of NC_139468.1, forward strand.
GCGGTTCAGGCAGGAGCAATGATGAAGGTAAACAAGGGGTGAAGTGCACAAAGTGGGGGCATACCGATTTCCATGCTGGTCGCGGTCATAAACAGAAGTACATTTCCCATCGATCCATCCGCAGTAGGGATCCCTCGCCAGCACACAGCTCCCACAGTTGTCCTGGTACGCCCCACACATGGCCATGGGGAGCCGGACCACCTCGCCTTCAGAGGCTACGAAGAGTTCATTCTGCCAAATGAAAAAGAGCGACCGCTGCAGCAAGCTCTCTCAAGCACTAGGGCCAAGAGGCAACGAGCATCAATGCTCAAAGGGCGCATCCCGGACCAGTCTTTCTGCACTCCAGAGGGTACTGCCATTGTGAAAATGCTACAGGCTCCCAGTGTACAAGGTGTTACAAGGACCAGACAATGCTGGCATCCTTGCCTAGACCAGCCACACCCCCAGAATATAGCAAGGGGCCGTAGCTCAGTGGTAAGAGCCCCTGCCTTGCATGCAGAAGGCCCCAGGTTCGGTCCCCGACATCTCCAGGTCGGGCTAGGAAGGAATCCTGCCTGAAACCCTGGAGAGCAACTGCCACTCAGCTGGCCAGTTTGCACTATCACCACAGCCCACCATAGCTCATGTATTTAAGCCACAGTGGGTTGCAGTATGGCTGGGTGGCCATTTTGAATATTCAGCCCCTGCTGGGGGTTGCCATGGTTTATCATATCATCCAAACCCAGGTGGCAGGGGATGTTTGCAGGTTAAACTGCTGTCAGGGTGGAAACTGAGCCGATAGAGCCCCAGAGCAGTTCTGATTCTGAGGAGGAACAGCAATCCGTGGGAGAGGAGCTCGCTCATCTCTCACAGGCACAGCAGCTGGCAGAGATTCCTCCTGCCGGCATTCCTAGGAGAGAGAGTGACCCTGGCAGTGGGATAGATAGTGACCCTGGCAGCCACCTGGAGGGTGGCTTGCTGGACGCTCGATGCTGACACAGGGAGCGACAACAGCTGAAGGGCGCGGAAAGGAGGCGTAGCGCTCGTTTGGCCCGCAAGCAACGGTCGCATCCCAAGGACCCAAGGGAAAGAGGGAGGATCTCTCCCTAGCCCATAAGTTCAGGGTCTTCCTGTGATTCTCCTTCAAATGGGGACCAACTGCCTAACCTGGAGCATAGCCTACTCTGCTATCTTTCCCCAGTGCTGTTCCTTGCTTAGTCGCTAGTGATTAGCATCTGAAAGAGTCATTAAGCTGTAAAAAGATTAAAGCCTTGAAAAGAATCCTTTTGTCTGTGTCTTGAGTTGGCTATTGGAGTAGACTGTAAGAGGCAGCTAGGGCGCTCCTGACAACTACCCCCATATAACCCTAAAACAAGCTATGGGTTATTTGAGGGGTTCTTTAACCCTCAAACCACTGCCTGGGTTTTCATGACATGACAAGCCATGGCAAAAATGGCACCAATATGTGCTCACCATGATGCAACAGCCCCCGTGGGTGATTAAGCCAGAATGGGTAGTTGTGTTGTGTGAACCAGGACTGTGTTGAAAATACCAGGCTAGACAGAACGATGTTCTGACTCAGTATAAGGCAGCTTCCTATGTACCTAATATATACTCACAGTGGCTGGGTTCACACAACATGCTAACCCACACTCAGTTGTGGGTCAACACGCAGGTTGTTGTTGAAGTGTGGGTTGTTTGTTGAACCATGGGTTACCATGTTGTCTGAACCCAGGACATTTTCCGCAGGCCGGCTTGTTAGACATGCAGGTTGGCTTATTTTTCTCAAAGCACCTTGACAGCCCACCGTTTATTGTTGGGCTGTTCAGGGTGGTTAACAAGCCACCCTGCAGAAAATGTCCTGGGTTCAGACAACACGCTAACCTGTGGTTCAACAAACCACCCACGGTTCAACAACAACCCACACTCAGCAACGGAGTGTGGGTTAGCGCATTGTGTGGACCCAGCCAGTGGTACTGCCAGGGTTGAGGGAGCCCTGGGCAAGATGCCACCTAAGGGGGACCCCACAGCAGCCTGCACTGACCAGGCAGCAGGAAGGGAACAAATGTGTCCACCCCTTTTTCCTTCTTTAGAACACCTTTTACAGTGGTTCTCCGGCATGCTGGGCAGCCCAACGACCTCGGGGGGGGGGGATCAAGAAGGAAGGGGGAGTGACCTGTTCCCTTCCTACCACCTGCTCACTCTCCCTCCCAAGGAGATGGTGGCGGCGGCAGCAACAGCACTTTCTCCTTCCCTCTGTGTAATAGAACCCCGTTCCTGTGGGGCTCACAGGCTCCCTGAGCCAACGGAGCTGGCTGCTGCAGCTGGAGTTCTGCTCCACAGCACCCACCCCCCGTGAAAGGTCTGGGGTGCTTTTTATCGAGGAAGAGAAAGGGAAAAGGCGCTGCTGCTCATCGCCCTGCCAACCCTGGACCGTGGGGCCCCAGATCCGCGCCCAGCCCTCGCAGCACCACCGTCCTCTTTCCCTGCATGCATTTCTTTGCTGCATATGTGTTTGTCCTGCGATGTGGCCATTCCAGCCCACGGAAAAGCGCGTCAATGTTTCCGCATCTTTTTGCGGGCCTCGATCCGGTGGTTGAGGCTTTTCCATGGCCCTGGTGCCTTGGCGGCCTTTCAGGGACTCAGCATGCTGTAGTCAGAGTCTACCACAGGGCGGTTTCCCTTACCCTGGCGCTGTCCAAAGTCATGGACAGGATGGCAGAGGAGGATCGGAAGGGCTGGATTTCCAGGACATTCATGGCGGCCTTCGGTAATGCTGCAACCTTGTGGATGGTTCCTTTGTCTGCGCAAAGGACAGAAGAAAGGATTAGGAGGGGCGGGGGGAGATAAGCAGAAGGTGGGCGGTGGGGCTGGATGGACAGAAACCAAGGACGCAAAGGGACCAGCAGTGGGAAATATGGCAAGGTTTTACTATCAACCGTTGCACAGGGCTTAAAGCTGCCAGGATGTGCTGTTTTGTCCTTCCTTCCCCATCCCTTCCCAACACTCCTCTTTTTCCTGCCCTTCAGCCCTTTCCTTTCCCCCCCGCCCCCTCACTCGGGCCTCTGAAGCTTTTTATCTTTGCTGAAGCATATTCTTTGGGCTCAGCTACAAATTAGCTGCTCCAGAAGTCAATTTATTTCATTTGCTGTCAAAAAGCCAGCATGTGGATTCTAATGTCAGGATGGTGCCATGGCCAGGCTGAAAAGGCAGCATAGTGTATTGGCTAGAGCACCTGCCAGATGTGTTGGACAAGAACTCCCATCATCCCCAGTCAGGATGCTGGCTGGGGCTGGTGAGAGTTGTGGTCCAATACATTTGGAAGGCCCTGGTTCTAGGAGTCTGGGCTAGAGTGTTGGGCATTGGGAGACCCAGGTTCAAATCCCCACTCAACCATGAGGCTTGCTGGGTGATCTCTGTAGCCTCAAGTTCTAGCTTTTGGGGAGAGAGAGTTGAGCCCTAATGAGTCCCAGCAGCATCGCAGGGCTGAGCGGCCAGTGGAGGAGTTCACTCACAGCAGCAGCAATACCGAGGCCTATTGCGGGCCGCTTGTACCGTCATCCCATCACACCCAGTACTGGAAGGTCTCCGCTGGTTGCTTTCTGGGCTGAGTTCAAGGCATTGGCTTTAGCGGCTAAAGCTCTTCATGGCTTAGGGGTGGCTATCTGAGGAACCGCCTATCTCAGCATGAACCTGCTTGGTTCTTAGGACTGGCTGCTTTATTTTCTGAACTTTTTGAGAAGCCATGTTGGCTGGCTTCAGAAAGGCCGCATAGAGATCCCATACATAAATTAAATAAATAGTTAGCACACTACCTGTGGCCAAATAGAAGACATCGTAGGTCTTCCCGTCAGCCGCCTGGACCTGGTGGACGCGGATTTGCTGGTAGCGATGCTTGCTGTAGAATCTGGCTTCCTGCTTCACTCTGTGCAGCACCTCGGGGTGGCTGTCTGCCACTTTGAAGGTCTCATGGGGCGTCTTCTGTCCTCCTTCCAGACACTGTTAAGAGGGACACATAGATGATGCAACTGGATTAGGCTAGGCAAGGAATGATACAGTGATTAGAAGCCCTGCTCCCAACACCTGAGCCAGATCTACACCTCGTGTCGTATCGATACGATCCCATCACGGTAACGCTATATCCTTCCTGAGCATTTATACGTCATAGCACACACAAGGACATCTGTTGGGGTATTATGGATAATACTGAATAAATAGCGGGAAATAATACTAGAAAAGTGGTATATAGAATGTGCCCCAACCATTATCAGTGCACTTCAATACCGATAAAAAAAGCACTAGTGTAGGTCTGCCCTGGATTCTCTAAGGACCCATTTGGCTTTTGACCTACCAGACACCCTGTGCACATCTGCAAGCTTCTCCAAGCCATGAAGACTAGAAACTTGCTTTTCCCTTAAAAAAAAAACAACTGCAGTGCAGATTTCAGTTTCAGAATGGCTCACCAAAAAAAGTTGGATGAGGCATCGCTAATGAAATTAACTTGTTTTTCAGGAAGCTATTCTAGAAATGAAATGCCTTCAAAGATGGCCTTTTCATATAACTTACTGAAACAATAACTTTCTAGAAAAGTTACCACCAATTGTTTCCTTCTTGTCGAGATGTTAATCAATGTCTGAATAACTTAAAAATCAATGTTGGGGTGGGGGGTCCTGATTAATTTATTCAAGGGCATTATAAAGCATACTGATTATGTTTAGTTTTCCATTTTTTCCTAAATTTCACCAGTTCATTCATTCTTAGTAATTTTTATATGTATTTTTTGTATGACTTTAATAAGCAAAATTAAAATCTGCACTGCATGACATGTTCTATACGTTCCCAGTTACATGGAAGTTTTGACTCCATAAACTGGGTACCTTGCACGTTTTTCTTCTTGCCCTCCCAACAGTCACTCCATAATGCATACAAGATCTTACCTGTCTTTTCAATATTCCGCTTCCCCAGATTTAAATCTTACCTCTACTTATTTCACGGATGGGCAAACCAGGGCAAGAGGTGATATGGCTGCCTACCTGCAGTCACCCACTGACAACATGTCTACGCTGCAGCTTCCTACACTTTCAGTTCCGTACATCTAATCCCTCCATTCCCTCCACACTCTGCACGTTCATATGGATATACCCCAAGGCTACTCCACGGTGGGAAGAGAACCTAAAACTTTCCCCACTTTCACTTGCCTATGTCCCTTACCTGCCCAGGCCTCACAGCGGGGAGAACATCAGTATAGCCTTTGAGAGGTGATGTCTGGAAAACTTTGTTGATTTCACCAACAGAATAGACACAGACTGCTGAATACTCCCTGTGGATAAGAGCGAAAAGCAGTTCATCAGCCTGTTGGCAATATCATAGAATAGTAGGGTTGGAAGGGGCCTACAAGGCCAATACAGACTACTTTGGGTAAAATCCAATGTAAGCCCTACTTAGAGTAGACCCATTGAAATGAATTGGACAAGTTAGTCTTGATCTTATAGTAGACCCATTCAAAGGGTAAGTAGGGCTTACTTTGGATTGCACCCTTTGTTTTTTATTACCCTGCTGTTCTGTTAAAATAGAGGTGGGGAACCCATAGTCTTCTGACTAATTTCATGCAGGTAGTAGATATGGGGTGCATAGAGAAAGAAAACTGGGATGGGGGGGAGAGAGAGAGAGAGAGAGAAAGAGCTAAACAATCTTACAGTGTGGTAACTCCACCCACTTTGGGCTCCTCCTACTGCCCACCCATTAGTTCATGCAACCCACGACAGATCAGCCCCGAGAAAATGCAGCCCTTGACAGGAGGAACATTCCCCGCCTCTGTGTTAACACAGCCAAAGCAGTTTAGGAAAAAAGAAAAGAAATACATGCAAATAGAAAATCAAACAACATGGAACAGTAAAATGACGCACTAGCACATCAGAAAAGCAAACCATTTCTAAAACAGGCTATAACAATCCCTTAATATAGAAGATGGTATATATAAAGCTAGTTGAAATTTTAACGAGCCTCCAGAAGCTGTCTAAAAAGAGAGAGAGGAGGACCCTGGTTGGTCTCCACTGGGAAGGTATTTCATCATCTTAGTGTCACCACAAAAAAGGCCCTATCTCCTGTACCGGCACCTTTGAGGTCATGTAACATTGTGGGAAGAGCCGCAGTTCAGTGATAGGAGCATACGCTTTCCATGCAGCAGGTGCCGGGGTTTTAATAGCCAGCATCTCCAGGGGGAGCTGGGGGAAAACCCCTCTGAAACCATGGAGAACCCCTCCTGGTTTGGTGACCTTCTCCAACACGGTGCCCTCCAGATGTTTTAGATGACAACTTCTAGGATTCCTGACCACTGGCCATGTTGGCTGGGGCTGATGGGAGCTGAAGTCCAAAATATGATGGGAACTGAAGTTGGATGATGGGAGTTGAAGCTGAAGACTAGCCCTCTCCGACCTGGGAGTTAGAGTTGGAGTTGAAGTTGGATGATGAAGCTGAAGTTGAAGACTAGCCTTCTCCAACCTGGTGCCCTCCAGATGCTTCAGACTACAACTCCCAGAATTCTCCATCATTATATATGTTGGCTAAGGCCGATGGGAGTCAAAGTCCAAACCATCCAGAGAGCACCAGGTTGTGGGGAAGGAGGCTGTGTAGACAATACTGAGCTAGACAGACCCATGGTCTGACTCAGGAGAAGGCAACTTCCCGAAAGGATGAAGAGCAGGGCCTCTGATGCTGCTCTCAAGGGCTGGGTAGGTTCATGTGACAGCAGGAAATATACATATATGCTCTTACATTGATATGGAACTCAGGGTACATAAGATTTCTTAGACTCTGACCAGTCCCAGGACTACTTAGCTTTCAGCCTTCACACAATTGGCTACATCAGAGGTGTTGAACCTCTTTCAGCCCATGGGCCAAATTCCATTTTGGAGAAGCTCTCGAGGGCCAGATTTCAGCAGTGGGCATGGCCAAAAGCAAGAGGGGCATGCCCAAAAAGACCAGCACATTTTAGCTTGAAACTCTTACTGCCACTGGCTAAGCCTTAGGAGAGGCATTTCAACCGTTTAGAATAGAGGACAAAGCACACAAAAGCCAAGAAACTACCAACAATCGGCAGTCAGGGGAGGAGGTGGGAGTCCAGTCAGGCTGGATTTGGACCACTGGCCAGAGGCTTAACATCCCTGGCCTACATCTTGGACCTTGGTCCACCCCAAACCCAAGTCACATCCATGCCAGGAGCCATCATTGGCACAGAGGAAGCCCCTTCTACACATCCCCCCCCCCATTCATCCACATACAACCAAGGAAACAAGGCACTCACCACTCGTTTGAGAAGAGCCCGTACACTTTCGTCTCAGACCAGTGGGCAGACTCAAGGATAAAGACGTCCTGCAGCTGGTTAAAGTGCCGGTCAGAGGCCGGGTCAACACAGAGCAACGTGGCCTTCAGGAAGGTCGTCCACTTGGCACCAGAGAGCGAACCGCTGCCTCCTTTGTCTCCCTGCAAAGCGGGGAAGGAAAGAAAGGCCTTTGATCAGAGGCTGGCAACTGACTGCTCCTGGGCCAAACTCTAAGCTTTGCACACAAGCACTGAAAGTTGCATCATGGAAAGCATGTGCAGTGGTAAGCAACATGGCACCCAAACGTAGCCTGCACTGAACCCTTTCCCATCTGCAGTGCCCAACTTATTTCTAAAGACATTGCAGGGGCTTTTCAGTGGTAGCACCCCATTTCTGTAACTCCCTTCCCAGAGAGGTTCACCTAGTGCCAAGGGAATATACAGTAGATATAGATATAATTTGTCCAGACCTAATACGATATATATTTTATGCTGGATTAGAAAAAACAATAATATCCTTAAGAGTTTGGTTGCAATACTGTATATTATTGCAATTATTTGCTTGTTTTTATTTTGTTTTATGGATTGTTACTGGGGTTCTTTTCCTTCATTGTATTGGTTTTATGTAAGCTACTCTGGGATCCTCACTGGCTTAAGAGTGGGGAGGACGGGGACCCCAAACAGGCAGCAGTTTCACAAAGAGTAAAAACCAATTATCAGTATCCCAAATTCTTCTCCCAGCAAAATTCAACAGCAACTTCATTCAATGGAAGGGGGGGAAAGGACCCGTCTCTTACGAACTTCCAGCTCTTCTAAAAGCATTCTTACCTTGTACTCTCAGACATTATTTGCTTCATAGCATTGGCATAGAATAGCCTTGCCCAGCTGGGTGGCATGCAGATGTGTTAGCCTAGAACTCCTATCATCCCCAGCCAGTAGTGCATGGACTGGGGATGTTGGGAGTTGTGGGAGAAAGGCTGGCATAAAATATTTGATGTCCCTCTTGTTAGCGTGTTTGGCTCCTACAATCTTTCGTTTAGGAACACTTTGCTTCCCCATCTGAAATCCAGACTCTGAATTTTAAAATGCCAAGGAGAAGAGGGCTTTGGAGGCCACCTAGTCCAGCCCCCTGCTCAGTGCAAGAGGTCTAGCGCATCCCCAAAAGATTCTGTCTGGCCTCTGCTTGAAAACTCCCAGCCAGGGAGAACTCACCACCCCTCTAGATGCCATTGTTGGTCTTCCAGTTTATCCTAATGTTGAACCAAAATCTACCCTGCTTATAACTTCAGCTGATTAGACCTGGGTCTGCCTTCTGGCCCTCTTCAATGCAGCATCCCCTCAGGTGTTTGATAAATGCTATCACATCTTGGGGGGGGGGGCATAGCTCAGTGGTAGAGCCCCTGCTTTGTACGCAGAAGGTCCCAGGTTCGATCCCCAGTATCTCCAGGTGGGGCTGGAAAAAAAACCCTGCCCGAAACCCTGGAGATCCCCCACCAATCAATGTTGACCATACTGGACCAAGGGTCTGACCCAGTATAAGGCAGTTTCCTATGTCTTTGCTTGTTAGTCTTCTCTTCGCCGGGGTGAACATACCCAGTTCCTTCAACCAGGGATAGCCCAAGACATCTTGCCGCCTGAGGCAAAGAAGAAGATTGCGCTCCCTCCAGTTCCATGTTCAAAAGCTGACTTTGCTAGCAGTTGAATCTTGCTTCAAGACTAGCTAGGAGACAGCTTCCTCCACTGCACCTGAAGGCCGCAGGCCCTCTTAGTGGGGACAGGGCAGGCTACGTGGCACACAGCTCTCTCCTCCAATACCGTGCTGGCGCCTCCCAGCAGGTGCCACCTGAAGCGACTACCTCACTCTACCTAAAGGTAGGGCCGGCCCTGCCTTCAACACTGCTTCATAGGACTTGTTCTCCTATGACAGGGGTGTTGGACCTCAGGCCCAGGGGCCAAATCTGCCCCTCCTGGAGTCCCAATGCAAGCTTCCAGGGGTTTTCCAGATGGCTACACCCCTTCATCACATCACAAGGCGTTTTCTGGCTTCTTCCCCGCCCCCCTGCCCCAATCCTGTGGCTACTTCCCAGCTTTTACTCATTTTTTCCACCATTCTAAAAAGTTGAAATGCGTCTCCTAAGTTACTGGAGGTAAGAGATTTAAGGTAAAATAGATTGGGATTTCGGAAATTTTGGCTCCACCAAAGTAAAAAAAGAAACTGCTGCACCAATTGAATTCCCAAAGCGTTTCGAAACTTGGTCTTTCTCAAGGGAAAACCTCTTGGAGATTCTTTTGGAGGATTCCTCTCCCTTGCTTCTTCCAAAGAAGACTGAAAAGACTGAAAAGTCTTATTTTGGTAGAAGACTTTTGGAAAGGTAGAATACTTTGGAAGAAGCAAGGGAGAGGGAATCCTCCAGAAGTATTTTCCCTCCACCCTTCCGCCTCCGCCTCCACTCACCACGAGAATGTGGCCCCCGAGAGCTTGGCTGAAACTGAATCCAGCCGTCAGGCTGACAGAGGTTCTGCACCCCGTCCAGTGAGGAATGAACTGGCTTCTCATCCAGCTGCGCTCTCTGCAAAAGACACCCCCCCCCCCCAGCTCTTTACCTTGCACAGCTGAGCCACCCTGGAGATTCTCTTTGGGGCCTCCGCATTCCTTGGCGAGTCAGGGTTGTCCTCTCGGAAGAAGTAGTAGATCTTATCATTGTACGCCTGGTCTTGCTTGATGACAGCGGCCTTGACAAACTGGGGGTCTGGGAAGGGACAAGACAGAGCTCCGGGTGAGATGAGAAGGGACCAAGCAGGGGCTTACACAGATTGCTCGACTCAGCTCGAGGCTGCTAGACCTCCAGGGCCTGGAACACAGCTTCATTCTGCATATTTGCTACTGCCTTCATTAAATGTTATTTGGAGAGGTACCAGGCCTGAACAGGGTTGGCACCAAAGGTTCCCCAAAGCCTGAGGATACTTCCCTCTTGCACTTGGATGGTTCCATTTTGGCTACATAAGCACTGGCTCTCACAGCCTGAGCACTGGAAATACAAGGAAGAATAACAGTGTCCCTGCGGAGGAGAAAGCCCTGCCGGTCACGTCTGTTGTGCGCTGGAAATGCCCCCGGCAGCCTCTCCTCTGCTACATGAGCTCAGAGAAGAAAGGCCCTCAGCGGGGAGGCACCGAGTGGAACGTTGCATCACTGGAGACTCATTATCGAGGGTTTCCCGTTGTTAGGGGAACTCAGCCTCCATTGTGTTAATTGCGCGGAAGGCTCCGGCTTCTGTTATCTCCTGCTCCGAGCCACTCCCTCCAAGGGAAAGGTTGCGTTTGTTTTCAACTGGCAACTTTTTTCTCCCTTTAGCCATGATGCTCGTTCTTCACTGGGGATGCCTTAGAAACCTTCAGGTTTCCTTCCTCTGAAGATCTGTCAAATAAGGTGGCCAGGTGGCCTACTTTACAGAGGACATTCCTCTATTTGAAGAGCTGTCCGGTCCAACTCCAGTTCAAAAAAAAAAGAACCATAAGAAGGGAGGGCAGCAGGTGCCTTGAAGTAACCCAGCACCTTTTAGCACCTGGACACCAGACTGAGCAGGCACACTGTGGTGAGATATATTATATGACATCCTATCATTCCCAGCCATGCTGGCTTGGAATGATGGGAGCGGAAGTCCAAGACCTCTGGAGAGCACCAGGGTGGGTATGCTGCTATAAAGCAGCATAAGTGAAGGGTTAGTCGCCTTACAGATGTGTTGTTGAGGAGGGGTGAGAATGGGGGAAAGTGAGCCAAGCGGCCGGGGACCCCCACCCCTTCAAGAAACACAGCACTCACTATCCATCACGGTGTCACTGGTGTACAGCTCGGCAGACCCTCGAATCCGACGGAAACGTGGGATCCGCCCATTGTACTGGTGCTTCTTGATGGTAGAGTAGATATCTTTACCTGCAGGGGAGCAAATGTATGCAGACGAAATGTCAGTATGAGTAGAGATGGGTTGATTTGTCAAGACTGTTTCCGAGGACATCCTCCTTTTCCCACCTCCCATGCCAGTTCCATGTGGATCTTTCTCTCTTTCTTATTTTATGGGGGGAAATCTGTATGTATTTTTGTGCACATTTTTTAAATGAACACATGCTCCACTGAGAAAGGCGCGTTTGCACACATTTTAGAAATGTACCCAGTGGGTTTTGCACAGTTTTCAAATATGTGCAAGTTGAACACATTTTGCTTTCTTTCATAGATTTCATCACGTGTACAGATTTCCGACCACTTTGCATCTGTGTTTGCAATCCATTAGGTTTTTTACACTCCTAATTATTTTGTTCATTTTCTATCAATGGAGAGGCAACAGATTTGGGATCTCATAAAAGGGCAGGAAATTGTTCATTCTTTCCTTGCTCATTCTGGTTTTTGTTACCACCAGGGATGGGGAGAGATCCTTGTGGGGTTTCTTGCCTCATGTGCCAAAATAACTTGGGTTTGTGTGCCATTTGCTGCTCTCTCTCAGGTGGCAAAAACGGCTGGCCCCACTCAGTGCTTAGGATAAAATGGCACAAGCTACAAGCAAACACATCAACGCATCAACGCATCTGGTCCAGAGCAGGCGCGAGCAGCACATGCAATCCAAACAGTTTCCTGTCACAGCAATCATTTTGGAAGAAGCCAGTCACAATGCAGTCTCAGAAGGGCACCCTGGGAGCCCTTGCAACATCACAGAGACCACGGGGCCAAAAGTCTTGGCTTGCATGGCGCAGCTGCTTGGGGGTGGGGACTCACAACTATCGGTCTGGCGAGGGGTCACTGTTCGCACAAGAACTATGAGCCAGTGTGGCATAGTGGTTAGATCGTTGGACTGGGACTTGGGAAATCTGGGTTTTAGTCCCCACTGGGCCATAAAGCTCACTGGGCCATAAAGCTCACTTTGGGCCAGTCACTGCCTCTCAACCTAAGGTACCTCACAGGGCTGTTGTGAGCATAAAACTGAGAGGACTATGTAAGCCACCTTGCAAGATAAAAAAGGCAGGAGGAGGAGGAGGAGGAGAAGGAGAAGGAGAAGGAAGTATTCATTCAGACTTACCATCCACCAGGACAAGGGTGTTTTGGTCCAGGCCAAAGGGTGCCAGGCTCTGGGCATCGATGCCTGGCTCCTTCTTCCCACCCACCTGCAGGAGGACAGAAAAGGCAATGCCACACGGATATTTCCCAGTCAGGTGCTGCTGGCCGTCCAGCACTTCACAGAGAGGAGACAGTGGGGGCCCTGCTCTCAGCTCCTCTCCTCACACAAGCCTGGAGTGCTGTCAGAGATGCCCTGGGGCCAGGGCTCACAGGGACACAGTGCCAACACTTTTGCATTAGAAGAGACGCTGGCGTCATCTGCCTTCCCACCCCCACTCCCTCCGAGTTCCTTGTTCCCTCTGACAAGCCAGGGCAGCTCCTTTCCCCCCCGAGCTGCCTCATTAGCAGCACAGGCTATCATGACGTCTGAACCCAGCAAGGGTGGGTGGCTGGGGAAGTTTGCACCCCCCCTCCGAAACCCATGGCTTGTTCTAGGGTTGCTGAGTGGCTTGTAAACCACCCCAGCCACCACCCGGACATCACAACAGCCCCCCCTCATCCAGTGAGGGTGATTCTGCTAATTAGGTGGTTCCTGGACCTGAGGTACGGGGGCAATGGGGTGCTTGTGGCAAAGGAGACACAGAAGAGGCAAGTTTGGAGGAAAGGGCTGATGGAAGAGAAAGTTTGGGCATCGGGGGGGGGGGTCCGGGAGGCAGTTCCAGGCCCAAGGGGCCGAAGGCCTTAGGAAGGCAGTGGAGCTAGATGGAGGTTCCCAACCTTTTTGGGTTGATGGGCACATTTAGAATGTTGATGAGTGTTGTGGGCTGTCTCACAAAATGGCTGCAATGGGAGGGCTTGCCCATTCAGAAAATGGCTGCCGTGGCTGGTCACACAACACCCATTTCCCAAGCAGGTGAGACTAAAAGAAAAGCAACTTGCCCAAGAACCAATAAGGCAGAGGTGGGATCCGAGCTCCAAAACACAAAACTAGTGTTTCAAACCCAAGTAGAGATGGTGCGGGAGGGCAGCCCTTCACTTGCAGCATGCCAGCCTCCCGGGTAACAAAAAGAGAAAGAAATGTAATTAGAAATATCTTTAAAAGGAAAATAAAAATCAGAAGAGGCAAGGAGCCTGGTGGGCACTTAGTGGCATGTCTGTGGGCACATTGGTACCATGCAGAAGACCAGGGCTAAGGTCATACAGGCAGTGATGTAGCAGGACACAAGAGCAGATAGATTCGGGGCGGGGGGGGGGGAGATCACAGAAGCCAAACTCCACTCCTTACCCAATTCCAGCAGGTGGGCCTGCAGGCGTTGGTGCCACAGATCAACAGCTTGTCGTCATATTTTTCCAGCAGTGTGAGATAGTTCTTGGCATCCTCCTGGAGGGAAAAAGAGAAAATGGCTGAGATGAAGAAGAGAAGAAAAACACTGTATTAGCCTCAACTTATTCTGGCAGACTTGGAGCAGTGGCCTTATTATCTGTGGGGGCCTACCTTCTCCTTCAGTTAGAATCCCCCCCCCTCGAACAAGAGACCCTCTGGATGTAAAGCATGCACTCTACCATGGGATGCTTATTTTACTCTCCCCACTTGCTGGATAATTGAGGAGGGTAACAGAGAAAGAGAGAGGGGACACCCTTGTAAAGGTGTTCAGGGGGTGGCTACAGCTAGTTCTCCAGACTTACCTGATTTCTGCAGTTTAAGTCCGATCCGTTTACTCCAAAAGGCTCCTGAATGAAAAAGGAGGGGAGAAAAATACACACATCATTTTTCATTCAGCTTCCATCTATACCGGGGGGGGGGGCAGCATGCAGCCCCCCAGGCCTTTCTTGTGAACCCAGCCCCGCTACCCAATTTGCCACTGTAGCAGCAGCAGAATTGTATCTGGGGAGAAGCCTCCCAGGAGCGCGGCTTTGCTTCCGAAGGAGGGATGCGGGGAGTGCGAATCTCATTTTCAAGCAAAATCGGTGCTTTTTTTGCTGGCATGTCGCCCAGTTTCAGTGACAAATTTGGTGGCAGGGGTGCAGCCCCCAGTGGGGTCCAGGGAGAGCAATGCAGCCCCCGAACCCCCAGACGTTGCCCACCACATATGGATATAATTTGTATTCTTTTAAAAAAGAGATCAAATTAAATATGAATTCAACACACACAGCTGGAACATATAGCTTAGAATGAAGATGGCATGATAGAGGATCAAAAAAATAAAGCACCTCCAAGTACAGGTCCATTTGTAGCCAAAACAGTGCCATCCACACACAAGAGGGAAGTATCAGCAGGCTTGGGAAACCCTGAGGTTTGCAGAACTGCAAATACGTATATGAGGGAAAAAAACCTTTCAGGAAGCACCCAAAATGCAACCCTCTGAGGACGGAGTGTGCTTCGTGGCCACAGAATGCTAAGGGACTGTTGGAGGTGGAGCCAGGAAAGGGGAAATGCAGGGCCGGCCCTCCCATTAGGCAGAGTGAAGCACTCGCCTCAGGCAGCAGACGTGAGGGGCGAGGAAGAGCGGTGAGGTGTTGGAGGACAAAGCTGTGTATGCTACTCAGCCTACCGCCTGTCCCCTAAGCTAGCTTGCTGTCCTCGGGTTCTATGAAGGATGCTGTCCCGTTGCCAGTATTGAAGTAAAGTCCAACTGCCAGTCCGGTCGGCTTCTGTATGTGGTATGGGGGTGCATCTCGTCCTTGGCTTCAGGCAGCAAAATATCTTGGGCCAGGCATAGGCAAAGCTGGCCCAAGATATTTTGCTGCCTGAGGCAACGAACAAATTCCAAGTCCAAAAGCTGACTAGACTGACAATTAAAGCTTTCTTCGACACTGGTGATGGGACAGCATCCTTTGCCACACCTGAAGGCAGCAGACTAGCTTAGGGGGCAAAGGGAAGACGGTGTGGCACACAGCTCTCTCCTCCAACTGGCTGCCGCCTCTTCGCATCTGCCAACTGAAGCAACTGCCTCACTCTGCTTAAAGGAAGGGCCGGCCCTGGCCATGGGGAAACGGAATGGAGTATCTTACAAAAGAGTATGGCTGGCAGGCAGACACCTGGAACAGAACCACTCCACCACTGCAACAGATTGTTGCAGGTCCTGCTTGTTGTACTAAAAATCTTCCAGCAATCATGGTACACATAACAGCTTCCCATCCCACGTGGCTGCACCAGGGCAATTAGTCACTAACACTTGGATGTTTTTTCCAGACCAGCCCCAGAAGGAGCTAATTAACCTGAGGTTGCAAAAAGGAGAATATTAGTTGACATGGGATTGGAAGTTTTTCTAGATTTCGGTGGATTTCCAAATAGCTGGATTTGAAATCCTGCACTAAAATGCAATGTTGAACTCCAAAATCCACATTTGTTTGTGGATGGTGAACTTCACCCGGAGTCTCCTCACCATATGTCTGGTGGTGGTCTCAAAGTCGAAGTAATAAAGCTTGTTTTCTGCTCCCACGAATACAGAAGAGGTTCCTTGTTCATGGTAGAGCACGATGTGCTTCTCGGCAGTGTCAAACTGGAATCTCTTCTCTCCTACGAAGTACAAACAAGGGAGGAGATTCAGCACCATGTCACCGATCGCAGAACAGCTGTGGTGGAAATCACAAGGCTGGTGGAAATCACAAGGCTAGCTGGAAATTCAGCGCCATGTCACCGATTGCAGAACGGCTGGTTCTTCAGAGTTCACGTGGAGGGAACTCACAAGGCTGGTGGTGGTAGGGCCAGTGATGCATACCTAACCCACTGGCTTTACCGACTACCAAGTGTTCCCCCGCCCCCTCATAAAGTAAGTCACACCCGACTTTCCAACAACCCTAAACCTCAACCAAATTGTTGGGCCACCCACATTCCCTGCTCCTCTCGTTCCCTCACTCCCATCTAGAAGCAGATGTCTCCAACAATGCCCTTGTTGATAGCTACAGCCAAGTAATAATAAATGTATTCAGCTCTCAAACTGGCAAACCTTAGAGTGTAAGTTAAGCGTCGATGGACAGACTAGGCCCAGAGCAGAAGTCTATTCTTATTTATATTTATTTAGGTACTCAATCATCTCTCTCTGGAATGCTGTACATGGCACTCCCCACACTTGGAGCCTGGGAAGTAGGTCAGGATTATTATCAGGAAAGATGGCAGAGCAAATAGAGAGAAGCACAGCATAGCATTGCAATTCACCCACGGGCAAAGTGAACCAACAGCAAAACATTTCCCAGCTGTGTTTCCTCCTCCTTGATCCAGCTACTGAAAAGAGTCTCGGGATGAATGAGAACTTCATTTCAGTCCATTTAGGAACAAAATTTACCCAGTTCGGACCTCCCACACATGACCTGCTGTCAGAGTTTGTACATTCCTGAGCTTGTGATACTATTCATCAGAGGGGAACCACATTTGAAAAATGATATATTAGACAAATGCGCGTGAAAAAATTGTTTTGTAAATGCACACACAAACATGCTTTAATCTATGGGAGAAGGTTGCCTAGTTTTTAATGGGCACCCAAGTACTTCACAATTTCCATGTGAAAAGGGGGGAAAGTTCGCAATTGGATACACGTACAAGGACCAAGCTTTGAGGTGGAACTAGGGATGTTGGAGAAATCCATGATGGAACCAAATGAGTTCATATTTTCATGAATCTGACCCAGAGATTCCACAGCGGACCAGCTTTTCCCCTGTCAGGCAGATTCCATTGACTTGTTACCAGTTTTCTAACTTTCCAGAATTTTGCACAAATTTCATCATAGAAAAACAGGCATTAAAAAAAAAACTGGCCAAAAACATGCATTTCCCCCATAGGCAAAAGCATGAAAATGTGCATTTGGGGGAATTTGCGTGTGTGAAATTGCACAAATGTGCTTTTGCACAAATGCAAATTTGTGCAAATTCAGAAACAAAAATTATCCAATTCCAGTGATAGGCAGACAGTGGAACAAAACACAAACAAAACACAAATGAAAAGTATTTTACACATTCCATACATCCCTAGGCGGACCTCTGAGAACCTCAACAAGCTCAAGTTTTGCCGATGTCCACATCCTGAAAAGAAAAACTCATCATCCTATTTAGAGGCATTCATCCTGCCCTGATGCAAGGCCTAGATTCACAGGAAGCACAATCTAGGCTACAGGGACCTATTCCGACTCCAAGTTTCAAAGCTCCCACTCAGACCATGCGTTGGGCAGAGTCTCCCAATCATGGCTCCCAGCAGTTCGGCCCCAGTGCCTTATCCCTGGCATCACCAGGGTTCTGTTACCATTGCTATGCCAGGAGATTGAGTTCTTTGCTTCAAGGGTGCCATCTAGCTTGCAACATCAGGCAGTCTGAGCATTCTGTCACCTGACTGGCTAAGGGCCAATCCCTGTCTACCAGGCCCTATAAAGTCCTCACTCCTCATTCTGAGCAACGTTGTTTCTGCGTGAGGACAACACTGCCTAAGTATCTGCTTCCCTCCCTACCCTTCTGGATCACAGCCTTTGATTTTGACCCATCTGTTTTGGACCAGATCTGGAGCAATGAACAGGAGGCCAGGTTTAGTGTTGTGCCATGAAGTTTTTCACTGGCTGATTTCTGAAGATCAAGCCTCTGTTAAAAACAAACAAGCGAGACTGCTTGTTTTCTGTACCACTGATAACTCTGCCTTCCAAAACAAAAGACTGCTCCCTGGGGAATTAAGAGAGACGAAACAGCCCTATGGAAACTGAAGCCTCAAACATATCACCGCACACCCCTTTCTAAACAAGCCAGTCTCAGATTCTTTGGTCTCTGGGGAGTATTATATCATTATCACAAGAGGCAACAAAGCTTCCCTCCCTGGGCTCTGTGAGTCACCACTGATCATGAAGAAGGGGAATCCTTGTTATTGTAGCCAAGATGTGTCATCGATCTGGCTAAGCACTCAAACTGGAACTTTGCAAGCTTCCCAGCTCTTCTTCTGGAGACTCCCCAATAGACACAACATCCAAGTCAGCACACATTTTTAAGATATTTTAAGATATTCTTAAAATTATTAACTAGGAGCAGAGGAAGAGGCCTTCTACCAAGTCAGAGCATTAGCCCAACTCAGCATATGATGGGATGTTTAATGCACTGGACAAATTGTTTGCGGTTCTCACTGATGTTTTAGCTGTTTATGGGGTGGTTGGATTTTAATGGATAATTGTTGTAGCTGTTTTCAGTTTTGCATGTTTTAATTCTATAGTAAGTTGCCCTGAGTCTTTTTTCCTTTTGTTTTTCTTTTTCTTGTCTTTCCTTTTTTCCTTTTTGAGAAAGGTGCCCAAGAAATAAAAATAAATAAAACTCTTGCCCACTGAAAGCCAAATTGCAATACTTTGGCTCAGATACCATTCATGTTCAACCAATGTTCAGATTCCAAGATGATCCCTCTCATAATACTAAAACCCAGTGGGGTCCTCCGATGAAGCTGATTAGTGGGAGATTCAGGCCAGATAAAAGGAAGATCTTCTTCACACAACATATAGTTAACAATGGAATTCACTTGCACAAGATGTAGTGATGGCCACCAATTTGGATGGCTTTTGAAGGGAGTTGGGCAAATCCCTGGAGGAGAAGGCGATCGATGGCTACAGGTCCTGATGGCTATATGCTACCTGCATTATCAGAGGCAGTAGGCCTATGTACACGAGTTGCTGGGGAACATGGGTGGGAGGGTGGTAATGCACTCGTGTCCTGCTTGTGGGTTCCCGGTCAACAGCTGGTTGGCCACTATGCGGACAGAATGCTGGACTAGATGGACCCTTGGTCTGATCCACATGGCTCTTCTTGGGTTCTTATGTCTGATCATTTCTCATAGAGAGGCCAGGTGTCCTCTTTCACAGAGGACCATCTTCTGTTTGAAGCCATCCTCTGTTCGAGAGACTGTGTATCCAGTTCTGGTTTAATGATAAAGATCCCTCAGAACTGCTGCCCATCAAGCACTAGCACCTCAACAGGCAGGCACACAAGCCAACCAGGTCACAACCTTCCATGTATTTCCATTCAAATTATAATTATTTCTAAATTTGCATCTATACCTATAAATTGGCATATGCAAATTATGCAGATCTGTCCTCTTTTTTGGCAATGCAATTCCTCTTTTTTGGCAACATGCAAGTACCCATCCTAGCTTTTGTTGTTGTTGTTGTTTTTAATGGCAGCTTTTCGTTGGCAGCATTGTCACTCCAGCAATTCAGTCCAAAGTGCTGAATGGGCGGCATTGCTGGAGGGAGAGAAATGGAGTCAGCCGCACACACAGGGACAGAAAAGTTGCCACGTGCCAACAATTCATTTCCTAGCTGCTCTCTCTGCACAAAGGCTAAAGGCCAGGGGCACACAACGTGACTGCTCAAAAGGTCCCTATTCAGCAGGGCGGAGAGCAGCAGCATATTCCAGAAAGAAGGCTTGCAGATTTTTTTGCTTTTATGGCACAACGGACGCATTTAGTGCTTTCTCCCCTGACCCGGCCATGCGCAACCAGCTGGACTCGCTTCCCCCACCACGATATGCAGTCACTGCAAGCTTGTTGGAAGTTTTAAAGGTTTGCTGCCAGCCTGATGGCTGATGCTGCCAACTCCGAACTGAGAGCACCCTGTCAAATACCCTGGCCTTTGACCTGCACAAATCCCATAAAGCCATGGCATTTTAAAGGTGCTCCTTCCTCCACACCACATTACTTGAAACAGAGAAGTTCATGCTTGGCAACACAAAAGAATGTTAGAATCCACCGAAAAAGAGGGGGTGAGGGGGGAATAAGGCAGAACGGTTCCACTGCATTTGCACATTTTCGGCTTAACAGAGGGCCAGTTCATCACTCTCTTAATCCAGAGGCAGTTGTGGTTTATAGTCAGCTTGTGCTGACTTAACCACACCACTATGGGCTGAGTTGGTCATGTGTACATCAATGCCACGAGTTGAGAAGGCGTGTACAAGAAATTATTTTTCTTGTCATTCTGTTCCTTCACTCATTTTCATTATTTGTTCATTAACAGGCCCGTTTGATTTTCATTCCCCCCCCCCTGCATTATTTACATTTGCTTTTGTTGTGTTTGGGGTTTCCCCTAAACACAACATGTTGTTGTTTATTTTAACATCACTTATGGCAGGCTGACCATTTATGACTGGCTCCCAAAAAGAGGAAATGCGTCGCAAAAAAAAAAAAAAAAGAGGGCAAAAGAGGGCAATGATTTGCATAAATGTTGCATATGTGTATATGTATAGATGCAAATTTAGAGAGAATTATAATTTAAATAGAAAAACAGTACATAGTATGGAAGATGGTATCCAGGTGACCTAGGTGCACTGCTGTCCAGGTGGCTGCTGTTGATGGGCAACAGTTGCTTTGGTTCTTTATCTTTCAGCTAGAATTGGACAGGAGAGCACTTAAAGGACCGTCCTCCTTAAAAGAGGACACATGGCCACCCTAGGAAGGCTGTTCTAGAGCAGGGGTAGATCTCCAGATGTTTTGGATTTCCAGCTCCCATAAGTCCCTGCCAGCATGGCCAATGGTCAGAAATGTTGGGGGTCGAAGTCCAGAAACATCTGGAGATCAGAGCCAGTTGTTTCCTGTCTGAGCAGCCAAAAACATGTGGTCAGACTCTGTCTGTGGAGTGCAGCAGAAGCAGCATGGCCAAAGGCCAAGCTAAATTTGACCGGATGTCCCAATGTTTGTTCCTTTGCTTAAAAAACAGCAATCTCCGGCAATTTGGATCAGGACCCCGCAGAGCTGGCCCAAAATATTTTGCTGCTTGGCACCACATGCACCTGACCAACCCCCAGTCAAGGTGCATAGCGCTCAAGGCCAACCAAGTTATTTTGGCACCGGAGGCAAAACAATCCCATAAACACCTCTCCCCTTCCCTGGCAATTAAAAAAAACACAATGGGTTGGATCCAACCCAATAATAATATATGGAGAGCTAACAGTTTGCTTCCTATTTATGACATCAAAAATCTGCTGGCTAAGGCAGCTGCCTCACTCTAATGGTAGGACCGGCCTTGGGATCGTGGCACTAGCAGAGGGCAGTTATACCTCCCCCTCCCACACCATTTTCCCAACAGGGCTGCCCTCCCCAAATGTTGCTGTCCCAGATGAAAGACAAGATGGCACGTCCCAATACCACCACTGCCCTGTTGTACACACAGAGGTGTTGAGACTAGCAGATGACTCTTGCTTCAACACTGGTTAGGGGGCTGCATCCTTGACCACACCTGAGAGCAGCAGGCTAGCTTAGGGGTGCAGGGCAGGCTGACTGCCACCCACAACCCTCAACAACTCTCCACCCCTCAATCTGCTGCCCCGGACCACATGTGGCCTCAGTGTCATAGAATCATAGGGTTGGAAGGGGCCTACAAGACCATCGAGTCCAACCCCCTGCTCAAAGCAGGAAGCCTGATTCCCAGGCGGTCTCCCATCCAACTACTGAACAGGGCTGACCCTGCTTAGCTTCCAAGATCAGACGAGATCAGGCACATCCAGCCCTTTGCTCATCCACACATTAGACATGGACATCTGCAGGCAGTGGGGAAGAACCTACATGCACAGGCTTCCCTGAGCCCTGGACCTGTGAACATGCAAGGGGGGAATGGTCCCTGATCACCTGGAGGCTTCCCTCAGCCTGCAGAGCAACCATGCCTAGTGAGCAGATGTCAGAGACAACGCTGGAGGATGCCACGCATCAACTACAGAGAAGCACTGGAGGTGAAGACTATCAATGTCTACTAGTCCTGATGGCTGTATCTGACCTCCAGTACCAGGGGCAGTAGACCTACGTATACCAGTTGCTGGGGAACATAGGCAGGAGGGTGCTGCTGCACTCATTTCCTGCTTGTGGGTTTCCCATGGGCAGTTAGTGGGCCACTGTGTGAACAGAATGCTGGACTAGATGGACCCTGGGTCTGATCCACCAGGGCTCTTCTTACGTCCTAAGCATACAGAAGACGTTGCATTGTTGAGATTCTATGTCAGCCTAACCCAACATGTACCCTCCAGAAGTGTTGGACTTTATGACCCCCATGAGCCCCTAGCCAGATGGGAGTTGTAATCCAACACATCTGGAGGGCAGCAGGTTGGGGGAAGGGTGCACAACATCATGTTTACGCATGGTGGGTTCTCTCATCAAAAAGGAGGAGAATCAACTTGGACGCGACATAGTGTGTTTTATGGTTGGGCACTGCCAGTGCGGGCTTGAGGCTCCGATGTCAATGAGATGATGAATCCTCTCTGGGTTCCCATCAGAACTCTAAAAAGCTATCCAGGGTGGTTCTGACGAAAAACCGGAGCAGATCCACCGCCCCACTGACATTGGCACCGCCAGCCTCCACTGGGCACAGCTGAATGGCTGATCTATCATGACTGCGTTGCATTCAGGGCAGGGAGAGCTCATGATCCCCGCGAGACCAGGGTAGGGAAGGGTGGATGTAGCTGCCAATTTATCTTTCACACAGTTTCAAATTTTTTCCAACTGTAAGTTTGTTTCATCCCTTTCCACATCAGTTTGCCCAGAAAGGGAAGGGTGTGTGTGGCGATTTCAGTCTGCGTGAAAACCTGTATGCATTTTGGGGCATATTTCTCCTAATATCTGCATTTTTTGTACACAATTTTGCTTAAGATGTGCATTTTTGTTAGCAAGGTGCTTCTGCACCTTGGATGGCTTCTTTAGAGTTCTGCCTGGTTCTGACAGAAACCCGGAGCGGATTCACTGCCCCACTGGGCACTGCTGAGTGGCTGGTCTATCATGACTGGGTTGCATTCAGGGTAGGGAGAGCTCATGACCCCGCTGAGACTAACCCCGCTCACTCCCCTCCTTTGAATTACGTGTCAGGAGTACTTTGTGCCTTAGGTAGAGGCTGCACCGACACACCCTCAGCCGTTCGTTCCATCAAGGGCACGGGAGAGGGTTCGGAAGGAACGCAGAGGAGCCCTTTGCCTGCGGGTCTGAAGAGCGGCCTCCTCCCAGATTGCCAACAGCATCCTCGCAGTAGGTCCTCCAAGGGAGCAGCCTTGAGCCTATCTGTCAGAAGAGATGCCTGGTGTTCTCCAGATGTGTTGGACTACAAGAAATCTGTCCATCTCTCTCTTGGCTAACATAAATAAGCTTGAAAGCGGAGAGCCAACTATTTTGCTATAGCTGTTAAGATGAGACCATGATTAATTGATGGCTGACAGTAATTGTTTTGGGGTGATAAATGGTATGGGCACCATTTCTAATGTAAAGTTGGTTGCCATTTTTATGTTGTGTGTATGTATGTTTAGTTTTTAATTAATGCTTTTATTAGGTTTGTGCATGTGCGCGCACACACACACACACACACACACACACACAGAGAGAGAGAGAGAGAGAGAGATCTATTTGCTGTACATACCTTAATTTATCCCTGTTTTATTGCTTGTTTTAATAACTGTCTTTGTACCAATATGTGGAAAGGTCTCTGGACTAAACAAAGACTTGTGTTTGGTTGGCTATCAGAACAAATATAACAACTTTCCTAATCCTTGTCCAATTTGCTGTTACCGGATCTGTTCTTACTATGCTAAAGTTGCCAAGTCTGGGACGTGCTATAAGTCACGGACAGTCGCATGCTCCGAGGTGCACATTTTACCAAGACAATGTCCCTTTCCACATGTTCAGAAAGTGCATAAAACATGCTTTCTCCCTTCATGTGCAGGACCATGTCCGTTCTCCTCCTTGCTGACCTTCACTTGTTCACCAGCTCTATGTGCCCAGAACTGACACAGCTGTCCACTGTATGTGCATAGGTTCTCTCCATCCAATGGAGAACCCAAATTTTTCAGGAGATCATATTCTGCATTCAGCCTGCACTTGTGTAACACTGGTGAGCCAATGAAGTGTAGTGGTTAGAGCAGCCGTCCAACACGGCCATTGGCCATTCTGATTGGGGAATATGGGAGATGTAGTCTAACCCATCTGGGGTGCACCAGGTTGGGGAAAGCTGAGTTAAGAGTATTGGACTGAGGAGAGCCAGGTTCAAATCCCCACTCAGCCATGAAGCTCACTGGGTGACCAAGGATCAATCACACCATCTCTCCACCTAACCTACCCCACAGGGTTGCTGCGAGGATTAAAATGGGGAGGGGAGGAGGAGAAAACCATGCATTCTGGGAGGAAAGGTGGGATATAGATATATAAAAACCAAATCTATTGTTTCCTCTCATTTGACCTTGAGGCAGTGAACAAGTTATTTATCAACCATTTATCCTCCACCACCAATTTTTTATTACTAGACTCATATCCCACCTCTCTTCCATCATGGAATTCAAGGTGACTACATGGAGTTCCTAACTGGTCACCCATCCAGGCACTGACCAGACCTGGAACTGCTTAGCGTCAGCAAAGTTACAGCATCATATACCTTTAGACCAGGGGGGAGCAACTTGTGGCCTTCCAGATGTTTAGGACTACAACTCCCAGCAGCTCTAGCCAGCATAGCCAATGATGAGGGATGATGGGAGTTCTAGGGCAAAACTTCGCCCACCCTGCTTCAGACAACGCTCCGAGATACCCATTGACAGCTATACAAAGGACTATCTTATCCCCCATTTTCTTCCACAAATTGCTAAGAGGGTATGCGATTCTTCTCCTCACCAGTGATATTACACATCATGAGAAAATGAACACATACACACACAAAAATGCCGTTCGAGAAACATACATCAATCCTCTCCAATCAGGCTGCCAGCCAAGGGTTACTCAGGGGCTGAAGGCCGGGGGGGGGGGGGGAGAAATCACAAAGAGCTTTAAGTCTCCCCATCAAGGGCAACTTGCAGCCAAGATCAGGCATTACTAAGAGTCATTCATGCCCTGGACTCATCTGGAACAAAAGCCTTTCGACCTGGGACTGAATGTATGGAAAACTGAACCATTGGAGGATCTGGAATGGTTTCAGCTACATCTTCTCCTTAAAAAAAAAAAAAATGAAATAAAAGCTGGGGAGAGAGTTTCCAAGTACATTTTAAAAGCCAAACTACTGACCAGGAACTTAAGGTTTCCTTTTGAACCCAGATGCTACCTGCCCCCCCCCCGCAAATCACCAGTAATTTTACAGTTGCTGTTCTAACGCCATGGCCAAGGCCAAGGCGGCAGAGCTGGTCTGCAGAACTTAACACGAGCCCAGTTGGATCAGACAGCAGGACTTTAGCAGGGGTGAGGAGTGTGTGGCATTCCAGGTGTTGCTGGACTCCACTTCCCATCAGTCCCAGCCAGCAGGGCCAATGGTCAGGATGATGGCAGCTGCAGTCTGACAACATCTGGAAGTCTGCAAGCTCACCAACCCTGGTCTACCTAGCCAAGCATCTTATTTGGCACAGCTGCCAAACAGATGCCTGCGGCGAGCCCACTAACAGGACATGTGCTCATGTTCCCCAGCGACTGATACCAAGAGCCTCCGATACTGAAGGTAATATATATATATAGCCAACATGACTAGTAGCCTTTGCTAGCCTTATCCTCCACAAATTTGTCCAGTCCACCTTTAAAGCTATCCATGTGTTGTGGACATTTTGTGGTGACAAATTCCATAGTCTAACAATGTGGGGGGGGGGGTGTAGAAGTATGTGCTTTCATCTGTGCTAAATCTCCCACCATTTAACTTCCATGGACGACCTCAGGTTCTTGCATTCTGAGAACAGTGGGAGGAAAACGTCTTTATCCCACAAGAGGTGTTCAGCAATTTCTCCCCAAGGATGATGAAACTAAACATCCTAAACCACAAAGTTGACACAGCACACAGATAGGAATAATGTGGCCAACACCATAATGCTAAATAATCTGCCTTCTAGACTTGGTTTAAGTCTAAAACTTAATCATAGAAGAAAAAACCACCCAGCTCTGAGACACACCAGTTAGCTAAATTGACACATGCATCAAAACTTTAAAAAGACTCCACCTCTCCTGGGAAATTGGTATCCCTATTGTGTCTATTTTTGCCATTTGGAGATGCTCTGATAATTTTGTTTGCAGGGTTAGCTCCCTGTTGAGGGAGGCTTTTGTAAAATGAGCACATGGATGCCATTTTAAAAGTTCCCCACAATGCATTGGAGCAACGCTACATCTGGCGCTCCAGGGCATTCTGGGAAATTTTAAATGGCAGGCAGCTCCCAGTGCTAGACACCACTGGGCTCAGGGTACCTCACACAAGCCTTTCTGGAATGCTTAGACCCTGGCAGCTACCCCAGAACTCTCGGGAAAGAGCGCTCCAAGGACACCAGCCTTGACTGCGAATGCGAATTGTTAGAGTTGTCCTTCTTCAGGGTTCAGCCCCTTCCTCAAGGACTCCCAAATTTAAATATGCATTTCTATGCATGCACATGAGCACTAAGGCTCCATGTAATTCACATCCTGCCATTTCACACACAGCAGAAGCCAAGAACTGTGGGGATAAGTGAGTTCTTCATTCAGCTTGTTGTGGTTTTTCACAAGAATGGATCAAAATATGCACATATCTTCATATTCAGGATGAGAAGAACTTGAGCTAAAGAATTCAAATGAGGGAGAAAGTGAAACTGACAGACCTGTCCATGCGGGCACTTTGCACGCTTGGCTCGTCAACATCTGCCTTTGAATCCCTGTATATCCAGCCATGTTTGTGGTGCCGAATTAGGGCCACCTCTTTTTTTCCTGAAAGGCTCCTCATCTTTAACAGGTACACGACAAGCAGGGACAACATGCTGGGAATACCTAAAATCTTTTTGAATTTGGTCAGTGCAGATGGGTGAGAATGTGTTTGGTTCATTCATATATATATATATATATATATATATATATATATATGAATGAGAGAGCTTCAGCTATTGGGTGGTATAGAAATGTAATAAATAAATGAAATTTGCAAATTTCTTAATAAAATGGAAAGAACTTGAGATTTAAAAAAAAAAATCAAATGTGAGAAAAAAGCGAAACTGACAAATTTGTCCATTCCTAACTTTGAATTGTGAGAACATACTGCCAAGCAAATTACACTTTCCCATAGATCTTTAACAGAAGCAGATACCGTCTTGGCTTTTTAGAATGGTGGTGGACAGACTGTTGAAGAGTCGAAACAGCAGGCACAGCATCAGGGGTCGGCATGGGCACGCAGGTGTCAAGGGCCCAGAGGCACAAAAGGGCCCATCCTTGCCCCAGATGCCGCCATCCTCCTCGCCCACCCCATCAGCCCTGCTGGCAAAAAGAAGCACCGTGGCCAAACCTGCAACCAAGCTCTATAGTGCCCCATTTTAAAAGATTTTTTAAAAAACAAAATTACATTTTGAGTAGCCAAGATCTGAACCAATCAGACTCTGGCTTTTGTGGGAGGGGGGCACCAATGAGAGTACAGGGTGATTTTTATGTCACTTGCCCTCACTGGCCAAGTTCCCTCCAAAGGTAGCATCTGATTGGTTCAGATCACTGCTACTCAAAATGTAAGTTAAACACGCACACACACACACTTAAAATCCCATGCAGGACGTATGAGACATGCAGCCTCGACTAGGCTAACCGCACTTTGCCTCCTCAGGGAGGAGGAGGAGCCACCCTGTATCAGGTAAACGAAACTGGGTAGGGGGTGGCAGCGGGCAGATGGGTGAGTGGCAGAGGGTGGTGTGGGCAGGGGCAGTGACTGGTGGTTTGGTGGGCGAGAGGCTGCAGCGGTTTGGTGGTGGGAGTGGCAGCAAGCAAGAAGCTGTGGTGGGTGGATGGTGGGTGTTGAGAGGTGGGTGGGCGAAGGGCTGCAGCAGGCAGGTGAGGGGCTGCAGCGGGGGGTGGGTGGGGGCTTTGGCAGCAGGGGCCCACGGCAGCAGTATGCCAAGGGCCGACTCGTGTCTGGCACCAGCCCTGCAATACAGCAGGCACAGCAGAACCGCCAGGTAAGATGTCGCGGCAGTGGAGACTTGTGTAAGGACTCCTTGAACCCTCGCTGTGGTGCCCCTGCTTCCCTCCATGAAATGCTGGGGGGCGCGTTTCACCTCCCAGTGGCTGCTTTCGCCGACACAGAATCAACCAAGCACAGTGCCCGGAGCAGCAGATTCCAGAGCATCCAGGACAGCAAAGCTGACACACTCCATAGGACCTAAGCAGGGATGAAGTGGAGATGCAGCCAGGCTCAGAAGAACCCACTTCTCCAAGCGAATGATTTACTGCAATTTGCAAGAGACCTCAGTCGTGGCTGGTTCAAAGGCACCCTGATGAAAAAGTCCAGTAGAGCACATAGGCTAAAAGTTTATTGCCTGGAAAAGCACACAGGCAGGTAGATTCTTCAAGATTAAGCAGGCTTTGAACAGACCTTGAAGATGATGCAACTTGATGTGGTGTTCTGCCTCCACCCCAAATTAGCCTCCGTATGACCTGCTTCCTAGGAGTGGGGGAGAAACTCTTAAAAATCAAAAAGAAGAAACGTGTGTTTCCAGACCCTGCTTTTCCACAAGCACAAAGCAAAACAGTAATCTCCAGGCGCCAAAGCTATACTTGTTTCCTTGTCCTTGGGATGTGGCTTTGTTTCAATCTGAACCCAAGAAAGTTAAAGCGCTTGGAGCCAAGATAAGAGAAAAATGAACAACAGTGATATTGAGCCTTTGAGGAACTATTACTTGTTCAGCTCTCTAAAAGTCCAACAGGTTTTCTTTGGCAGTGTTTCAACCAGGGATAAAGAAAGAAAAAAAGAGTGTAACCCCCACCCCCTTCACAGGCAACATCAGCTTCCCCCAACTTGTTGCCCTCGAATGTGTTGGACTACAATTCCAGCCATCCCCAGCCAGCATGGTCATTGGCTGTGCCGGCTGGTGAAGGGGAGAGTTGTAGTCCAACACATCTGGAGGGGATTTAGTTTGGGGAAAGCCAGGCTCTGTCATGTCATATTGATAGGTGGTGTACGTAATAGAACATCTAAAACTTACAAACAGCCAGATTTTAAAAACAAACAAACAATTTCTTTGAAATATCCCAGAGAGCAGAATCATGAAAAACCATTAAAAGCCAAATGGAACAGAAACGTCTTCACCACCCACATAAAAACTGAGCAAGGACAAGCCCAATCTAACCTCCCAACATATTGCAAATGAAAATAGGATGCTTAACATGTGCATAACATATCATAGGACAATTTGGTGCTTACAGTCTCCCTCTAAAACCCAAGAACAAACAGCCTCGTGGCTTTGAAATATCAGTGGAAGAGAGGCAATTACCATCTGAATGAGTGTTCATTTATTTTGCACAGCCTCGGGCAAGGCATCACCCATAGGGGGGGAAAGCAGGCATGGTAATTTAGAGCACCAGAAGAGAGAGATTGTCCCTGAAAGCAGGGCCGGCCCTACCATTAAGCTGATCCTCCAGGTACTGGTAAATTGGGACATTTGGAACATATGTAGGCCTGAGGCTCTTGGACCATTAGTTGTGCAAGCTATTTATGCTCTTTGTATATTTATTCCATTCCGAGATGGCCTGTAAAGGAACCCTGGGAAAAGATCAGATAGCAGACTGACAAGTCCAGCCAAGCCATTTGGCTCAGAGCAGGAGACAGAAATTATTCGAGATAACATTTGCAAATGTGTGGTGTGGGGAGGGAAATGGTAGTTCTCTAAAGCTTTGAGACAAAGGATGCCATGACATGGGGGGCCTTTATTCATTGGCCACCTTTGGTCAAACCTATCAGCGTCCCCAGTGTTCTCTTCGAACTTGCCCTTTGTACAAAGGCAGCGATAGCCAGGCAGGGCTGCCAGCATGGACAGAAATGAATAGAATACTTTGAGCTTCACAATGAAGTCACATAAACGGGAGTGTAATCTGAAGGGAGGGAAGGAAGGAAGGACGCAGCGTGACGGCAGAGAGAACTGCACGTCCCGAGAGGAAGCTGAGGAGCAGCGACCTCTCGGGAAGCCAAACGGAGGTCGTTTGAGCAGAATCTAAGGACCATTCTGACCTTTGCTTATTGGGAATGTTTAAAATTATTAGCAAGCGGCAAATCCTTGGGTCAACACAGAGGCCTTTTAAAAGCCATCTGCATGTTCCTGCAGCTTTTACTCAAGGATGGAACGCATGTCGTTCTACACACAAGATAATTTTCCCCAAGGTCTCATGCACAGCCTATTTCAAGCAGGCCCCGGCTGACGCACTCACGACGAAAGAAATGTGATCCATGTACAGTTGTGCCTTTAGGTAACTTTAGCCCCTGGACTTAATGGTCCTGGAATGCAATCTTATGCATGTTTAGACAGAAAAAAAGTCCTAATGCAGGCTGGGAATGCTGGAAATTGTAGGACTTTTTTTTCCTGTGTAACATACATAAGATTGCGCCCTCGGGGGGCAGGGGGTTAGCATTACTTCAGTTGTGGAGCACACAACTAACATTTCTCTTCCCACCCCACCCCCTCCAACCACCATTCTGTGCTTTAAAACTGCTTCTACATTCCAGATATATTAGAACTGTAACAAAACTGTTTGCCAATGCTGATATTAAAAAATAATAGTCTCGCGTTTCAGAGGCTTTGGGATAATTTATTGATGGACAAGCTTAGCCACCATTATGAAAGTCATTAAAGGTCATTTTATGCAACGTGGTACCCGTTTTTATGGAATGTTCATCATACATCCCTGAGCCAAGCCCTTCCAGATCATTAGAAGGTTTTGCTAACCTATTGAGGGTACAATCCTATGCATGTTTAGGATAACATGGCTGGCTGGGGAATGCTGGGAGTTGTGGGACTTTTTTCTGACTAAACATGCATAGGATTGCACCCTAAAATGATTTTAGCTTGAAAGTTTTGCAGTTCTGTACTCTTGGGCATCCTAAATGAATTTAATTGTGTTTGATTGTTTTCTTCAACTCTTTCAGGCTTTGTTTAGCCCATGTTCATTGTACTGGAAAAATGATATAAAAATAAAGTTTAAAAAAAAATACTCTTTGAGCATGTGCAGTTTTAAACTCACCTAAATTATAGCAACCCCATGACCGCACAAATAAAATGGAGTTTGCATCTGCACTTGCCACTCTCTGGGTGGTCATTTGAGTAGGCTGTGCGCTACAGACTCAAGGTCGAGCCCTAGCTCACCACTGGCTGGGTTCAGACAATACGTTAACCCACACTCAGTGGTTGAGTATAGGTGGAGTGTGGGTTGTCATTGAACCATGAGTTGGTGTTGAAACGTGGGTTATTGTGTTGTCTGAACTCAGCCATGCTAACAAACTATGGTTTGTTAACCATGAACAACCGACAGTTCACAACCGAACAACAAACCATGGGTTCTCTTCAGGAAAAAGGTGGGCAATAAAACCCCAAATGGTCCTCTAGTCTGGAACAATTGAATGGTTGATTGCCTAGCATCGTGAGCACTTTGCCAGTTGCAAAACCTTTTGTTAAAATGCCCGGCATCCTCAGCATAAAGCTTCCGAGAAGAAAGCACCATTAGCCGAGATCCCTACAAATTCAGACCTACACATTCTGTAGGAAGTGAGCCTGACAGCATTTGCTATTATTCCCAGCAACAGGAGTTGCCACGCAGAAGAGCGAGCCTCCAAGGCTGCAAACAAAGAATGATATTGTCTTTGCGGAACAGGCAACAAAATGGGTGGATTTTTAGCTTCAGTTTCTCTCAGCCCTGTGTTCCCAGCCATGCGGAAGGTGTGTCTAATGGACTTCCTGGACACAGTGCTGAACCCACATCATTACCATGAGCCAAGATCCTTTTCGCCTCCCTGCTCCAGCTGCACCATGCAATCAGAGATTAAGAACCGCCGAGCAATTGTGGTCCTGGGGTGGGGTGAGTGTTTAGCTGGCTTTCCCCTCCCAAGGGTGGGCTGTTGTGCTGTTTCTAGCAGCAGTCATGGGAAGCAGCAATCCAGCTACTGTGGCTGGAACCAAGAGGTTATCATACCAGTTGTCGAAGGGCAGCATCTGGCCCCTGGGAGTATTTTTGTCTGGCCGCCGACAAGGCGGTCTTTAAGCTGCCCTGGCCTCAGACCCCTGCAGAGGAGAACTGGAGGAAAGAGGGGAGCAGTGAATCCTCCTAGCTCAAATTTGCTTGCTCATTTCATTTAGATGTTGTAAGTCCTTCCATTTCCCATCTTCAAGCCCAAGTGCCGCTACTGATGGAACCCAGACAGCACCACCCATGAAGAAGAGGGCAGTCTCTGCCTGCTCAGAGGATCCTTTAAGTAGGTACACATTTTAGGAACTTTAACAAAACAAACAAACCCACAATTGGCCAAAAAATGCAAATAGGAAAAAATTTGAATGGCTCATGCCTGCACTTGTGGGGAGTGGGGGCAGATGTGGAAGTGGTCAGCCAAGCTTCCACTCACAGCATGAACTGCACCAATGGAAGAATCTTGCCCAGAAGGAAATTACAGCCTCAGGAAAGGGATTTTTCTCAGGCCCACAGCAGAGGAGGAAAGGATTCACACACACACACACACACACACACACACCCGTGCCTGCTTTCATCCCATGAATTAGGACCCGCCAGCTGGCGCATTTGACTAAACTTGCACATCGGGGTGCAAAGATGCATTTCAACACCAAGAGTAGATTTGCCCTCAGCCGACTGGCAGGCCTGCAAGATGGGCTTCCTCTGAGAGCAGTGGAGGCTGGTGGCTCCCGTTGGGGTGGGGCCGTGGACCCATCCCGGGGCTCAGTCACAGCCAGCCACAATTCTGAAGGAGCTCTCCGAGGTGCTGAGCCCCACCCCCAAATAGTTCCAGCACCTTGGAGAGCTCCTTTAGAATCCCGGCTCCTTCTGACTGAAACCCTGAGTGGACTCACAGCCCCACCGAAAGCAGAGCACCGGCCTCCCCGGCTTGAGAGGAACTCTGAAGCTGGGCGGCCACTGAGGAGACACGGGCAAGCAGAGAGAGCGGCCTTGTGCCAGGTCAGACCACTTTTCCGTTTAGCCCCGTACTGTCTTCTCCATTCTTCCCTAGCCGGGTCCCCTCCAGATCGTTGGACGATACCACCTTGCTGGCTGAGGATGACAGAAGTTGTGGTCAACGGTTGGCTTTGAAGATAAAACCAGCACACTGAACTGAGCCTGGAAAACAATTGGCAACCAGTGCCGATCTTCTGATATTGGAGTGAGGCGATCTTGATGCGGTCAGCTGCCAAGCTCCACATTTCGCACTGGCTGAAGCTTCCAGCTGCTCTTCAAGACTGGCCCTGCGTAGAGCACATTGTTGTTCAGTTGTTAAGTCATCTCCGACTCTTCATGACCCCATGGACCATAGCATGCCAGGCCTTCCTGTCCTCCGCTCTCTCCCGGAGTGTGCTCAAGTTCATATTCATTGCATCGGTGATGCTATCTGGCCATCTCATCCTCTGCCGTCCCCTTCTCCTTTTGCCTTCAATATTGCCTTCAATATTTTCAGGTCGAAAGCATCAGTTCTTCGGCGCTCAGCCTTCCTTATAGTCCAGCTCTCACAGCCATACAATGCTACTGGGAAAACCATAGCTTTGATTATATGAATCTTTGTCAGCAAGGTGATGTCTCTGCTTCTTACAATGCTGTCTAGGTTTGCCATAGCTTTCCTCCTAAGGAGCATCTTTTAATTTCATAGCTACAGTCACCGTCTGCGGTGTTCTTGGAGCCCAAGAAAATAAAATTTGTCACTGCTTCCATTTCTTCCCCTTCTATATGCCAGGAAGTGATGGGGCTAGATGCCATGATCTCAGTTTTTTTAATGTTGAGTTTCAAACCAGCTTTTGCACTCTCCACTTTCACCCTCAACAAGAGGCTCTTTAGATCCTCTTCGCTTTCTGCCATTAGGGTGGTATTGTCTGCGTATCTGAGGTTGTTGATAATTCTCCCGGCAATCTTAATTCCAACCTGTGATTCATCCAACCCGGCGTTTCTCATGATGTACTCTGCATATAAATTAAATAAGCAGGGCAACAGTATGCAGCCTTGTCATACTCCTTTCCCAATTTTGAACCAATCGGTTGTTCCATGTCTGGTTCTTACTGTTGCTTCTTGACCCTTGTACAGGTTTCTTAGGAGACAGGTAAGGTGGTCTGGTACTCCCATCACTTTAAGAATTTGCCACAGTTTGTTGTGATCCACAAAATCAAAGGCTTTAGCGTAGTGAATGAAGCAGAAATAGACATTTTTCTGGAATTCTCTTGCTTTCTCCATGATCCAGCAGACGTTGGCGATTTGATCTCTAGTTCCTCTGCCTCTTTGAAACCCAGCTTGTACTTCCGGTAGTTCTCGGTTCACATGCTGCTGAAGCCTAGCTTGTAGGATTTGGAGCATCACCTTGCTGGCATGTGAAATAAGCGCAATTGTGCGGTAGTTTGAACACTCTTTGGCGTTGCCCTTCTTTGGAATTGGAATGTAAACTGACCTTTTCCAATCTTGCGGCCACTGCTGAGTGTTCCAAATTTGTTGGCATATTGCAACAAGAAGCTCATGATCTGAGCCACAGTCAGCTCCAGGTCTTGTTTTTACTGACTGTATAGAACTTCTCCATCTTTGGCTGCAAAGGACATAATCAATCTGATTTCGATATTGACCATCTGGTGATGTCCATGTGTAGAGTCATCTCTTGTGCTGTTGGAAAAGAGTGTTTGCTATGATCAGCGTGTTCTCTTGGCAAAACTCTATTAGCTTTTGTCCTGCTTCATTTTGTACACCAAGGCCATGCCTGCCTGTTATCCCGGTGATTTCTTGACTTCCTACTTTAGCATTCTAATCCCCTGTGATGAAGAGGACATCTTTTTTTGGTGTTAGTTCTAGAAGGTGTTGTAGGTCTTCATAGAACCGATCAACCTCAGCTTCTTCAGCCTCAGTGGTTGGGGCATAGACTTGAATTACTGTGATGTTGAATGGTTTGCCTTGGATTCGTACTGAGATCATTCTATCATTTTTGAGATTGTACCCCAGTACTGTTTTTCCCACCCTTTTGTCGACTACGAGTGCTACTCCATTTCTTCTAAGGGATTCTTGCCCACAGTAGTAGATATGATGGTCACCTGAATTAAATTCGCCCATGCTTGTCCATTTTAGTTCGCTGATTCCCAAGATGTCGATGCTCAATCTTGCCATCTCATGTCTGACCACCTCCAGCTTACCTTGATCCATTGATCTTACATTCCAGGTTCGTAAACAATATTGTTCTTTACAGCATCGGATTTTCTTTTCACCGCCAGACACATCCACAGCTGAGTGTCCTTTCGGCTTTGGCCCAGCCGCTTCACCCTTTCTGGCGCTACTTGGAAATACCCTCTGCTCTTCCCCAGTGGCATATTGGACACCTTCCGACCTGAGGGGCTCATCTTCCGGCGTCATCTCTTTTAGCCTTGTGATACGTTCCATGGGGTTTTCTTGGCAAGAAACTGGAGTGGGTTGCCATGTCCTTCTCCAGTGGACCACATTTTGTCAGAACTCTCTGCCATGACCTGTCCGTCTTGGGTGGCCCTGCACGGCATAGCTTATGGCTTCACTGAGTTACGCAAGCCCCTTCGCCACAACAAGGCAGTGATCCATGAAGGGGATAGAGCACATTGCCACAGCCTAAACGTGATGCAACACCAGAGTAAGCTCTATTGAACACGGTGGGACTTCTGTCCGGGTGACCATGCAGAGGATCAGGCTGCAGTTCTGATTTCGGAGGCCAGCTCAAGGCATGGCATGAGAGATATCCTGGGGGAGGTGTTACAGGACAGACCTGGTGGGTGGAGAAGGGTCGAGCACACCCCTCCACAGGTTATCCCCAGCAAATGCATGTGGGTATGCGCGCACACCATGCTCATGTTGTGAAATACATACGAGTTTTGGAACATGGTATTGACTTCTTCAGATGTAGCTCAACCCCAAATCAATCCATCCTGTCAATAAGCGTAAATACTGTTACATCATGACACATCGCAGCGTGATGCTAAAACAAGCAAAGTCACAACCACAGGAGGGAGGCCTAGGGTTAGACATGGATATAAATTGCTCAGGAAGGAAAGAGGAATTACAAAAATAAATATACAATGTTCATATTCCTTCTGCCAGAGGGTCAAATATAGATAGCAAATGAGTCAGCGTCTGTCTATGGGCATATTTGGTGGCAAAGAGAGACCTTCAAAACTGCTTTCGAAATCACAAGGACCAGACTGGCATACTGGCAGGTTCAGCAGATCTCTTGAACTTTGGGCTACTGCATTGGAAGAAGGTGGAGCCGGAGTAAGTGGTACTCATGTCTAGAGCTTTCTGCTAGAGCCAGCTTTGTGTCCTGGAAGGAACGTGGGGGGGGGGGACACATTGTGCCTGTGTTTTATTAGGGCATGTCTACATTATACAACAACAACTCTGGGGTCCCTGGGAATTGTAGTTCTAGGAAAGGGTGGGGATCACTCAATAAAACATCCTTGATTCCCAGAACTCTCTGGGGGAGCTACAGTAGTTAAGCTTTTTGCAAACCATTTAAAAATAATAATATGTGAATGTGCTCAAATACACATTACGCCATTCATGCTTCTTTTGTTAAGTGTGCTCGAGCTGGCCCCTTATTTTCCAGAGCATACGGGGGCCATACCAGCTTCTGGTCAAAACAATTGCTCTCGCCGGTTGTTATTTCCCCCATTTGCAATACACAGCACCTTTCGAGGGGCAAATAGGAGGAGGGATTTGGGAGGTCAGAAATTGGTGTAAGGCCCCAAGCCAGGTTGATCTGGAACATGCTGACAGGACCCGCATGCCGGCTTTTCCTTTTTTAAAAATAGGGGCAGGGGAGTGACCAGTTCAAGCATAATTTTAAAAAGGAAAGGAAAGCATGAACAATGCAGCATGTAGTTCAGCTCAGTTATTCCACCCTCCTGAAGCCAGATGAGAAAAAGAGATGGGGCCGGCAGGTTCAATCCAGACAGAGAATCATAGAATCATAGGGCTGGAAGGGGCCTACAAGACCATTGAGTCCGCCCCGCTGCTCAGTGCGGGAAGCCTGATTCCCAGGTGGTCTCCCATCCAAGTACTAACCAGGGCTGACCCTGCTTAGCTTCCGAGATCAGACCGATGGACCATTGTTCCGATTCAAGCAGCTATGCGCGTGTACGCGCGTGCGCACAGACCAGTGCCAGCTCCAGGGTTCTGAGGGCCCTTGGGCAAGACTTCCTCAATGGCCCCTGACTCAGTGGGTCCACCATCCCACCACCATGGGCACCAGCTGCTCTTGCCCCTCATCCTCTTTCTCACCATTGCTCCCACTGGCTTGCTTGACAGGCAGAGAGCCAGGGAGCAAGGAGGCCGTGGCATCTCCTGCTCATGCTTCTCACCACCTCCATTGTCTGGGCCAGAGCGAGAGGCAGGTGAACAGGCAGGTGAACAGGCAGGCTGCAAGGGTGAAGAGGAGGAGCAAGTCCCGGGGGCTCTTGTCTGTGGGCCCCTGGAGGTGCCCAACCATGCCCACCCTTGCGATCGGCCCTGCACCCCCACACACACACACGTTCACACGTGCAGCTATGCTGTCCAAACAGGACTGTGCAACAAACCGATCGGGGCGCCAAGTCGCTTGAGCTGTGCCGTCCCTCTGCAGTGGCAGCTTGCTCAGGCCACTCAACGTACGCCCGCGAGATGAAAAGGCACGGGGGTGGAGTGGGGCTGACGCCGAACTGGCAGATAAAAGCCTTTGTAGGTGGAGGGAGAAGCAGG
The DNA here is from genome assembly GCF_057233095.1 of Heloderma suspectum. Taxonomy (NCBI): domain Eukaryota; kingdom Metazoa; phylum Chordata; class Lepidosauria; order Squamata; family Helodermatidae; genus Heloderma; species Heloderma suspectum. The sequence goes on from NC_139468.1 coordinate 12,954,109, forward strand.
GGCATTTCGCATGAAACAAAACCTGCGGAGGGGGGAAGATTGAGGAAGTTGCAGAGTTGCAAAGTTTTGGAGGAGGCACATGCCTCATAGAGAGAAAGTTAGTCACCACATGAGCATCTCGCGCGTCTTGTATGTATGTATGATTGACATACTTCTGAGTAAGTGCACATGGCCCCCAATTCAGGCCCATGGCAATTTAGGAGGGGGGATTTAAGCTTTCCCCCCTCATGCTGAAATCAGGAGGGGGGAATGCTTAAACACTTGTGCTGGAGTAGGGGGAGATCGTGAACATGTCCGAGACGCTCTCCGGTGTACTTTCGTCTAGAGTGTTAGGAGCACAGGGCAGAGGGCACTAAGCAGAGTTGGGAGTGGCAGTTGCCCCACAAGATCACAAAGGGCAGCAGGAGTTTTCTCCACTCTTGCTGGGTGGCTCTCTAGTCATTCCCAATGATGAAGTCACCTTGCTGGGTTCGGACGTCACAAAAAGCCACCATGGGTATGAACAACCCAACAACAAGTCATGGGTTCTCAGGGTGGTTGTGAAAATTAGCCACCCTGCAGAAACCACACCAGGTTCATACAACATGACAACCCACCACAGCTGATCGGCCATGATGGGTTGTTATGTCATGCGATCCAGGTCAATTGGTTCTCAAAGTGTCTTGTGCGTGGTTACCAACCCACGGTTAAGCCATCACGCCAGGTTTGGACAACATAACAAACCACTTTGAAACAAACAAGGCTGACAAACCACCATGGGTTGTCATATTGTGCAAAGCAACTTGAATATGTGGCCCAGCCCTTGGGAAGGCTGTTGAAATATGGCATATCCCTCAAGGATGGAGAATGAGCATGATTAAGAACATAAGAAGAGCCATGTTGGATCAGATCAAAAGTCCATATCTTCTTGCATTCTATTCAAACAGCGGCCAGCCAGCTGCCTATGGAAAACCCATGCGTGGGGCCTGAGTGCAATAGCATTAAAGGACTGGGAATGAAGCATGATTTTGCCAGTTTTCAAAATACAAAATAAAAGGTGTCCCCAGCAATTATCACCCAGCAAGTGTCAGACGTTGCTTTGAAGCCATATGCACACGTTTACTTAAGAAGATGAAAAACCTGGGCCATTTAAACAGAGGTACTCATAACTGCTGACGGGTTTTTACAAAGTGGAGAAACACAATAGATCAAGGCTTCGTGCTAAAGTAAATGATATGATATATACAAAAGGCTCAAAGAAACAGCTCTACTAGCTTTGAGATATCTCATTTCAGCCTTCGACAAGATTAACTTGGAGAGACTGTGGCTTAAACTTTGAAACTCAAATATAAACAAATGATATTTGCTCCAATTCAAACTCTTTCAAGCCCTGCTCAGGCAATCAAAGAAGATAGGTGGACTATGTGGGGAGAAGAGGGTTGTGTCAGCAAACCTCATTCCCGAACTACACAGCTTAAGATGCAGTACTATGCATGTTTGGACAGAAAAAAAAAGGCCTACAACTCCCAGCATGCCCTAGCTGGCCATGCTGGCCAGGGCATGCTGGGAGCTGTAGGCCTTTTCTCTGTCTAAACATGCGTAGAATTGCACCCTAAATATCTTTAAATTTTAGAAGTGAGCCCTACTTTGTACACCTGAAAGCTATTACACTGGGGTTTACCCCTGAGTAGTTGTGCATGGAAGTGAGCTGTAGCCTGGATGCTTGGAGGGGAGAGGTCCAAATTACATCTGGCTCAACCCATTGTCCTTGGCCCTGCCTCCTTTGACTTTAGCCCCACCCACTGCTGGAATACAGTCCCCCAAGGCACTCCCCAAATTGGAATTTGGTTCCCAAGCTCCGACAAGGCTGCCTTTATACTCCTGTGCTGCTGGCACCTCTGCAATTATACTTTCCAGCATTGCTTTTGCACCATGTAAACTCTTGTTGTTGGAATGCCAATGAAATGGTCCTTTCCACAACTTCACAGATTGGCCCAAGATGGTTGCCAAGAGATTAAGAGGCTGCATGTCAAAGACAATGGTGCAGCTAAGACCCTGGGGCCAAATTTCATGGCTCTGCAGCCTGGGTGGGCAAATGACCACCCAGTGAGTGGTAGATGATGAGGGCACCAGGGAAGCAGATGCAAATGGCACTGTATTAGTGCAGCCATGAGGGCGCTATGATGTAAGTGAGTTTAAAAGGCAAGAACTGCACATGCTCAAATTATTTTTAAAAACAAGGTTGGTAAATACTTTTGCTGAAGGAATATAGAAGCAGTTTTAAAGCATGGGATGGTGGCTGGAGGGAGGGAAGAAAAAGGTTTGCTGCGTGCTTTGCAGCTGAAGTAATGCACACGGCCATCTAAAGGGGGCCCTATAAAACCATGAAGTCCAGGATCTAAAATGACCCAGCTGCACCAGTGGAAAGAGAACAGGTGACTTGCTAGTTGCTACTGATAATTGACAAAAGCTAAAGTTAAGATGCAAAAATATACACCACTAAACTGTTTAAATGTTAAAAAGAACAAATATTAAAAATGCTGTATCTAAAACGTATGTGTCATGATATATAAAATAAAAACAGAATTGTAAAACCCAACTGTGATGTTAAAATGTTGAACTAATATAAAAGGACACATATGACAAAATCAGTGGCGGCTCCTGGCTCTGATGTCAGTGGGGCAGTGAATCCGCTCCAGGTTTCAGTCAGAACTCTAAAGGAGCTACCCAAGATGCTTCACTTCACACCTTGGATAGCTTCTTTAGAGTTCTGACTGGTTCTGACTGAAACCTGGAGTGGATTCACTACCCACCGTATCGGAGCCACCAGCCTCCACGGGACGAAATACAAAAAAAATCATAAAACCCTTTAAAAACTATAAATGGTCCAAATACTTTTCAACTTTTCATCTTCGTCAGTAGCCTGTGCAAAACTACAACATAAAAACATAACAAAGCATTTGCACTATCAGAGTCTCAACAAAGTAATTACGCTTTTAAAAAGCAACCGATACTCACTGCGTCTATGGCCTGAGCTCCAATTTAAAATTATTCTGATTTTATTTTTATATATTGCGACACCTATGTTTTGGATACAATGTTTTTAATATTTGTACTTTTGAACATTATATCATTTTAATTGTGTATATTTTTGTACCTTCACTTTGGTTTTTGTCAATGGTATATATACTTAAGGACTAGGGGTGCTTTGCTGTCATCAACACTTGTCACTTCTACCATTAAGACCAGTGTAGTTTTTATGTTACTTATTTATTTATTGCATTTATATCCCACCTTTTTTCCTCTTGCAAGGAACCCAAGGCGGCTTACATTATCCTCCTCCACTCCATTTTATCCTCACAACAACAGCCCTGTGAGGTAGGTTGGGCTGAGAGTCTGCGACTGGCCCACAGTCACCCAGTGAGCTTCCATGACCGAGTGGGGACTAGAACCCGGATCTCCCGGCTCCCAGTCCAGCACTCTCGCCTCTACACCACACTGGCTCTTAGAGTCCTTCTCTCATGACACAAGTAGACACCTGAGACACAAGAAATTGAGCAAGGGCAGCCTTTTAATGATTGGGGCACATTCCAAAAAAGGTGGTTGGACTGACTGTTTATTTGCAACTAGCATGGAAGTCTTGAGAAACATTAAAATGTTTAGGGGAGATTTTGCAAGAGATAAAAAGGGGGAACTGTCTCTCCAGACAGTGTTCCCTCAAAGAACATGGGGGAACAGAGATATGGTAACATGACAAATTGAGAGTTCCCCGAAGAACAGAGCTCAAGATTCCCCATATTAGGTGGAACTACACATTTTGCATAGTTCTATGATACTTTTGTGAAAGTGTTTTTTGTTTTTTTTAATGCAATGCAACCACTGGGTAAGCCACATTTGCATGAGGTGCGGGGAAGAGGCTTCTTAACTCCCCCACCATCACCACATTTTTCTGCTGAAGACCAACCCCACACTGGTTTTCATCCACACTGGGGGAAAAGATATGAATACCCATACATATTTTTCCCTCGCAGGGGTAAAAGCTGCAGTGGAGGGCACATTATCCAGCAGAGAAACTGAGCACATAGAAAATGTTAATTGGCGTTGTATAAAACAGGAGCAAGGAACCAGTTTGAGGTATGAGTGCAGAGAAGGGATTCTTCCCCTCACCTTCTCTCCATGCCACCTGTCTGAAGGCCAAAGACGCAGGGCCAAAAATACCATGATATTTCCACTCAGAGTTCTTCCTCCCAGTCACTAAGCCCTAGGAGAGGCATTTCGGCTTTTTGGAATGGGGGAAAAACTGCACAACAGCCGGGAAACCACCAAATGATTAGTAGTTGGGGGGAAGGGGAAGGGGCCAGGGGGAGGGAGCGTGAACATCTGGAGGACCCTGGAGGACCGGACTGCGACCCCAGGTGGGCCAGACTTGGCCCCCAAGCTTGAGATTCTGCACCCCTTCAATAGAGCAAGTATTATATTTCTGAGCGAGCTAAAAACACACATCCCCATATATTGTATCAATATGATCACAACTCAAAGTAAATTTACTTCTGAGCAAGGCACACTCAACAGAGTGGGACTTCCTTCCAAGTCAACAAACATAGGATTGGGCTGCCCATGTTGCAGTGCATAAAATCCATCCTAAGTCCTACTTAGAGTAGACCCACTGAAATGAATAAAACTTTAGTCAGTCATGATGACTAACTTAACTCCTGTTCATTTCAGTGGGTCTGTTCTAAGTAGGACTGAAGTTGGATTTTACCCACGGTGCATTTCTACACCTGGCTAAAATCCCACAACTTTACCTGGGCTTTCTGCTTCCGTTTTAAATGCCAGATCACAACAGGCTCCCCTTACACACGGTTCCCTTCCTCCCACCTTTTCCCCCTTATCTGCATGTCCTACATGTTTCATTATACAGCCACTAGATGGCACTGTGGTCTAGCTCCTCTTATTGCAGATTTTCCTCTTTTCACAAAGGAACTCAAGCACTGTAATTTGATAGCTCATTATCGCCAATCTTTCTAAAAACGGGATCAAGCTCATTTAGCACGGGAGGAGCCCTGGAGATTAACGATGTCATGTAAAGGACCTACAAACTTCCGTGAGTAACCAAGCCCAATTGCAGGATAAAAGCCCTGTGCGGAGAAGCCCATTGTCTCAAATATATTATAGATAATCAAGGAAGAAAAAAATCAGAGCAAAATACTTAACCGACATCCCGAAGGCAAACATTCAGTCAATAGTAGGGCATATATTATGTACAAAGTTGCTAAATTTGTGGCAGTTACAGAGAAGCAAAGAAGGAAGTGTGTTGAAACAGATACTGTAAATTGTTATGCAAATGCATCATCTGATATTTATTTATATTCACACATACTATTACTAACCACGTTTTCCAGCTTCATCATTGTTACATTCCATGACTGTTAGTCATGATGACTACATATTACCTTCAGTATCGGAGGCAGTATACCTCTGAATTCCAGTTGACCAGGGAACGTGAGCAGGAGGAAATGCAATTGCACTCATGCCTTGCTCGTGACACTTTCCACAGGCCGCTGATTGGCCACGGTGGAAACAGAAAGTATTTTATTTATTTATAGTATCTTTATCCTGCTCCTCAGCCAAGCAAAGCTCCTAGATCGGCTTACAATCAATCAGTCTTACAATTTAAACAGACGCGACACACAAGGAAAAAGGGATGGGCAGGAAAGAGGAAAAAATTAAGTAGAGTGCCAGCAGGGTTGATGGAATGGTCCTATTTCCCTCTCATCTTCTGGAGGTGGGGGGGCAGTCCAAATGGAGGAGAATGCTGAACTAGACCAGCCTTTGGTCTGATCCCGGCCAGCACAGGGAACAAGAGGAAGGAGACGGAGTCAGATATGGCTGGCTGGGTCCCAGGAATCTTTGCCCCAGCTCGACAAAGGAGGTAGCTGGATGACAGAGCCCTACAGCAAAACCCCTAGAAACTCTTGGGAAGGGATTGCAGCACTCCCTCAATGCACACCAATGTGAGGAAGGACAAGCCACCGCACCCAGCAGGAACATTTGCAAGACGACAACAATGCAGTCAGCTCCTGCCCTAGAGGAAGGGTGGGCTAGACCAGGGTTACGTCCTCTCTGGTATGCACACATGCCTTTGTGACTACTATTGCAGGAAAACTTACTGGAAGCAGAATAAAATTTGTGGTTTGATCAGTTGAAGTGACTTTCAAAGCTATGCAGTGCACCAAATCCCACCATCTGCCCACTGGAAAGCTTGTGTAGACTCCCCCTGCACTTTCAACCCTATCTTTCTTTGCCACATTTTTGAAATCAAGTTTCTAGTCCTTAGGATTCTGCCCTCGGTTCTTCTTCCAGGACTTGTGGAACCCACGATCGCAGCAACTCCAGCCGTGTCAGGGGAGTTTCTCCCCCTGTACACATATAATTGGCCACACCTTCCTACACAGTCCATGGTGAAAACAGACACACACCTAACACTTATCACTTTCTTTATGGGGCAGAGTAATGCCTTTGTGTGAAGCAGCCTGCAAACAATAGTAAAGCATGAGGTAAGGAATTAGGTAATAAGCCATGAATTATTCTGGCACGTACATCCTTCTGAGACTTTAAAAGCCCTACTGCATTAGTCAGACTGTTTCTCCAGGTTATGCAATCCTTTTGGGACCTTGCCCCATTATCAGCAGATACACTTTTAACAACCAGCCTCCTTACTACGCCTGAAACACAGTGCATCACAAAACCAATCGCCTGAAGGTCTTGTGGCTTCTTTGTGTCAATTACCACCAAAGATTACAAGCCTTGCTGAAACAATCCCAGGGACAAGTGAATGCCATGCATTTTTATTTGCACATGCGATGATGTTCACAAATGGAACTGGTGACCTAGCTGGAGAAGGGCCTTTCACATCACCTCCTGTTCTTTTTAACTCAGGGCTGTTGGACCTATAGCCTTCCAGATATTGGCAAACTACTCCTCCCATCATCCCTCACCCTTTGCCAGGGCTGATGGGAATTGGAGTCCAGCCACATCTGGAGGTTCTCAGAGCCCTATTTTAACTAGGAATGCTAGGGGTTGAACCTGGAACTTCCTGCATCAAAAGCAGCTGCTTGACCCCAAGCTTAGAGTCCCTCCTCGTACAAGCCAATCCTCACCTAACTGCATTCTCAACACATGAGGAAAAACAAGCATTTTGTCACCAACACTTATTTATTATCAGGTACTCCAGAAGGACAGGACTTAAAGCAGGGGCCATCTGAACAAGTCCTTCCTACACGATCCAGTTTGAGCCCACATCTCCAAGCCAAGGCAGCTAAATATCTTGTGGCATGGGAAAGAGGGGGGGGGTGTCCTATTTTCCTTGCAAGACTGGCCCACCTGCCCCAACGGCTGTTATTTCCACCCACCAGCATCCACTGCATGTACCGCTGGGAGAGGTGGAGGATCGCTACAGGATCGGAGGCACTGAATCAGCACAGGGGCAGAACCCAAGAGAGGAAACAGGTGTGGTCTCCTCTTCTGGATGCATCCCTGAGATCCGGCTGACCCTGGAGAGCTGCACCCTAGGAACCTGCTGTGGTCTGTGGCAGAGAGGACTGGACCAACCATCACTCCAAAATGGGTTTCTCAGATTCCACGGAATCTCCTCATCTTCTTATCAACCCTCTTTTCTCTCGCCATTTTCTTATAGAAACAAGGAACAAACAGCACCTACTAAATGCTTTGGCTGATTTAAAGGAGGAAGAGAGCAAAAGCCGAAACCCTTCCTGGATATGAAAACAGTTTGATCCAAGATAAAACAAAAAAAAGCTGCAGAAAAAGAAAGTCCTATTGTCAGCCCCCCACCCCACTCCACCACACACACACCCCACGCACACTTCCTTCAGCCCTTAAGGCTTCCACTTCTCCTTTTTTGGAAGAACCATCAACGTGGGCACAACTGAAAAACTCTCTGTGGAGATCTTTTCGTGAAATACAGCCAACGGAGACTGGTCATTTGACAGGAGTGGCAGCCAGAGCATGAATTAGCACGTGGGGGTGGGGGGAGATGACAGATCCCTGGTGCCCTTCACTAAATCCACAAGTCCCACCCTGACTCCCTCAAATGTTAACTTCATCATGCTGCCCTCACCCCCAAGCCCTCTTAAAGAACTGAGGGCCAGCTACACCGTAGGCTAGGTTAAATGCAAGATGGCAGTTAAGGTGTGTGTTTTGTTTTTAATAGCAGCTATAGACAGGGAGCAATCAGGATTACAGCATGTCAGGAGAGGGGTTTCACTCATTCCCCCATGCCATGATCCCAAGAAAGATCTCCCCCTCCCCTCAAAGTGAAGCTTTGCATCTTTCAGCACCAAGCTACGGGGGAAGACTTAACCAGCCCCCTTCATGCAACACAGTCTCAACGACCAGCCCCTGCTAATTAAAAAAGAACACAGACACATTAAATGCAACCGTGGATTTAATTGGGCATGTCTTCTGTCCCAAAAGGAACCATCATCACAGAAGGGAACGGGAGGGGTGGGCAGGCCTCCTCCAACAACCCGCCCCCCCCAATCCAAAGCCCCCAAGATCATGATGGCTTTCCTGCTCTAAAAATGAGCTGGGCTTCGTGTTAAGGAGTCCAAGATCATGTCAGTGACATTTCTCACCCCCTGGTGCCCTCTCCCTGCATAAGGAAGCATACAGTTGTGTGTGCTGATCTCAGTCTGACTCCTTGCCCCCATGGCCAACTGTTCCCCCTCAAACATTGCTGCGGAGTCATTTTCTCAGAAAAGGCATGCAGCTACAGCACAGCTCATTTAGGGCCAGGGTGGGTGGAAGTTAAACCTGCCTCTGCTGGTAGACCTGAGTTGTTTGCGGTAGATCAGTGTTGATCTCTAACTAGGTAGATCAGTGTTGATCTCTAACTTGCAGTTGTTTAACAGCAGCTGCACCCGAATGAATCCTGCCTGGACACATGCACACACACTCTCTAACTCAGGAGTGCAGAACCTCTTTCAGCACAAGGGCCAAATTCCATTCCAGAGAAGCTCTCAGGGGCCGCATTCCACTGGTGGGTGGGGCTGAATTCAAAAGGGGTGGGGCCAAAAATGCCAGCATATTTTAACTTAAAGCTCTTACTGCCAGCAAGTAAACGGTAGGAGAGGCATGTTAACCTTTTAGAAGTGGGGGGGGGGAGGAATACACAAAAGCCAGGAAGCCACCCAACTTTGGTGGTTGCAAGAAAGAGGTGGGGGCAGGGGAAAGACGCACAAAACCTGGCAGGCTAGATTGGGACCCCTGCCCTAAATTATACTGCTGAAATGAGGAAACCATGGAGAAACCAGGAGTGGACGTGTGCACAGGAAGACCAGCTGTGAGCTTCATTCAGTTCTGGTTCTCAAAACAAATTCCTAGGCTCAGAATTCTTTACGACAAAGTGTGTGTTTTTTGCACCGGGTTCCAGTTGGTAGAACTCGGGGTTCTGGTAAAATAACCCAACAAAGTATAGCCCACAAGCCTGACATCTTCCCACCCCTGGTTCAGGGCCCAGTTTCTAAGGAATTAACACCACACACGCACTCTAAGCAGAGTGCCCGGGAAGGACGTAGCCACCCTACTATTAAAGGGAGGCAGCCTACTTCACTTGGTGGACCACAGGGTGCAATTAAAGTGCAGCAAGTAGAAAATTACTCCATATATTTTTAACTGCCATATGAGACATCAAAGTGTCTTGGACTGTCGCCTCCAAGATGTTAATCCAAGGATCTACCACGACGGCACCCAGCCATGGGCTATTCTATAATTTCTCTGGTTAACGATGACCACTCAGCTAAAAGGGGCTCTTTGGTACATTTTTAAGCTCGCCCCAGTCTTGCCTTTGACTACCATGTTCAGTGAACACTTGAAGGGGGAGTATGCAGCACATGCCCCAGCCCCACTCTTGACCTCTGAAAACATTCACCAGAAGGTGTGGATGGAGCTGTACATGCATACAACTGTACATGGGTAGACTGTATCCCCCTGACCAGACAGTGATTGCAACCACGTGCATAATTGTACGCACATAGAATCCCATTTATACCTTCAGCTGAACTCACGGAAGTTGGGAACAGGGCCTGGGGGCACCATCTGACTCCCCTGATTGTGGTTTACAGCCAGTCAGCAAAAAAGGCAGTCCCTGACTACAGGCTTTAAGAAGACACAGCACAGAAGGAAAAAAGGATGCAGAGGGAAGAGGGAAAAGGGAAAAGGGAAAGGAAGTGCTTCAGAAAAAGGAGCTTAAATAAGAGATTGTTTTAAATGCAGAGGTGCATAGTAACGTGCAACTTTAAAAGGATATAAGTCAAAGCATTAACTGGTCCCTCGAGAATCATGCATGCACACACACACCCCTCAGGTGTTCCACTAAAGGGTATGAGAGATAAATAGCAAGGAAATCTCCTGAGACAAAGATGAAAAAATGGACCAAGGGAACAAAAAAGAATGTTAGTTTCATCAACAGATTCCTTCAGAAAAACAAACCATTAATGTCCTCTTAATTATTATGCTAACCCTACGGACCTGCAAGTGATCAGGGAGTCACCTGGCGATCTTCCTGCCACAGAGCAAAGAGTGGACCATCATCCACGCCTAGTTCTATTTCCATAATCCACACAACAGTTAGTTACAAAACTTGTACTACAGAGACATACAGATAGCTCAAGCAAATGAGCCAAGGCGCATGCAGAAGCTACAGGGGGACACAACATCCCTGCTCTCTCCCAGTTCCTAGGCAATCTGAAGGTGAAAGAAACCATTTTGATACATCCAGCCATCAGCAAATGTTTTCTGAGGGGGGATTTCTAAAGTTACTAAACTTCTAGGAACTTTAGTAATCATATAGCATTTGAGCATGCTCAAAAGCACTTCACAAACACTATGCAAGAGCAGAGCACTGAGGAGACCTGAGTTCGAATTCCTGCACAGTCACAAAGCTCATAGGATGGCCCTGAACAGGCTAACTTCACCTACATCACAGGGTTGTTATGAGGTTAAACTGCCCTGAGCTCCTTAGAGGAAAGCTGTTTACAACAATCCCATACTCTAGGCATATTATTCCACGGCTGTAAATCAAGTGACCAGCAAAGCTGGCTGGGGAATTCTGGGAGCTGTAGGACATTTTTTCTGTCAAAACGTGTATAGGATTGTGCCCTTAGTAAATTCATGGCATGGGTAAGATTCAAACTTCAGCCTCATAGCACAATCTTATGCATGTTTCTTTGTTCTTTATCCCATCCTTCTACATAAGGGTCAGCTCAGGGAACATTAACAGAGCAAGCCTATGCATATTTACTCAGAAGTAGATCCACCATGTTCAGTGGGGGTTTACTGCCAGCTAAGTGTGCACAGGGCTGTGATTTAACTGTGAGGTAGAGCGAAGGACAGAAGCTGTGTTACCTGGGAGGAGTCCCCACTAAACACAATGGGACTTGTATCTGAGTAGACTCTACTCACACTGTGGTGTAGTACAACTTTCCTGAACCTGGCGCCCTCCAGGTGTGTAGGACTACAACGCCAAATCCCACCATCCCCCAGCCAGCATGGTCATGGAGTATGGGACTAGGGACCCAGTGCCAGGTCCAACTCTCCACTCAGATATGTCATAACTATGAGCCAGTCATATGAGCCATAGTCTCTCTTTCAGCCTAACTTCACAATAGTCCTGTAAAGCAGGGTAAAATAGATCAGGCTGAATGTATCTTTTGGGAAGGACTTTTTTTCTGCCTGAACATGCATAGGATTGCACCTCACATCTTTAAAAGCTCGCCTAGAACAGGGCTCAAATTAAAGGGAGGCTTGATGAAATCCACAAGCCCGACTCTCCCCAACTTTAGCCAAATTTTGTCCGCCCCGCGTAGCCGTCTAAGAACGGGGGGGGGGGGAGGGGACGGGGACTCTGATCCCCCCCCCCTCCCCGTGCCGCGTAATTTTCTTACGCGTTTTTAAAACCCGGTTGAAGGCTCTACGGCGGGGACATGAAACCTCATTTTGCTTTGTTGTTTAAATCCCATTTTTGGAGCATCCCAACAATTCACATCAAAAGCCAGCCTGGACCGAAAGCCTCTCCCGCGACGATGGCGCAGACGGCGCAAAGAGCTCCAAAAGTTGCTTGAAAAGAGGGGAGAGGGGGCTGCGGGCGAGCGGCAGCCTTGCACACTTCGCGCGTCAGTTTCACCTGCGCCCTGGTCCATTTCTCTCCAGCTTCGCCGGAAGATCCCGCGCACACCGCCTTGCCCCCAGTCTTACCCCGCGAGGAAGCGACAATTCTCGGACTCGCCCTCGGATACGCAGCGGAGGCTGGACCGAGCAGCAGCAGCAGCAGCTGACTGGACCAAAGGACGATGAGAAGGGCCGCTCGACGCTCCTCGACACCCATTTTCCCCCCGATCTCCCGGGAGCCAAAAAGTACAATTTTGCTGAGGCTTTTTTAGCCGGCGCATCTGAGCAAGGCATAAATACATGTTCGGTACTTTGTGGCTGACCAATCTGAGCAGGGGGCGGGGCAAGCGGTGTGGGCGTGGCAAAGCCTCCATGTGCGGGAGTGGGAGATGCCGCCCTTTTCCCAAGGAGCTCAAAGGTTTCTAGCTACCCGTCGGTTCGAATATCACAATGCCCCTGTGAGGAAGACTAGGCTGAGAGATGGCGACCCCATGAGCTTTCCCGACTGAGAGTACGGGGAACATAGGAAGTTGCCTTATGTCAGACCATGGGTCCATCTAGCCCAGTGTTGTCCACGCTGACTGGCAGCAGCATTCCAGGGTTTCAGGTGCGAATTTTTTCTTAGCCCTACCTGAAGATGCCGGGAATCGAACCTGTCAGGTGCTCTACCACTGAGCTGTAGTGCCTCCCAGGGAGTTTGAACCTGAGTCTGCCCAGTTGTAGTCAAGCCCAGCTAAGGAGATTGGGTTCCTGGCATCTAGAGCAGCCTCTGGACACATTGGACTACATGTCCCATCATCCCCAAACGCCGGGATTGTGTTGATGGGTGATGTAGTCCAAAACATCTAGAGGCTGCCAGCTTGGAGGAAGGCTGATCCATTGTATAAACCACCTCAAAGCGCTTCTCCTAGATGGCACTATTGTGATCTTTGCAACAGCCCTATAAAATAGATTAGTATCACAGTACTGTGGATTCTCTGTGTGTGCGTGGGGTGGGTGGGGGAAGAGAGACTGAGACTGCCCCAGTTAGCTGCACCACTGACTGGAGATTTAAACCCCAGTCTCTCTGTTCCTATTCCAACACATACCACACTGGCTGATTTTATTTCTTTATTTCATTTCTATACCTCCCAATAGCTGAAGCTCTCCGTGCGGTTCACAGAAAAATGCACATCACAATTATAAAAACATAATATAAAATCCCTAACATGCAAAATTTAAAACAATTTAGGATGCAATCCTATGCATGTTTCGACAGAGAAAAAGTCCTACAATTTCCAGCATCCCCCAGCCAGCCATGCTGGGAATTGTAGGACTTTTTTCTGTCAAAACATGCATAGGATTGCACCCTTAAATAGCTAAAACATTTACAATAAGGTACTTGGCCTAATAGAAACAACTAATACAAATACCCCCTCAAATGCCTGGGAGCAAAGGACAGCCCTAACCTGGCTAAGAACAACAACATGCAATTTTTAAAATGTGTGTGTGTGTGTGTGTATTTACACACACACACACACATCCACACACATACACAGTAGTGCAGCAGAAAATATGAAGAAGTGCAGCTCTGGGACCTTTTTTTTTCAGAGTACAAACAATGATGGATCTGCCTTACTCTGGCAAGAGAATGAGGTGATAACGAGGCTTTCAAGTTTTACTGCTTGTGATAAATTAAGACAGAGGAAGCTGAAGAATAAGGGAAATAACTAAGCAGAAGTTGGGAATTTCTTTCATTTTCTTTTATCGAGTTTGTACTTCACACTAGCCATTTAACTTTGGAGTAGTGGATGTGCAAATTTCAAGCTTGTGGGTTCTGTGTTTTTTTGTTTTTTGTTTGTTTTTAACTAGAATGTCATGATTGACCAAGTGGAGCCTGGTGCAAAAAACATAAACTTACAATTAAGGAATTCTGTGCCTAAGAATTTGTGGACTACCAGCATCCTTCCACACAAAAAACCACTCCTGGTTACCCAAGCTTTTTTCTTTTCTTTTTTTCATTTCAGCAGTATAAATTAGAGGCAGACGGAAGGAGTAATTTTGTTGTTGCTGTTGTTAAACAATTGGGAGTTTGAAACCCTTGCTGATCTACTGCAGATCACCCAAAGCTCTACTGGTGGATCCAGATCTACCTTCTGCCCACCACTAGTTTAAATAGTAACACTTCTTAGCAGGATTGTTTGCCTTTCTATTTCTAATTCTAATGACAAGCTAAAGGTTGCATTTCAGCTTGGTAAAGATCTTTTGTTAAGGCCCAGTGTGTTTTAGAAGTTGTTGCTGTTCAGTCGTTAAGTCATGTCCGACATGGACCATAGCACGCCAGGCCTTCCTGTCCTCCGCTCTCTCCCGGAGCGTGCTCAAATTCATATTCATTGCATCGGTGATGCTATCTAGCCATCTCATCCTCTGCCGTCCCCTTCTCCTTTTGCCTTCAATATTTCCCAGTATCAGGGTCTTTTCAGAAATAAATGCCACCTTGTTCAATGGAGCCCACTCCCAGGTAAGTATACACAGGATTCCAACCATGCCCCGTACAGGTAGTTTTGAAATGTTATTAGTAGTTTGTTTGGGATGTCTGTGTTTCTATACATGTCTTGTCAGAGAGGTAAGCCCTGTGGACTTCAATAGGTCTTATTTCAGTATGGCATTTCTCCCCAACCTGGTGTCTGCCAGATGTTTTGGATTATAACTCCAAGCATTCCTGGCCATGCTGGTTGAGGCTGATGGGAGTTGAGTTCCAAAACATCTCAATGGGGCACCAGGTTACATAAGAACGTAAGAAGAACCATGCTGAATCAGACCAAGGGTCCATCTAGTCCAGCATTCTGTTCACACAGGGGCCAACCAGCTCCCTGTGGGCAAACGACAGGCAGGACATGAGTGCAACAGCACCCTCCTACCCATGTTCCCCAGCAATTGGTGTACATAGGCACACTGCCTCTGATGCTGGAGGTAGCACAGAGCCATCAGGACTAGTAGCCATCAATAGCCTTCTCCTCCTGGGATTTGTCTATTCCCCTTTTAATTCCATCCAAAGTGGTGGCCATCACTACACCTTGTGGTAGCAAATTCCGTCGTTTAACTATGAGCTGTGCGAAGAAAAACTTCCTTTTGCCTGTCCTGAATTTCCCACCAATCAGCTATATGGAATCATCCCGGGTTCTAGTATTATGAGAGAGGGAGAAAAATGCCTCCCTAGCCACTTTCTCCACGCCATGCATAATTTTGTACACCTCTGTCATGTCTCCCCTCACTTGCCTGTTCTCTAAGTTAAACAGTCCCAGACGTCGTTAACTTTTCATAGGGGATTGCTCCAGCCCCTTGATCATTTTAGTTGTGCTTTTCTACATTTTGGGAAGGCTGGTGTACAGGATTGCACTGTAAATCTCTCTCATTGGTTTTGATTATTGTACTTTTAATGGGTTGGATCTAACATAGCAGAATGGATTTCCCTCTCCCCTGTAGTCGTCCCCCCCCCCCCAATCTGATCCAAAGGAGAGGATGGGGAAGTCCCACTGTGTGAGCAGAAATCCATTCATGTAACATTGGATCCAACCCAATTTTCCCCCCTGCTCTGTGTTGTAAGCTGCTTTGAACATATGGCATATAAAAATTGTTAAATAAATTCCTTAGTGTGGTCCCATGCTATGATGTTTCCCTTGTAGATTTCTTCTGGTTAGGAAGCAATTCAGGGCACAGGAGCTCTGCCAGGAAGAAAAAGTTGGCAACCCTAGCCAGGATTTTAGAGAGTTGTGTTTTGTTTTAACTTGTCTTTCACGTCCCTATTCACAATATATCCCTTTAGGAAGGAACACAGAAGATTTTTCAGGGAAGAAGAAACCTCTCCCTACAAAGGAAATGGGCACCATTTCCCATTCAGTGATTCTAAACATGCTCTAAACATGGGAGCATGTTAAAGCTGGACATCAATAACTCATAAAAACATTAAAATGTTCTACAAAGAAAATTGAAGAAGTTTGACCCTTGAAATGCTTCAGAAGAACGGATAAAACAGGGATAATTTCAGATGGAAAATAAGAAGTCACAGCTCATAAAAGTTAAAGGTTCTGAGACTCTGCAAGAAGAACAGGAAACGTTGATTTTGGGCAGTGAAGAGGACATTATGGACTCTACATGTATATTGTTGCAGCCTTCCCCAAACCTGGGGCCCTCCAGATGGATTGGACTAAAACTCCCATCATCCCCAGTCAGCACAGATGACGTGAGCTGAAGTCCAACACATCTGGAGATGCCCCAGTTTGGAGAAAGGTGCATTATTGTCTTGCAACACTACCTGATTTTTAAATTATTATTGACTGAGATTTCTGGGACGAGTAAGAAGAGGACATCCTTCTTTACCATAAGCCATATAGGAGGTGTGTGTGAGCTAAGGCCTCGCTATGACTATGAGCAAGGGGCTTTGTTGCTGAATAGGTGGCCAATAACTCCAACAGATTCCATTTCCTGATCTTCTTCAGGAAATGAGCTGCAAACGTGAACTTCATCATGCTCTGGTTACATCCGCAATTAATGCCATCCTATCCTTGGTTCATTAACTCTGGCCCAGCCCTGCCATTAGGCAGAGTGAGGCGGCTGCCTCAGGCAGCAGATGCTGGGGAGGTGGGCAGTGGCCTAGTGGTGGATGCTTTTGCATCTCCAGTGTTGAAGTAAGATTCAGCTGCCAGTCTGATTGGCTTCTGCATGTGGAATTGTGTGGGGGGACGTGGCATCTTGTTTTTTGCCTCAGTCAGCAACTTGTCTTGGATTGACCCTGGCTCTTTATGGGAAGAGCTCAGAGGTTTTCAGGTATACATGTTTCACTCACAGTTGCATCATGGCTTTTGTGATCTTAAGGCTGCATCATCGATCATTCCTGTGTATAACTGATTTGGTTCAATAACCAGAATACACGATGCCTGTCCCATCCTGTATGAGTGTTATTCAGGACAAGACATCTAAGGGCACATTCCTATGCATGTTTAGACAGAAAAAAATCCTACAACTTCCACCATCCCCCAGCCACTATGGTTGGCTGGGAAATGCTGGGACTTATAGGACTGTTTTTTTGTCTAAGCTTGCGAAGCATTGCATCCTTAGTTTTACGTAGGGATGTACAGATTTTGTAAAATGTGTTCCGGCTGCATTTCCCAGATTGTTAGGTGCTTTTCATTCCATCATCCGATCAATGGTGGAATTAGATTTTTTCCAATTTCCTGAATTTGCACAAATTTACACTTGCAAAAATGTGCAAGTACCCCCCTCCCACACAAATCCCCCCCATATGCATTTTCATGCTTTCGCCTATGGGGGAAATGTGCATTTTTGGCCAGTGTGTGTATGTGTTTTATGTATTTTTCTATTACTAAATCTGCCTAAAATTCCGGAAACTAAAACAACTGGTCTGCAAGTTCACAGAATCCATGCAACTCGGGAAAAGCTGGTCTGCTGCAGAATCTGTGGGTTGGATTCATAGAAATCTGAACTTATTTGATCCCTTTGTGGATTTCTCCAACATCCCTAGTCATCCCAGAGCTAACACAACTTTCTGCATGTGTTTGTACAGCTGACAATCTTCAAGTCTCTGACAGGAAGCATATTGCTTCCATGTTTCATATCCATCCTTCCATCATGCACTCCCTGACCCACTGCTGAATGATGGGTCCCTATTGAGATTAATGGAAGGGTCGGTCACATTTAATTCCTAAGAATTCAGTGGTGACTTTGACATTGGGTGTGAATCCAGGGGTGGAGACACAGACTTTATTGGGAGACAGGAACTGACCTGTTGTTCCTAGAATCTGTCCCAGCACTTCCCAGGCAATGACAGGATTTTTGCTCAGAATCTGCTAGTTTTATTATATTCCTAAAATATCATGAAACGCTACTGAACGATCAACACCCCTTATTGATAGAGCCAACAATAATGAGGGAAGAGATACTGCACTCAAGATTTTCCACTTGATGCAGCCAGGGCAGGGCTGGAATGAACATTTGCACTACATATGCTACGGAGAGTCAAATGCGGCCAAAGCAGGAGATTGCATTACCTGCTTGTGAAAAGCTCCCGTTCTTTCAATAAAATCGTTTTGGTGAGCCTTGAAGGTGCTTTCAGGCACTTTCAATATGCATTGGTTGTTTCCCCTGCCTTATATGAGAGTCTGCTCTGTGATTCTGCCCTCCAGGTCAGCGTCCAGGAAATAATCTTCCCCAAAGTTTCTTGTGTACGGGAATTGGCATCTGGAGCAAAGATAACATCTGGCAACCCCTTTGCGATGCCACCGAGTTCATAGCCGGATGTACCCTATCCCAATAGTTTCTCGCAAAGGTTATGCATTACAAGCACGGATGTTAATTTTACACCCCCGAGATGCAACCTCACTGACGGAATGGAAACATACCATCGGGGATGAAAATAGAGCTTCAGGCAACACCTTAGGCAGGGAACACGCAAGGCCGAAGCGAGGCCTGGCCTTAACAGCTCTTCAGGTAGGAAAAATGTAATCACGCATGACGGAAACGGCATAGCTTGTTCTCTAAGGTTATTTAAATGCATTTGTCCTTCCTACTTACCGCTTTCAGAGAGATGTTTTGCTAAATCCTGCCTTAGAAGTCACACATGGGACGTGCAACAAAAAGCGGCCATTGGTGTGCTCTTTATTCAGGATTCAGTTTCTAGCCACTCTGTTCCCAGTCCCAGTGGTTTTCCCCCATCAACATTCCACAGCCACTGCCCCCTTGGGGTGTTTTGGAGATTCCCCCCTCCCCTTCAAGTTTGTTTGTCTTTTCTCTGCAAACTAACATTCCCTGAAGGCAGCTGATACTTCCCAGGTGGGCATGCATGCAGCCTGAACACGGGAACTAGAAAGAGCAACGTTACCCTCTGTGCTTCCTGAAGTTCTTCCTTCTAATCCCAAATGTTTGGAGGCTGGCTGGAGTTCCTTAGCAATGCGGGGAAATACTGTTTATTTTCTTGATCCTGCTTTCCTGTTAAAAATAAATGTCCAAAACTGCTGACAAAAAATATCAGGATGGGCATCAGAGAAGAGCCCAAAACAATAAAAACAAGGAGAGATATAACTGAAAACAACAGGGCGGGAAGCAAAATCAGCGGGCCCAAAAAGGGGATCCCACCAGGAGAAACTGAACCTGCTTTCCCCAAAGGCCCGGACAACAACAAGAGTTTTGGTGCAATGCCAGATGTGAGGAGCTCAGCCCAGCCTTCCCCAACTTGGTGCCCTCCAGTTGTGTTAGACTACAACTCCCATTATACCCAGCCAGGTTGCCAGGTTGGGGAAGGCTGGGCTAGACAGACCTCCAAGAAAGAGAGCGCCATAAAGTGCAGGGGGGATTGCAAACCTTCACACACATTGAATGCACCAGTGTTCGGGACCCTACATGTACATTGACATCCAGATGTAGCACTCCTCCACATGAGTGGGGATCCTGATTGGCCCAGGATTCCCCCTTTGTAGAGGATTCCTTCCCATTGGTCACTTGAACATGTGGCTGTCAGGAGATTCCACCCTGTGCCTTGATGGGTTTCTCCCAAAGCTTCTGAGCCACTGGCAGCCCGGACTAGCCGAGATGAAAAGAAGGCTTCTGCAATCCTGCCTTTCTTGCCTCACCTTCTCGCTCTCTCTGGGTGGCATTCCACAGCCTGAGATAAGTATGCAGGGACAAGGCCTTCCTGTCATTCATCCCTGAACTGCACCTTCCTTACCTGTGGGCCTCAGGCCTTTTGGCTCTTATGTCACAGCAAGGCCTGGTATTATAAGAACAGAAGAAGGGCGGTGCTGAGTCAGGCTGGCGGCCCATCTCCACCTTCAGAGCCACCAGGTGCAGCCACAGGGATGGGACTAAGCGGCACAGGCACTGTCTTGCCTGCTTTAAAGGGGGTCTGTGTGAAACCCCTAAAGTGGGGGGAGGTGATCTGTGGCCCCCACTGGATGTTGTTGGACTCCAACTCCCAGCAGCCCCTCCCCCAGCCAGGACAGCCAACGGTCAGGGGTGATGGAGGTCAACAACTTCCGAACGGGCACACGTCACCCAGCCTTTCAGAGTGCGACAGCTAAGAAGGCTCCATCCCATCCACCACCTGGCTCACCTCCAAAGGCCAGGGGATGAGGAGCAGGAAGATTTTGCTTGAAAATTTGAGAGAGCAGGTAGGTTCATATGGGGAAGGCAGCCCATAAGCCATCCTCAAGGACACCCATCCATTTCCAGGTCCAAGCCCCGGTTCTGGGAGCAGGTTACAGAGCTAGCCCTGGTTGACTCTGGCACAAACAACACCCCCATCTTTAAAAACTAAAACTAACTAAAACACTCTCCCTCCTTCCCTCTCCATATACATATAACAGCACCGCTACTGATGAGGGCGGAAGCCAAAACATTTAGCTTAAATATATTTTTGGAATACTTCGTGGTTAGTCTTTCTATCTTTCTTATATATACACACACACACACACACACACTGACCTGGTTCACACAATCACCGTAGCCCACCATGGCTTGTTTAAGCCATCATGGGTTGCAGTGCATGCCAGCCGCCATTTTGAATATGCAAGCGTGCACCATGGCTTATCCGGTCGTGTGAACCTGGGCGTTGTGGATTTTGTGAGGGTTCTTCTAGGGTCCTGCAAGGGTTGTTTTAGGGTTATCCAAGGATTGTTTAACCCTCATGTAACCCACGATGCCCAGGTTTGCATGACACAACAACCCACGGTGCCCACTCGCCATGTCTTGGGCTGGCAGCCGTCACCAAGCTCTCCGGGTGAATTAACCCATGGTGGCTTGTTGCGATGTGTAAACAGGCTCCTCTCTCACACACACACGCACACACACACCCTACCCATATCAACATCTGAGAGCCTTCTCCACGAAAGGTTCAGAGGATGGCACCAAGGAAGAGGGCCTTTTTGGTGGTGGCCCCCCTCCTGATTATGGAATGCTTTCCCCAGCGGGGTACAGGTGGCGCCCACATTGTCATCCTTTTGGCTCCAGGTTAAGACTTCTTCTGTTCCCAGAATCCCAGGCATTTGCTGGCATACGTTGGGGTTCCTTAATGCATTGGTCGAATTGCTTATGGCTGTCACTGATGTTTTCGTTGTTTTATGGGGTGGTTGTAGTTTAGTGGATAATTGTTCCAGCTGCTGTAAATTTTGTATATTTTAATTCTGTTGTAAGTTGCCTTAAGTCTTTTTTTTAGAAAGGCATTGAAGGAGGAGGAGGACGAGGAAGAGGAGGACGAGGAAGAGGAGTTCAGAACCGAATCGCCAAAATTCTCGTTTTGTTTCTCTTTGCTAGAGTATGTAATAGCCAGTTCAAAGCGATGTAGTTTCCTGTACTCCCTGATGTATTTAAAAAGGCTTTTTATGTATATGTATCTGTTGTCAGCTCATTGGAGTCTCCAGAAGTGAGACTATTAAGGGTTCTAATGTATAATGACAAATTATTTAGACACACTTAATGTGCGCTTTGCTTGTCTGTTTTCTGTTACCATCACATGAATCACTATTGATACTGGCAGTTCCACTGGGTGGAGAAAGCATCACTTCACTGTCTATTACCGACATAGAGTAAACAATTTATTTTTCAGAAACTTGAACAAACCATCCCATCCCCTGGCACACACGTTCGTCCCACCCCCCGCCACCCCCTCTCTTGCTAGGGTCTCCCAATCAAGCTTGTCCTCGTACCCTTAAAGCTAGATGTTTCTGAATGAAAGCACAGGGCAAAACTACATGTTATGATGAACGCATGATCATATTTAATGTGTTCGTAAAAAAAAAAGCTGGTATGGGGGGCAAATGATCAGACTCAGCACTGTGACTTGGGGAGGGGGAGTTCATCCTCTCCCCCTGACCCAAAGTACTGCTGAACCTTCTCCCTACTAGGTGATACTGGAGGCAGCAGGGAAGATACAAATGGTGACAAGAGTGTCTTTGGAAGGAAGATTTGAATCAGGGCTGTGGTACAGGGAGGGAAAGGGTTAGCCCTCTTCCTACACATATTTTTATTTTCTTTATTAATAGCTACTGAGTGGAAAACTAGCTTGCTTAGGGTGCAATCCTATGGGGTGGCCGTAAGCCTCCAAATGCAGAGGTTTACAGCCGTCCAATGCAGAGCGGGAGGAGCAGTGGAGGCAATCTTCAGCTCCATGCTCCCCCCACTCTGCATTTTAGCTGGACGGGCATTTGCACCTGTCTAGCTCAGGCATCAGGGAGTGGGGGAGGAAAGGAGGCTGGGGGGGCCTCTGGATATGGCATAAGCCGGCCTCCCCAGTCTCCTCCCCTCTCCGCCCATCGGAAAGCCCCTTTTCTGTCCTCTCCAAGGTCACCTTTGCAACCTTGGAGAGGCAGCCGGTTCAGTTCTTTCTGTTCCAGCTGCAAGGGGGAGGGGGCGGGGAGCTTGAACTCCTGGGTCTGAGGTCGGAGCACTGCCCCCAACCTCGGATCCAGGAATCTGAACTATCCTATGGCCCCCGAGACCCTGTCTAGGGACTGTAGGACAGCCCTCTTAAACTTTTAAGTTCACACTTTTAGCCCTCTGTGGTTGGGAGCAGCTCAGGCATTGTCAAGGGCTCCGTGGAGGCCTCTCTCAGTCTAATCCAGTAGCCAAGTCCAGACACAGACAAAGGGATTCTTTTCAAAGCTTTATTCCTCTTTTATAACTTAACAACTCTACCGTTAGCAACTAGATATGAGCAGCAGAGTACCTATGCCCTAAGTTGAAACAGTTGGTCCCCATTTGAAAGGGAATCACTGGCAGACCCTGAACTTATGGGCTAGGGAGAATCCCTCCCCTTTTCCCTTGGATCCTCTGGGCGCAACTATTGTTTGCACGCCAGCCGGGCACTACGCCTCCTTTCCGTGCCCTCCATTTGGCACCGCTCCCTGCGTCGGCGTCACGCGTCCATCAAGTCTGCTTCCCGCGCTCTGTCACTCCCAGGACTGCTATCTAAGCTAGGAATGCCAGTGGGAGGAATCTCTGTCAGCTGTTGGCCCTGGGAAAGATGAGCGCGCTCCTCTCCCAGGAGCGGCTCCTCTTCCTCAGAATCAGAACTACTCTGGGATTCTATGGGCTCAGTGTCCACCCTGACAGGCATGGGGGTGGATCTGGTTTGGGGCCACGGAGGGGCAGAGGGGGTTTGACTCTCCGCCCCAATGCCGAAGCCCCAATCCAAATCTGTAGAAGGTCCAAACATGGCGTTGCAGTTTGGCCCTTAAATGTGAAGGCTCCAAAGTGTAGGGATTTGTTACTTTCACAGCCTTTTGCAGCAATTTGACTTTCACAACAGATCTTTCTGGTAGGGCCTTATGACTTCACTGTTTATTGGATGAGAAAAACAGGGCCATCAAAGAAGCCAGTGAGCCAAAGAGGTGTCATTCCCAGTTCCCAAACTCAGCTTCAGCATTCTATGCCACCACAAGGACAAAAAAAAAAACCTGGGGGGATTCACGTGCTTCGGCTAAGATAGCTAAGGAGCTATCCAAGGAACAGAAGGCCCATGGAAGTGGGCCTTCAGCCTGACTCAGCACAGCTTTTCTTCTGTTCTTATAAGAAGACCGGTCCTTGCAGTGACATAAGAGCCAAAAGGCCTGAGGCCAACAGGTAAGGAAGGTGCAGTTCAGAGATGAATGACAGAAAGAGTTTGTCGCTGCATACTTATCTCAGGCTGTGGAATGCCACCCGGAGAGAGCAAGAAGGTGAGGCAAGAAAGGCAGGATTGCAGAAGCCTTATTTTCATCTCAGTTTCAGGGCTGCCGGTGGTTCAAACGCTTTGGAAGAAACCCATCAAGGCACATGGTGGAAACTTTTATCTGCCGAGACAATGAGTGGGGTGGAGGGTGGAAAACCAGCGTGAAAACAAATGGCATGGAATAATCCGGGCAGGGTGTTCTCAGCTGAGCCTGACTGAGCTCTTTCGCTTTGGAGAAGTCCCATAGCTCAGTGGCAGGGCCTGTGCTTTGCTAGCAAAAGGGTCCAGCTTCAAGCCCCAGCCTCCAGCCACACACTTAGGTAATTTCAGACTCTGGACTTAATAGTCTGGCTCTTTAGATCAGCCTTCTCCAACCCAGTGCCCTCCGGATGCTTTGGACTTCAACACCCATCAGCCCCAAGCAGTATAGCCAATAGTCAAGCTGTAGGCTCAAATATCTGGAGGGCACCAGATTGGGGAGGCTGTTTTAGAAGGCGATGTGTATTAGTTCACTTACTTCAAAATGCGGTAAGACAGGCTGGCTGCGCTTGGCAGCCCTCCTTCTCATTTTGGTGAACTGGGCCCCAGACTTCTGCCCCAAAGTCCTACCCTGCCAGCACCTGTGTCAGCACCTCCAGTGAGGGCTGGGATGAACTCCAGTCTGAAACCCTAGAAAGCTGCTTCCAGTCAGTATCGACCACGAGTAGTCAACCTAGGGCATGTTTCCATGCTATCAGCTTCACTTTGTTTGCAACTTTGTTGTGATGTTTCCCCAATCGCATCTTCTCCTTTTGCTGTTTCCACAGCCCTTAAAGTCCCGGCTTATCATCGCTGTAGCCTAGGGCTCTGTGCCGTTTCCACAGAGCTCTAATCAAATTGTTTTCTTGATGGTTGGGTGGAGTCTGAGTAGAGTTTGGGTTGGGTCTGATTACCTGATCCATGTTCCCGCCTCCTCGGCTGTGTTTCGAGGACAATGGAAGGAGGAGCTGATGGAGGAGTACCAGATTTTTTAAAAGGAATCAGCTTTGTTGCGAAGAGAGGCTTCCCCCCTCTCCCCCCATTTCTCCTTCCCCTGAAAGCCCAGATGCACCTGCATTTCAGGAGCAAGTCTCATTGAGCACTATAGGAGTTACTGCCGAGTAGACACACACAAGCTTGTACTGGGAAAGCGGGGGGAACACAAAGAGGGAAACCAGCCCCCATTTTAACCCAGAGGACCTCACAGACCACAATGGGAGTTACTTCTGACAAGACAATAATGGGTTTGTTGTAGGAAAGAAAGCAGTAAACACAAAGACAGAAACCAGCCCCCATTGTAACCCGCAGGATCTTTATAAGGAAGCTGTGAAGGAGTTACGTTCTAAGGCAATGGACCGAAGCTGCGAGATCACGCTTAATCGCATTTCAAGAATTGAGGGCTTGATATGTGCCGTGTCATTTGAGGGACTTCTCTGTCATTTCTGTGGTTGTTGAGGGGGCAAGCCTCATTCAGCACAATGGGATAAAACACCCCTTGACTGGGGTCATGGGCTGTGTTCTAGTGCTTATTTTCAATTATGTTTTAAAAGTTGGTCCCTTGGCATCCTGCTCCAAAACAGTGATGAAACTTCTGGAAAACAGGGAGGGAAAGGGTTGGGTCACTGAGGTCAGAGTGACACACCCACAAAGGCCAGGCTACACGAGCCGTGGGCAGGACTATGATGCCGAATCTAGTGCGGTTGTGGAAACAGGTCAGTAATGGAGCTGCGGTAAGCTGGAAAAGTCAGACCATAAGCAGTCTCAGAAGAAGTGGGTTTTCCATGTTAAAAAGTGGTGCTGGTGCTGAACGGCCATGACGTCATAGAAACACAGAGACCTCACAGCTCTTAACCACAAGCCTGTTCCAGTTCTTAAGGTGTGCAAAGTCCCATTTTTGCTAAATGATTACAAGTCACACATCTAAAACCTCATCCTTTACAACGGAAACCTCTGAAAGTATGCATGTCTCTGCCAAGGCCTATACTTTTCTACTCTGTTAGGGCCTGGGGTTGAATTGAGGGCCTGTAGATTAAAAATTATTCAGGCCAAAGATCTCACTAGTTTCGACCTTATACTACACTGCAAGGCTGGAGTTGTATCAGGGATCTGCAGATTTTTTTAAAAAAAATAGTTACCCGACTCTCAATAGTAGGAAGTTAAAGATAAGTTTAAAATTTCTGAGGTCTGAGGGGATAAATTCTGTAGCTCAGTCAAAGTGTGCATGGTTGGAGATGGAAAAAATAACTACGTATAACCTCTGCAAATACTTCCTCCAGTTAAAAGCAAAACAAAAACCTTAAAACTAAAAGTTCTCTCAAACCAGCCACCATTTCAATTAGTAATTTAGCAAATTACAAATCCCCCTCAAAAGAAAAACCCAACAACTCCTTAGCATAGCGCTCCTTTTCACAACCTAGTCTACCACATGTATGTGGTAGCTGTTGGTGGGAAACAGAATTAGCAAAAAGCACATAGGTTTTTGCGGACCTAGAATCTATGTCTCTGGACACTGGGCTTTTCTACATGAGGCATTTATTGTGCGCTTCTCGTTCCCTAATCACAGTCGTTTATGAGCTCTTGAGACAATGTCATGACCCTCCAGTTTCACTTCTGTGTCTAACCAGCACTTTCAGTGAGTATTTTTAGAGCAGAGAAGATGCGGCATTTAATTGTGAAAGTGAAAGAAAGTGCAATTTCCTTTTGTGTACTTGCACTATTCTGCTATACTATAGTGCCACCTAGAGGTTATGTAGCAGAAAAGCAGGAAAGGAAACACACCTCCTGTAGTGTTTGGATCTCAATTCTGTGATGAAAACAAAAGAAGATACAGTGGGTTTTCAACCAATTAACGGCCTCTTGTAGAAAAGCTCTTTAAAAATAATCACATCCTCATCACAAAACTGTTTATGTTAACATAAACTTAAACCATCTGCACTATGTTAAACAATAACAAATCCCTTAAAACTCAAAACATGGAATGTTTAAATCAAAATACACGTTGAAATACTTGCCTGCTGTCAGGAGCGACCTTGGTGCCTTCTGAAATCCTCAAGTAGCCCAGAATCAACACACAGGCAAAAGGGCTCTTTTCCAAGGCTTTATTTCCATTCAATCTAATGATGCTTACAGATGCTAATTGCCTTAGCCTAAGAGGAAAACATAAGAGGGAACAGCCTACCAAGGGGTTCTAGCCTTAGGGAGTCAGTTGGTCTCTGTTTGAAGGAAAAGGCAGGAAGCCTCTGAACTTAAGGGCTAGGAGGAGAGAGTCCACCCCTTTCCTGTGGGGATCGGGGCACAGCTGTTGTCATCGTGCCAAGCGGGCTGAGCGCCTCCTCTCGGCACCCGCAATCTCTTGCTTGTCCCTGCGCTGGCGCCTCGCGTCCAGAAGCTCCAGTCGTACCTCCCTCTCCCTGCCAGGGTCACTGTCACTCTCAGGAATGTGAGCAAGGAGGGACTCTCCCTCCAGCTGCGCCTCTGAAGGGCGAACGTGTTCCTCTCCCATGGTTTCTATCTCTTCCTCAGAATCAGAACTGCTTTGGGGCTCTATGGGCTCCGATCCAACCCTGACACCTGCTAACACAGTTACAAGAATTTCAGGAACACAGTTTGGGAAATTCTCTGTAGAAACATAGAACAGCTTTAAAAAATACAAACTCAAACTTTTTTTTAGTTTTTGAAACTTTACAATATACCCCTACAGAACACTTGGTGCTGTTGGGTCTATTGCCTTGGTGCTAAAAGCACGGCCATGACCAGGTATTTCTATAATAATTTTTTTAAAGGATTTTGTAATCATACCAGTTCTAGGGGGAGAGAGAGATAGAAGCATGCGTAACTTCTTGGAGAAATGTTGCCATGTGTCCAAGGGGCAAAAAAGAGGGAGTGCCTAGTTTAGCATTAGTCTTCGATCGCCTAAAATCCTGTTGTGTGAGTTCTGGAGCTGTGATTGAATACAGTCAGGGATTTTTCACCTCCGAGGATCTTGTGTATTATTAATTCCCATAGAAATTATGCAAGAGCTTTAAACATGCAGTCTTACCCAAACTTACTCCTGCCTTCGCCCTCTTCTGCCATCTCGAGACTAGCTTTCCACATACTCTCAGTTCTATGTTTGTTTCTGTTTTACAAAATAAATACATGCATACATACATACATAAAGTATGTGTGAAATGAAACTTTACCATTCAGTCCCAGGCCTGCCCCGGGATTTTGGGCTCCTTATAGGGCTTTTATACATCTTAGTGGTGCTTGCCCCAAGCTTAGAACATGTCCACTTTATGGTGTTGCCATAAACTTGCAACATTTATTTTATTACTTTTACATCTTACCATCATGGGTGGAAATTTACCACCTGGGACAGGGACAATGACATCGCGCTCAGCAACTGTACAAAAACACACCATGGTGGCTGGTGATATAAGAACTGCCACTTGACCAACCTCAAGGGCAAATTTTGTCTACCTTACAGGGTTGTTGTAAAGGATTCCTTTTCCTTCAGATTTGAAATGTTACTAACCTTTGGAACCATTATTTCATGATTTTTAACAAAATGCTTACATTTCCCCAATAAGGATTAAAATCTATTAGATTTTGAATACGATACCTCTGATATAGGGGTGATCTGCAGGGGTGCTTTCTACAGTTAAAACTAAAGGAGCCCTATTTTAGTACCATTCTCCCATACCACCTCCCTTTGGTTCTAGTTTAAGTACCGTTTGATATAAACCTACTTTGCATGGCTGTTGTTAAGGGTTACAAGTAACAAGATTGTTTTCCCCTACAAATAAATGTGCAAGATGGGCTGCAAACAGCAAACAAAAGTAATTACGTGTTTCTAGCCTATGTATGCAGCAAATTAAAGGCTGCTACTGCACATTTTTCTGTCTGTCAATGATATCAACTCTGCCAGAGTACCAGTATCTCCAAGCTCAGGTGATTGGATTTAATACGTTTCTCAAGCTGCTAGCTGCTTTCAGCTAGTTTACAAAGTAAAACAGGCAAAGCACATTTAAAATGAGTATTTTCCATTTTAAGCACTGTTTAAAAAGCACATTGTGAGCTTTTTGCACTCCAAATTCAGCTTTAGGGCACAATCCTATCTAGATAGGTGGCCACCTCCAAACTCAGAGGCGACCACCTATCCAAAGCAGGGCAGGAAAAGCACGAAGGAGATCGTTCCCTCCGTGCTTCTCCTGCCCTGCTTTCTCGGCTAGACAGCCGATTGCAGCTGTCTAGCTGCGGGAGGACAGAGCAGGGGAGGAGGCTGTGGTACGATACATTGGATGTGTCATGTCAGCATTTCTGCCCTACCCGCCCTGGAACACCCCTTTTCGACCGTTCCACACTCCTCTTGCGAGTGCACAGCACGGGGCTGTTCCGCACTGCCTCTGGGGGAGGTCGGTTCCCGGAAAATGGCATATCCTATGGCCGTCTAGCCACTGTCTAGCGGCCACAGGATTGCTCCTTTAGTGAAGTTTCATTTCACACACACAGCCACGCAGCCTTTTGACCGAGCTACACATTTTATCTCCGCAGACCACAGAAAATTTAAAATTATCTGTACTTTTCAACTATTGAGAGTCTGAGTAACTGTTTTGTGGTGTGTGTGTTTTTTAATCTACAGGCCCGTGATACAACTCTGGCCTTGCAATGCAGCACAAGGTAGAAACAACCAAGATCTTTGGCTTGAATAATTTTTAATCTACAGGCCCTCAATTCAACCCCAACCCCTAGCAGTGTAGAAAAGTATAGGGCTTGGGAGATACATACTTCCACAGGGGTCTTTTTTAAAGGACGAGGTTTTCGATGTGTGACTTATCATTTACTGGAAACGAGACTTTACACACCTTAAGAATTTTATAGCCTTGTAGCAAAGAGGTTAGCTCTTAAAAACCTCAAGCTTCACATTAAAAAAATAATAATTTGGTTTTACACCTGGGAGAGGAATTTGCCTTTATTTTAAACTTTAACACAGACCCCAGTTGTCTGTGACATACGTTTTTTAATAATGTGGTTTGTAACTTGAAGCGTACCTCTGTGCTTTCATCCCAACTCTTTCTAAACTGCAGCCCATGATCCTGATACAATGCAGGACTTTTAAAATCCATAATGCCCTACCAAGCTTCAAACATGTCTAATTTACAGACTTGCTGTAAAAGGACTCTTTTTGCTGTTAACCCCTTGCAAACCTCAATATGTGATTTTTACAAAATGCTTACTTTCCCTTCATTTTCCCTACCTTAAAGCATTGTGCAACGTTATCTGGACTTCTGAGGTGGTAAATGCCCCCTTGAGAGACGGCGAGGTCCCCGCAGCTTTGAAAGAAGCTGTGGTCAGGCCCTTGCTGAAGAAACCAAATTTAGATCCTATGGCTCCAGATAATTACTGCTCTGTGTCAAATTTGCCATTCTTGGGCAAGGTGCTGGAGCGTGTGGAGGCCTCACAATTCCAAGCGGTTTGGGATGAAACTGATTATTTAAATCCATTCCAATCAGGTTTCAGGCCTGGTTCTGGGATGGAAACAGCCCTGGTTGCCCTGGTTGACGACTTACGGAGGAATGGAGGGAGGGAGTGCAACCCTGTTGGTTCTTCTGTACCTCTCAGTGGCTTTCAATACCATCGACCATGGGATCCTTCTGGATCGTTTATTTGGAATGGGCTTGAGAGGCACGGTTTTAAAGTGGTTCTGGTCCTTTCTGGAGGAGCGGTCTCAGAAGGTGGTGCTGGGGGACTTTGGTTCCACCCCATGGCCATTAGTCTGTGGGGTGCTGCAAGGTTCTGTCTTGTCCCCCATGCTTTTTAACGTCTACATGAAACCGCTGGGGGAAGTCATCAGGAGGTTTAGGCTGAAATGTCATCAGTATGCAGATGATACTCAGCTCAACCTCTCGTTTCCATCGGCACATCCCAGAGAGGCTGTGGAACTCTTGAACCAGTGTCTGGAGGCTGTTTGGGGATGGATGAGGGTGAACAAGCTGAAGTTTAATCCAGACAAGACGGAGGTACTGTGGGTTGGGAGTCTTGGGACACCAACGACTTCGGATGGAGGTTTACAACTGGCCTTAGATGTGGTTGCACTCCCCCTGAAAGACCAAGTGTGCAGTCTGGGAGTCCTCCTGGACTCTGAGCTAACTGAGGAAGCCCAGGTGGCTGTGATGTCCAGGAGTGCTTTTTACCAGCTTAGGCTGGTACGCCAACTGCATCCCTATCTGGAGAGGATGGACCTTGCTTCAGTTATCCATGCACTAGTCATGTCCAGGCTGGACTACTGTAATGCGCTATACATGGGGCTGCCTTTGAAGATGGTTCAGAAACTCCAGCTTGTGCAGAATGCGGCCCCTGAGTATGGGTGGAGGTGAGGCGATTCAGTCACATCACGCCTATATTGCACCAGCTGCACTGCTTACCTGTGTGTTTCTGAGCCATTTCAAAGTGCTGGTTTTGACCTTTAAAGCCTTAAATGGTTTGGGACCAAGTCACTTGAAGGACCGCCTTAACCCATATCAGTCTGTCCGCGCTTTAAGATAAGAAAGAGAGGCCCTTCTCACTTGCCCACCTGTGAGAGCAGTCAGGTAGGTGAACTCATGTGAGAGGGCCTTCTCTGCAGTGGCCCCATACCTTTGGAACAAGCTGCCATTGGAGGTCTGCCATGCTCCATCATTGCAGACTTTTAAGAAGTCCTTGAAAACATATTATTTTACCTTGGCCTTCTCGTGATATGGCTGCTATTGTTGCTGTTACCACTGTTAACACTGTTGCTGGTTTTATTGTTGGCTTTTATTGTTGTTTTTATGTTTTTATCACTTTTAATATTTTAACTGTTTTTATGGATGTTATTGCTGTGAGCCGCCTTGGGAGGGCTTATGTCCTGAAAAGCAGCCAAGAGATATTTTAAATAAATAAATAATAAACGTTCAACTCTGCCCCGTCCATACCCCAGCACCCATGAATACAGCTGACAGGATTAAGGAATAGCTCCTGGAGATGCCTTGGTTTAATGTACGAACCTCACCCTTCTCTAGTTTACGTATTTAAAAAGTAAGCAACCCCCAAACCCTGTCTTGCTAACTGGGATCTCTGAATCCTACAGCTTTGACCATTTTTTAGAGCAAAAATAGTATTTTCTGTTTAACAGTCATGTATACGACTGCATATGAATGCTCATAACAACCTTTTCCGTATTTTTTTTCCCAACTCGTATTGGTATTTCAGCCATGCTGCGTGGCTTACACAGGCCGTTGGGCTGTGGAGAAAATGCAATAGCGTAAAGGGCCTGCCTGACCTTTCTACAGCTTAATTTGTAGTAAATGGTGTTCTCCACAGGAAAACAACAGTAGGGGTTGTTGGGAAGGTTAACATAAAACCTCTCTAACCAACACACTTCATATAGGTATTAATGATACAAAGCCTATCTTACGGGGTTGTTGTAGAAGGTTAAAATAACAGAAAGGGGGACAACGGGGAACCTCTCTTTTCTGCCTGCGGAAGACTTGACCCCTAATAGTTCTGTAAAAACTGCTATCATAACTTTGAGGAAACTGCGGCGGCAGTTCTATATGGCTGAGAAATTACTTCACATCTTTGTTTTTTAAGTTCTGTTAAACTGCTTATCGGAGACAAATAGTGGCTAACTCTATGCTGTTTTTACAGGCTGTGTACAGCCTGCACAGAGATGGCCTCCATAAACTTTCCAGGAACTTACCCCTCTGTAGAAATAGCTACAGGTAAGTTCCCTGTTACAGCAGAATCTCTTCTCCTTCCATTCTCAGAAGCTGTAGCAGGCTCTTCCCTCCTGGGCTTTCCATAGCATGTCGGCGTTACCCGGCTGTAAAGTATTATTCCAGCCCCTGCCCTTCTGGGTTGAATGTTCAAGGGCGGTAGGGGTGAAGAAAAAGCCATGGGTCTCAGAAGTATTATCTTTGCATCGGTTTTCTCTGCCCAGAACCTGTCTGGGCAAGGAAAATGGCTGCCTCTATCAAATATGAGTGTACCTCCTCTGGGTGACTGTTGGGGAAGGGTGTTTCTGGAACTAAAACTCCCTCTTGTTGTGCAGGGTGGGACATTGCCATAAAAGGCCATGTGTCCAACAGAAGCTGGTGGCTCTGAGGTCAGGGGGTGTGTGTGAATCCGCTCCAGGTTTCAGTCAGAACCAGCCAGAACTCAGAGCCTTTAGAGTTCTGGCTGAAACCCAGAGAAGTTTCACTACCCCACTGACGTCCCTGCTGTGCCAATCTGGGGAAGGGTTCCCATGTGTATGGCAGAGGTCTAAAACCTCTTCCTGTTGACCCATAGCTGCACGACACGTTTATAGAAGGGTTACATGTTCCTGTTGGACCAAGCTGGGGAAGGGGTAGAAATGACTCCCCTATGGGGGCCGTTTCCTCCCATGTGGGTCTGGGGGGGCTCTAAAACTCTTCTGACTGGCCAGGGGGTGATCAGGCAAGTTCGTAGAGGAGTTCAGATGTTCATTCAATCACCGGGGGGTGGGGGGTGGAAATGACAACTGCAGGTGTTCTGGTTCCGGGGCACACGATGTCATTCCCGGACACTTCTGGTCATCTGCCATCACAAAATAATCATTTCTGATCACCCACAATGCACATCATTTCCAGTCGCCCACAAGACACGTCATTGTCAGCCCCGCAGCCTTTATTTTGACAGCTGGTGCCATCACTTCGGGTCACGTGGTCTCTGTTTTGGCCACGTGACTGAGCTCACGGTGGAAGCATGACCACATTTTGGCAGGAAGTAGGGCCATACTACCAATCCCCTCCTTCAAGGAGGCTGCCTTCTCCCCACCATTGTCACCAGCTGCTTTTGCTGCTCATCCTCTTTCACACTATTGCTACCACGTGGTTGCTTGACAGGCAGGGAGCCAGGAGGCCGTGGCGTCTCTTGCTCCTCCTTCTCACCACCTCCATTGTCTGGGCCAGAGGGAGAGGCAGGTGAACAAGCAGGTTGCTATGGTGAAGAAGAGCAGCAACTCCAGGGGGCTTTTGTCCGTGGGCCCCTGCCCAACCATGCCTCCCCTTGACGCTGCCTATCCCCCTCCTGCTGTTCTCCAACAATTAGTATCCAGAAATAGCCACGCAGAATTAAAATCCAATATGGAATAATTTGGGGGCCATTTTAAAAAAGAAACATGGGCCAATTATGCTCAGTTCTTGAGAAGGTCACTGCCCACCTGTCCCCCTACTAAGGATGGGCAAATTAATCTTATTTCTTATTTTGCATGTTTGCAATCGTAAGAAGTCCATTCTGTCCCATCGCCACATCAGTCTGCAGGTGTTTTTTTATTATTATTAAAATGTATGGGGGGAAGTCACATTTATTTTTGTATGCAATTTCCCCTCACGTATGGCTTTTGTGCACAGCTTTCCCTAATATACAGTTTTGGACGCAACTTTCCCCAACGTATGCCTTTTGGGTGCAACCTTTGTGCTGCATCCCAAAATAGAGAAAAACTCACTATCTGAAGGTTAACAGTATATTTGCGCATTTGCCCAAGAGCATGTCAGACTGGCTCATTTAAAAATGCAGACCAAACCAAATTCTCTCCGCAAAAGAGCTCCCAAGCTGCAAGTGAGCAGGATCCTTTTTCTGAACTGCCTCATCATTTCCACCCCCGTAATCCTCCCATGATGCCTTTGCTACCTGCGGGAAAAATGCTTTTGTTTCGTTTACTGAAAGCAGAAGCTCTTGTTCCCTTCTCCCACAGGCCACAACAACTGTCTGAGTTTGTTCTAAAAACAAACGGTCGCTGATCCAGGAGGCTACTGTAATTTTTTTTTTAAAAGCGGTAGGCAGGGGGGAGAGTGGCAGAGAAATAGTGCAAAAATTAGAGGAGGTATTAGACACCCTGCTCTCCAGCTCATAATCATTTGTTGAGTGACATGTACAGGGCCTTCTTAGTGATGGCACTGCAGTTCTGAAGCACTCTCCCCAGAGTTTCAGGAAACAGAGCTGGTGCCATGGGTCAGCATTGGTGGGAGCTTGCTGGCCCACAGATGACGGTGAGAGGGACTTTTTTTTATTGCCCCTCGCTGGTACTGTCTGTTCATCTGTCTGCTTGACATGTGCCAAGGGTAACAAGAGTGAGGAGGATGAGCTGCCACTGCTCACCTTATCCTCTTCCCCTGGGTGGGGGGTGGAGGTGCAGACTGGTCCCAGGGGAGGGCAAGCGAATAGGCAGCAGGGACATGGAGATGGGACCATTAAGGGAGGGGGACCACTGAAGGCATCTGGTCCAAGCCCCACACGCAAACTCTGGAACTGACACTGCCGACAAGCTGTCGCCTGAGCAATTGTACCCAAAAATGAACACAGGGATCTCAGCAGAACATCACTCCCCTTTTTAAACAGGTCATCGGGTTTAACTGCATTCCTCCCAAAAATGCACTCCTGCCGATGCTGCAGTCCCAAACCCAGGAAGCAGGAGGGGTGCAGGGGATCAGGAAGCTCCTGCCCCACTCTCAGGCCTGCCCCAGGGATGTTTTTTAATCCCCTAAATGCCACCTTCTTTGCAGTTTTGTCTTAGCAGCCAGCTGGGACCATTTCTCTCTCTTCTTGCAAAAGCTATGTGGGAAGGGTGCCCCCTGCTGTCTCCAAACATCCTACATAGCAGCTCTCCAAGCATGGATCCTTGGGTAGCTAAAAACAGCACCAGCCACGCACGAAAGGGAGGTAGCGGCAGGCTTGGGGGAATCCCCAAAACAGCCTAATGAGGACTGAGCCTGCTCAGAGGGCACGGAACACTGTTGGGAGAAGGGAGAATGAACACTCCAGTGGGACGGAACATAATGCAGTAGCTGAAAGGAATAGCTGGCTGGCACCCTGAACAGAAGCACTGTACAGTGCAACTTTTTGTTGCAGGATCCACTTTTTAAAATTTGTTTTAAATGTCTAAATCGCCCTTCTTTCCCAATACCCTTTAACTGTTCCATATCCAGGACTCAGTTGCAAGCACAATCCTATGCATATTCATTCAGAAACAAGTCCCAGGGCTCAATTGTGCTTACGCCCCAGTGTGTTTAGGACTGCGCCTGTCACCCCTACCTGCAACATAGCACCCACTTTTGTTTGTCATCTTCTAGACTATTTTTTCCCCATTACATCTACTTTTTAAAAAATGAACAGACATACATCCTTAGCTGCAATCCTATACCCACTTACCTGGGAGTAGGCCACAGTGAACTATTGGGACTTACTTCCAAATAAACATGTCCAGGATTGCATTGTTAAAGAATACCAGAACTATGAATTGTTCCCAAAAGCAAATGGAGTTGACAGTGTCTCAGTGTTGCGTGCTGCTGCATTTTGTACCGATTAAAGCTTCCGAGCGTTTTTCAGAGATCTGGGACCTTTGACATGCAAGGCATGTGCTATTTGGTGAGCTATGCTCTCTCCTCCAAACACCCACTCAAGTTTCAGAACAGGGGCGAGGAGAAGTTTCCACGGGTTGATCAGCAACCTCCCGCACAATTAGGTTGCTGAAAAAGAATGCTCGAGGGAAAACCTGGAGTGGATTTTTTGTGCAAAAGGACTTGTGGGTTTGGTTCTGGTACTAATTACAAATTCCTGGGCTAAGCATGTGCTCAGAGGCACCCAGTTCCTTCATTCTTAGCCCACACCTGTTTTGTAACTGGATCTAGTTGGGTTCTAATAAAATAAAAAATTTAAGAGTCAATTCCACACGCCTGAAGTCATACCCACACGTGTTTTAGAGCAGGGGTGGGCTGAAGGTAGATCTCCAGATGTTTTGGACTTCCAACTCCCAGAAGCCCCTGCCAGCATGGCCAGTGGCCATGAATGGTGGGAGTTGAAGTCCCAAAAATCTGGAGATCCACTTTTTGCCCACCCTGTTTTTAAAGCACTCGATGGTTGTCTGTTAAGCATCAGGGGCTCACTGTCTCAAAACCTTGATAGTGATGACCACAGCAAAAAGGACAGGATGCTTGGGGAAGGGCAGGTTTATTGAAAGGGTCTGTGAGTCCAGCAAACCCAGAAGAACCTTGGAGAGCAGCAGGAAAACCACCACGGAAAGGAAGAGCGCACAAGTGCTTTAGGATGGTGCTGAGATGCTCGTTCCTCGGCAACCACTTTGGACAGGGCATGGCCTGACCACCGCCAGAGAGGCTTCCTAGCATCCGCTCCACAGTCCTTTCAGCACTGCCTGGTGACTGGATGCCTTTTGACCAAAATTTCATCCCAGTGCCAAGAGCTCCCGTCTCGTCACCATTTCTCAGCTGCTCTGCTCGGACACGGAAGGTAAGCGCGGGGAAGATTCCGGGCTACTCAAGGCGTGGAGGATGGAGCACCGTGCCACAGTGGGCTGGCGGGGCATATCCAAGGACTGGCTCAGTAGTGTAGGGATCAGAAACACACAGAACACCCTCCCGGGGTTTACGGCCTCTCCGAGAGAGGCATTAGGGGGCTCCTCCTGCAAAGATGAGCTCCAGGGCTGCCTGGATGTCCCCGCCAGTGGCCTGCAGCGCCCGGAAGCTCAGCTCGTCGTCATGAATGCCCATGTCGCGCAGCTGCTGCAGCTGTGGCTGCCACTGGCTCTGCAAACAAAGGGAAGGGAAAGCAGCCATTATCCACACTCCGACCCAGCAGGGCACCATCAGGGGTACCAGAGGGCTGGGGGTCTGGATGCAAGAGAACCAGATCCAAACCCCTGCTCAGGCACAAAGCTGACTAGCCTGACCTACCTCACCAATTTGCTGTGAGAGAGCGCCAGGGCGGTATGTTAACTACAGAAAGCTGGGCTTAGCTGTGGGAAACCTACATGGAAAGCTGTGACCGGCTATGAAGCAACCTGGGTGGTCCGGGGCACAGCCATGTGCCTTAAGCAGCATGCTGATGTGAGCATCCTGAAAAGGCAGTGAATGGAGTGGGATAAACACATCATGAAGAAACTGGGCAAGTCACTAGTCCCCTAACCTAGCCACATGCAGGATGGTTAAAGAGGACAGAATATAACTAGATTATACCATGACAAACCATGAGCTCGTGGGATAGAACAGGAAAAAATTAGAAGGCAGGAAATGCATTGCCTGAGAAACTGCAAGTTTAGGCCTTCAGTGCAAGTCCCTTGCACGGATAACAGACATCAGACTTTCGTCCCGTCCTGCGTGATTCAGTGATGCTATACTTGGGGCTGTGTCTATTCTGCAAGTCTGGGCAACAGCAGAAAAGCACACGACTGCATATCTAGTGAAGGATTCAGAATCCTGAGCAATTCAGCTTTCATTAGCTACAGATTTCTAGTCCTTATGATTCTAAAGATAGAATAAAAGCATGTGAGCACTGAAATCTCCAAAACCAGACATAGAATCAGCAGAATGGTCACTGGAAGGGAATTTAGGGGTGGGGGTGGGGTCTTCTTGTTAGTTTCTACAGCAACACACATAGGGGGAAAAAAATCTGCAAAATAAAAGCAGGCAGATGCAAGTTTGCCTAACCTCCATAATTTATACAGAACACAAAACTTTTTTTAAAAAAAAAGAAGTGTGGATTCTGGGTGACCCTGGGGCGCGACTTCTTTTTCCAAGTACAATGCCCTGGATACATATGGGTAATGCATCACTCAAGTAGGCAGAGCCCCATGAAAGCAGCAGCTGATGATATATCCGCTTTGAGATATCCTGCCCAGTCAATGGCATGTAGTTCCCACCTGGCCTTCCAGGCTGAAAAAGGCACCTGCTCAAGGAAAGCTGTCTTATACTGCCTCAGACCATTGGTTTGCCTAGATCAGGGCTGCGCATCCCACGGGCCACATGCGGCCCATGGCTGCTCCACTTTGCGTGGCCTGCAGAGTTTGGGAGCCCCACCCACATTCCCCTGCAACTCAGCTGCTCTGCTACACTGCAGGGGAGGAAATGCTGTCCCAGTGGGAGCAGTGATTTTGCTGGGAGTTAGGGGAGGGTTTTATGAACAATTTTTTGTCAACGTAGCAGCATGCTGTCCTGCGCAGTGCGATGCCCTGACTATGGCTGCAAGCAACGCATCAGTCAGGCCTGCTTGCCACAAGTGGGATGAATGAATGGGGCTGGGAATACTGACCTGTAGGTTTGGCTGCCCAGAAGCTAGTAGGGCATGTTGTAAGGCCTGGCTGAAGAGGTCATTGGTGATGGGTGTTCCTGACTGAACACTGGAGGACATAGGAGATGTGCCTGAAGAATGCCCCTGGAAAGAAGAGAAGAGGATGCTGTTGCCAAAGGGGACAGGCCACCTAACAGTGCAAGAGGTAAGTGTCAAGGACAGGCAAAATGCGGTGCTCCCGCCTATCGGCTTCGCATCGTGGATGGAACATGGAAGCACGTGGAAGTTAGCACCTCGCTCAGGAGACATTTTCTCAGCCAGCCCAGAGGAAGCAGATGGGACTCCTCCGAGATCAGCAAAACTCCCCGTGAGTGAACTTGCATGTCGTTGCACCATCACAGGGAAACCCCATCAACATTTGGGATAATCATCGAACAGGCCTTCCCCGAGGAATCGCTGCTGCGCAGGAGAGAGAACCATCATCCGCTTCTATGGAGCCTGTCCGAAAGAACAACTCCTTGCATCCCTCGCAGGTCTTTGTGAGGACATAAGCTGGCTGAGAGGTGGTGCTTGTTTGACAGGGAACGCCCACCACGCCGCAACGCAGCGCCTGTGAGAACAGGGCCATTGGCAGTGCAATCTGTCTAACCTGGCAGGAGGGGACTTGTGGCCCTCCAAGGTGTTGCTGACTCCAGCTCCCATTAGCCCCAGCCTGCATAGCCAATGGCTAGGGATGATAGGAGGTATAGTCCAACAGTACCTGGAGGGCCACAGGCTCTCCCTGCTCCTGGCTGAGCCCATCCAGTGAAGCTCCTTTGGGAAGTTTGTAGGAACATGGCCATTTTGATGGGTCTTTTGTCAGAAGAGATGCGCTCCTATGGAAATTTACTGGCAAGTGGGTTCCCCTGACCTCCCTGGGTCTTACCTGCTCTGCCTGGGCTGTCTGACCATGTCTCTGGGATGATTTGCAAACTTCCTTCCATATGCATACCACCAACCCCCTGCAATCTGTAGCTCATAGGTAGAAGTTAAATATGTTCGCATTACACGGCTCAGGACCGCACTACCTGGCAAAACATATCTCCCGACCTGAACTCACTCAGATACTACCAACATCTGAGGCCTTCCTCCGAGTGCCACCTCCAAGGGAAGTTTGGAAGGCAGCAACAAGGGAGAGGGCCTTTTCACTGGTGACCCCCCAACTAGGTTAAGATTGCCCTCTACACCCAGGCATTTAATCGCATATGGGACCAACTTGGGACCAGGATACCTGAGAGAGCGCCTTCTTCTTTAGCAACCTGCCCGGTCACTGAGTTTCATCAGAGGGCACGTTCCTGGTGGTTCCACATGGACCCATGGCCCGGTTGGAGTCCAGCAAGAAAAGAGCCTTCCGTGTGGTGGCCCCCTTCCTGTGGAACTCCCCGCCTTTGGAGGTCAGGCAGGAGCCAACGGTGTGTTGCTTTCGGCACCTCCTGAAGACGTTGCTAATTTGACAGGCCTTCCCTGAGTGACGAGCCGTGGTTTATTAAGTTCAGAATCTGTTCTTGGCAGCTGTTTTAATTGTTTCAATTATGGGGTTTTATTCTTTTACCTTGTTGTTCACCACTCTGAAATCTTCTGATGTGGAACGGTATATAAATATTATAAGTAAGTAAGTAAGTAAGTAAATAAATAAATAAATAAAAATAGGATGGGGCATCTTTGTCAGCTGTCTTGAACAGCTCTATTATTAAAATAGTTTATTGATACTGTGTTTAGCTGGTTAAATCGTTTTAAATTTTGTACGTTAAAACTTTTTAGATTGTGTTTTATCATGATGTTGCATTATGTAATGTCATATACTGTTGTTTGTATTTTTGGCAAGTGTTGTAAACCACCCAGAGAATTTCAACTATTGGGCGATATAGGGAGGAAAGGAAGGAAGGAAGGAAGGAAGGAAGGAAGGAAGGAAGGAAGGAAGGAAGGAAGGAAATAATAATAATGCTCCTGCACTGTCAGTGCCGTGTTGCAGAGCTCTCCCCCTACAGAGGCCTTCTCTCTCTGGACTGAGAGGATGGCCATTGAGGCCTGTGCTTCTACTTTACCTGGGTCCCAGGGGTGGGAGTGTGGGAGCTGCTCTCTGGGGTGCTCGCCAGGGCCAGGGCTGTTGCCAGTTCACTCTGCGTGATGGGCCGGGGTCCGGCCGCCCCAGTGTAGCCCAGAGATGCTGGGCGAGACCCTGACGTGCTGCTGGAAGGGGTGGTCCTCGTGCTCTGTCAGGGAAGAGAAGAACTCCTGCTCATTACTTGTCATGCAAAACAGCTTATTACAATTTATTTACAATATTTGTATACTGCTCCAGAGTGGTGAACACAAAAGATAAAACAGTGAAAGAATGGAACACCCTAACTCAAGCCTTCCCCTGACCTGGCGCATTCCAGGTCTTTTGCACTTCAACTCCCATCAGCCCCGGCCAGCATGGGTAGTGGTTAGGGGTTCTGGGAGTTGTAGTCCAAAACATCTGGAGGGCGCCAGGTTGGGGAAGGCCGACCTGATTTCTCACTAAGGAAGGTGCTGACGTGAGACGGGCTGTGAAACTTCAGCTCCTTTTAAAGGGAGTCATGCTCGTTCTTATTTCTCAATGAATAAGATGCGTTCACATGAACACAATTCCCTCATATATACTATCTGTGATCTCATAGGATCCATAGGAAGCTGCTTTATATGAAGTCAACCCTCGGCCCATCTAGCCCAGTATTGTCGACACTGACTGGCAGCAGCGGGTCCCCAGAGTTTCAGGCAAGGTTCTTTCCTTGCCCTATCTGGAGATGGCAAGGATCGAACTGGGGACATTTTGCATGCCAAGGAGATGCTCTACCACTGAGCTATGGCCCCTCTTCAAGAGGGCAGAAAAAAAGACCCCGTAACAAGGGGCTTAAATGACCACCGTATGTCACAGATCACTTTGGTTTCCACACTTCTGCTTCAGACTTTCCTTCATACAGACACCCACCCACCTCCTGGGTCTTTTGACATTACCTGATGAAAATCATCTTCATCATCGGAGAGTCCTTCAAAGAGAAAGCCACCTGCCCAAGAGAAGGTATTGCAATGAAGCACAATCTATCCCAGCCAGCCAGGCCCTTTTCCAGGGTACTCCATTTCAGGATACTCCATTGCATTCCCTCCGGTTTTCCATTTTCCCCCTCCACTCAGTATTCTGTGGGCACTGAGCATGGTCATGTCTTTGCAGGGGTGGAGGCTGCCCCATAAGGTTCCCTCCCACCAAAGAGTTTCTACTTCTGCAAACATTGGGGTTCCCACAAGCACGCTGATAGCTCACTCTTGTTTCTCAGTAGCTCAGCTCTAGCTATACAGCCATCATAATTCAGCACCTGAAGGTGTGCATATGTGTGCATATGCGTGCGTGCGTATACATATATATATATGAGAGATACTTAACGCCCACCAACATCAGCTGTCATCTAGGGCAGGCTGCTGGCTCCCTCCAGATGTTTTGGGCCACAACTCCCAGAATCCCTGATCATTGCCCATGCTGGCTGGGGCTGATAGGAGTTGTAGCCCAAAACATCTGGAAGGCATAAGGCTACCTAGCAAACCACTGGCACTAGAGAAAAATGAGAATGCTGCCAGCAGCAATGGCGACAACAGCTTCTGTTCCTCTCCAGCCCCTCTGCTAATCATCTGCACCCCATCTTGGAGGGTGTCATGTACCTGGCATGTCCCGGTAGGAGCTGGAAGGCATGCTACGTGAGGAGGTCTCCCCAGTGGGCAAAGGTGTGCTGCCTGCCACGGAGTGGAGAACCAGGACAATGGCATTCACCAACGCGGGATGGGTTGGGATGAGCCTAGAAAAAGAGTGGTGAAAGCAGGTAAGTTGCGGGGGGTGGGGGAAGCTGGAGAGTCATGGAATCAGAGTTGGAAGGGACCTCAAAGGTCATCTAGTCCAACCCCTGCCAATGCAGGAAATCCACAACGATGGCCAACCCTGATTCGTGGCCATCCAGCCTCTGTTGAAAAACCTCTTATGGAGAGTTAATTGCCTTTGGGGGGAAAGTCTGTATCACTGCTGAACTGCTTGTTCTTCCTAAAATTTAGTCAATCCATTACACAATTTGGGTTCAGTTCCAATCCAAGGTCACCAGTTTGAACTTTCTGGTTTAGACACAAACTGGGGAAAAAAATGGCTCTGTATGGTTCAGATGCATTTCACGTAGAGAAAGGTACCGGGTGCAAACATTCCACATTCTGAGAACCTTGAATCTCTTTTCTGCTGAAGGGAGGGTTTAAGTCAAGCTGCTAGCCCTTAAGCATGAAATTGTCTGACCAAGGCCTGGTAAAACTTGACAAGTGAGGCTGAACAGAGCATAGGAGCATAGGAAGCTTCCTTATACTGAGTCAGACCCTTGGTCCATCCAGCCCAGTACTGTCGACACTGACTTATTTAACAAACTTACGTGTCCAACATGGTCGGGTCGGCAAAGACAGAGAAAAGGTCCTTATCTTGCAAGACGCCTGTCAAACACAGAAACCATTGTAAATAATGAGAGAAATCATTGTCCACCAAGAAATAAGTGATCCATCAAAAGCCAAACAGTTCCTATACGTCAGGAAGACTATGCATGATTTGAAGTCTGGTTAATTACATGACCTTTTCTCACTACTGGTTTTATTCTTGGTTTTATAATCTGGTGGTCGTTTTATTTTGCTTTTCTCTGACTTGTATTTTATTATTTTTATTATTATTACCACCATGGGTAGTATTCAGTATTTGTCTGACATAAAGTAGACCCACTGAAATGAATGAGACTTTAGTTACAATGTTAGTTTGTTAAATAGCTGTACTAACTTAAGTCCTATTATTTCAAAGGCTCTACTCGCCGTAGGACTAACATTGGGTATTACCTCTTGCGTTTTATATTTTTTGAATTGCATTACCTTTATTGCTAAAAGCGATAAGCCACCACAATTTGATATATTTAAAATAAAATACAAATAGGACAATAAGCTAAAATGGAATACCATAAAAATAGTGAGATAAAATACAGTAAAAATGGTCAACAGAAATACGAGAGTAAAAAGACCAATAAAATGCAAGATCATACTGACATGGCTCAAAAGCTCCCAATGGGACACCAGGCCGACACATATAAAGGAAAACGAAATTTATATGGGCCCCATGTAGGGATGCATTATGGGTGGTTTTAGTTCCTAGCTCTTAACTGACTTGCAGCCAGGGCAAATTTTGCAGCCAGAACAGTAATATATACATTATTATCAGCCAACAAAATACACATTTGATCAAGGGAAGGTCGATTAGATAAAGAGTGGAGAATGTATTCAGGGAATTTTTGTCCGGGGCTGGGGTATATAGGGGGAATCGTAACAAATAATGTTGAATGTCCTCCACTTCTCCTGATCTGTGCACCACCCAGAGA
This sequence comes from Heloderma suspectum, assembly GCF_057233095.1. Lineage (NCBI taxonomy): Eukaryota > Metazoa > Chordata > Lepidosauria > Squamata > Helodermatidae > Heloderma > Heloderma suspectum. Next base: position 12,998,470 of record NC_139468.1, read on the forward strand.
ACTTTGATTATTGGGAAGTTTCAAAATGTAATAAGTAAACAAAGTAAAATGATAATGTGTGTTTTCTCTTGCATAATTTATCCCATGCACAAACGTCCAGATTTTTCAAGTCCCAGAGAAGCAGGGGAGCACACTGAATTCTAGATGCTTATTTATGCCACCAACATGCATGATGTTGTACAAACAATAAGTGCAGAAGTCCCTGCCCTGAGGAGCTGGCAGTCTGGAAGTCAACACGGGGGAGACAACAGAGGACGTTGGGGATGGAGGCAGAGGTAAACAGGGGAAGAATGTGCATTTATTTCAGTTTCAGGTAGTTTGGGATCATTTCCCAGTCTTGGGTCCCCAGCTGCCATGAACTACAATTCCCATCACCCCCAGCCAGCACAGCAATTAGTCAGTGATTATGGGAGTTGTAGTCCAACACACACATGGGGGCGCACAGTTGGGAGAAACTGCAGTAATGGATGGAGAATGAGGGATTCATGGAAAGGGTAGGTTTCAAGGAGGGATTTAGAGGGGAGAGGAGTAGCATCACACAGGTGAATCCTTGGCTTCATCCAGGTACAAGAGGCATGAGAGAAATATGGGGCAGTAGCATCCTTGCTTACACCCAAACCCCACTTGGCTGTACTCACCCAAAGCGACTGGGTCATTGCTAAGGCCCGGGGTAGCAACAATGATTTGATCCAGGGATTCTTTATTTCCCAGCATCTTGAAGACCTTCATGGGAAACAGAAAAGATCGGCAATGCCAGGCAAGAGAGCTGCAAGGTGTATGCTGAGATTCCTCATTGTCTGTATTGACGTCTCCCATGGAATGGGGCAAAAGGTTAGAGGAGGGAAGTGTCAGTGATGCTCACCGAATCCCTGAAGACGGGGCTGCTGTGCAAGGCGGTGTGCAGGACCCGGAACTCTCGTACCGCCGCAACTTTATCCACCGGTTCTGGGGACAGGAAAGGCAAGCGATCGTACATCCACTAGAATGACTCAGTCACACAGCTATGCGCAGGGGTCCAGCAGCCTTCCCTCAACCTGACACCCTCCAGAGGGGTTGGACTACAACTCCCGTCAGGGCAATCCACCCAGGTAGCTGTACTAACTTAAGTCCTATTAAGTTAGGGCCAGAAGACTAGGCCGAGATCTGCACCCGCGAGGCCGACCCCCACAAGCCGAATTTAAAACTTGATGCAGAGCTACCTGGCATTCAGAAAATCTCAGCTTTCAATTGAAAAACAAAATAAATGTCTAGCTTTTCTGGTTGCAGAAGGTTTAAAAAAGTGTAAAGTCAACACACGGTGAAATCGCCAAAGAATTGGCTTTTTGTGTAATAGAAAGCTACCAGTGAAGATCTGGCTGGGAGAGGCAAATATACTGGGATTGGAGTGTGCTGGGTGTCCCCATCCCACCCCACCCCAAAATCACCCACCCACTCAAGAGAGGACAGTGTGCAGAGATGAAGGAAGGATCGTTTGGGATGCTATTGTTTTTGCATTATCTGCTCTTTTCCTTTCCCCTAAACCAAAAAAACCTGTCCCCCATCACAAAACACCAATCCTGTCCATGCTGAGCTTCACAGAGTGCTGCCCCTACCTGGTTTCTGTTCTGGCTCAGGCCAGGACTTGCGGAGGACGTGGATGGTGGAGCCAGACTGGATACCATAGAATTCAAGCGTCTGGTCATCCCGCAGCTTACGGCCACAGTAGATCAGATCTGAAAGACAGCTCAGGCTTGTATTGGAGGGTAACGCACTAGTAAATGCGGGTCTTGCAGGACAGGGAGACACCAGTGACACTTTCCATTTCCCAAGAGACATGGCTGTTTAAGAAGACCACCATCACGAATATGCTGGTGATGGAAAAGATTTATGCTCGAGCACTTGGAGAGCCACCGCCAGTCAGGGGAGACCAGGAGTGGGCAGACTTTAGTTATTTAGGGCACGATCCTATACATATTTAGACAGAGGAAAAGGCCTACAATTCCCAGCATGCCCCAGCCAGCAAGGCTGGCTGGGGCATGTTGGGAGTTGTAGGCCTTTTCCTCTGTCTAAGCATGTATAGGATTGTGCCCTTATTTAGGCATTTCTATACCACTGAATATCGTATAATCTCGCAGCAGTTCACAATATTAAAATACAACATTAAAAACACAATATTAAAACTCAGCAATAAAAACACATCCAACTACAGTAAAAAAAATCAAGGAGCAGTAAAATGGAGCAGCATAATTACTTGACTTACAGCCCAGGGAAAGCCTAGGTGAACAGGTCTGTTTTCAGGAGGCATTTAGAAGATCTCACCTTTCCTGCCTCCCGAACGACACGAGGGAGGGTTTTCCAGAGGGTGGGTGCCACTACAGAGCAGGCCCGCCAGCTGGGTATTTCACAGCAACGTTCCATTCATTTTGGAATGACCAGAGGAGACCAGGGGTGGGTAGACTGTAGACTTGTGGGATCTACTTTGTGTTTCACTAGAATCCCAAGGTCTATGGACTGCAGCCAGGTGCAGAATAGTGTCTCAGGGAGGTGGACACAGAACTGAGGAATAAGAGTGCCTCTGAGCACAGGCTTGCCCTAGAATTTCTTTTCAGCACCAGAACTGGGGCTTGCACACAGGTCCTTCTGAAATAATTCAGCCACGGAACTACTGGGGGCGGGGCTGCACTGAACACAAGTTCCTTGGTGCTACCGAAGTTCAGAACCCTAGGCAGACTCATTCATATATCTTTGGAGAGAGGATTTCCAGGCACGGCCACTGCACTGGTGCAATGCAGTTTCCGGTCAGCTGTGCCCCTTCGAGGGGGCCTGGCTTGCACAGCCAGCTTGGCAACAGACAGGGCCGTGCCCATGAGCTCTGATGAAGGTGTGCTACAAAGTTTAAAATGGCAGCTTACCAATGAGTTCCGGGTCGGGGACGGATTCCTGTAGCTTTCCCGTGATGAGCTGTTTCAGATAGGAGATGCTGCACCCGCCCAAGGGGCACTCTCCCAACTCGGTCTCCGGCAGCCGCAGGATGGATTTGGGAGCCAGGGGCTGGTCTGCGAGCTTCACCGCGATGTAACACTCAGAGAGGGACATGGTGCCTGTTTCCCTGGGAGGGCTTGATTCAGTGAGGCCCCAATCTGAACTCCAAGTTGAATCTGTGGAAGGAACCCAAAAACGTAAGAAGAGCCTGGATGCCCAGGTATGTGTGCATGTGTGTGTGGGTGGGGAGGTTGGGACCCCGTGTGTGCGTGTGCGTGTGTGTGTGGGGGGAGATTGGGACCCCAGATGTGTGAGAAAGAGAGACTGGGACCATGTGTGTGCACGCGTCTGAGAGAGAGTGAGAGACTGGGACCCTGAGTGTGTGTGCGCGGGGGAGGGGGGATTGAGTGCATGGGTGTGTGGGGAGATTAGGATACTGTGGGGGGGGGGATTTGGGGACCCAAGTGTGCGAGTGTGTCTGTGTGTGTAGGGGGAGATTGGGACTCAGGGGGGTGGGGAGATTGGGACCTTGGAGAAATGGCGAGGATAACACCATGTGTGTATGGTGGTGGTGGGATTGGGGCCCCAGGTGTGTGTGCGTGGGATGGGGAGATTGGGACACTGTGTGTGTGTGTGTGTGTGTGTGTGTGTGAGAGAGAGAGAGAGAGAGAGAGAGAGAGAGAGACTGGGACTGTGTGTGAGTGAGGCTGGGACTCTGAGTGTGTGTGTGTGTGTGTGTGTGTGTGTGGAGGGGGGGTTTGAGACTCCAGGTATGTGTGTATGGGAAGAAGAATTTGGGACACCATGTGTGTGTGGTGGTGGGGATTGGGATCCCAGGTATGTGTGTGTGTCTGTGCGTGTCTGTGTGTGAGTGAGTGAGAGAGAGAGATTGGGACCCCGTGTGTGTGCGGGGGGGGGGAGATTGAGACCCCAGGCATGTGTGCATGGGTGTGTGGGGAGACTGGGATACCGTGGGGGGGGGAGGGGAATTTGGGGCCCCAAATGTGCGTGAGTGTCTGTGCGTGTAGGGAGAGATTGGGACTGGGGGGGGGGGGAGAGATTGGGACCTTGGAGAAATGGCGAGGATGACATTTAGTCAGCGAGAAGAGCCCCCCCGCGCGCCCCCTCCCCAAGGGCGCCTTAATCCATGGCTCTGCCCACGAGGCCACGCTGCCGCTTTGCTCTTCGAGGTCTCCCCAGATACACAACAGCCCAGCCTGGCCACGAAGATGTGCCCATTCCAGGGAACGGGTACGAGAACAAAAGCGGGCCGGGGACGCAAAAGAAAGTCTAGGCCAGACCCCCCCCCCCGCTCCCCCCGCGAATCGGCCCACTCATCTCCCCCCTACCTGGATGTTTACAACCGACAGCCTGCTCCAGCCGGAAGCGCTTCCCTGAGCCCGCGCGAGGCATGCCGGGGGTTGTAGTGCTGCAGGAACGAACCCTCACATGCTCTGGTAGGCGGCCGACGACAAGGCGAAAGAGAAGCTGCAGGAGGAGGAGGAGAAGGAGGACGAGGAGGAGCGACGGAAGCTCCGCCTCTCAGGACTGCCTCAAGGGATCTTGGGAACTGCAGTTCTTGCGCAAGCGGGGGGGGGTGGAAGGGAGGAGGGGTCGATAGAGCCTCGGAAAAAGAAGCGCATTGTGACGTCGGCGAGCTCCGCGTCTTCGCCAATCAGGGAGGCGACGGGGGCAGGAGCCGACCAATAGGTGCTCGGGATTCCGCGGTGCGGCTCATTTAAAAAGAATCAGGGCGCGAAAGGTTGCCGAGGAGTTGTAGTTTTTTTTGTGCGGTCTTTTGCCGCGCTCTAAGGTGTGGCCTTTTCGGGCTGTGCGGACAGACTAGTTTTTCGGGTGAGTGTCTTTTTGTCCTTATTGATCCTAAAATCAAAGCTTGTCCATATTTGTATCCTGGCTTTGTACCCGGTTTGGGTCTGCTGCGAAGTGGGCGCCGATTTCTAAAATGAGCGCAAAGTGCGATTTAAGGCTGCAACCCCAAACCCAAATACCGGCGGGCGGGGAGCCGAACTGAATTCAGTGAGAGAGATTTCTGAGAAAACAGTCATAGGCTTTTAAAATCTCATACGAAACATATTTCATAATCTCGTATGAAATACATCTTATTTTAAAAGCCTGGTAATCCTGATGTTGCTACGACGCTCTTTGTGTGTTTGCTGGAATACACTAAGGAGGCAATCCTATGCATGTCCATAGAAGACGGGAAAAGGTCATATAACTCCACGTGCTGCAACTGGGAGTTGTAGCACTTTTTCCTGTCCAAACATGCATAGGATGGCCTCCTTAGGGTATTCCAGCAAACACACAAGAGTGTCGTAGCACCTAACTTGCCTTCCCACCCGACGAAGTGCTCCGTTCACATATTTGTGTATATATATTCGTTTTACTTTACTTTATGGACAAAATTTATTTGTATCTTAGACTTTATTATATTAATCAATAAATACTGCATTGTTTCTACACTGCCTTGTGAGGGTTTTGAGTACTGAAAATACATGTGTTCTGTATTTGGTTTATATTTTCTGTGTTTCTAATGTGTTAGTGTTTTTAACCAAGTTTTTATCTTTTTTTAAGTTCACATCATTGTTAGTTGCCTTGGGTGCCATTTTCTTGGTGGAAGGGGGGTACACATCGAATGAACCAATAAATAAGAGTGATCTAGAGATGGGTAGGGAAACAAATAATTGTTTCTCTGAAACCATCCCAACTGTGTCCTTAATCAACTGTCCATGTGTCTGTCCCAGCTTGCATTTCCTGCAGATTCGCTCAAGATGGCCGATGATGAGATTGCCGCTCTGGTTGTGGACAATGGCTCGGGAATGTGCAAGGCGGGGTTTGCGGGCGACGATGCCCCCAGAGCCGTCTTCCCCTCCATCGTGGGGCGGCCCAGGCATCAGGGCGTCATGGTGGGGATGGGCCAGAAGGACAGCTACGTGGGAGACGAAGCGCAGAGCAAGAGGGGCATCCTGACCCTGAAGTACCCCATCGAACATGGCATCGTCACCAACTGGGATGACATGGAGAAGATCTGGCACCACACCTTCTACAATGAGTTGCGGGTGGCCCCGGAGGAGCACCCGGTCCTGCTGACAGAAGCGCCCTTGAACCCGAAAGCCAACCGGGAGAAGATGACCCAGATCATGTTTGAGACCTTCAACACGCCCGCCATGTACGTGGCCATCCAGGCGGTGCTGTCCCTGTACGCCTCTGGCCGCACCACCGGCATCGTCATGGACTCCGGGGACGGGGTGACCCACACGGTGCCCATCTACGAGGGCTACGCCCTGCCCCACGCCATCCTGCGTCTGGACCTGGCCGGCCGTGACCTGACCGACTACCTCATGAAGATCCTCACGGAGAGAGGCTACAGCTTCACCACCACGGCCGAGAGGGAGATCGTGAGGGACATCAAGGAGAAGCTCTGCTACGTCGCCCTGGACTTCGAGCAGGAGATGGCCACGGCCGCGTCGTCGTCCTCTCTGGAGAAGAGCTACGAGCTGCCCGACGGGCAGGTGATCACCATCGGCAACGAGCGCTTCCGGTGCCCTGAGGCCCTCTTCCAGCCCTCCTTCCTGGGCATGGAGTCGTGCGGCATCCACGAGACCACCTTCAACTCCATCATGAAGTGCGACGTGGACATCCGCAAGGACCTGTACGCCAACACGGTGTTGTCGGGCGGGAGCACCATGTACCCCGGCATTGCTGACCGGATGCAGAAGGAGATCACGGCCCTGGCCCCCAGCACGATGAAGATCAAGATCATCGCCCCGCCGGAGCGCAAGTACTCGGTGTGGATCGGGGGCTCCATCCTGGCTTCTCTCTCCACCTTCCAGCAGATGTGGATCAGCAAGCAAGAGTATGATGAGTCTGGGCCATCCATCGTCCACCGTAAATGCTTTTAAGGTGTTCTGTTGTCATTAATAGCTAGAAAAACAGGGTGATGCATTAGGATTTTTTTTAGCCTCTTGCACAGTTGTACCGTCCTACTAGTTTGATCATAGGCTATTTGATAGTTCCTCTGAGCAGTTCAAGTAAGGTACCTATGTGCAGCCCGAGTCCCCTCAACCCTGATGAATAACCAGCTTTCCCTTTGTAGCTGCCGAGGTGGCCTGGCTTCATTCTAGTTCAATTGTAGCTGTCTTAACATTGCACAGCCTGACAAGGTCTCGATGTGGACGGGCCCTTTGTAAGCGTTGCATGATGAAAAAAATTCATAATAAAGCTTGAGGATGGAACAATAAATGTTTGGCGTCTGTGTAGTTTCTTGGAGATGGTAGCTCACTGTCAGATCGCTTCTGTTTGCAGCATATCTCAGGATCAGTTTTTATTTATTGTATTTATATCCCACCTTTTTTTCCTCTTGCAAGGAACCCACAGGGCCTCCATTATCCTCCTCCTCTATATTTTATCCTCACAACAACAACCCTGTGAGGTGGGTTGAGCTGAGAGTCTGTGACTGGCCCAAAGTCACCCAGTGAGCTTCCATGGCTGAGTGGGGACTAGAACCCGGATCTTCTGGCTCCCAGTCCAACACTCTTGCCACTACACCACACTGGATCAGTTCCTAGTATTCCAGGTAAAACTGGGAAAGACTCAATGGCTGTGCAGACTGGGGGTGATGGGAGTTGTAGTCCAGAGGACACCAGGGTGGGGAAGCTTGGTGTTAGGTGATGCTGAGCTAATGGACCAATGGTTTGACTTGGCATGAGTCACCTCTGTATTTGGGTTGGAGTTGGATAATAAACTTAGCTCTGCTAGAGGAGAGAAGTGGGGTGTCTGCTAATGCACCATTGAGAACTGACTGTGGCAGCAAAAAAAAAACTTTGCCACAAAAGACTGAAAGCCTGGGATATACAGCTTTAGTACTGCTCTTCTGTAATCAGGCAAGTCTTAGTCCGTCAACTAAGACTTGAGGTTGATTAAATCAATTTGAATATAAATAAAATACTGTCTTGGATGATACACAGATGTGGCAGCAGGCAACATTGCAGAGACATCTCTTTGAGGTGCAGCATAACTGCACACGAATCTGAGACAGAAGGTGGGATGCCTTGAGAAATTTGCCACCCACAGGTCTTGGAAGCCTTAACCATCTGCTGCATGATTAAGCAGGGACACCTTTTTCTTTTTAGGTGGCCCAAATCCTCACCTGTTAAGCATTTTGTGTTTCTAGTTCTATAATCTGGGCTTCTCTCGTGTAGCTGGTGGGATAACGCGTACCTGTTTCATACAACTGTCCAGCTACTGAATCAAAATGATTATGTGGTGTACGGAATTAACATTGCAACATGAGCTGTCCCATGGATGAGGGGTGGGGAACCTCCAACCCAACGGAGACTCCCTTTCGTGTTGCCCTTCTCTCCCCCTCTCCCAATTGGGGAGGCCTAAATGGTACATCATAGGGAATGATGCTTTGAAATTGGCACTGTTTGGCAGTGACAACGACACTTGTGTGACTGTTTTCCCTTATTACTATTACATTTATATCCTGCCTTTTTCCCTCTTGCAAGAAAGCCAAGGCAGCTTAAATTATCCTCCTCTCCATGTTATCCTCATAATAACCCTGTGAGGAAGGTTAAGCTGAGAGTCAGAGACTGGCCTAGAGGCACCAGTGACCTTCATGGCTGCGTGCGGACTAGAACCCAGATCTCCAAAGTCCCAGTCCAGCACTCTAGCCACTACACCACAATGAGAATCAGTTGATGTACTATATCCTCTTTCCTTCAGAATGGGAATATACTACAGGAGGTGATGAGAGGAACTCTGCAATCGTGCCAAGGATCCCACTTAGGCGTGGCTTGATGATTCAGTTTCATGCCTATCGTGCTGTAAAGTCAACAATTGGTCTTGGTCCCTCTTAACAAAAAGATACAATACTAGGAAAGTGAATATAAAGCATGAAATACTGAGTGAGCGTGGGTAAACAGGGGTGGCCCTGGTTCTGCACGAAACTATTTCTCACACCATTGTGGCGATTTCCTTCCACTGAGTGATGTCATGTGTACTGCTTTGTCTATAGTGGGGGTGGGAACTTTGGAGGGTTGGGGGGGCATTTTTGCCACTCAGTCACACCCTGCAGTGCCCCCCCCCCAACCTAATAAAAATGGTGTCTGGAGCAGCTACAGAGCGCTAAAAATTAGCTTGTTTGCGCTGCAAGGGCCAAAAAAGCTTCAAAATGACTGCTCTAGATGCTATTTTGTGTTTTAAACTTTTTAAAACTTTCCTGGGGTAGTAGGAGCCACATGCTGCCCAGCCCTGGTCTATATTGAGTAGATACTTGTATACAAAGTAAACACTCTGGAAATAGCTGTTTAACTTTAGTGCAGCAACACCTTTAAGCGTGGGAATGTAATACAAATCCTTCCCCCCCCCCCCCCTGGCCCATTTTTTATTATGTTTTAATTTACACATGGTTTTTGTGGTATACAAATAATATATCAGCTTCAAGATTGCACAGCCACATCAGGAAAACGGAAATAGTGAGAATTCTCTGTACGTAGAGTTCAAAATTAAGTGCATTACGCTCCCAGGTAGCAACTGTGGCTACACCACCGTGTGCTGAAACGAGAAGCGGGAACCAGCGTTCTGTTTCCTGGCTGGCCTCCCACTGAGATAAACAACCCGAGGACGGAGAGTTTTATTATTATTATTAATTACATTTATATCCCACCTTTCTTCCATCATGGAACTCAAAGTGGCTATATATGGTTCCCAGGTGGTTCCCCCTCCGAGCACCGACCAGACCAGCTTAGCTTCAGCACGGTGGCTATGTCAAGTGCCTTCTGACTATTCAGGGTTTGTTAACTGTGGGTTGCTGCAATGCACAAACCAGGTCAGAGATGGGGCTCCGAACAAGCTGAGCATCCAATGAACATGGGTGTAGCTGCAAGCATAACTGCTGTATGAAGCAGCTTTTGAGTTTTTCAAACTTCTCCAACACAAAGCTGTTGTCTTCTAGACATCAGGTAGGGTAGTCTTCCCCCACCTGGTGCCCTCTGGATATTTTGGACTACAACTCCCAGTATTCCTGATGGTTGGAGCTGTTGGAGGTGAAGTCCAATACAGTGGGGAAGGCTGCCATAGCTAAACTATACGCTGTGTGAAGGCCTTCCTTTTGTCCGTCCTGAATCTCCCACCATTCAGCTTTGTTGGATGACCCCCAGTTGTCCTGTTGAAAGGATGAAAAGCTTCTCTTCTGTTTCTGCACACCAGGCATGATTTTATATGCCTAAATGCCCTCTTACTTGCCTTTTCCCCTAAACTAGGAGAGCCAGTGTGGTGTAGTGGCTAGAGTGTTGGACCGGGGGTTGAAAGATCCGGGTTCTAGTCCCCACTCGGCCATGGAGGCTCACTGGGTGACGTTGGGCCAGTCACAGACGCTCAGCACAACCTGCCTCACAGGGTTGTTGTGAGGATAAAATGGAGAGGAGGAGGATTATGTACATGGCCTTAGGTTCCTTAAGTCCCTGTCTTGGACTGCAATTCCCATCAGCACTAGCTAGCATAGCAAGCCATGATGGGCTGCAGCCTGGCTACAGCTCAAGGACCCCCTCCTTGGGTTAGAAGAATAAGACTCCTCACCCAGCAATACAAACCTTATAGTGGTCTGCTTACCCAAGCTGATGCCCTCTGGATATTTGGGGCTACACCTCCCAGCATTCCTGACCTTGGGCCAATCCGGCTGGGGCTCATGGGCATGGGAGGCCAAACACCTGGAAGGTACCAAGCTGAGTTAGCAGAACTCTATACAGTGTGTATCATTGGGTGGCAATGGCTATGCTAAACTGAAAACTTTAGCATTTTTATCCTTCCTGTAGGAACATAGGAAGTTGTCTTACACTGAGTTAGACCGCAGTCAGTCTACACTGGGTAGGCAACTTGTAGCCCAAAACAGCTGGAGGGTGCCAGGTTACCTAATCCTGCTCTGCATCGACTGGCGGTCAATGCATTTAAAATGTGTGCTTCATCAATCAGCTGTAGGGCCTTTCCCTCTCTTTGACAAACACATGCAGGGCAGCCTAAGATCCAAAAGTAAAAATGGTCAAACAAGTTAAAATACAATCCTAACAAAAGCAAACCTAGTAGCACCATCCTGAAACATAGGCACTAAGTAAAATCAATGCATGCGTGCTAAATGCATTAGAGCAGCTTTTCCAAATCTGGTGCCCTCCAGATGTTTTGGACTACAACTCCCATTAGTCCTAGCCACCATGGCCATTAGTTGGGGATGGTAGAGGTTGTAATCCAAAACATCTAGAAAGCACCTGGTTCACAGGGCAGTTAAAGCAGAGACAACCTGAATTTCCACTGTTCCAGTTTGGACAACAGTTGTCCGAACTAGAGCTGTCCCAGTTTGGACAACAAAGTTCACAGGCCCGGTGGCCACCACTGTTCAACAAAGGAACTTCAAAGAGAGAATCCAGCTTGAAATCCCTGAACTACAACAACTCAAAAAATTTGATTCTATTTATTTAGGCCTGACTAGAGAGAATGGTTTTCTGTCAAACTACAAGTGTTAATGAGCATAGCTAAACTAGGATGATTGCATTATCACTCATTATTGCTGCTATGGTGCTCACTGCTTTCCCTTGTATACACTGAAGCATTACATGGAATTGCCACAACAGGGAGACTAGGAAAAAAACTATTTGGAGGGAGGTGGGTGGAGCAGACCATTATCAGGGGAGCAAGGATTTAATTAATCCATGCTATATAGGGCTTTAACATAATGTGACTGAAAGGTGGAGGAGCAAATGGGGTAGTGTGAAATATTTTGGGGAGCCCTTGACACCCTCCTGGACTTATCTATGTGTCACTGTACTCTTTTTGCATTTCATGGCCATCCAGCACCACTGTTTCAGTGGTACAGTGGTAAATTCCGGTCCAGGCCCCCATCATGACAGCCCCCATAGTCACATCCCCAAGGAGAGTCCAAAAATTCAGGTAGCTGCGTTGATCCATATCAACAAACCAGTTCTAGCTGTCCTCATCTCCACCAGGAACAAGTGTTTTATAAAGCTATTGGGTCTTAATTGACCTGCGGAGACCAGGCCAGCCCTCAAATACTTCGCATTACAACAGGGATAGCTCACAACTATATATTGTTGCTGAGAACATCCCCCCCCACACCACCACCGCAGTTACGGTGAGGATTGCAGCTAAGTTCAGAGGGAACAGGGAATTCTGAGCGAGGGGCAATTCTGAGCAGGGGGGCAGATGACATCGGCATCCCTGCTCATCAAACACCGCCACCGCTGTGTCACTTAGAGCCCTGCTCTCCTACACTACATTTTTTTCTCTCTGTGTCTGTGTGTGCGCACATACGTGCGTACTTGCAAACTGAAGATAAAACCTAATGTGTGAAAAATAGGATTCTAGCCCATGAAAGCCTGTACCAACTTCCTCCAGCCCGGTGCCCTCCAGATGCGTCGGGGATTGCAATATGGCCACCTGGGGGATGCTAGGAGTTGTAGTCCAACACATCCGGAGGACACCACGTTGGCAAAGGCTGGCTTATGCAATAACAAATCGGTTAGCCTTTAAGGCAGGAGTGGGGAATGTGTGGTCCTCCAGATGTTCCACTGTGATGGCCAATATCTGTCACCTCTGGCTGTGCTGCCTGGGGCTTCTGGGAGTTGCAGTCCAAAACATCTGGAGGACCATGCATTCCCCACCTCTGCTTTGAGGCACACAAGACGATTGGTTGTTTTTGCTACAACAGCCTACTGCTGCTACACCTGTGGATATTACAGAGTGGTTACTCACACACCTGCTGTGACTACACAGGGCCACGAGGGGGCAGTTGTGGAGTAATGCTACCTTAAGTTTTCTTTTCTCCCCCATCCTATGTGTGAAGCAGGTGCTATACTAGAAATGGGTGAATTAACACAGTTCCTACAGCTTAAAATCTGTGTTAGTTGAGATAAAACAAGACCCCTGCCAATCACTGGTAGGATTCATCTTGCTCCAGGCCTAAAGGATCCGCACCAGTTGCCAATTGGCCTCTGAGCCCATATTCAAGGTGCTTAACATATACAGTCCCAAAACAGAGGAGAAAATATTCTCAGGTGCTTGAAAAAAAACTTATTATGCCCAGTGGGTTTTGGAAAGGACTTTGCTTCCTCACTTCACTTATCCGTCTCCAAATGCGTCTCAAAGAATCCTTCCAATGCTTTTTCCGTCTTACAGTGCTCCTTTAAAGTCCTTTCCGAGCATAATAAAAAATTTCTCAGGCACCTAAGGCTATTTTCTCTTGTTCTGGGGACATACAAGCACCTTCCCCACTGGCTATTTCATTAAGATATAAATCCCTAAACGACTGGAACCCAAATATCTAAAAGGACGTCTCCTACTCTATAGATCACCCTATGATCAGCAGGAGACCTGGTCTATCAAGACTGCCACCTTTAGAGGCTTGTGAGGCAGCAGTGCACAAAAAGGCCTTCCCTCTGGTGGCCCCAATGTTGTGGAAGACCCTCCCCTCTGAGGCGCGTCTTGCGCCTACAGTGTATGCATGTTGTCAGCAAATCAAGGAACACCTCTTCACCCAGGCCTTCGGGAGTGAATGGACACTATGAGAGCATGTCGTTTTCACGTTTGCCCCCTGTAGTGAAGCTGTGTGTGCTGAACTTGTGTTTTGGATTGAGCTTTTGATGGTGGTTTTCAGTTGTTTGATCGGTATGTACCTCACCGTAGGATGAATTATACACGTAAACAAATACATGAATAAAAGTAAACCTTCTAAACAAAAAGGGTGGCAAAACAGAGGGGGGAAACAGGAAAAAAAATGTGCAGTTATTCCAAGCACAGTAAATACTTCAGATGCCCCTTAGTGGGTTCCAGCTTCCATTGATGATAAACCTCTGAGCAAGAGAAAGGAGAAAAGAACACCCCTGAGTACGAATGTGGCTCTGGCTTTTTAAGGATGGGGCACTTTCGACAAGATGCTCTCAATGTCTCCCACCCTCCTTCATTAAAACTGTTTTAACTAAGCACTGGAATTAAAATATTAGACCTGATCAAAAAGAATGAACAGGATAGGCTAAGTGTACCTGGAAAAAGACAGTTAGTTGTTGGACTACAAAGTCTGTCCTGATTCTGTTATATGAGCTCTGTCTATGTACAGGGAAATATGAATGATACATGAGCCATATATAAGGCTCAAGGTTCCACTTCATGAGAATATAGTCTACTTGGGCATGTGTCATCTACATGCTTTTACTTCCAAGGACAAGGCATTCAGAGTTCTCAAGCAACTGGTTTGCGACAAGGAAAGCACTATGTGTTCGCACTTCATCAGCAGCATTTTTATTCGCTCTTTTGTCACAGAAATCTGTAGCAACAAGGCACGGAATCCACGATTCCAACTGCAGAAGGTAAAGCTCGATCCTCAGCCACTAAGCTTAGAATAAAGAAGCAATCGTGAGTCAACAATAAATTCAACTTCATTCATGATTAGTAAGGTGGCCATTAACAAGACTTGGGAATACAATGGACAGGTATTGCATAGAGAGACAGCTGGTTCAAAAGAATGGGTACATACAAGATTTTCCAAGAGAACAGAATTTAGATAAAAATAAAGCAAAAATTGTCAAAACAAGTTGAATACCTAGACCATTAAAAGCATTTACGGTGGACGATGGATGGCCCAGACTCATCATACTCTTGCTTGCTGATCCACATCTGCTGGAAGGTGGAGAGAGAAGCCAGGATGGAGCCCCCGATCCACACCGAGTACTTGCGCTCCGGCGGGGCGATGATCTTGATCTTCATCGTGCTGGGGGCCAGGGCCGTGATCTCCTTCTGCATCCGGTCAGCAATGCCGGGGTACATGGTGCTCCCGCCCGACAACACCGTGTTGGCGTACAGGTCCTTGCGGATGTCCACGTCGCACTTCATGATGGAGTTGAAGGTGGTCTCGTGGATGCCGCACGACTCCATGCCCAGGAAGGAGGGCTGGAAGAGGGCCTCAGGGCACCGGAAGCGCTCGTTGCCGATGGTGATCACCTGCCCGTCAGGCAGCTCGTAGCTCTTCTCCAGAGAGGACGACGACGCGGCCGTGGCCATCTCCTGCTCGAAGTCCAGGGCGACGTAGCAGAGCTTCTCCTTGATGTCCCTCACGATCTCCCTCTCGGCCGTGGTGGTGAAGCTGTAGCCTCTCTCCGTGAGGATCTTCATGAGGTAGTCGGTCAGGTCACGGCCGGCCAGGTCCAGACGCAGGATGGCGTGGGGCAGGGCGTAGCCCTCGTAGATGGGCACCGTGTGGGTCACCCCGTCCCCGGAGTCCATGACGATGCCGGTGGTGCGGCCAGAGGCGTACAGGGACAGCACCGCCTGGATGGCCACGTACATGGCGGGCGTGTTGAAGGTCTCAAACATGATCTGGGTCATCTTCTCCCGGTTGGCTTTCGGGTTCAAGGGCGCTTCTGTCAGCAGGACCGGGTGCTCCTCCGGGGCCACCCGCAACTCATTGTAGAAGGTGTGGTGCCAGATCTTCTCCATGTCATCCCAGTTGGTGACGATGCCATGTTCGATGGGGTACTTCAGGGTCAGGATGCCCCTCTTGCTCTGCGCTTCGTCTCCCACGTAGCTGTCCTTCTGGCCCATCCCCACCATGACGCCCTGATGCCTGGGCCGCCCCACGATGGAGGGGAAGACGGCTCTGGGGGCATCGTCACCCGCAAAACCCGCCTTGCACATTCCCGAGCCATTGTCCACAACCAGAGCGGCAATCTCATCATCGGCCATCTTGAGCGAATCTGCAAGAAATGCAAGCTGGGACAGACAATTATAAAAACAATTATTTGTTTCCCTACCCATCTCTAGACCACTCTTATTTATTGGTTCATTCAATGTGTACCCCCCTTCCACCAAGAAAATGGCGCCCAATTAACAATGATGTGAACTTAAAAAAAGATAAAAACTTGGTTAAAAACACTAACACATTAGAAACACAGAAAATATACACCAAATACAGTATATAAGTATTTTCAATACTTAAGGACATGGGTTGTCAAGCCCAACCATTCCAGTATTATTTGGTCTGGAACATGAACCAGCCCCAGAGCAATATGGGATGGGAGGATAATGAGGTCGTTTTTGTTACTTTTATATGGTACATTTAAGTAGCTTTGAACTGTCCATATCAGGAATGCACACCGCTTTCATCCAAGAGCAGGTGCTACACAGCCTGCCACTGGACCATGGCATATTATGAGCAACTGTTAGGCCAGTCTTCCTCAATCTGGCATGTTCCAGATGTTTTGGACTTCAGCTCCCAACAGTCCCCGGCCAACATGGCCAATGGTCAGGAGTTGTAGCCCAAAGCCTCTGGAGGGCACCAGCTCAGGGATGGCTTCATTTGGCTTTCAGCTCCCAACTCTCCTTACATGGGGCACCATCTATCTGCACTGCAGGATTACGCAAAGTTCATATTGCATTAGAGAGAAAATCATGATGTGCCACAATCGTTAGTGGGCCTATTCACACATGGACGGGGAGAGTGGTTAGGGTAACTATGGAGGTGGGGGTAGCGAAACCATGAAGCACGGGCCTGGCAGATGATCGCAGAACCACACAGAGCTGCATGGCTCCGCTAACCACCCCCTCCGTAGTTACCGGGTGATCTTTCTGGCATGCTTACCGAGCATCCCGTCATCCTCCACAGCGCAAACAGGCTCCAGGTAGCTGAAATGGTTACGCAACCATGAGAAAATCCATGGTGGCTAGAGAGTTGCCGGCAGTGGAGGACATTCTAGCCAGGAGACTCTGCGGTCGCAGCTTAGAAATCGTCTGGAGCCACTGAGGAGCCCACCAGACGATACGGTAAGCCACTCCGGGGGGCCCTTAATCCTTTTGCAGGGGGGTGGCTCACTAAGCACAGGGAACATGGTTTTCTCCCCGCACACGACACGCAAAGCCGCCTTGTTAGTGGAAATTCCCTAACCATCATGGCTTTGCATTAGGTGTGAACAGGGCCAGGCACTTCTATGGTAGAGATTAGTTTTCAAGGAGAGAGTACATGCAAGTACATGTCGCCCCATGCAGGAGAGAGCAGCATGGGCATTGCTAACTTATCTGTGAAAGTCGGAGAAGGCATCTGTCTTTCCCTGATAAGGCAGCACAGCCTGTAAAACATACAATTCTCTTTGCATTGCCAGCTTTTCGTAATGGCAAGGCAAAGATGTTGTTCATCGGATGCAAGCAGTCATTCTCAAGGAGGGGTTCTCAACTTCATCTCCCTCAAACTATTTGGTGGGTCACTTAGGAAGCTGTCTTATCCTGAGTCAAATCAATTAATCCATCTTTTTTTTTGTATAATAATATTTTATTTTTTAAAAAAAGAAAAACACAACACAACAACAATATAACAATACACATACCCTAAAATATATCTTAAAATTGTAAGATATTTACCTTTGGCTCCCCTTACACAACAAATGCTTATTATTCTCTAGTTCTTATCTTAGTTGTACATCATACATTGAGTTCACAGACATCATCTCATTTCTCTGACCAATCAATCCATCGAGCCCACTGTTGTCAACACTGACTGGTGGCAGTAGCTCTCCAGGGTTTCAGGCAGGATGCTTTCCTAGCCCAAGCTGGAGCTGCTGGGGATTGAACCCAAGACCTTCTGTTTGCAAAACATGTGCTCTGCCACTGAGGTATGGCCCCTCCCCATCTCCCCTCACGTTCAAATCTTTAGATGGGGTCAACTTTGGAGATTTTTTTTTTTCTCAGAACAAAAAACTAACATCACACAGAGAAGCATCCCTGCTACTAGTTGGATCTTCTTTTGGGGGCAGGGGAGAAGAGCAGTTGGCAATATGTATGTTTCAAGGCTAAGCCTTAAATTTGGGAACAGAACTAGCTCTGGAGCCTCTTTATGAAATGTATAAAGCAAAATAAATTAGCTATTGTTGTAAGGTTGCGGGGGGTGGACAGAAGGGGGAATGGCATTGGCAGCCTTGCAGAGACTGTGAAGGCAGTCTCCAAGTCCCTTCCTTTAGTTAGAAAAGCTGGCCAGTTGCTCTCAATAGCTGGACACACTCCTGTAGGAGAGAGATGTTTTGCAAGGGACTGCTGATTCTGGCCTCATCCATCGGCTAGAGAACAGAGGGCCACTGGGGGGCTGTACCTCCTGCCTCCCAGGATGAACATCATCGCAGGGGGGAGACCAACCTGGTCCTGTACATCAGCCACTGGTGTGTTTGCTTTCCTTCCCCTCCCTCCTCCCAATCCTTTTTCCTTTTGTGTCATGTCTTTTAGATTGGCAGCTCGAGGGCAGGGACTGTCTTAATACTCATCTTTGTAAACCACTCTGGGAGCCTTTTTCAGCTGAAGAGTGGGTTAAGAACACCCCTAAATAAATAAAATATTATTTTATTTCTCCCCAGCTAACAATGCAGTAATCCAGGAGGGGGGGGGGTGAGAGAGAGGGGAGGGGACAGACTGCAGTTGCAGACAAGACTGAAGAAAGACACAGAGAACAGAGTTCGTAAGCATATTATTATTGTTAATTATTACATTTATATCCCACCTTTTTTTCCACCTTAAGGAACCCAAGGTGGCGTACATTATCCTCCTCCTCTCCATTTTATCCTCACAACAACAACCCTGTGAGGTGGGTTGGGCTGAGAGTCTGTGACTGGCCCAAAGTCACCCAGTGAGCTTCCATGGCTGAGTGGGGACTAGAACCCGGATCTCCCGGCTCCCAGTCCAACACTCTCGCCACTACACCACACTGGCTCTTAGGGCACTGGTTGTCTTCATGGTGGCCGGATACAGGAGCAGTGGATTTTGGCTTCACATTGAAGCCAGGGAAAGGCAACCTTGTGCCCTCCAGATGTTTTGGACTACAACTCCCCTCAGCTCCAACCAGCCTGGCCAATGATCAGGGATAATTATCCAAACCATCTGAAGGGCACACACTTGCCCATACCTGGTTTTAAGCCATATCCCTGTCTAGACTCAAGTCGTATTACTAGCAAATACAGCAAAGGGTACAAGATACTAATAAGCCCCCAGAGACCTCCTTCCAAAGGAAGCCAACCCTGGGTGAAGTACTATGCCCAGGAGCAGCCTTCCCCAACCTGGCACCCTCTGGAGTTCGACTCCTCAGCATTCCTGACCATTGGCCGCGCTGTCTGGGGCTGATGGGTGCTGTAATCCAAGACATCTGGAGGGCACCAGGTTGGGGAAAGGCAACTTAGAGCTTCTCACCGATCCAAGCGGCAGCAAGAGCTTAATAACATCATAGTAAGAAATAGCCAGGGCCACGGTGGCTTAGTGGTTAAGACGCTGAACTGCAGACTGGAAGGTCGGCAGGTCAGCAGTTCGAGACCCGAGTGCCGCTTCAGTCCCAGCTCCTGCCAACCTAGCCGTTCAAAAGCAAGAAATTGCAAGTAGATAAATAGGTACTGCCTCGGCGGGAAAGGTGACAGCGTTCCGTGCACCTCGGTGTTCAGTCATGCCGGCCACATGACCACGGAAGCGTCTTCGGACAGCGCTGGCTCTTCGGCTTAGAAACGGGGATGAGCGCCGCACCCTAGAGTCGGACACGACTGGCTGGGGACACCTTTACCTTTTTTAAGAGATAACCAGCTCACACCTGTGCACCTTAGGCAATGTCAGCCTTTTCTTTTCCAGCGAGCCAGTCCTGGTTATCCGGAATGTAAGCCTACGCGGGTACTTCGGAGCAAGCCCCACTGAACACAGGAGGGCTGACTTCGGAGTGAAGGACCACAGGGCTGCAGTTTTAGGAACCTGCATCCATCCACCTTGTGGGTCCCAATCTAAGTGCAAAGGGAAAACGCAACATTAGCAAAGCAGACTCACCTCGAAGCAGGGACCAGCCTCCCCAAAGGAAGAACTCAAAGATCTCCTCTATGAAACTGCGCGCCTGGGTTAGTTTTAAATGCTCCGGCGCCCTGATTCCCGCGCGCCTATTGGCCGCCCTAGGTCGAACTCCGCCCTCCCCCGCTTCCCTGATTGGAGGGAACGCCGAGCTCTTTGACGTCACAAAGCGAGTGTAGTCTTGTTACTGGCGGTAGACTTCCAATGGCATTGTAACCTCGGGGTTCTTTTGCGCGCCAAGCAACTGAGAGCCTCCCGTAGACAGGAATGGAGACAATTAGGATGATTACACAGCGCAATCCTATATGTGCCTACTCAGAAGTAAATCCGGGGGCCAAAGGCTAGTTCAGTCTGTACAGGATTGCAGACTGATAGTGCAGCCCTACATATGTCTACTCAGAAGTAAGCCCCATTGAGTTCAATGGGAGTTACTCCCAAGTAAGTGTGTATACTGTTGCATCATTAGTGTAGCTTTGTAAACCACCCACAGAGCTTTTGGCTATGGGGCGGTATAAAAATGTTAATACTAATACTAGTAATAGCTGTGAACGGGCCGAAATTTGTCCTTTCCCCCATCCCGTTATTGACAATATAAAATCCAACTATTACGCAGAGGCTTTTTCTCTGTTAATCTCCGAGGGTTCATTCCCTCCATCTGCTAAGTAAATCGACCCCATTTGGCTTTGACTTTTTTAAATACCTAGTAGAGCATCTAAAATTATATCCAGCTTTCTTAAAATAAAGACAGCCTAGTTTTTCTCTGTGGTCCACCGATAAAAGGAGCTTGTGTGCTTCACCCAGGATGGAAACAGTTTTGAGTAACGGCTAGGTTTTATATTTTCGAAAATGGGGGATCCAACATTTCTCCCTTTCTTTCTTCCAGCAGTCCCTAGGGAACAGCAGCGGGTCCTTCCAGTAACCATCCCATGACCTTCTAGAGCCGAATAAGAATGTCTGCAGACCCCCCCTTGCTCCCCATTCCACCTTGGTACTCTGAACATGCAGACACTGTGACTTCATCATCAAGTCAGAGCTTTTTCCTCCACTATTCTCCCACCCTGGTCTTTGTAACATCTTGCCTGATGAAGATTGCTGGAGAGTTCCAAAGCTTGCCCATTAGTATTGTGATTGTGATTTTGGTTGGCCTAGACCATGGATATGGATTCCTAAATAAATAAATAAATATGGCACACAAAATAAGACTTGAGTAAGTAAGAGCAGCAGCTCTTTGCTTAGCTGCTACCTTTTTGGTTTCGGGGAGAACAGATTACTGCCCAAGCAAAGCTCCACAATGTGGGGAGAACAGCAGCAGACTACATTGCATGGCTGCCATGAGACCCTTTTTCTCAACCTGCAATGTGGAAAGGGTAAGAACGGGCTGCACTTGCATTTATTGCACAATCATTTAAATGTTTAAAATGTTGACATTGTCATATTTTCCACATGTAATCAATCCAGAGTAAGAAAGAGCATGAACTTTGCCTCTACATTTTATTTGATGAAAGGGAGGCACAGCCCAGTCACTCCGGCGTGAAAGTCCTGGATTTTTCCATGGTTTCCTGCATAGTTTTCCCCTGCAAGTGAAGGAAATGAGTTCAAAATTAACCAGACTGTCCCCTTTGCTGGGAGACCAGGTAGCTGTTCTCCCCAGCTGTCACCAGCAGGCAGTCATTCCAGGACTGAATGACTGAACTGTTTCCGTCCCAGCTGGTCATTATAAGAACTGCAACTTGAACTTGCTTTTTTCCTCTTCCCTCCGCATAGCTGTTTCCATGTGTGTTGCATCTTCCATTTAGATGGTAGCATCAAGGTAGGGACTGTCATGCCATTTATCTTTGTAAGCCATCCTGGGAGCATTTTTGGCTAAAAAGGGCAGGGCATAAAAGCTTCAAATAAATAAATAAATAAATAAATTCTGAACAATGGAACCATCCATCTATTATTATATTTTGAAAGGATGGGCAATGAGGTGGCTTGGTCATTTTTCTTTTCATGGGGGTGGGGTGGGAATTGATGCAGTATCTCTTCCACTTCTTTTGTCTTTCTTTCCCCCCCCCCCTCACATACCCCCACAGGGCCTTCTGGGGTACATCCTTCATTTCACAGGCTCATGTCTCCACAAAAACGTCAGCGAAGTGTGTGGAAATTATCAGTACCGGCTCCAGAATTTGAGGTGGGTGGGAGCTTGGGCAAGAGAAGGAGAGGAGACAGCAAGAATGCTGCTCTGTTTTCTCTTGTTATGCTCGGATGCTCAGAGAGAGCAAGTGAACAGACAACAGCAAAGAGGAGAGGGATACGTGAGGCTTCGATAATTGCCCCCCTGCTGGAACATGGACCTCTGCAAGTGCCCAATGATGCTGACCCATGGCGCCGGCCCTGGCAACTGTAAAGAAGGCAAATTCCGGTATCTACCTCAAGTGCAGACAAGTAATTTGTTTTGTTTGAACCTCACAGAAGGACTGTCAAATGGCATGTAGTCATTAAACAAGTGGTGCAATTGCTTTACAAGAGGTTGACAATTAGAAATATTTAGGGAGCAATCCTATGGCCACTAGACACTGTCTAGAGTGCCATAGGATATGATCATTTCTGGGAACTGACCTCAGCCAAGGTCGGTTCCTGGCAAACTGACCTCCCCCCTCGTCCGTGCTGCCTCAGAAGAGGAGCGTGGAGTGACTGAAAAGGGGTGTTCCGGGGCAGGGAGAGTGGAGCTGTGCATATGACACATCCAATGTGTTGTATGGCAGCAGCTTCTCCCGGTTGCCCCCCACCCACTCACCCTGCGCTGCTAGATGGCCGAAAATGGCTGTCTAGCAAAAAAATAGCAAGGCAGGAGAGGCGTGGAGCGAATGATCCCACCCCCCATGCTTCTCCTGCCTTGCTTTGAATAGGCGGCCGCCTCCGAGTTCAGAGTCGGCGGCCTACCTTGATAGGATTGCGCCCATAATTGGGTATATGTCAGGAATGAATCTGAGAGTGTGGAGATGTCTGGCAGCTCAGATTCGGAATCAGAATGGGAACAGCCAGAACAGAGGGAGGCACTCTCCCTAGTGAGCCCAGATACGGCAAGACTTTCTTCCCAAGACCTTGACACACAGATGGCCCAGGCTGAACAGCTCCCCCATTCCTCCAACATGAGAACTCAAGTTTTGGAGGAGGGTGAGGGGCACGACTTGAGGGATACTAGGGTCTGTTGCAGAGCGAAGCAAGAAAAGTTAGGGGCAGGGCTCAGACGCTCCCCCAGGTTGGCCACTCGTGGAAGCCAACTTAGGAGGGAGATACCCTAAGGGAGGGGCATCCATGCCAAGCAAGTCTGGCCAAGCAGTTCATGCGCAAACTGCTGGCAACTTCTCTAACTTCCACTTCATCTCCTCTATTGATACTCATAGATGTGTGGATTAGCTGGTTCTATGCAGTCTGCAAGTTTCCTAGAATCTGCGTTTGTAAATAAGCTAGTTGTTTACTAATGGCGTTGGCCTGAAGCTTTGTTTCCTGGAGTGTGTTGATTGCAAAGGGAGAGGACAAAGGAGCAGCTGCCCTATTTGTCTAACTATTCATTATATGGTTGCTGATCCACAACTTCTGGAAGGTACAGAAAGAAGCCGGTGATGGGGAGGAGGAGACTTTCTCTACTGGTAGACCCCCTGATTTGCAAGGCTTCCCTAAAGAAATAATTGCAATAGGTTGCCATTAGCCAGGCTGCATTTCCTGACACATCCTAGGCCAGGGGTCCCCAACCCTTTTGGACACATGGGCACATTTGGGAATTTGAGAAAATGCTGTGGGCACTACCACAAAATGCCTACTCAGTGGATCACCGCTTTGGCATCTACCTGTCACACCTATGGATCTTAGGCTGCATCTTATTCAGCAAAAACATTTGATTCATGGCTACTGGACACCGCAACGTCTCTTTAAAGGGATTGTCTAACTCGGCTAATTGCTGGCAGTGTAATACAGCTAATGCATCTCTTAAACGTATGTTTTGGTAATGTCCAGTAGTTGCTTCTGTTTGGGAGGAGGTTATTACATGTATAAAGTTTGCACTGATATTTCGATAGGGCTGCTCGATTCCTAACTGGTATGGGGCAGTCTGACCCTATTAAGAACAAACATATGAACGTCAGAACAGCCAGGCTGTGTCAGGAGCGCCCTAGTGGCCTTTTTTAGTACACTCCAATAGCCAACTCAAGACACAGACAAAAGGATTCTTTTCAAGGCTTTAATCCTTTTACAACTTAATGACTCTTTCAGATGCTAATCACCAGCAATTAAGCAATGAACAGCAGAGTAGCCTATGCTCCGGGTAGGCAGTTGGTCCCCATTTGAAGGAGAATCACTTGCAGACCCTGAACTTATGGGCTAGGGAGAGTTCCTCCCTCTTTCCCTTGGGTCCATGGGATGCGACCCTTGCTTGCGCGCCAAACAGGCACTACGCCTCCTTTCTGCGCCCTCCATCGCTCGTCGCTCCCTGCGTCTGCGTCGAGCGTCTAGCAAGCCCCCTCCCACACTCTCTCGCTGCCAGGGTCACTATCTATCCCAGGAAAGCTGGCAGGAGGAATCTCTGCCAGCTGCTGTGCCTGTGAGGGATGAGCTGGCTCCTTTCCCACGGATTGCTGTTCCTCCTCAGAATCAGAACTGCTCTGGGGTTCTATGGGCTCAGTTTCCACCCTGACAGGCTGGACCAGACCAAAGGTCCATCTAGTTGAGCATTCTGTTCACACAGTGGCCAACCAGCTGCCCATGGGTGCAACAGCACCTTCCCACCCATGTTTCCCAGCAACTGGTGTACACAGGTGCAACTCTGATGCAAATGGTTGAGGTAGACAATCAGAAGTTTATTCAGGGGTTGATGATTCTGTAAGTGTATTACAAAAGAACTACCCACTTTTGAGCAGTTGTGTTATGGTAAAGAAAAGAATGGGGGGGCAGTTAAACTATGGAAGTGTATTGGAGGCAAAACCCAGAGCATCTCTACACCAGCCTAAAATCCTGCATTTAAAACAGGGCTTTCTGTTTCCGTTTGAAATGCAGGATCACAACGACTCCCTTTTTCACGTGCTTCCTTCCCCCTTTCCCCACCCTTCTCTCCCATATCTGAGTCTTCCATATCTTTAATTGATCTTGCTCCTCTTCTTGCCACTTTTCCTTTTTCACGAGCGGAACACAACCGGATAATTTGATCGCTCATTATCTGCAATCTATTTAAAAACAGGAGAAAGGGCAGAGCCCGCAAACATCAGTGACTGAGCGATCTCAATAGCAGGATAAAAGCTCCATGTGAAGGATGGCGAATCCAGGATGCTCTAGATGGCAGGTTGTCTATGAAGACAGAAAATGAAGCCAACTCAGATGACTCCTTCTTCAGGAGCCTGCAAGTTTTTCTAGTAGCTCATTGGCTATAGCAGCCTCGGAAACAATTTTAAAACAGAAAAGCAACGTTTTCTTTCTCTCCTCATTCACAAACAGCCTTTGCATTCAATAATGAAAATAGAAAGCTCTATTCAGCACCTGAGTTCACTCTTGTCTCTGTCTTTATCTTCAAGGGGCTGTTTTTCTTCTCCATTTCATCATGCCGTTGGTCTACATCAGAATATAGAGGTTTGTCACAAGCCCCGAAACACTCTGATTATTGCGGGGTGGGAAGGAGCACGCAGTACATGATGGAAGGCCTTAAGACAGCTACGACTGTAGTAACAGTAAACAAGGCCAAATCTGCAGGTGTAAAAGGAAAGAGGTATTCATCATATAGGGCCAAGAGTCTCCTTTCATTAACATTCCACCATGGGTTGGAGGAATGAGCCGTGTCATAATGTTGCCATCAAGATGCAGTTGATTTCTTTGAATTGCTCAGCATGTGGTAGAGTCCGCAGCCCAGTATTACTTTGCAAAAGGTTAGAACTATTTTCTAAGCCATCCACGCTATATTTCTAGCTATGAATGACAGCAGCAGAGAACCTCAATAGCATTTGTGGTGGACGATGGATGGGCCAGACTCTTCATACTCTTGCTTGCTGATCCACATCTGCTGGAAGGTGGAGTGAGAAGCCAGGACGGAGCCCCCAATCCACGCCGAGTACTTGCGCTCCGGCGGGGCGATGATCTCAACCTTTGTTGCACGGGGAGCCAGGGCCGTGATCTCATTCTGCATCCGCTCGGCAAGGCCAGGGAACATGGTGCTCCCACCCGACAGAATGGTGTTGGCGTACAGGACCTTGCGGAGGTCCATGTCACACTTCATGATGGAGTTGAAGGTGGTCTCGTGGATGCCGCATGACTCCATGCCCAGGAAGGAGGGCTGGAAGAGGGCCTCGGGGCACCGGAAGCGCTCGTTGCTGATGGTGATCACTTGCCCATCGGGCAGCTCATAGCTCTTCTCCAGAGAGGATGATGATGCGGCCGTGGCCATCTCCTGCTCAAAGTCCAGGGTGACATAGCAGAGCTTCTCCTTGATGTCCTCTGCAATCTCTCTCTCAGTTCTGGTGGTGAAGCTGTAGCCTCTGTCGGTGAGGATCTTCATGAGATAGTCAGTCAGGTCACAGCCTCCAATGTCCAGACGCAGGATTGCCTGAGGCAGGGCATGACCTTCATTGACAGGAACAGGGGAAACATTGCTATCCTTCACATGAAGGACAAAGCCAGTGGTCCGGCCAGAGGCGTACAGGGACAGCACTGGCTGGATGGCCACATACATGGCTGGCACATTGAAGGTCTCAAACATGATCTGGGTCATCTTCTCCCGGTTGGCTTTCGGGTTCAGGGGAGTTTCAGTAAGCAAGACTGGGTGCTCCTCTGGGGCCACCCGCAATTTGTTGTAGAAGATGTGCTGCCAGATTTTCTCCATGTTGTCCCAGTTGGTGACGATGCCATGTTCGATGGGGTACTTCAGGGTCAGGATGGCTCTCTTGCTCTGTGCTTCGTACCCCACGTAGCAGTCCTTCTGGCCTGAGCCTTCTGACACATGTTGACACCTGGGCCTCCCTACGACAGGGGGGAATACCACTCTGGGGGAACCGTCTCCTGCAAACCCTGCTTTGCATGTTCTAGAGTCGTTGTCAACAACCACAGTGGCCATTTCATTGTCCGCCATTTTAAGCAACCCTGTTGGAAAACAAGGAAATTATTAATTTTACAGCAATTATTCGCATGGGACTGTCTGCATATCCCAGAGGAATCTAGTGTGAGAAGTTAGATGGCAGCACCTACCGGTATGAGAGGTAGTCCTTCTACCATTCTTCCTCCCTGAATATTGGTTGAGAAGACAGAGGGTTGCGAAGGGGAATAAGCAGTCTTGACCTCTTGTAAACACTGTAGACATGTAGATGTCTACATCTAGCGTCTCACACTAGACACTCTCTTTTCTTCTCCATGTGCTCCCAGGTAGCCGCCAAATCTCATGGCTTCTTTGAGATATTCTCAAAGCAACTGATACCCAACCATTCCTATATCTCCGGTCCAACTTGTAGAGTTCTCAAGCGTACATACCTTAAACCACAGAGAGCTCTCCATAGGCTCTGAGCATTGATACTGGCAACAGGTATCTTGGGTTTTCCAAAGTTCTGCTACCCAAGCTCCTTTGACTACAGATTGAACATGGGACTGGTTGCATGCAAAGCATGTGCTTGGCGCAGAATATGAATGTAATGTGTATCATTGATAAGAATTTGTATTTCATAGGAGTGCTATCCATAATAATCTTGTAAGTTAACTGTATGTATAGAGTGATTAGCTATATATGTTAAAAACTAGCTTTAAGTGCAAAAATGTGTTCTTGGAAATGGGGCAAAGAAGTTTGCCCCAGATGGGTTGGTTAATTCTGGGAAGTAAAAAGCACATTACCTCATGAGGAGATGGACCTCAGCAAGGGTGATTCTGAAGGTAGCTGTAAGCCTGGCTGCGTTAGGGAGAGGCCCTCCTGACGTGCCAGTGTGGTGTCGTGGCTATAGTGTTGGACTGGGAGTCAGGAGATCTGGGTTCTAGTCCCCCACTCAGCCATGGAAGCTCATTGGGTGACTTTGAACCAGTCAACAGACTCTCAGCCCAACCTACCTCACAGGATTGTTGTTGTAAGGAAAAGATGGAGAATTCTGGTTTTATTCTGGTTGTATTGTTATGTCGTGGTTTTAATGCTTTTATATTTTATATAGTTTTACCCTGCACTTTTTGGTTTTAATTTTTGTGAACTGCCCAGAGGGCTTCAGCTATGGGGTGGTATAGAAATGAAATAAATAAATAAATAAGTCATGAGTAGGAGCTAAGACTGAGTCCAAAATGTCAAGGTGCATAGATGTGTGTTTAAAATAAAGGAACCAGAGCCAGGTAGAATGTTATCAATGGTAAGATTTTGACATGGTTGACCAGAGAGATCCTGGGAGAATGAGAAGCCTACCAAAGGTGATTACCTAAGCCCTGCTAGCCATGCCTGCCAGATAGGTAACTATAAGATCTTAATGATGACTGCTTTGTTGGTTGAGAGGAACAGAACTTTAATTTTACTGACAAATATGGTAGTGACTATTTCTATTATGCTTCTAATCATCCTAACTGCATTGTATGCAGTAATGTGTTTTGCTTGTTTCATCACTGCAAAGTTTTGTTATTCTCCAATACTGTTTGAGCAATAAATATACATTTTGTGGTACCACTTTGTGTTAGCTGGCTTGAGGGCTGCCTCAGGGATCACAACCCATCAATTCATTCTTGAAGCCGGATTTATAAATCTGTTGCTGAGTGGCGTCTGTCCCTGCAGCCACTGTTTTCCCTCTAGGTCAGGTGAGTCACAGGTGCACCTGTTCAGGTAAGAGAAGCTAGTTGGATGGAGTGGGAATGGTTCCCCCACCTGATGCTCTGCAGCTGAGCCGCAACCTCTCCCCAAAAGCACATTTACACTGATGCTGCCTTACACCGAGACAGACAGTTGGTCCAGCTAGCCCAGCATTTTATGCCCTGGCTGGGTGGCAGAAGTTCTCCAGGGTCTTAGATAGGAATCTCAGTCCTCCAAAACAAAGGAAGCCATGTTGGTCCATAAGAAAAGTTCCAAAACCCACCATTGGGCAATACCATTATCAGGAGCAGCGGATATGACTGTTCGGGCTGGACTATGGCAAGCGATCCAAGGTCAGCCAGGACCTGGGACCTGTAGAAACAAGCCAATAGTCGGGACTGAAAAGCAAGTGAGCAGTAATCCATCTAGGGGTCCTTCCAGGTGAGGCTATATTGTGCAATCAAAGTAAAGTTTATTTACTTTGTCTTCACCAGTGGCCAGTGGGGTGGGTAGCTCAAGACATCATGATCAATTTATAATCAGGCTATGCATCAGGGTTCTTTCTTTCTTTCTTTCTTTCTTTCTTTCTTTCTTTCTGGAGAAAATCCAGCAAGGAAGGATAGAGCTTTTAAATCTCTGCGTAGGTTTGGACAGATAGATGTGGACTGGAGGCAGGGTTCGAGGAGCTGTGCCTGGGGGAGGCGGATGACGTGTTGGAGACGGTGCCCTGATTGCTTGCATTTCCTGTTGCGAAGCCATTCCTGTCCTGCAACTCAGCTCTTTTCCTGAAAGCATCCACCCCTTTGCCTTTAATCTTAATTAATCATTTGCTTGTACCTGTATGTATGTATTTGGTGTGATCTGCTTCTTGGCTGTCTGAACCAGCATTCCCAGCCACTTCATTAATGGCTTACCTTACTGCTTTCCTCCTGGAGTGTGGTGTCTTCGGCTCCAGCACTGAAATTGCTGATTGAAATGTGCAGTTTGCTTTTCTGTTTCTTTTTTAAACCAACGTATGTTAGTGTCATTCTAATGAAACAAAACAGAATTGCACGAGGACTGTTTAAAAAGAGAGCTTTGGCTATGGGGCTGTATATAAATGTAATAAATTATTATTATTTTAAAAAATTAAAAATTGAGGCAGCTCAGTCGTCTTGGGGGGCGGGGAGCACCAAGGCTTTCACTTTTTTTCCAGCATATATGGAGAATTCCCCATCATGTTGCTGAGTGCAGGGGGGGGGGGTGGATATCAGCTCAGTTTTGAGCCATTTCTCACTCTGAACAACATCCCAAACTTGTAAGGGAGCTTTGGTATTGTCCAGAACTCCGCAGTACACTGGATTTTAAGCAAAGAGTGGGAGGAAAGGAGAGAAAAAAGGTTGTTTTGATGTGGAAGCCACAAAAGCCCTACATGAAAGTTACCCTCCATTAGTTCCAAAGTCATGTGCAGTGGTGTCATGCAGGCAGGGCTTGCAGGGACGCAGCCCCAGTACATTTTCATTAGCAGGGGCTCTGATGTCATCTGCCACCCCCCTCAGAATTCCCTGTTCCCTCTGAGCTTAGCTGCAATCCTCACTGTAGCTGTGGGGGGAATGAATTTTTGAAGCAACAATATATTGTTCCATGTTGGAATGCAAAGTATTTGAGATGACTTGGTCTGGAACGGGATATTAAGACCTATTCGCTTTACCAGAGATGTGCTCCTGGTGGAGATGGAAACTCCTTGAACTGGTTTGTTGATATGGATCAACACAGCTGCCTGAAATTTTTGGACTGCCCTTGGAGACTGTCACAATGAGCTCCTGCATTTCCAAATTTACCACTACACCAGGGTGTGTGTGTGTGTGTGTGTGTTTCAATCCAGCTGGGTGTAAGGACGTTTCTGTTGGAGGAGGAGGGGGGAGATATAATGAAGGAGCTTAGGGAAGGCTAACAGGTAATGTTGGGGTGCTAAGGGAGTGTGCAAGGGGGCTGTTTAAAGGAGAAGGGATCTGTCCATGAGGGCTGAGTTGAGAGGGTGAAGCTTCCATAGAATATCATATTTTGAAAACCTAAAATGTTTGTGTTTGAGTGAGTGGGTAAAAAAGATTTTAACACCCCTGCATTTTTTTTTTCAGATGTCCAATTGAAAACCACTGCCTTACTCTCAGATGCACTGTTTTTGGATCCCAGTTGAAGGCTGTATATCTTACAAGGCTGTATAATCTTAGAAGGGGGTGTGGCTGTGAGGGGATGTGGCCGTCACTGTCATGAAGGGACCCTGCACTTCTGAATTTGCCACTGTACTTCCGGTCATGTGCAAAGGGAAGAGACAAAGGAATTTCAGCATGACCAAGTCATTGCTTTTCCACTGTAAGCGACATGTGGAATTCCAGTCGACTTTCCACACTTTGGTGGATACATCCACTTTGTGTGTCGACATCCTGCTATGGTCCATCCATGTCGGTGACATGACCGAACTGTGCAGACAGGGAAAAGACAAGGCACTCAAGCATACCATTTTAGCAATGTGTTCATTTTATTTTTAATCAGTTTTACAATTTGTATTAAAATGCTTTTGTGCATATATATATATATATATATATATATATATGACCAAGAAAAGCTTTTCAGTGCCAATTTGACAAAAAAGATAAAAAATAAATAAACACACTGTTAAAATGGTGGTGACCGGATAGTAAATGCCTGCCAAAATTAAGAGACATAGTGATACAGCTCAACAAACACCACGGCACTCCTCAAAACCATGCCTCTTTGTTTATTTACAGCATTTTTACCTTACTCTCCAGTCAAAATAATGGCTCCCTGAATGGCTTACATAGATTAATAATGAGCCAGTCCTTGCCCTCAGGCTTACAATGTAAAA
The DNA here is from genome assembly GCF_057233095.1 of Heloderma suspectum. Lineage (NCBI taxonomy): Eukaryota > Metazoa > Chordata > Lepidosauria > Squamata > Helodermatidae > Heloderma > Heloderma suspectum. Next base: position 13,029,936 of record NC_139468.1, read on the forward strand.
GACATGACACAAAAGGAAAAGGGACTGGGAGGGAGGAGGGAAAAAAGGAAAACTCAGGTACCATTTCTTAGTTTCAACATTCTTGGAGGTGTTCTTTCTAAAGAGCAGGGGTAGACATCAACTTCAGGCTTGTCAGGTCAACTTTGTTTTTCACAAGAACCTCAAGATCCACTATCCCTGCCTAGTTCATTATTTGGGGGTGGGGGGAGTTGCATTTTTTTGGGACTCACCAATTTGCCTATTGGGAAATGGGTATTTTGTGACCAAGAGTATCTCTACACCAGCCTAAAATCCTGTATTTAAAACGGGGCTTTCTGCTTCCGTTTTAAATGCAGGATCACGACTGACTCCCTTTACACGTGCTTCCTTCCCCCCCTTCCCCCCTCTTTTTCCCCCTTATCTGAGGCTTTGATATGTTTCATCTACAGCTTCTAGATGGCGCTGTGGTCCAGCTCCTCTTATTGTGCGTTTTCCTCTTTTCACAAGGGAACTCAAGCAGAACTCAAGTGTGGTAATCTGATAGCTCATTATCTCCCATCTTTTGAAAAATGGAATAAAGGCCATTTACTGTGGGAGATGCCCTGGAGGTTGACAACGTCATCTAAAGGACCAACAAACTTCTGTGAATAACCAATCTCAAGAGCAGGATGAAAGCTCTGTGTGGAGAAGCCCTGAAAGACGTATGCCTAGAATTAAAGAAGAGGGTGCCTCTGAGCTCAGGAATGTGTTTTCACTGCCAGAACAGAACTGAGCTCAGAACTTTTACCCCAAAGTCCACTCGTGGTTACCCCAAGCGTTCTTCATTTCAGGAGCCTACGTTATGTTACAGCACAGCTAATGATGAGGGTGGAAGTCAAAACATTTAGCTTAAAATATATTTTGGGAATACTTTGTTGTTAGTCTTTCTGTCTTTCTTATACATTTTACATTAAGACCGGCTGCATCCACAGTCGAGCCAGGCCTCGTTGTTGTTTTGGTGTTGTGCTGCTTTACACCAACCTCTCTCTCTCTCTGTCTCTCTCTCTCTCCTCTCTAATTAGAGGCACACTTGTGCCTCCAATAGATCATAGAATCATAGAATCGTATGGTTGGAAGGGGCCCATAAGACCATCGAGTCCAACCCCCTGCTCAATGCAGGAATCCAAGTCAAAGCATCCCTGACAGGTGGCTGTCCAGCCTCGTCTTGAACGCCTCCAACGTGGGGGAGCCCACCACCTCCCCAGGTAATTGGTTCAATTGTCGTATTGCTCGAATGGTCAGGAAGTTTTTCCAGATGTTCAGCCGGAATCCGGCTTCCTGTCACTTGAGCCCATTATTCTGTGTCCTGCACTCTGGGATGATCAAGAAGAGATCCTGGCCTTCCTCTCTGGGACAACCTTTCAAGTACTTGAAGAGTGCTGTCATATCTCCCCTCAGTCTTCTCTTCTCAAGGCTAAACATGCCCAGTTCTTTCAGCCTCTCTTCATAAGGCTTTGTTTCCAGTCCCCTGATCATCTTTGTTGCCCTCCTCTGAACCCTCTCCAGATAAGGCGATCAGTCAAAAAACAATTATATATATATATATATATATATATATATATATATATATATATATAATACGTGCGCGCACACACATCACAAAAATTAGACATGACATATTGTCATTGGGGAAATATTAGGACTGCAACAATTCCACTAGTATCAAAGTAGAACTTACTGCTAGGAAATAACATTTTCATTTAGGCACAAGAAAGGCACTTTGTTAATTGTAGTTCCCAGTATCCCAGATGAAACCATAATACGTCCCTGGTGTTGAGATGCATACAGACATTTTGATTTATTTGAGCTGCATGGAAGGAATCTCAAATGGCATGTGATCATAAAACCAGTGGTCCAGTATTACTTTCCAAGAGGTTGAAAGCTAGAAACATTTTGTTTGGAATGTCTGCATTATTTTTCTTGCTATGGAGTACAGAAGCACAGAACTTTTTACAGTGGATTGCCCACACTGGGTGGCCCACTGCTGATCCATATCTCCTGGAAGGTGGAGAGAGGACATACCAGCATAAGAAGCTGCCTTATAATGAGTCAGACCATTGGACCATCTACCCCAGTACTGTCAACACTGACTGGCAGCAGCTCTCCAGGGTTACTTTCAGGCAGGATTTTTTCCTAGCCCTACCAGGATATGCTGAGGATTGAAGCTAGGACTTCCTGTGTGCAAAGCATATTGTCCAGCACTGAGCCATGTCCCCTTCCCTAGATCCTGGTTGAGCAACTTTGGTAGGTAGTGGGAGGGTAGGGGGGGGAGAATTGCCTCCTTAAACCCACCATTGGAAGCACCCCTCCCCTACTGTCAGAAGTGGCCATGTAGCCGGATTGCCAGCGATTCTGCTGGAAAACGGTGCATGGGGAGGTCACACTTTGTGTCCCAGAAGAACTGCTGTTTCAGCAGAGAGGTGGGATGCAAGGATCACACGCCCAGTTTCTAGGCAGCATGATGCCCCTGCCGGTATGCCAAACAACAGTTTGGAAGGCTGGGCGGGGGGGCCGGGGATGCGATTGTGCTGGGAAATAAGGCATGGACTGCTCACGCACCTTGTTCCCTACAAGAATTGCTGGGAATCCAAAGGTGCAGCAGAAGGGGATCCACCCACAGCTGCAAAAACCCCATGGGGGGGTGCATGCTGCCCATGGGCCACATTTTGTCCACCCCTGCCCTAAAGCCAGGATAATGCCCATTTATGGATCAGGGGAAGGGGAAACTGTTCCTATTCATGAAACTCCTTCTTTGCAAGGGTTCCCTAAAAAGAGAATTACTTTGCAAAATGTTAGCATTATTTTCTAATCCATCTGTGCTGTTTTTCTAGCTACGAATGGTAGCAGCAGAGAACCTCAAAAGCATTTACGGCGGATGATGGATGGGCCAGACTCATCATACTCTTGCTTGCTGATCCACATCTTCTGGAAGGTGGAGAGCGATGCCAGCATGGAGCCCCCAAACCACACTGAGTACTTGCGCTCTGGGGGGGCAATGATCTCAACCTTTGTTGCACGGGGAGCCAGGGCCATGATCTCCTTCTGCATCCTCTCAGCAAAGCCGGGGAACATGGTGGTCCCACCCGACAGCACCATGTTGGCATACATGATCTTGCGGAGGTCCACATCACATTTCATGATGGAGTTGAAGGTGGTCTTGTGGATGCCACACAACTCCTTGCCCAGAAACCAGAGATTGAAGAGGGCCTCGGGGCACCTGAAGGACTCATTGCCGATGATGATTGCCTGCCCATCAGGCAGCTCATAGCTCTTCTCCAGAAAGGATGATGATGCAGCCATGGTCATCTCCTTCTCAAAGTCCAGGGCGACGTAGCAGAGCTTTTCCTTGATGTCCTCTGTGATCTCCCTCTCAGTCGGGGTGGTGAAGCTATAACCTCTCTCGGTGAGGATCTTCATGAGGTAGTCGGTCAGGTCACAACCACCACAGTCCAGATGTAGGATAGCGTGGCGAAGGGCATGACCCTCATAGATGGGGACAGTGTCAATTTGTCTATCCCTGGCATCTGCGACAATTCCAGTGAGCCGGCCAGATGCATACAGGGACAGCACTGCCTGTATTGCCACATACATGGCTGGCACATTGAAGGTCTCAAACATGATCTGGGTCATCTTCTCCCTCTGGTGCCTCCAGTTCAGGGGAGCTTCGGTAAGCAAGACTGGGTGCTCCTCTGGGTCTACCCACAACTCCTTGTAGAAGATGTAGTGCCAGATCTTCTCCATGTCATCCCAGTTGCAGATGATGTCATATTCAATGGGATATGTCAGGGTCAGGATGTCTCTCTTGCTCTGTGCTTTGTAACCCACGTAGCAGTCCTTCTGGCCTATGCCTTCTGAGACACCCTGACACCGGGGCTTCCCCACAATGGATGGGAATACCACTCTCGGGGCAATTTCTCCTGCAAATCCTGCTCTGGACATAGCAGTGCCATTGTCAACCACCACAGTAGCCATATCATTGTCAGCCATTTTGAGTAAGTCTTTAGGAAACAAGCAAATAGTTAATGTTACATCTGTTATTCACATTGGACCACCTGTATATCCCAGATTCTAGTGTGAGAAGTTAGATGTACACATTTACAGGTATCAGAGGTTGTGATCGCTAATCCACATTTATATCTATGTTTCCCCAGCCAACATTCAAAATGGGGAAATGGTGCAAGAGGTAGCTGTCTCAGCAACTTGGTACAACTACCGTCACCGCTAACATTCACTGTCCCCGCTCCCTCTATTCTTCTTTGTAGTTTAGTTGTTACAGTGCCATACGATGGCCAGGTAGACCCAGGTTCAAATCCCCAGTCAGCCATTTTCTTTTCTTCTCCATCAAGTAGCTGCCTAATTCCATGGTTTCCTCAAGGCATTCTGTGTTCCAGAGGGGCCATAGCTCAGTAGCAGAGACCCTGCTTTTCATGCCAAAGGTCCCAGGTTCAATCCCCGGGTTCTCCAGGTAGGGCTGGGGAAAAGTCCTGCCTGAAACTCTGGAGAGCCATTGTGGCCAGTCAGTGTCAACTAGATGGACTAGTCTAGTAGGCTTGATGAGCCAGTGGTCTGACTCGGTATAAGGCAGCTTCCTACGTCCTTATGACTCAACTGCGGATCTAGTTTTCCTATTAAGCCACTGATACTCAACTATCCCTGCACTTCAAGACCAACTTTTGGCCATCCAAGTTATCTACCTATAACCAGAGAGTTCTCCATACACATTGAGCATCAGCTCTGGCAACCGGTGTCACAGGTTTTCCTCAACTATGCCGCCAAGCTCCGTTGACTGGAGGTTGACCATGGAACATGATGCAGTGCCAGCTCTAGATTTTTGAGGGCTCATGGGCAAGACACCGTTAGTGGGGGCCCCTCTGCCCCTGATCCCCCTCTACTTTCTTAACAGCATTGTCGCCAGCAGCTGCTGCTCCTCCTCCTTGCTACCACCTGCTCGCTTGCCAGGCAAACAGCCGGTGAGCAAAGAGGCCATGGTATCTGCTCCTTCTCCTCCTTCACAGCACCACGGTTGTCTGGGCCAGAGCAAGAGGAGGGTGAACGAGCAGGTTGCAATGGTGAGGTGGAGCAGCAGGTCCATGGAGCTCTTGTCAGTAGGCCCCCTGCTGCGGTGTGGGCCCTCAACAGCTGCCCAACCATGCCGACCCTTGACGCTGACCTGGCATGCAAGGCACGTGCTGCTTCACACCAAAACAGACCATTGGTCCAGGTAGCCCAGTGTTATGTACCCTAGGTGGCAGCTCTCCAGTGTTTCGGGTCAGAGTCTCTCTCAGTCCTCCCCAAAGCAAAGGAAGCTATGTTGGCCCTTGAGAAAGTTTCCAAAACCCACAGTCAGGCAGTGACTCCGGCCTCATCCATCGGCTGGACAACCAAGGGCCACTGGGAGGCGGCACCTCCTACCTCCCAGGAAGAACATCATCTCAGGGGGGAAGCCAACCTGGTCCTATACATCAGCCAGAGCGGGAAGAGCTGCAGGGAGCTTGCGCCACCCCTCCCTGCTAGAAAGAACACGCAGCTCCAACTGACCGTCCCCTGGGGCTGCAGACTCTGGCCTCATCCATCGGCTGGAGAACCGAGGGCCAGTGGGGAGCTGCACCTCCTGCCTCCCAGGATGAACATCCCCTTTGGATTTCTACGTGGGCGAGAGCATCCCTCTGTTGGTCTGGGAGTAGGAAGGTTGCCAGGGTTCTGTGTGAGAGACAGGCCTGTGACCCTCACCTAGGGCGACAGCCCGGGTGGGGGAAGTTGGTGGTGTGTGGAGGCCACCCCTGAGTGAGAGTCAGGGGTGGAGAAAGATAAGCTCCATCCAACTAGGGGTGGGATATAGCCACCCGTGTAGGCTTATCACTTCGGTGAACCACTCTGGGGGCCACGAGGGAGCAGAGGACCAGGGTTGTAGCTTTAGAAATTGTTGGTGGGTGGTGGGCTTTGGGGTTGCATTTGTGATTTTAGGGGTGGGGTGCCCACCTGATAGGTGGACGCGAGGCGGGCATGTGTCCACCTGGCGGAGGCAGCGGTGGGGGGGGGGGAGTTCTGGGAGCCAGAATATACCAGGGTTGGGTAGCAGATGCTGGCGGAGCACTAGGGGCAGGCCATGCCGGGTAAGGGGAACAGGGGAGAGATGTGTCATTTTTGTCCCCTGTTCCGGGCCTGTCCAGAGGCGAAGGATGGCTGGGGGATGCGTGACTCCATCCTCTGGCCTTCGTCTGCTGCTGTGTAATGCCAGGTCCATTGCCCATATAACATCTCTCCTCCATGACATGATCCTGGATGAGGGTGCGGACCTGGGATGTGTTACGGAGACCTGGCTGGATGAGGCTGCTGCTCCCACTCTTGTGGCCATTTGCCCAGCTGGATTTTCATATGCACAGCAGCCGAGGGCTGGGGGTCGGGGAGGGGGAGTGGCAATTATCTACCAGGAGTCTTTGGTCCACACCAGACTCCCTCTCTGGGAGACCAGGGTTGCTGACTGCAGGTACTGGAGGTTGGGCCCGAAGGGCAGTCCGGGGATTCTGCTCATGTACTGTCCACCCCGCTGCATGGCAGACTCCCTGGCCAAGGTGCTTGAGGTGGTCTCTGATGTGTGTGGGCAGTCCCCTAACTTGTTGGTGTTGGGGGACTTCAGTGTACATTTTCGGAGGCCATCCCTGTGGGGGCGCCTCAGGACTTCATGGAGACCATGACTTCCTGGGAGCTGCACCCTATTCCAAATGGGCCCACCCATGTAGCTGGCCATGCGTTAGACCTTGTGTTTATTTCCAGAGAGGTGGGGAGTGATCTGGAAATCGGGGGTATATTCCCCCTGCCCTTGTAATGGTCAGATCACTACCTGGTGGGGTTGGACTTCTTGGTTCCACAACCCCTCTGCAGGGGTGGAGGACCCATTAAGATGGTCCGCCCCAGGTGTCTTATGGATCCAAATGGATTCCTGACTGTGCTTGGGGATTCTTTGGAGCACACAAACCGTGCTTGGTCGAGACCCTGGTGGATGGCTAGAATGCTGCAATCATTGGGGCATTAGACTATATGGCTCCAAAACGCCCTCTCCCCTGAATAGAACTCAGGCTGCACCATGGTTCACCCCACGGTTGTGAGCTCTGAAGCGGGAGGTGAGACGGCTAGAGCGCCAGTGGCAGAAATCTCGCTCTGAAGATGGTCGGACATGGGCTAGAGCTGTAGCTTCAGCCTACCATGTGGTGATAGGAGAAGCAAAAAAGAATTTTTATGCTGCCTCTATCGTGTCAGCGGAGTGCTGTCCCATGAGGCTGTTCCAAGTGGTCTGGAACCTGGTCAGTCCAGTGGTACTGGAACCAACGGAGCATTCTAAGGCCCCCTCTGATGAGTTTGCAAAGCACTTTGCAGATAAAATTGACCAGATCAGGAATGCTATTCTGTGCGCTGTAGATACAGTTAGTGAATGAGGGGCAGCCAGCGGCAGACCAGTTGTGTGGGATTGGTTACAGCTTCTTCCTTCGGAGGAAGTGGACAAGGTGCTTTCATTTTTAAGGCCGACCACCTGCTTACTCGATCCTTGCCCATCTTGGCTCATTATGAGCTGCAGGGAGAGACTTAGGGAGGAGATCAAGGTGGTGGTGAATGCCTCCCTTAAGGAGGGAGTGATGCCATCAGCCCTCAAGGAGGCAGTGATAAGACCACTGTTAAAGAAGCCCTCCTTGGAACCCCAAGACTTGAACAACTTTTGCCCGGTCTTGAATCTGCCATTTTGAGGCAAGGTGATTGAGCAGGTGGTGGCTTTGCAGTTGCAGGCACACTTGGAAGAAGCCGATTATCTGGATCCATTTCAGTTGGGCTTCAGGCCTGGGCATGGGACAGAAACGGCCTTGGTCACCTTGGTGGATGATACAGGGACAGCTCTGGACAGGGGCAAATGCTCCTTCCTTGTTCTCCTCAATTTCTCAGCAGCTTTTGATATCATTGACCATGGTAACCTCCTAGACCGCCTGGAGGGGTTGGGCATAGGGGACACCGTATTATGGTGGTTCCGTTCCTTCCTATCTGGCAGGTACCAGAAGTAGTTCTGGGGGAGGAGACTTCAGACCCTTGGCTGCTCACTTGCGGGGTGCTACAGGGTTCTAGTCTCTCCCCAGTGTTATGTAACATCTATGTGGAAGCCGCTGGGGGCTATCATCAGTGTCACCAATATGCGGATGACATGCAACTCTATCTCTCATTTAAATCCTCACCAAGGTTGGCTGTAGAAACCCTGTCCAAGCGTCTGGAGCCGGTGAGTGGCTAGATGGAAAGGACTAAGCTGAAACTGAATCCTGACAAAACTGAAGTACTTTTGGTGGGAGACAAGGGGAGGTTGGGGGATGTTGACCTGGAGTTCAGTGGGGTGCAACTGCCCCTGAAGGACCAGGTCCGCCGTCTGGGGGTCATTTTAGACTCCCAGCTGTCCATGGAGGCTCAGGTGTCAGCTGTGAGCCCGACAGTGCTATACCAACTCCATCTGATACAGCGGCTGCGCCCCTACTTTCCCAACCATCTGCTTCCATTGGTAGTACATGCCCTGGTCTCCTCTCATCTAGACTACTGTAATGTGCTCTACGTGGGGTTACCCTTGAAGAAGGTTTGGAAGCTGCAGCTGGTGCAGAACATGGTGGCCCGCCTGATTAAAGGCAGCCATCGGCGAGACCACATCATTCCAGTGCTGAAAGGGTTGCACTGGTTACCAGTTGTTTTCCAGGCCCAATTCAAGGGGTTGGCATTGACCTTTAAAACTCTATGTGGTTCTGGCCCAGTCTATCTTAAGGAGCACCTCCAATAACCCCAGAGACATTGCTCAACGAGATCTGCCTCGGTAGGCCTTCTGTCTGTCCCATCAGCCAGGACAGCTAGGCTGGTGAGGACTAGGGAGAGCGCCTTCTCTGTGGTGGCCCCCACTCTGTGGAATTCCCTCCCTAGTGACCTCCGCCATGCCCCCTCTTTGATGAGCTTCTGCTGGGCTTTGAAAAGCTGGCTGTTCAGGCAGGCATTTGGGCTGGGTTAGGGTTTTTTAGAGCAATGTTGTTTTGTTCAGTTGACTGTGTAAATTCGTTGTATTTTGTGTTGTTATGGGTGGCTAATAAATCTAATAAAGAAATAAATAAAATGATTAGGAGTGATGGATATGTCTGTTAGGGCTGGACAATGGCAAGCAGTCCAAGGTCAGCCAGGAGATGGGAACAAGGGGCTGTAGGACAAGTCAGCAGTCAGGACTGAAGGACAAGTCAAGGCAGAATAAGCCAAGAGGCAAAGTCATGGTGCAAGCCAGAAGTCCAGACTGACAGCCAACTAAAAGATACAGAAACACACCAGAGGTCAGAAAGATCTTGTTGATCAAGCAAGGGTTTAGTGGATGCCCTCTTATACTCCTTCCTGTCCAGGAGGATTCGGCGGCCAGCCTGGGTGCACAGAGTCAGTCGAAAGTCAGAGAGGATATTAAACTTCTCATGGGCTGATGGGAGTTGTAGGCCCAAACAACTGGAGGGCACCAGGTTGGGGAAAGGCTGTTGCAATGTGCCTTGCTATCTTGGCCTTTCTCTCCATTCCTGCCTTCTCATTTGCCCTGATAGGTCTAGTATTTTATTGAATTTTTGTTTTAACGATTTACATTGTTTTTACGTTTTGAATATAAAATTTTTGTGCTATATTTTTTATCTTGTGAATTGTTGTGAACCACACAGAGAGCTTCAGCTATTGGGCGGCCTGAAAACTAAATTAAATTAATACATACATAATAGCTTTTGTTCTCGAACTCAAAGTTCCTGGCTTCTAACTCACTCCGGAACCTCTGCCCATGGCCCAGCCCTGGCAGTGGGATTGAACCTGGGGCCTCTGAATAATAGGCATGTGCCTCTGGTCTACAGTCTCCACAACTCCTCACGTTGGAGCTCCGGAACTACCATTCCTCCGGTTGGTTCCTCACCCAGCTTCTGGTGCTGCGCAGGTTTCGGGATGTTTTGTTTTACTGATTTATTTAAAATATTTCCTAGCTGCCTTTCTGGACCGAAGCCCTTCCAAGGCGGCATGCAACAATGAAAACCGATACAGTAAGAAAAACAGTGGAAACATCACAACAAGAAAACTCTCATAATAAACCCCACACGGTAAATAACAAACAAAACCCCAACCCCAGTAAAAACAGCAACAACAAACATCCTTAAAAACAACAAGACCAGCATAAAAACAGCCTACCACATACAACTGCAGCTACAACCCAGTCTGATAAAATGTAATCGGGGAAAGGCCAGAGTATAGTAGTAGGTTTTCAGGTCTTTCTTAAAAGCCTGCAGTGATGGGTTCTGGCAGACACCCCCCCCCCCATGGCAACTTATTCCAGAGGTGTGGGGCCACTGTGGAAATATGTGCTTCTCCCAGCTGGCCAGAGAGAGCAGTAGACAAATGGAACAAGCAGGGTGGCCCCAAGTCATTTTGCTGCCTGCGGTCAGGAACAAGATGGCTCCCGCTCCCCATTCCATGAACAGAAGCCAATTGGACTGCTGGTTGAATCTTACTTCAACACTGGCAATGGGAGAGTGTCCCCCACAACACCTGAGGCAGCGGTCTAGCTTACAGGGCCTACGCAACTCTGTCCTCCAGCAGAGGTGAACAGCCAGACAGCCCAGGAGGAACAGCCAGGAGGCTGCCACCAATGTCTCTAGCGGCTGCCGCCTCACTCTGCCTAATGTGAGGGCCGGCTCTGGCATGAGGGAAGGAACAGGCAGGAAACCTGTGGCCGCTTTGTCCTGCTTTGTACTAACCTTAGTGTGATGCAGGTGCTCTGCAGTTAATCCCACTGTCGTCCCAGCAAATGTGAAACCTGTTCCTTGCACTTCTTCTAGGTGCTACTTATATGTCCCCTGCCAGTTGCCCTTTGCTTTCTCCGGACCTATCAGTGGACAGATGCTATAAGAAACCACTTGTGCAATAAGTAAATATCATAAACACACCTGTTGGTAGCTATTTAGCAAGGAGAGCAAACAGGCTGCATTTTGTAACATAGCCAAATATAGAGAAAGAGGTGCATTTGGCCATATTCCAGCAACTCTTCTGTGTGTTTGCGGTTCAAGAACTTGCTGACTCACTCTCTTCACTTTATTGCTAGATTTCACTTGCTTTTCCGGACAATTCATTTAAAGGTGCTCCAGTGACTAATCCAACCGTCTGCTTATCTGTTGGGCTTGGTTATTAGTTTACACTGCAGCAAAATGCTCTGAGTTGTGCTTTTGCGGTGGCAAGGAAAGGTGGGCTGACAGTGCAATCCTAGATATAATTACTCAGAAGTAAGCCCCACTGAGCTCAATACAAGTTCCTCCCAGGTAAGCCAGTACATAAGATTGCAGCCTAAATCTTGCACAAGGGTGACACCTCCTGCCTGCAACAAGGTCAACTTTAAAGAGGAATCTAGCACTGTCCATTTCTTCCTTCCATACAAGGGTGCTTCCAGATGGGGTCATTTAGCACTACCCACTTTTCTCTCCTGCTGTACGGTACATGTGGAATTTCATTCTACTTCCCTAACTTCGGCAGGTATTTCACTTTGTATGTATACACCCCACTATGTCAATCTTCCCCAACCTGGTGCCCTCCAGATGTGTTGGACAGCAGCTCCCATCATCCTCAGCCATTGACCATACAGGGTGGTGGGAATGATGGGAATTGTAGTCCAACACATCTAGAAGGCGCCCAGTTGGTGAGTAATGCGCTATGTTCTGTCCATACTTGTGGGCGTAACTGAGCTGCGTGAGCAGGCAAAAGACAGGGTACCTGAGCATCCTGTTTTAGCAATGTGTTATTTTTAAAATCAGTTTTAAATTTTATATTCAAATGTTTTTGTGTCTACATTTTTAAAAATGCATACAATAGTGTTTAAACAGAAAAGCATTCCCGTGCAAATTTTAAAAAATGGATTTTTTTTTAAAAAAAGCATCCTGCTAAAATGGTATCGTCCAGAAAGGTAACAGGTGTGCAGATTTTGAAGATTTCCTTGACACATGTTGGATTTGCTGCCCCCATCCCCTGGAAACTTCTGGGAAATAGTTACAGCCCATTTGAACAGAATGACTGAATATCCTATACCTATGAACCCTACATACATCTTGCTTGGGTATCTTAATGGTGTTATAAGAAACAAGCATGTGGAATTGGTGGCAAATATTTTAATAGCTGCAAAATTAGTCATAGGTGTTAAATGGAGATTAGCCAGCATTCTTTCCTTAAAGGAATGGATTAATAAAATATGGTACATTGCCTCAGTGATTACATGAACAGAATTTGTTCACCTGCGTGAAGGCAGACAACAAAAACAAAAATTCGAATAACTTTGGATGCCATGTATTTCTTATATGAAATGACAATTTAACTTGGACATTAATAAATACAGAGATTTGCATTATAAGTGTTTTTGGTGTGGACACTGGATCATTATGTATTGTGAAAGACAGGAAAATCAGGAGGACTTCAAATGTGCGTGATCTTGTCTGATCTCAGAAGCTAAGCAGGGTCAGCCCTGGTTAGTACTTGGATGGGAGACTGCTTGGGAATCAGGCTTCCTATATTGAGCTCAATGGACTCGATTGGTTGGACTCGATTGGTTGGACTCAATGGTCTTGTAGGCCCCTTCCATCCCTATGATTCTATGAAATGCTTGTTGACGCTTCATTGTTTAGAATAATTTTAGCCTCCAGTCTATATGTTTTATGCTGTATTTGCAACTTTTTTGTAATGTGTGCGATGTTTGTAAATTAGATAGATAGGGATAGCACTAAGGACCCCTAAACAATAGAAGACAGTCCTTTAGAATTGCTTCATGCCAAGCAAGGAACCTTTCCTGAATCCGCCGTATTTCAGATCAATCCTCCCACTATAGGCTTGGATCCTGATTTGATATATTTAGAGCACACCCATGACAACTAGCACATGTCTCATAGATTTCTATGGATCTACTCTAAGTAAATCTGGATCCAACTCAGTGTATTTTTCAAAACATTAAGGCAGCAATCCTATGGCCAACTAGACACTGTCTAGAAGACCATAGGATATGCTCATTTCCAGGATCTGACCTCGGAGCCCGCGCTGCAAGGTTGGTTCCTGGAAAAACGACCTCCCCCCTCGTCTGTGCTGCCTTGAAGGCAGCGTGGAGAAGCCCTGTCCTCCGTGCTCGGAAGATGAGTTGGGAGCAACTGAAAAGGGGCGTTCCGGGGCGGGGACAACAGAGCTGCATGTATGACACATCCAATGTGTTGTATGGCAGCTTCCTCTCCTGGTCGCCCCCCCCCCCCCGCTAGACAGCTGAAAACGGCTGTCTAATGAAAAATAGCAAGGCAGGAGAGGCAAGGAAGGAACGCCCCCCCCCCCCGTGCCTCTCCTGCCTTGCTTTGGATAGGCAGCTGCCTATTTAGTTAGGATTGAGCCCTAAGGGTGCAATCCTATGCATGTTTAGACAGAAAAAAGTCCTACAAGTCCCAGCATTCCCCAGTCAGCAGTGCATTGACTCTTCAACCCATATTTCACTGTGTCTATTAACAAAAGTTTGTGCAATAAAGAAATATCATGAACACGTGAGCAAAGGGCTGGATGCACCTGATCTCAGAAGCGAAGCGGGGTCAGCCCTGGTTAGTACTTGGATGGGAGACTGCCTGGGAATCAGGCTTCCTGCACTGAGCAGGGGGTTGGACTCGTTGGTCTTGTAGGCCCCTTCCAGCCCTATGATTCTATGCTACTTTCTATGATACATCTAGCGGACCTTTTAAAAGAGGAATGCAAATGGGCTGCATTTTGTGATCTAGCCAAATAGTCAAAGACGTTTCTTTGGCTAAATCCCAGCAATTCTTCTGCATGCGTGAGTTCAAAGCACTTGCCCCAATGTTGATTCAGCCTCTCCTCTTGTTGCTGGATTCGACTTGTTCCTCCTAGCATTTAAAGCGTTCAAACGACTGATCAGGCCAGTGGCTTATCTAGAGCTTGGTTATTAGTTTGCACTGCAGCAATCTACTCTGGTTTGTGCCTTTGAGATGGTAAGCAAGGGAAGGTGGACTGAATCCCGTACAAGAGTAACATCTACTGCATACAAGAAGTCAGCTTTAAAGCACAATCTTCCATTGGCAATTTCTTCCTCCTATACAAAGGGTGCAATCCCTGCTTCTACATAGCAGTTAGAGGAATCAAGCCCTGGTCACCTTACCCATAGTAGGAATGAAGATGGAGGCTGCAGGACTCTGGGCTGTACTGCTTCATACTGCAGTTGGCAAATCACATATTCAAATATTGTCGTCGTCCCCCCCAACACTTCTCCAGGGCCAGTAGCATGGAGGGCAGGTTATTGGTTTTGTTTCTACACTGCCTTTCTGGGATCAACCAAGATGCTTTACAAAGGTTCAAAGCATAAAAACCACAGTCAAATAAAAACATAGTAAAACATCAAAAACAACATTAAAAACCATAACAACAATCTAGAAAGCCAAGTTAAAAAGATGTGTCTTGATCGCTGCCCAGAACACAGGGAGAATGGAGACTTGGCTGTCTGGGCCAAGCACTAGCATAATGTTCCCCATGATGACAGGATATGAGGGGAGTTAGTCATAGTATCGTAGAATAGTAGGGTCGGAAGGGGCCTATAAGATCATCGAGTCCAGCCCCCTGCTCAATGCAGGAATCCAAGTCAAAGCATCCCTGACAGATGGCTGTCCAGCCTCGTCTTGAATGCCTCCAGTGTGGGAGAGCCCACCACCTCCCTAGTCCAACACATCTTGAGGGTACTAGGTTGGGGAAGGTTGCATTAGCCTTATACATCAATGAGCCATTCATAGAATTACACATAAAATAATAATCTTAGATAAATAAATCAACCAGCAAGGTTTGCCAGATTCTTCACTGCATAAAAAATTCAAAAGACTTGTAGTTACGTTGTCCTGAAAATATATGCTCTGGAATTGAACAGATTACAATCTTCTATATATATAAAAGTCAAAAATTCTGTGTGGGTTTGTGTGTTTGTGGCTGGCTGCAGGGCCGTCTGTAATGCAGGGAATAAGGGGGAGCTGCCCTGGGTATAATCACACTGTGGGGGCCCACTGAGCCTGTCATTTGGGCCCTGCAGTTGCTCCCGCTTTCACTTCACATTCTCACTTGCCAGAGTGCATGAGAGGAGTCACTGGGCTACGTTATTACTTTGTTTATACTTTCCCTTACTAACAAGTTGTTGTTGTTGTTCAGTCGTTCAGTCGTGTCCGACTCTTCGTGACCCCATGGATCATAGCACGCCAGGCCTTCCTGTCCTGCGCTCTCTCCCGGAGCGTGCTCAAGTTCATATTCATTGCATCCGTGATGCTATCTAGCCATCTCATCCTCTGCCGTCCCCTTCTCCTTTTGCCTTCAGTCTTTCCCAGCATCAGGGTCTTTTCCAGGGAGTTTTCTCTTCGCATTAGGTGGCCAAAATATTGGAGCTTCAGCTTCATTATCTGTCCTTCCAATGAGCAGTCAGGGTTGATTTCCTTTAGGATGGACTGATTTGACCTCCTTGCAGTCCAGGGGACTCGTCAGAGTCTTCTCCAGCACCACAGTTCGAAAGCATCAATTCTTCGGCGCTCAGCCTTCCTTATAGTCCAGCTCTCAGAGCCATACATTACTACTGGGAAAACCATAGCTTTGATTAGACGGACCTTTGTCGGCAAGGTGATGTCTCTGCTTCTTATTACGCTGTCTAGGTTGGCCATAGCTTTCCTCCCAAGGAGCAAGCGTCTTTTAATTTCATGGCTACAGTCACCGGCTGCGGTGATCTTGGAGCCCAAGAAAGTAAAATCTGTCACTGCTTCCATTTCTTCCCCTTCTATATGCCAGGAAGTGATGGGGCCAGATGCCATGATCTTAGTTTTTTTAATGTTGAGTTTCAAACCAGCTTTTGCACTCTCCTCTACCCTCTCAATCATGCTACAGGCCAGTTTTCTGATTTCAGCTACCAGTCATCCTATTGGCCATCTTTCATTCTTTTGGTCTCTATCCCATTCACTCTGACTTCCTTCGCCTTGGATTGGCTGGCTGCTGTTTGTTCCCTCCCCTTTACTCATGGTTTCTTTTCTGCCTGTGGAGAGCATTTAGTTTCTCTCCCCTCTTCCTGCAATATCCAACCCCAATCTGAGGGGCTGGGATGACACAGTGGAGTGGAGACTTAGGGCTTTATTCTCCATGTTTCTCCCATGGGCAGTTATATGTTGCGTGTTCTAGAGTGGGTTCCCCGAATCAGTTGTATATCTTTGCTCCAACTGGAAAAACAACAAATGTTGTTTATAAACAAGCCTTACAATGAACTTCTACTTTCCTAATATTTAACTTTAGGTCCTTAGTTGTAGGCACCGTCGCCATCATGTCGCCCATCATGCTGCTCAGGAATCTCCATGTTCTTCCCACGTACAGTTATACCTTCCAGAATTAGTTTGTAACAATAAGCGAAAATTGTGTTGTGTGCTCTTTATAAGAATTTAAAAAAAAAATAAACAAAAAATCTCAATTTTCCTTTTCACTTTTCACTCAGAGCTTTTCCAAGAAGCATAAACCTACCTTTATGTGTTTCTAACAAATAGTGCCTATGACAAAGTTACATCCCGGGCAACGCCGGGTATATCAGCTAGTTTATTATAAAACTTTACATTAGATTCACCCTTTCGCCCTTCTCAAAATAGTGCTAAATGAATAACCATATACAATGCATCCAAAATTGTATTTAACCAGGTGTTTACCCGTGAACATTGTGCTGTGGACATCGTGCTTTTTTCCATTTATTTATTTTCATGCTGTTTTTCCACTTCTACTCTGGCTGCTTTGATCAAGTTTGACACCAATATAAGATCCCTTTTCGCTATTCTATCTTCAGCATAACCAAGCAGTAACCTTACTGGTGTTAATGGCAATACCTATGTAGTGATTCTGCTAATTTCAATGGCCTCATTCCCAAATGATCCCAAACTGCATGCCCACCACATATGGAGATCATCTACTCTTGATGACCCATATCTCCAACATTAATGCACTTCCAAATTATTTATTTAACTTAGTTTTAAAGGGGTCAGAGGCCAATTGAAAAGACTTGTTGATTACTGATGTCTGAAAACATAGCTATTTCTCAGTGTGCCTTTAATTACGCTTTTTACCTAGCACAGCACCTAAACTTATCTCCAGCTTTGTTAATATAAAGACTTCCTAGTTGATCTCTGTTTCTGTTTTCTACCAACCAAGGAACTTGTCCGGTTCACCCGGGATGAAGACAGTTTTGAATTGTAGATCCTCCATATTTTCACAAATTTATAAAATATTCTACAAAATATTTTCACATGGAGGATCTACAATTGTCTGCTACTTTCTCCTTCCTACTGGTCCTAGGGGTGCTGAAACTTGAGACCATCACAACACCTGAGAGAGCCCAACTTGAACATCTGCAAACCTCCTTCTCATTTGTGGCTGGGGGTGGGGTGGGGTCTTAGGCAAGACAGGCTTAATGGGCCTCCTCCTCTCTCTGTCTACCTTTTCAGGAGTATTGCCACCAGCCCCTCCTCCTCCAGGCAAAGAGCCAGCAAGCAACAAGTAGCATCTACTGCTCCTCCTTCTCGCCACCCCCACCTGAGCCAGAGGCAGGTGAACAAGGAGGCTGCAATGCTCTTGTTACCCTTGTTGGATGTGGGCCCTTGGCCCATGGCTACTCCTGCATTCCTGCATTGAGCAAGGGGTTGGACTTGATGGTTTTATAGGCTCCTTCCAACCCTACTATTCTACAATTCTAATCTTGATGCCATCTCCTATCCTTAAAACTCAGTTCAAAATTGGGAAAGGAGTACGACAAGGCTGCATATTGTCACCCTGCTTATTTAATTTATATGCAGAGTACATCATGAGAAACACCGGGTTGGATGAATCACAGGTCGGAATTAAGATTGCTGGGAGAATTATCAACAACCTCAGATACACAGACGATACCACCCTAATGGCAGAAAGCGAAGAGGATCTAAAGAGCCTCTTGTTGAGGGTGGAAGTGGAGAATGCAAAAGCTGGTTTGAAACTCAACATTAAAAAAACTATGGAAGGGGAAGAAATGGAAGCAATGACAGATTTTATTTTATTTTCCCTCCTGCAGATGGTGACCGTAGCCATGAAATTAAAAGACGCTTGCTCCTTGGGAGGAAAGCTATGGCACACCTAGACAGCATAGTAAGAAGCAGAGACATCACCTTGCCGACAAAGGTCCGTCTAATCAAAGCTATGATTTTCCCAGTAGCAACGTATGGCTGTGAGAGCTGCCTGGACTATAAGGAAGGCTGAGCGCCGAAGAACTGATGCTTTCGAACCGTGGTGCTGGAGAAGACTCTTACGAGTCCCCTGGACTGCAAGGAGGTCAAATCAGTCAGTCCTAAAGGAAATCAACCCTGAGTGCTCATTGGAAGGACAGATACTGAAGCTGAAGCTCAAATATTTTGGCCACCTAATGCGAAGAGAAAACTCTCTGGAAAAGACCCTGATGCTGGGAAAGACTGAAGGCAAAAGGAGAAGGGGACGGCAGAGGATGAGGTGGCTAGATAGCATCACCGATGCAATGAATATGGACTTGAGCACGCTCCGGGAGAGAGCGCAGGACAGGAAGGCCTGGCGTGCTGTGGTCCACGGGGTCACGAAGAGTCGGACACGACTGAACGACTGAACAACAAATAAGTATATGGGTTTTTTCAATAACTTAAGTTACTTTTGCCGTTATGTTTACTTTGACAGGTTGTTCTTGTTTGTGAACTAGTGTATTCTGAATGGCGCCGACTACATCTACACGACCTTCTCCTTTTAACTGGAGAAGCCGGGAATCGCACCAGCAACCCCCTGCCTACGAAGCACGCGCTTTTCCTCTACGCTAGGGCTCCTCTCGCACACAACGAATATCCTTGTGCGCGTGCGCGGCCACCCGACCATGGTTGCCTCCTCCAGAGCGGTTATAACGTTCTCGCGCCACGAGCTGTTTTAATATTTCCCCGGAACTAACTAATGCTCGCGCTCATTGGTTACCCGTTATGGAAGTCCCACCCTTATCTTAAAAAGTGGCCCCGCCCCCTTTAACCTGGCCTGTTTCTGCGGTTGCTATAGTTACTTTAAAAAAAAATATTTTCATCTCTATGGTTGTGGCGGCTGTGTTGCAACCTCTTTCCCTCCCCATCTTTTTTTCCCCCTAGTTCCACCTCCTCTTCTCCCACCCCCTCCCTGGTCCGTGTAGAGATAAGGAAAATATATATTTTTTTTAAAGAATCAAAGATAATAAATAACGGTCAAGAAATACATTTCAGCGTAAACTTCCGGTTTGAATTCGGAAGCCGCCGACGGCTACTAGTTTCTTATGGACGCAAAATGGCGTCGCTCTATCTCTTCCATCTCTATGGAAGAAGGCATAGAGGCGGGAAGGCATAGAGCGGCACCACGTCTGCGTGTACTTTACTCGGGAATCAGTCCCATTGGAAACTGTAGGGCGTACTTAGGAGTAAACATGGTCAGCGTGGGGCTAGTCTAATCAGAGCCTTAATAAAGTGTTGCTTATAATACACCTTGTCTCCCCAAACCAGAGCTTTAGGCTACAATCCTAAATACACTTACTTACATGGGACTGAGTTCTGAGTAAACCTACCTAGTCTGGCACTGCACAAATGCACTTCTACACAGACTTACTGGGAAGGAGCAGCGCAACCCTATTTATGCCTACTCAAAAGTAAGTCCCACTGAGTTTCAGGAGGGCTTACTTCTGAGTAAATGTGCATAGGATAGCAACCTAGCAGCGCAATCCTATACAGATCTATTCAGAGACAACTCCCATTGAATCCAAGGAGGCTTTCTCATAGTTATGAGAATGTGTAGACATGCCTCACTGAAACATGGAGTGCTTCCAGTTTGACTTCCAGTGTGTAGACGTAGTTGCCTGCGCACTCTCTCTCATCTTGTTGTTGTTCAGTCATGTCCGACTCTTCGTGACCCCATGGACCATAGCACGCCAGGCCTTCCTGTCCTGCGCTCTCTCCCGGAGCGTGCTCAAGTTCATATTCATTGCATCAGTGATGCTATCTAGCCATCTCATCCTCTGCCATCCCCTTCTCCTTTTGCCTTCAATCTTTCCCAGCATCAGGGTCTTTTCCAGAGAGTTTTCTCTTCGCATTGGGTGGCAAAATATTTGAGCTTCAGCAGTTCAGTATCTGTTCTTCCAATGAGCACTCAGGGTTCATTTCCTTTAGGATTGACTGATTTGACCTCCTTGCAGTCCAGGGGACTCGTAAAAGTCTTCTCCAGCACCACAGTTCGAAAGCATCAATTCTTTGGCGCTCAGCCTTCCTTATAGTCCAGCTCTCACAGCCATACGTTACTACTGGGAAAACCGTAGCTTTGATTAGATGGACCTTTGTCGGCAAGATGATGTCTCTGCTTCTTACTATGCTGTCTAGGTGTGCCATAGCTTTCCTCCTAAGGAGCATCTTTTAATTTAATGGCTACAGTCACCATCTGCGGTGATCTTGGAGCCCAAGAAAATACAATCTGTCATGCTTCCATTTCTTCCCCTTCTATATGCCAGGAAGTGATGAGGCCAGATGCCATGATCTTAGTTTTTTTAATGTTGAGTTTCAAACCAGCTTTTGCACTCTCCACTTTCACCCTCAACAAGAGGCTCTTTAGATCCTCTTCGCTTTCTGCCATTAGGGTGGTATCGTCTGCATATCGGAGGTTGTTGATAATTCTCCTGGCAATCTTAATTCCGACCTGTGATTCATCCAACCCGGCGTTTCTCATGATGTACTCTGCATATAAGTTAAATAAGCAGGGCGACAATATGCAGCCTTGTCGTACTCCTTTCCCAATTTTGAACCAATCGGTTGTTCCATGTCTGGTTCTTACTGTTGCTTCTTGACCATCGTACAGGTTTCTCAGGGGACAGGTAAGGTGGTCTGGTACCCCCATCTCTTTCAGAATTTGCCACAGTTTGTTGTGATCCACACAATCAAAGGCTTTAGCGTAGTCAATGAAGCAGAAATAGATGTTTTTCTGGAATTCTCTTGCTTTCTCCATGATCCAGCGAAAGTTGGCGATTTGATCTCTAGTTCCTCTGCCTCTTCAAAACCCAACTTGTACTTCCAGTAGTTCTCGGTTCACATACTGCTGAAGCCTAGCTTGTAGGATTCTGAGCATAACCTTGCTGGCATGTGAAGTGAGCGCAATTGTACGGTAGTTTGAACACACTTTGGCGTTGCCCTTCTTTGGAATTGGAATGTAAAATGACATTTCCAGTCTTGTGGCCACTGCTGAGTGTTCCAAATTTGTTGGCATATTGAGTGCAGCACTTTAACAGCATCATCTTTTAGGATTTTAAATAGCTCTGCTGGAATACTGTCATCTCCACTAGTTTTGTTCTTAGGAATGCTTCCTAAGGCCCACTGGACTTCACTCTCGAGGATGTCCGGCTCCAGTGACCGCACTATCATGGCTATCAGGGACATTCAGATCTTTCCTGTATAGTTCTGTGTATTCTTTCCACCTCTTCTTAATCTCATCTGCTTCTGTTAGGTCCCTGACTTCTTTGTCCTTTATCATGCCCGTCTTTGCACAAAACATTCCCTTGAGATCTCCGATTTTCTTGAAGAGATCTCTAGTCTTTCCCATTCTATTGTTTTCCTCGATTTCTTTGCATTGTTCATTTAAGAAGGCCTTCTTGTTTTTCCTTGCTATTCTCTGGAACTCTGCAATCAGTTGGATATATCTTCCCCTTTCTCCCTTGCTTTTCACTTCCCTTCATTCCTCAATGCTTGTCTGTTAGCTCGGTGATTTCTTGACTTCCTACTTTAGCATTCCAATCCCCTATGATGAAGAGGACATCTTTTTTTGGTGTTAGTTCTAGAAGGTGTTGTAGGTCTTCATAGAACCGATCAACCTCAGCTTCTTCGGCCTCAGTGGTTGGGGCATAGACTTGAATTACTGTGATGTTGAATGGTTTGCCTTGGATTCGTACTGAGATCATTCTATCATTTTTGAGATTGTACCCAGTACTGCTTTTCCCACCCTTTTGTTGACTATGAGTGCTACTCCATTTCTTCTAAGGGATTCTTGCCCACAGTAGTAGATACGATGGTCACCTGAATCTTATTTCATGTAATTATCTCAAAACACAATCCTATGCATGTTTAGACAGAAAAAGTCCTAAAACACCCAGCATTCCCCAACCAACCAAGCTGACTGGGGAATGGTGGGAGTTGTAGGGTTGTTTTTTTCTGTTTAAACATGCATAGGAGTCCACCCTCAGTGATGCTCCCCCCACCACACACACACACTTCATAGTCTTCTGCCTTATCATTTGAGGTACCATAGGTAAAGGTGTCCCCAACCAGTCGTGTCCGACTCTAGGGTGTGGTGCTCATCTCCATTTCTAAGCCCAAGAGCCAGCGCTGTCCGAAGACGCTTCCGTGGTCATGTGGCCGCCATGACTGAACACCAAGGTGCACGGAACGCTGTTACCTTTCCTAAGCGGTACCTATTTATCTACTTGCAATTTCTTGCTTTCGAATGGCTAGGTTGGCAGGAGCTGGTACTGAAGACAGGAGCTCACTCCGTCACGCAGCACTTGGGTCTCGAACTGCTGTCCTGCCGATCCTTCCGGTCTGCAGTTCAGCGTCTTAACCACTAAGTCACCGTGGCCCACACTGCAGGACTCAATTGGGAGTAAACACACTCAGGATGAGACCATTCTAGCCAGAGTCTGAAGTAAGTATAGATAAGATAGATGTATAAACAGATATAGAGAAAGACCTGCGAATAGAGAGGTAAAGTCGGACACGACTGAACGACTGAACAACAACAACAGAAAGAGAACAGATATGTATGATCTCTCTCTCTCTCTCTCTCTCTCTCTCTCACACACACACACACACACACACACACACAAATGGTGCTATATAAATACAATTATTGGCATATATTTTTCGTTGTTAAGTCGTGTCCGACTCTTCGTGACCCCATGGACCATAGCAGGCCAGGCCTTCCTGTCCTACGCTCTCTCCCGGAGTGTGCTCAAGTTCAGATTGGCACATAAACAGGCATGTTTGTCTGTGTGTATATGGGCACATATACACACAGACAAACATGCCTGTTTATACGAAAAGCAAAAGTAGCTGTGTTGGCCATAAGAAAAAATCCTAAATCCATATTAATGTAATACCTGCCTGGACCCTAAATCATCTAAAGCAGTTCTTCTCTTCCTAAATCATCTAGAGCGTTTTTTAATTTCATGGCTACAGTCACCATCTGCGGTGATCTTGGAGCCCAAGAAAGTAAAATCTGTCACTGCTTCCATTTCTTCCCCTTCTATATGCCAGGAAGTGATGGGGCCAGATGCCATGATCCTCAGGCACTCTGTCTATCAGGTCTAATTCCTGAAATCTATTCCTCACCTCCACTGTATATACATAAGGGATATGATTTAGGTCATACCCGAATGGTTTAGTGGTTTTCCCTAAGTTCTTCAATTTCAGCCGAAATTTTGCAACAAGAAGCTCATGATCTGAGCCACAGTCAGCTCCAGGTCTTGTTTTTACTGACTGTATAGAGCTTCTCCATCTTTGGCTGCAAAGGACATAATCAATCTGATTTCGATATTGACCATCTGGTGATGTCCCTGTGTAGAGTCGTCTCTTGTGCTGTTGGAAAAGAGTGTTTGCTATGATCAGCATGTTCTCTTGGCAAAACTCTATTAGCTTTTGTCCTGCTTCATTTTGTACACCAAGGCCATGCCTGCCTGTTATCCCGGTGATTTCTTGACTTCCTACTTTAGCATTCCAATCCCCTATGATGAAGAGGACATCTTTTTTTGGTGTTAGTTCTAGAAGGTGTTGTAAGTCTTCATAGAACCGATCTACCTCAGCTTCTTCGGCATCAGTGGTTGGGGCATAGACTTGAATTACTGTGATGTTGAATGGTTTGCCTTGGATTCATACTGAGATCATTCTATTGTTTTTAAGATTGTACCTCAGTACTGCTTTTTCCACCCTTTTGTTGACTATGAGTGCTACTCCATTTCTTCTAAGGGATTCTTGCCCACAGTAGTAGATATGATGGTCACCTGAATTAAATTCACCCATGCTTGTCCATTTTAGTTCGCTGATTCCCAAGATGTCGATGTTCAATCTTGCCATCTCATGTTTGACCACCTCCAGCTTACCTTGATTCATTGATCTAACATTCCAGGTTCCTAAACAGTATTGTTCTTTACAGCATCGGATTTTCTTTTCACCACCAGACACATCCACAGCTGAGTGTCCTTTCGGCTTTGGCCCAGCGGCTTCACTCTTTCTGGCGCTACTTGGAAATACCCTCTGCTCTTCCCCAGTAGTATATTGGACACCTTCTGACCTGAGGAGCTCATCTTCCGGCGTCATATCTTTTAGCATTTTGATATTTTCCATGGGATTTTCTTGGCAAGAATACTGGAGTGGGTTGCCATTTCCTTCTCCAGTGGACCAGATTTTGTCAGAACTCTCCGCCATGACCTGTCCGTCTTGGGTGACCCTGCACAGCATAGCTTATGGCTTCACTGAGTTACGCAAGCCCCTTTGCCACAACAAGGCAAATGAAGGGGATTGGGCAGTATAGAAATATAATAAATAAAATAAGGGCACAATCCTATGCATGTTTTGACAGAAAAGAAGTCCTACAGTTCCCAGGATGCCCCAGCCAGAGGGATGCTGGGAGCTCTAGGACTTCTAAAAGTCGAAACATTATAGGACTGCGGCCGTACATTTCTGTTTTTATCGTGTTCTTACAGTTTCATTCTGTTTCTATTGCTTTTACTATTATATTGGTGTAATGTGTTTTATTGCTGTATGCCGCTTTGGGAAGGCTTCTGCCCTGAACGGTGTGGCTAGGAAATATTTTAAACAAATACGTTAAATAAATTACACCGTAATTAGCCCAACCAAAAGGTTACCAAAAATGTGCAAGCTTTCGAGATCTCCAGATCTCTTCACCAGGCAAGATACGGCAAAAAGCAGTGAAGTGGGGGAACAGGAGAAATGAAGCCTCTGCCTTGACAGCGCGGTCAGGATATCTAGCTGTATCTATGCATATTTATCCGCTCATCTATATTTCGCGTTAGGCCGCAAAACTGTGGGGACCCAGGGTTGCTGGGTTTCTAAACCGGAAGTGCCTGGTTGGTCGTTCTCTCCCCCCCCCCTTCCCCCGCGGCACCCTGCGTCTGCGTTACGCCCGTTTCGCTGACGCTCCTTCCGGTGCGTGATCAATAGGGTCCCCCCACCTCCGCCAGCCCCCGTTTCCGGTCCGGTGGGGGAGGGGGCGCGGGGGCGCGGCTGAGGCGGCGGCGGCGGCTCCTGCGCACGAGACCCGCCGGGACGCGGAGGGAGAAGAGGCTGCCGCGCGGGCGGCGGCGGGCTTGGGAGTGACGCTGAGCGAAGGGAGCCGGGGGCCGCCACGGACCCCGGAGAGGCCAGGTGAGGGGTGGGGAGAGAAGCGGCTGTTTCTGAGGCAGAGTTGACGTCCGTCGAAGGGGAGGGCAGAGCCTGACGGGAGCAGCCCCCATCCTGGGCGAGGTTTACTCCCCAAGTAAGCCCCGCGGTGTCCAAGGGGAGCCACTCCTCAGTAAGGCGGCGTGCAGGTTTACTCAGGAGTAAGCCCCGCGGTGTCCCAAGGGGGCTTACTCCTGAGAAAGCCCCGTGGTGTCCAAGGGGAGCCACTCCTCAGTAAGGCGGCGTGCAGGTTTACTCAGGAGTAAGCCCCGCGGTGTCCCAAGGGGGCTTACTCCTGAGAAAGCCCCGTGGTGTCCAAGGGGAGCCACTCCTCAGTAAGGCGGCGTGCAGGTTTACTCAGGAGTAAGCCCCGCGGTGTCCCAAGGGGGCTTACTCCTGAGAAAGCCCCGTGGTGTCCAAGGGGAGCCACTCCTCAGTAAGGCGGCGTGCAGGTTTACTCAGGAGTAAGCCCCGCGGTGTCCCAAGGGGGCTTACTCCTGAGAAAGCCCCGTGGTGTCCAAGGGGAGCCACTCCTCAGTAAGGCGGCGTGCAGGTTTACTCAGGAGTAAGCCCCGCGGTGTCCCAAGGGGGCTTACTCCTGAGAAAGCCCCGTTGTGTCCAAGGGGAGCCACTCCTCAGTAAGGCGGCGTGCAGGTTTACTCAGGAGTAAGCCCCGCGGTGTCCCAAGGGGGCTTACTCCTGAGAAAGCCCCGTTGTGTCCAAGGGGAGCCACTCCTCAGTAAGGCAGCGTGCAGGTTTACTCAGGAGTAAGCCCCGCGGTGTCCCAAGAGGGCTTACTTCTGAGAAAGCCCCGTTGTGTCCAAGGGGAGCCACTCCTCAGTAAGGCAGCGTGCAGGTTTACTCAGGAGTAAGCCCCGCGGTGTCCCAAGAGGGCTTACTTCTGAGAAAGCCCCGTTGTGTCCAAGGGGAGCCACTCTGTAAGGCGGCGTGCAGGTTTACTCAGAAGCGTGCCCTGCTGTGTCCAAGGGGGCTTACTCCTCAGAAAGCCCCGCTGTGTCCAAGGGGACCTACTGTGTTCAGGTTTACTTAGGCTTAAGCCCTGCTGTGTCCAGTGGGACCTAGTCCTTAGTCGGGCTGTGTGCAGGTTTACTCAAAAGTAAGCCAGCATGATGTAGTAGTGAGAGTGCTGGACTGGGAGCCGGGAGATCCAGGTTCTAGTCCCCACTCAGCCATGGCAGCTCACTGGGTGACTTTGGGCCGGTCACAGACTCTCAGCCCAACCTGCCTCACAGGGTTGTTGTTGTGAGGATAAAATGGAGAGGAGGAGGATAATGTAAGGTGCCTTGGGTTCCTTGAAAGTGGAAAAAAGGCAGGATATAAATGCAATAAATAAATAACAAGCTGCACTGAGTTCAGCAGGGCTTACTTTCTGGTTATTAAACGTGCCTACGACTTTCGCCAAACACTGGAATCCTGTGTGCGTCCACTTGGACAACAGACCTGTTGAGGTCAATGGGGTTGACTCCAATACATGTGCTTAGGATTACAACCTATGGGCAGCCTTCCCCAACCAGATGTCCTCCACATGTGATGGACCACAACTCCCAGCAGTCCCCAGCCAGCCAAGCTGCCTGGAAGATGCTGGGAGTTGTAGTCTCACACATCTGGAGGGCACCAGGTTGAGGAAAGCTGCCATAATTTATTGTTCCATCCAAACAAAGCTATGGGGTAACAGTGTAATTTTTTGCGTGTTTCCTCAGAAGTAATTCTCCTTGTGTTCGGTGATGCTTACTCACAGGTAAGACATAGGTTTGCAGCCTAAGGCTCAGAGTAAGCTCCCTTGAGGTCAGTGAGACTTACTTCTGAGTAGTCATATAGAGTTTAGCTATAAGATTGTTATGCAGAGATTATTAATTTTTTTGATGGGGAACACAAGACTGGAAAAGAAACTGGGTATGGGTCATTATTAGGCATAGACAAAGTGTTTGCTCTGGGAGGGAGGAGGTTAATGTGATTCCATTAAAAAAGCAAATGCCATTACAGTTTATTGTGGGAGCAATGGTTATGCTGGGAAGTTTGGGGAGGCTTGGTTTAGGATGACAGGTGATGGAATGAGAGGATATTTAGGGATATTAGCATATATCGTTTGGAATTGTTCCATCTATTGCCATGGCACTTAAAAAGAAATTTTAGCACTGGGGTGCAGGTATTGATTTGTGCAGCAAAATTTTGGGGGGTATACATATCTGTTCAGAATGCTGAGATGCCAGATCAAGAGGAAGCTATGGGAGGTCACATTGGGTAGGGATGTAAATGTTGGGGGATCTGGTTGTGCAAAATTTGTAGGCCATTGACAAAGCTGCTAGAAAAGGGTACGAGTAAGAGGACCTTTTTTCTCATGGTACCTGAAATCTGAGAAGCTTTCTATATGAAATATACCTAGCCCGTCGGTTGCTCACTGTTCTGCAGACAGCAATGACTGTTTTATTCGAACAGGCTTTTTCCGATGTTGCTTTAGTCTAATGTGAGATCATTGGTATTGTTTTGATTGTATGTTGTTGCTTTTTGTCTTTTAAAAATGATTGGTTGTAGATGGGTTGTGGATTATTTTGTGAGATTTTTTATTCATTATTACTGTCCACCTTGATTATGTGTTAGAAGGGTGGATGCGAGTGGTGGGGATCAATAAATAATACATTATTGTGAAATATTACTTGGAGGGACAAGGATGTTGGTATGTTTTTCTCATGACGTTTTGGGGCTAGTTGAACAGAAGTAGTTACAAGTATCTTAGGGCGTGCGCTCTAGTTATTTGCATGGTTGGCTTTTGATCCTTAGGATATAGTGGTGTGCTCTGAAGAAGTAAGGATACAACAGTGAGACTTTTATTTCCCCTTTAAGGCTGTATTCTGAGGTACACATATTATGGAGCAAGTCCTGTTGAACTCTGTGGGACTTGCTCACATATAAGCATGCTTAAGATCAGACTGTGGATGCTGTTCAAAGATTGAAACTCAGATAAAGCTGCATGTCCACAAATGAACAGCAATCCAGCATAGCCCTGTGTTTGGTCAGTGAAACAAGAGGCATGGCAAAGCAAATATAATTTGACAGTGAACGCACAAAAGCGTCCTACAAAGGGTGAGAAAAACATTCTCAGGACTGAAATATTATTAAACTGTTTTGATGGGCTTTTCATGATTGCATTAATACTTAAGGTGTGGCTGTCCTCGCTCAAGTCCCTGTCTTTGGCGCTGGAGGCTAGTGGGGCTTTGCATTCATGTCTAATTACAACATTCGGCAACAATGCGTCAGTCTTGCTGGAACCTGCCAAGTAGAGTTGTTTCTGACCTGGGTGAGACCTGCAGGAACCAGAGTGGCTACAATGTATGTTCCTGCACCTGAGGTGTTTACCTGACACATCAACAAAATACCAAGTTGTGAATTATAGTGTTGTACCTATGGCAAATATTCCCTGTTTGCTCTCTGGTGGATTTCTACAGCAGAGGCACAATAGACGTTGCACAGTAATGTTCTTTAAGCATGTTCCAAGTGGGGCTAGGTACCTACAAGGTTTTACATGTTGCAGCTGTTTTACTTATGTATTTATTAGTTTGTATACTGCCCAACTGGCAAGTGCCTTTGGGGTAGTCTACAATCATAACACCCCAAAACAACAACAAAATAACCATAAAAATAAAATATACTTTTAAAAATACAGCAATAAAAGTATCAAAATAATGCAGTATTAAACACTGAAAATATTCAAAAACATCAAGGAGTCAGTAGTAAAATCCTAAACCCGTATGGGCACTAGTGCCACGTATGATAATGCTTGTGGTTACAAGGATATTGCCCTTGTAGTTTATAAACACTGTGTCAAGTACTAACTAGTTCAGGCATTAGAGGATTGTTTGTGACATTCTAATCTAACTGAAAGCCTGAGGCAAAGTACTGTTTTGGGGAGCATGGGGGTTGAGGGAAAGATCATACTGTGATCGTATTTCTTTAAAACTAGCAGATAGTTCAATTTATTAAACCGCTTGCTTAGAAGAACATTCGAGAGAGACGCGGGAAAGTCTTCCTTTTGTTTTGGTTGTTTGGTCCCTCCTAAAATAGGAGAGGGGTGTTTTATTGCCTCTTGAGACTGCACAGTTCAATTTAGCAAAACTTCCTTGTGTTCTTTTAGAGAGAGGATGTTTGGCTAAAATTAAGCATGCAATCTAGTGGCAATAAAACAAAATGTTTCTTCTACCTTGGTTGAAGGTAGAGGGGTGGTTGAATATGGACAGAAACTTGTTTCCAGTTGCTGTTTGCATTCTGTCTTCTCTTTATACATTACAATTCTGTTTTCATGAACATCCCTCTACGTGTTACTTGTCTAAAGTTGTGTGTGTGATTCATCCCAAGAAAGATCACTTATTTATTATTCATATAGTGCCATCAACATGCCTGGCACTTTCTGAAGTACAAGAGGACAGGTCTATGTCCTGAGTTGTTTACAAACTAAAATTCAGCACAGGGAGACAATAGAGGAAGGGGAATGAAATAAGGTGTTCTAGAAGGCAAGAATAAACAGAGGAAGAATATGTGTCTGTTTCAGCTATGTGTACTTAGACTCAGTTACTCTAGCGGGGTGGGGACTTCATGGCTAACTTCTGTTTATCCTTGTATAGCAGACAGACCTCTCATCAATTCTACTGTTACCTTTAAAACCTACAATTGCTTTCTTGATTCTGGATCAGAAGATACCTTTCCTTGAGGACAGTTGATCTCATAATTGCCAACTGCAAGTTTTCTTGTTACATCTTGTAAGCCACCTGATATTCACAGGTTACTACTGTGTTGATAGGGTATATCCCTGGGTCTGAAATGACAAAGTAGGTCTTACTAATAAAGGAACAGTTGCTAAGGGAGAGTGGAACTCTTTTTTCTTGGCACCCTGTTGTTGCTTCAGTGTTGATTGATAGTGCTGAATCCTAGTGAATCTCTTCTCTTTCCTGCCTCCCTTCCCCATTTTTCACAGGCATTACGCTTTTCAAGTTGTATTGGTCAGGGGCCTGTTGCTGTGGCAGTGAAGGGTGTTGCGATTAAAGACAGAAGCAGTGGAAGCTGGTGGCTCCGATGTCAATGGGGTGGTGCATCCGCTCCAGGTTTCAGTCAGAACTCTTATAGCCTGAGTTCTGACTGAAACCCAGAGTGGATGTACTGCCCCACTGACATTGGAGCCACCAGCCTCCCTTGGACAGAAGCTTGCCAAAGGGGGGGGGGGTGCAGGGGAGTGTGTATGTGTGTGTGTGTACGAGAGGAAAAAACCTAAGTGTTTAGTTGCACAAACTACTAGATATTTGAAGTTTGCCCCAGGGATTTTCTTTAGGAGTATCCAGACTTGACACCTAAACATTTGTGGCTGATGACTTGCCATTATTGTTCTGAGGTATTCTGATTTATATATTACATTTTATCTCACCCTTCCTCCAAGGAGCACAGGGTGGCATACGTGGTTCTTTCTCCTCTGTATTTTATCCTCACAACAACTGTGTGAAGTAGGTTAGGTTGAAAGATGGTGACTGGACCAGGGTTACCAAATGAGCTTCTTGGTTGAGTAGGGATTTAAAGCGGGGTCTCCACAGTTCTCAGTCTGCACATTAACTACTGCACCACACTGCCTATGGTCAGTATAATCGGGTGCACTGAGAAATCTGGGGCAGAACAGAGGGGCATAAACAGTCACTCTTTGATTCTGAGTGGCTCCTGCCTGGATTCTGATTGCCGTAGAATACACACAAAACTCCAGATTTCACTATGATCCTTGAATAATCTGATCAGGACATAGTAAAATAGTAAGCAAAGTGGGACATTTGTTTTGCATGCAAATAAGCTTCTGAATAAAGAATCCTCTAGTGTAGTTCATTCAGGATATAACACTGAGAAGTAAAATGGGTATTGGTTCTGGTTTTTACTGCTTGAATTTTAATTTTTTGTTTTGAAATTGTGTATTGAGTATTTGTGAGTCTCGTTAAAAAAATAGATGGAAATAGCATGCTCTAAAATATCGAGAGTCTAACAATAGTAAATGTTAAGAAATGTGGCAAGATGGGAGAAGACTGCTCCCTTTGCACAGATGAAGCCATTTCAGATACTGCTTTTTGTTTTGTGTGTGGGAGGGGGGGGAGGATGGTAAATGAGAAGTTAACTAGTTTGCAAAGAAATCTGGAATTTGAATAGAAGTGTGAATCTGAGACTTCCATGGATTCCCACTCCGGGGAGGACATGAGCTTCGCTTTCTGCTTCTTGTCCTGCAGGGAAGAAAGCTGAAAGAAATTTATACAGACCAATATTTGTGTTTCAGATTCTGTTGCTCTCTGAAGGCTTTGGCTGGAGTCTTGTCCAGCAGAACTCCCCTCTTATCACAGCCATGTTAAGGACAGGATGAAGCTGGAGGCTGTTGTGGAACAGCTGCAGAAGCAGCAGCAGCAACAACAGCAAGCCCCTCTGCAGATGGATTCCAGAGAGAGACAACAGAGGCAGATTAGAGAAACCCAGCTGCATTATGCTCAACAGCTGACGGTGCAGCAAGCTGCTCTTGCAGCCACATCTGGCAAGGCTTCGGGTGGCCCAGTTCTTGGTCCTTCAGCCAGAGTCCCACCTGTGCTGGAGGCCGCCCGAACATTTGATCAGAGCAGTATGAACTCGGAGGAGGAGGAAGAGGAGGAAGAAGAAGAAGAAGAGGATTTGGAAGATGGTGATCTTGAGGATGATGCTCCAAGAACTGGGAAAGATGCATGTTCCGCTTTGAAGTATTTTCATGCTTCCAAAGTTGCCCCCCACAACCAAAGAGTGGCTTCTTCCTCTAACCCCCCGCCAGTTCTAGGGGTGCAGCGGGGACAACAGGGAAAGGATGAGCAGGGTAAAGAGCCTATGAACCTTCCATATTCTGGCTCCACATCTGGGAGGCAGACCTGGAGATTGGATGAGCAACTCAAGCAGGTCAGTGAAAATGTTTCTCCCCCCTCCAAGGTTGACTGTTAATGTGAGGGGGTTTGAGCTTGGCGGTCCTAGAGGTGGGAACTTTTCTTGAGGGTACCGTTAGAGCTAGTCAACCAATGTCTTAGATGGATCAAGTAATGTTGCTATCTGTGACATAGTAGGAATGGCCAAAGAATCATGCTAGCTATGAAGTGCAAAGGAAGGGCCGTAGCTTAGTGGTAGAGCCCCTGCATTGCATGCAGAAGATCCCAGGTTCAATTGCTGGCATCTCCAGGCAGGGCAGGAAAAATCCCTGCCTGAAACCCTGAAGAGCCGCTGCCAGTCATTGTTGACAGTACTGGGTTAGATAGATGAAGGGTCTGACTCTGTATAAGGCAGCTTCCTATGTTCCGGAGCAAAATCTAATGTAGTCCAGCCACTTGAGCAATTTTGGTTCTAAAAGGAGAAGAAAAATAAATCCTAGGCCCTCATGCAGCTTCCTTGCAGCCTTTACAGGAGCAAAAACAGCAGGGAAGCCTTTGGCAGTCCCTGTGTTCCACAGTGGGCTCAGGAAGGAGAAATGCACAGGAGAAATACGATGAGTTTTATGTTTATGTAGGTGTTGAGAAGCCTCCCCTGCTCCCTTCCCTTCTGTTTGCAGTTAATACTGGCAGCTTTGGTGTGGCTGGCTGGAGAGAAATGGACAGTTGTTCTCCACACTGCTGTGTGTAACTCTTTTGTGGTCAAAGAGCCTTTTGGATGTTGCAATTCAAAAACATGCAGGGTGATGCAATTGGCAGAAGTTCATCCAACCTACCGAATCGGTGGTAAATGGGCCTCTGAGTGCAGTGTATTCACAAACCATCTTGAATGGGGGCGGTTGGCAGCATTTCGGCTTCATCTCCTGCATGCTTGTTGCTCAAGAGTGTCTGCTTTGTGTGGACACCCCCATAGGGAAGGAAAATGTTATAAACAGTGAGGCCCCAATGGTCATGAAATGCAAGCGGTCCAGCTTATGATATTTCTGTGGAAAGCTGAAATGTATGCAGAAAAGTGACCATTCCCAACAGCAGTAATTGGTGATGCAGTGTACACCTCTGCAAATAGTGAAGTAGGTGACTTCATCACAGGGGCCAGGATATTCCCCATGGCCATTGGTCTTCCTCAGATAACGTGCACAATTCAGTTGTGCTGTGATGTACAGAAATCTTTCGGGATGATATCTCTTCGGAATGTCACAATCTACTAGATATAAATAATCCCTGACAAAGATGTGTGATCTCAGCCATTGTAACTAATGTGCTGTGAATTTTGTCTCTGTTAACTTTGTGTAATGTGGAGGCACTGTGCTAACTATATGATATAAGCATGCCCTAAAAAGTTCCAGAGATTCCTGGCCTTTAATGTTAGGAACAGACAGTAGCTGCAGGAATGTTGGGTGTCTCCTGCCAAAGCTTTGCTACCATCTTTGGTTTGTTTTTTGTTATGGGATTTTTTCCATGCCTTTCCACTTCAAACAGAATGCTCAAGGTGGCTTACATCAAGTTAAAAACAATACATACCAAATAATTTTTAAAAATAAAAACTCAAAACAAAAAGAAAGCAGATATCAAGCAAACCATAACACCAGAGAGAACAAAAGCACTCATATCGAAGAGAGCACTAAGGCTAACCAAAAGGAAAAGGTCTTCAGTTTACAGAGAGGAGATTTCCTGAGACAAGGAGTTCTATGTCTGAGCACTTCACCTGACCAGGCCTTTTACTGTGTTCGCAGTAACTGTACTTCGAATGGCGACAGGATATGCAAGAGGGTCTCTCCTGCTGACTTGTCAGGTGGGATAGTACAGAAGGAGATGGTCCTTTAAGGCGCAATCCTATGCGTGTTTCAACAGAAAAAAGTCCTACAACTTCCAGGATTCCCCAGCCAGCCATGGCTGGCTAGGGAATGCTGGGAGTTATAGGACCTTTTTTCTGTTGAAACACGCATAGGATTGCACTCAAAGTATCCTAGTCTCAAGTCACATAGGGCTTCAAAGGTGATATCCAGCACTTTCAGCTTTTCTCAGAAACGGACTATTACATTCAATATGAAACTGGAGTAGTATTCTTCAAAGCAGGGGTGCAGAACCATTTTCTGCCCGAGTGCTAAGTAACATTTCGGAGAAGCCCTCAGGGCCTACATTTCAGTGGTGGGTGTGGCTGAAGGCAAAAAGGAATGGGACCAATAACAAAGGGGTGTGGTCAAAATACCAGCTTATTTCAGTAACTAAGCCTTAGACTAAGACTAAGTCATTTCAACCTTTTAAAATGGGGAAAAAACTGCACAAAACCCAGGAAACCACCCAACAATCAGTGGTTGAGGGAAACGGGGTGGGGCATTCTGTGGAACCTTGGTGGGTCAGATTTGGCCTGAGGTTCTGCACCCCGCTTCAAAGTGGTCAGCACTTTAGCAGCTGCATTTAATGATCTTTGAAGCAGCCCACATAGAGTGCAAAACATTAAGCTTATCTTGATAGTAACTGTGACATGTGTTTCAAAGGGGACGCTCCTTATAAGCTGTGCAAGGCAGTAGTTGTTTATGGAACGCCCAGATAAACTATATGGGTAGTGTCCAATGTCAGTCCTACATAGATTAGATCCATTGAAATGAATAGGACTTCAGTTAGCCATAACTAACTTCAAAAAATGTTAGTCTTGGCTTGGCTTCCTTTCCTATCTGTTTCCCATGGTGCTGCTGTATGCCAGCTATTTCGCAGTCCTTTGTGGGATGGGGGGCGGGGGCTTTGCAGGGAGTGGTGACTTGATCATCTTGAAAATGTGTCAGCATGCTTCAAACATACCTTTACATTCCAAGGATCTTTTATGCATCTTCACTGCATCTGGGAAATTGGCCCAGTGTATGTACACTGCTTTGGGGCACACCAGGGAAAGATCCCACTTGACTGCAAAATGCCCTTTGACATTAGCATGCCCGCAGTAAGCAGAGTAAGCTTTGAGGGTTGAGTCCTTATTAGTGTTACCATAATTGAAGTTCAGACAAAGGAAGGAGGATGGGAATACAATCTGGCAAGTTAGCTTCAGTCTTTCTCCATCTTGGGTTTATGGGGTGGCAGGGGGGAGGTCAAGAGGGACTTTAAAAGAAAAGGACCATGCTGAGAATAAACAGCTCTGGGAATGACGTCAGAGTGACCTTTATGGAAAAGGAGTTTGGTATTTCTTTTCCTTACAGTCTAGTAGCCTGATCCATAGGCTGGTGAAGCTGAACTTGCCTTTTATACTCTTTGAAGGTTTCATTTTACTGAGACATTTTAAAACCAAATTTCAATTTTGAAAAATTCCCAAGGCAAATACAAAAAATAAATAAAAGCAATATAAAATATAATTAATACAATCAAATAGACCACAACAGTAACATGACCAAAAGGCAGCACGGAATAGAATAAAAACTCAATTTCCCCAAAGCAGCAGTAAAATCTTTAATGTTAGTCAGTAAAAGCTCTAGCAAATTTAAACAAAACGTTGTCACTTGGTGCTTAAAACTCAGTAGGGTATGTGCCAGCCAAGTGTCCCTGGGGAGAGAATTCCATAACTGGGGGTGCCACCACTGAAAAGTCCCTATCTCCAGCTCTCACCTGTTTTAAGTTCAGAAGGTAGGGGACCTAGAGAAAGGACTGCAAATATTATCTTAATTGTTGGGCAGGTTCATGCAGGAGGAGGTGATCCTTTAGATACCCAGGTGGTAGGCTGTAAAGGGCTTTTTTAGTCCTATTGTGTCTTCCTGGGCAACAGCTTGGGCTGTACATGTATACTTAAATGCAAAGCAGCCATTTCTTCTGGGTAAACCATCTACCAAATATACCTGTCAAAGCCAGCCTGTGAACTTCTTGAGGGTGGTGATTTTTTTTTTTTTAAGTTATTGACAGGGGTGTTTCACTGTGAAGATTTAACTTGTTTCAAGAAGTTCCATAATAGTGCATCCCTCTCGTATTTAATCCAATAGACAGGATGGATACTCAGTGTAGTTCTATGTAATATAGAGGTGATTAACCTCTACACACACACATACCGGAACTTACCTAGGCCCTTAATTTCTTCTGAGAGGGCTTCCAATTTTGCATTGAATGAATAGCCCTCTACCCTGCAAGGCCCCAACCTCTGAGCAGAAATCCATTTTGTGGTGCAATGCCAAATTCCACAGCTGTGAGGCTGAAATGGTCTTATTTGTGTTGATACCTCTGGAAGCTATTGTTTTAGGATGCCTGTGGATTTTAGGCAGATAGCTTTGCACTGGTTTTGTGTACCACTAACTGCAGACTTTGAAAAGTTATAGGTTTATAGAATATACCAGTGCCTTTTTTTAATGAAAGTTGTGAAAATGGAAAAGAGAAGAGAATAAAGAGCAGATAGTTTTGACTGTCTTCACCCTCAATCTATCGAGTACTTAAATTATGAACCTTGTTCCATATCAATAGCAAATTCAGTTTCTCTTCCAAGGGAGGAGGTGTTCACTTTATTTGCATATCTGAAACATTGATACAGTTAGGAGAACGGAAATGTATTTTGGTACCGCAGGTACCAAAATACCTTTCTAAGATCCTGAAATGATAGCTGTGGTATGAAGTTTAACATGAGCTCTTTCATGGCTGAATATTGATAACTTGGGTCTCTGGTTGTTTCACTAATTTTGAGTAAAATTGGCTAATCTATCCTGGCTCACCTGAGTATGGGCCTGGTTTACCCATGCAACAGAATGATGTGGAGGAGTCCTGAGATGGTAAAATGAACTGTTCCACTTGTTACAGTTTTGAATAAGAACTATTGGGCGGTATACAAATATAAGAAATTAAGTAAGAAATTAATAAGAACAATAGAAGAGCCATGCTGGATCAGACCAAGGGTCCATCTAGTCCAGCATTCTGTTGACGCAGTGGCCAACGAGCTGCCTACAGGAAACCCACAAGCAGGACATGAGTGCAACAGTACCCTCCCGTGAATCCTCAGCTGTATGAAAACATGAATACCTCTTTGCAAGTAGATCACTAGAACAGCAAAGGGTGGGTTGGGCTAGAATGTTTCTGTTGATATGCTAGTTCTTGCAGATAATTTTTCCTGTGCAAAGGGACATTAAGAAATCTCATCCCCCCTTCCCCCCACATACAGTCTGAAGTGTTCCAGTTCACTCATCCACCTCAGGATTCTACCATATTCTGTACATGTAGGCCAGGACTGTGTTGGGGTGGCTAAGAATCCTCTCCTCTTGTGGTCACTCCTAAAGCTTGCAAGGGGTCGGGGAGGGGAATTTTGCTCCCTTTACCTGGACTTCCCTCCCCGCAAAAAACTCCTACACCTATACAGGTGGGAGAAATGGGATCTTTTGATCCCTCTTGGTAATGTTGTTCTGTCAAATAGTCTGTTTGCAAGTGCTACTTAAATTGGTTTTTAAATTGACCAGAATGGTCTTTTGATCTAAAAAGTGCTCTCTTCTACACTTGAAATTGATGGGTTCTGGACCTAAAAGGTGTTCTTGGCATCACTTTGCTGTTTTCCTCTTCATCCCATTTTTAAACTCAAGACTCCATCCCACTGCAGAGAAGTCAACTGAGTGATAACTTGAGGATTTTCTGTTACCAAGAGGACTTTCAGAAGGAGGATGGGTGTTGATGCTTGGCCGCTTTGAGTTCCATTCAGCCTCCCACAGCCAAGTAAATAATTGCAGAACACCCTTGCAGACAAAAGAGCTGGCTCAGCTTATGACATAGGGGCGGTGAGAATCTTGTCAGCACAAAATGAGGAGGGAGTGTTGGCTGCTTGTCAAGAGGCTGGCAAATCCCCAAAGAAAGGTGAAGGGAGCCGTTCAGCCTTTTCTCTCCTAACACTTCTCAAATCGATTTGGGCGCTATTGGCAAAAGCTACAGCAGCTACAGTAGTGAGGAGTATTGTGGCTGGCCATCATTGATTGGAGGAGAACTGAAAACTTTTTATGCAGGGAGGGGCATTCTTTTACTGCCGTTTCTTGCAGATGGCAAGATATGTCCCCTGTCTAGTTGCAGGCATAGCTAAGTAGCTTCTCGGGTTACCAGGGAGGAGAAGCACTATGCAGAGAGAACTGCAGCAAGTTCATTTTGAGTGCTTCTGCTCCAGTTCTTTACACATGGGGTAACGTTTAGCAGTAAGCTACATAACCCTTCCAATTGCAGGATTGAAATACTTGTGTATTTGTAGGACTTCATGACGTAGAAACGGTAGCAAGATTTTCAAATAATTGTTATCTTAGGTATGTTAGTTTGTGGGTGGTTGACTGGATACTGAGTGCTCCATACGTTGTGGTCAAAAGTGAAGTAATGCAAACCAAGCTTGCACTCAGGGTAGTGCATGTGATGTGGTATGTTTTTTTTTAAAGCTTTGCACATGCCAAATTTAGATGCTGCTGAGTAATTTGGAATCCAAAACATCTCTGCCTTGAATATAAAATCTCTGACATATCAAACCAACACACACACACACGCACACACATTATCTTTAATAATGCTTTCAACCAGTTTTCATGATTGGTGGAGAAAGTTTGAGGATTTGTAGGCAGTTCTTGACAAAATATTCTCTAACATGCATTGGAATATTTATTTATTTTCTTCTTGATATCTTACGAGCACAATCCTATGGATTGCGCTCCTGATAGATGGAGGGCTCCAAGATCAGAGCCCTCCATCTGTCCAAAGCCCTTCTGGCAAGAGTCAAGCAGGGCAGGAGGAATGATGGTAGTAATAGCACCTCCTGTTCCTCCTTAAAGCCCACCCACTAAATTCACTTAGACGGGCCTCTCAGCCCATCTAGCTGACGTGTTGGTGGTGGGTGCTGACAGAGGATCCTATGGCCTCTCCTTTTCTCTCCCTGCCCACCATTCCATCCCCTTTTTGTCCTGCCTGAGCTCCTCCAAGGTCGCTGTTGCAACTTTGGAAGAGCAACTGCGAGGAGCCAGGGACGAGGAAGAGCCTGCTGTTAGGTTCCTCCTCCCAAGGTTGTTAGAGTGTCTAGGGGGAATCCTGTGGTCCCAGGGACACTCTCCCAAGGACATTGGATTGCTCTTTAAGTCCATTTGGATTGTAATGTCCTCAGGACAGGGACCCCTGTCTTGTTACTCTGTTCCCAATGTTTCGTCACACTATGCAGTAGCCAAGAAACAGATTCTAGGACGTAGCTAAGCTGATAGGAGCAAACTTGGTTCTCAGTGGCTGGGATCACTCAAGTCTCTAGGGCAGGGTGTAAAAGTTAGCCTCTACTACAATGGTGCTTCAAGTACCACCACACTTTTTTCTGTCCTAATTAAGAACATAAGAAGAACCATGCTAGATCAGACCAAAGTGCCATCTAGTCCACCGTTCTGTTCACACAGTGGCCAAGCAGCTGCCCATGAGAAACCCACAAGCAGGACATGAGTTCAACAGTACCCTCCCACCCATGTTTCCCAGCAACTGATGTACATAGGCGTACTGCGTCTGATACTGGAGGTAGCATTGTAGGACTGGTAGCCATTGATAGCCTTATATTGGCAGTTTTATTTTCAGTTCCTTTCCTAATTATGCCTAACATGGAATTTGACTTTTTCACAGCAGCCACACTCTGGTTTGACACTTTCATCAAGCTGTCCACCACAACCCCAAGATCTCTTTTTGGTCAGTCACTGCTAGCTGAGATCCCATCCGCTTATACTTGAAATTGGGATATTTTTGCCAAACACCCTTCACTTCTCACTTGCTTACAATGAACTGCATTTGCCATTTTAATGCCCATTCTCCCAGTTTGGAGAGAGCCTTTTGGAGCTCCTTGCAATCCCTTTTTGTTTTAATTTGGTGTCATAATTTGGTGTCATCAGCAAACATGGCCACTTCATTGCTCACTCCTAATTCCAGATCATTTATGAATAAGTTGAAAGGCATTGGTCCCAGTGCAGATCCCTGTGGGAACCCAGTGTTTACATTCCTCCATTGGGAAAATTCACCATTTATTCCTACTCTCTCCTTTCTGCTCTTTAACCAGTTACTGATCCATAAGAGGACCTTTCCTCTTATTCTAGGACTGCTAGGTTTGCTCAGGGGTCTTTGCTGAGGGACTAAGTCAAGCCTTTTGGAAACCCAAGTAAACAGAGTCTACCAGATCACCCCTGTCCACATGTTTATTGACACTCTTAAAGAACTCTGTAAATGGTTAGTGAGACAGGATTTATCTTTGTGGAAGCCACGTTGATTCTTTTTCAGCAGGGCTTGTCCTTCTATATGCTTACTAATTTTATCTTTAATAATGCTTTCAACCAATTTACCCAGAACAGAGCTGACCGGCCTGTAATTTCCTGGGTTCTCCCTCAATCCCTTTTTTAAAATTGGTGTTACATTGGGCAGTCTCCAGTCCTCTGGTACAGAGTCTGGTCTTAGAGACATGTTACATATTTTTGTTAGAAGATCAGCAATTTCGCATTTGAGTTCCTTAAGAACTCTAGGATAGATAACATCTGGGCCTAGTAATTAATTAACTTTTAATTTGTCATTAAGGTTGAGAACTTCACCTTTCTTCACTGTTTGCCTCAGTTCTTCAGACACCCTTCCTGAAAACATCAGTTCAGGCACAGGTATCTGTTGTATATTTTCTGCAGTGAAGACAGATAAAAAGAATTCATTCAGCTTCTCCACAGTCTCCTTATCCTCCTAATACTCCTTTAACTCCACTGTCATCCAGCAGTCCCACTGCCTCCCTAGTTGATATATTGAAATAATTACTTATTGTTGGCCTTGACGTTGTTAGGGATATCCTCCTCAAATTGCTTTTTTGCAGCTCTTATTGTCTGCTTGCACCCCATTTGTGCAAGCTTGTGCTCCCTTTTGTTTTCCTCATTTGGGCAAGACTTCCATTTTCTGAAGGAAGCTTTCTTTTCTCTAACAGATTCATTGACACTGCTCATTAACCATGCTGGTGACCTCTTGGACTTGGTGCGACTTTTCTAAGTAAATGGTTGCCATGCATTGCTATGGGGAAAATTAAATCTTGGCACTTGTGGGGAGATGGTTACGATGAAGGCCAAACTTGCCTTCCACCTTGGACGCTGGCTGAGTGGTTCAACGCAGTCTTTGTGTTGGCACTATATGTGTCTGCACTTTGTTCATTGTGAATATATAGTAACGCTGCCCATCCACACACACATGTCCACCATAATTATGGGCATTTTGCTTTGTGTGTATGTAATGCTAGTTAGTGATGTTTCATCACCCTTTGTTTAACCAAAGAACAGACTGGGCTATATATATAGCTGCCAGCTCAGTTCTCAGTGGCTGAGCCCCCCACAGCCAGAGAGTAGGTTTCCATCCATCCCAACAGTGTTCCTAAGCACACCATTTGTGTTCTTTCCTGTAACTAATGTTTGACACGCAGTCTTATCGGGAAGAAGTGAAATGTTGCATTTGGGGACATCATTGTGGGAAGGACAAACGTTGCTTCCTGCCTGTAGTATCCCTTGTCTCAAACCTGTACCTGAAAACCTGCTCTCTAGCCCTGTCAGTGGCTCAGTTTAGTCAGCACACCAAGCCATGGTTTTTTCTAGCCATAGTTTAGAACCCAAAGCATGACTTGAATTTTTGAATATACGGACATGCCATGGTTTACAGCTGCATGTCTTTTGGGGATACAGGGAGAGAGTGGGCAGAGGGAGAGGGAAACAAACAACCCAGGGTTTAAGAAAATAAATCACAGTTGGTTTGGTTGACTGCCAGACAAATCCTGGGTAGGGCAACAAACCATGGTTTAGCCATGGATTAAATAAACCATGGGTTAGTGTGATGTGCAAGCCAGGTCAATTATCATCTTTTCAACTTACTGCATTGTTGTTCCAAATTACTGCATTACTGTTAAAATCTCAGATCATTTCTTATTGGGGAAAACATCAAATTACAGGGTCCTCCTATTCATTTTGTTTCTATTCAAATCTAATGGTGGGCATTAATTTTGTCTGCCATTAAATCCATGATATTTCTGAATGGACCATTCAGCTCTTAAGCCAATAAGATAGAGGGAGAGGATCACACATGCTGAAGGGAGCTATTTCTTCTGCTATATATTTTTTCTCAAAAGATTGTGCTGAACCAATGTGTGTTTCAGGATAATTTGGAAGTGGCTTGAATGTGGGGAGCGGATGAAGTTTTTCAGGCATAGATCAGCGTGGCAGAAAGGGAAGAACTAGACTGATTATATGTAGTGGGATAGGAGGAGGAAAAGAAAGAGAGATCAAAGTGTGTGTAGACCTATAGAGTCAATGTGGCTATAGAACTGAATCAAGATCTCCCAAGTCAAGTCCTAGTCCCATCTCTGCCTTTCTGTGGCCTCAGTCCATCTCAGGGTCAGATCTGTAAAATGGGAATAATGGCAATCAGTCTCGCAGGGTGGTTGTGAGGGCAAAAGACAATAAGAATTGTAAAGCACTTGCAAAAAAGCAAAAGCATTGTCTGCAGTATTATTAGTAGGATACTGATTTAGTAGTAATGAAAGTCTAAGACGGATGGGAGAGCCTTTTATAAATGTAGGTATTTTTACCCTGCCTTTTGACCTTCAACCTCAAAGTAGCTTTGAATTCTTCGTTTAAAACAATATTCATGTAAAACCAAATGATCTACAATAAAGTAGAAGCTCCCAGACTTCGCAACCACATAAAACACAGTCAAGCAGGAAGCAGCATATAAAAATGTTATTCTTTTGCCACTGAGAGCCCATGCAAAAAGGACCATTTTTGCCTAGGGCCTAA
This sequence comes from Heloderma suspectum, assembly GCF_057233095.1. Taxonomy (NCBI): domain Eukaryota; kingdom Metazoa; phylum Chordata; class Lepidosauria; order Squamata; family Helodermatidae; genus Heloderma; species Heloderma suspectum. The sequence goes on from NC_139468.1 coordinate 13,073,187, forward strand.
ATGTTAGTAAATTGGGTGCCTGGCAGATAGATGTGGAGAGGAAGTTCCACAAATGAGATACCATCACAAAGAAGGCCCTCTTCCCTCTAACCTCTCACCTTCCCTCTGAAGGCAGAGGCACTTGAAGCAGAGCCTCAACTGAAAGGCTTTACAATCAAGTAGGCTCTTATGTGAGGACTATAGCGTGAAGTGCTGTGCAAAGCGAGGAGCATGTGGGAAAGGTGAGTAGGGGAAGGAATCATGTGATGAGCAGTGGTGGAGACATCAAGTTAGCTGGTGGTTTCCCCTTCCATTGTTTGGACGAATGCTCTTTGGGTTGGAGGACTTGAGCAGCTGCAAAACTCACAGAAGTTGTTAAAGAAGCCTAATGAAAAGAGGGAACAGGTTAAGTACGTGTTCAGAATGTAGTGTGTTTCCTATTTCTCACCCTTAACCTTGATCAGATACATGCTTCTCAAGGATTTAGAAAGCTGCAGATTTCAAACCGAGTGAGCTCTTGTACCAGTAAGAAGGGGTGGGCTTATTTTTCTGCTCTTACAAAATGTAACAGGCAGCATAAGGTGTGTGTGAGATAGATAATTGCTACTCTTCTTTCAGAGTGCTTGAGAGCTTCCAGTACAGGGTAGTAATCCTGATCTTATCAGAGTTTTGTACTACAACAGTTTTTTTCCCCTTTTTAACAGCATCTGGTTCACTTCCGATGGCTCATCTCCACCCACAGAAGGAATTTCTGTTGATTCTCCAATAATCCTCAATTCACTTCTCTCCCCCCACCCCACCCCTTAACTCAGTGTGTGGCAAAGCCTGTGTAATGAAGTCAAAATGGTTCCTTGGACAACATTGCCTTATCTTAAGATGGGTGTTCATTGTTGGAAAAAACACCACTTAAGAAAACAGTAAGGCTTGAAAATCCTGATAAAGTTTGTTGTATAGTAGAAAAGGCCAGGGGCCTACAAAGAAACAAGGGCTAAAATAATGAAGCTGGGCAGCCATGTAGCCTGCTATTGGGAGAGGCATCAGATAGGGCTGAGTCTCTTATATCACACAAATTTGCAATGCTGGATTTGTCTTGCATTGGCTGTTGTTCCTGGACCACCTTAGAGGTGGTTAGGAACAATTCTCACCAATTCAGACTGATAAGGAGGCATTCGTCTTTCTACCAGATCTAGGCTTAGCAGTTGTGATTTGTACCGCATTAGCCTTGAGGCTAGATGACAGTAGCAGACTGTATGTGATGCTGTCTTTGAAGACTAGTCATAGCCTCTCCTGAATGCAGTGGCCCACCTCTTGAGTGGTTGATACATGTTACACCAGCCTTCCTGAGCCTGGTGCCCTCCAGATATGTTGAACTATGACTCCCCTCATCCTCTCTGGCCAGCATGGATGTTGTAGTCCAACACAACTGGAAGGTGCTAAGTTGGGGAAGGCTGCATTTCACCATCTCAAGCAATGGCAGTGGCTTTCTGCTTTTCTACTCCCACTGTTAAGTTACTGCTTTTGACTTTTACAGCCATAAATAGTTTGGGCACTTCATATTAATATTAAGTGGCTTTACATGCACTGCATTGAGCTCCTGAAGTGATTATATAAAACAACAACAACAAGTAAGCCAGTATCTGAAATAACCTCCCTCGCTTTGCCAGGTATTCTCTGAAGATTGATCGAGTGTTCCTCTTCCTATTGTTTCTGTGTGCAAAGACCATGACCCACCAGGAGGTTTTCCAGCTGTAGAGCTGGGAAAAGGTGCAGACAAGGTCCACAGAAATGATCATGGGGCTGAAGCAATTTTCCTGTGAAGCAAGATTATGACATCTGGAGATTTTTAGCTTAGAAAGAAGACAAGTAATGCGGGGACCTGATAGAGATGTGTAAAACTATACATGGTGTGGACAAAGTGGATAAGGATAAGTTTTTCTTCCTCTCTAATACTGGAACCTGAGGCCATCCAATGAAGCTGATTGGTAGGAGGTTAAGAACAGATAAAATGAAGGTAGTTATTCACACAGAACATAGTTAAGCTGTGCAATTTGCTACCACAAAATGTAGAGACAGCCATCAATCTGGACAGCTAAAAAGGACTAGACCAGTTTATGGAGGATAAGGCTACCAATGGCCACTAGCCATGATTGCTATATATTACTTCTTGTATCAGAGGCAGTATGCCTATAAATGCCAGTTCCTGGGATACACGAGTGGGAGGGTGTTATTGCACCCATGTCCTGCTTGTGGGCTTCCTGTGGGCATCTGGCCACTATGGGAGCAGAATGCTGGACTAGATGGTCCTTTGGTGTAAGCCAGCAGGGCTCTTCTTACATTCTTATGCATGAGTGCTGTTGAAATGAAGACCCACTAGCTCTGGAATCCCTTCCCTGTAGGATTGAGGTTCTTCTTGAAATGATGTACAAATATTAATTACCTGGCATTTGATGGCTGTGGCTAACCTGGTGTGGAGGTTGTCGTTACAAGTTTAAATTTGGGTTTTGTACTTTTTTTTTTATTTGGATGACTTTCTAGTTAGAGTTATTTTTATGCTTTTGGTTTTCAGAAGGTTGTGATTTGTCCCAAATCTTCAGTTTGGGGCAGGAGAGAATGACAAACAGATAAAACTAACTGTAATAATAGGGACCAAAGTGTTCCATAGAGAAGGTGTATGGAAGGAAGCAGTTCTGGGGATCATCAGTAGAAAACTAAAACTTTAAGGCAGTAGCCATTTTGAGATCCTTTTTTAGAATTGCACAGACCTTATTCCAGATTTTACTCTCCTGTTGCATCATTTTTTAAATTTTATTTTTTCAAAAGAAATTACAAACAATACCCCACATTAATATTATTATTAAAATCCCTCCCCAATCTCTCCCCCCAGTTCAAAGAGTTTCAGGATTCTTCTTCTCCCTTTTCTATTTCTTTTCCAGGATAATATATTAATTCATCCTGTTTCATTCCTTTATTGTCGTTGTCTTCTTTTCATGAGTCCCATGGATTTCTATAGGTTTCCACCAAGGTTGTTCCATTTGACTCATTTTTCATACAGTCTATATATTTTTGCCAATCCTTCTTGAAAGTGTCTCTTTTCTTTATTCCTCTGTCCTGTTGCATCAATTTATAATGTTTGCAGCAGCAAATATTGCAGTAACGGTGATAAAGGCCTTTGGGCCTTGATTTGTTCCTCCAGAATGAAGGCACCACTGGACTTTCATCTTGGATGCTACTATGCCATCTGTCAAAGTCAACCTTTAAAAAGATACTGATATGACTGGGGTTTCACATAGGCAGAGTACAAAGTGTATAAACACAGGGAAGGTTCTTCTTTATGATGAGCATTGGTTCAGAGCTCCATGGAAGGGTTCCTTGAATAATTTGCAACTTTGCTTCTGAAGAAATCAAAATGAAAAAAAAAGTGTTAGGATTGTGTTAGGAATTTCTGTTTCTGCCCTTGAAGAAAGGGTTAACTGGCTTTTGCAAAAGGGGGTGGAGTTGGTGGGGAAACTGAAATTGTTTTGGACATCTGAATTCCACTCTAATAAGATGTTCCAGGTGGCTAGGGAGTAATCCTAAAATAGCTGCAGCTCTAATTGCTTCTGTAAAGTCAGGCTTGCAATCTCTGGGGAGGAGCTGCTCCCTGGCGTGCTTTGATAGCTAGCTAACCTTAGAAGGTGTGTTTGTGGGACGGAGATGGAGGGGAATGTTGCCAACAGGTTCTTGGGATGCCCTGAAGGTCTAAAACTGCCTCCCCTGCCCCTCTCTCTCTAGAGCAAAACATTTCCGAATCCTTATCTGTAATATCATTCTGTTAGAGATTTCAGGTGAATGCAAGGATCCAGCGTTTCCCTCCACCCATCCATCTTATAAATCTGTTGTAATTTCTTGCTAATGTCGATCTAAAACACAACTGAAAATAGCATATTCCATACTCAGTAATTTATTCAGGTAAATGTGCACGAACAGTGTCTAGAGCAAATAAAAGCTTGCTTGGGAACAGAGATGAGATGGGAATAAAGACAAGCCAGGATCAAGATGTAGAGGACCAAACAGGAGTTTAGATACCTGCTTAGTTGCTTGAGGCAGGGAAAATGGCTGCTAGAGTGACTAAAAGGAAACCACTTGGGAGAGGAAGTCCAGAGGCTGCAGAGATGGGATGAGTGACCTCTTGGCTGATGCCAAGGCTGTGTGTACTTTGTGTATTATCATTATCATCAGTGATGTACCAGAGTATTGCTAATTCTTCAGCTTGAAGAAATGGATTATGTAACAGGTAAATGAAGCAGATTTGCCTGACCTTTCTCTCTGTATAATTCTGTGATGTTGTTTTTTAATAGTTCACACATTTTTCCCTTCTGCCAGTCATAGGACAGAGTAAGTGGCTATGTCCTGCCCTGAATCCTCCCCCCTGCCCTGAACCCCACCCTGCAACCACCATTGGAGGTCAGGCTAGATTGATTTAAATCATGGGTGGGGAACCTCAGACCTGAGGCCCACATCTGGCTTTCCAAGGTTCCCCAGATGGCCTGTCCTTTCCCCTGACCCCATCCCCTTTCTTCCATGCACTGATCATTGGGTGGTTTCCTGGCTTTTGTTTAGTTTTTTCCCATTCTAAAGGATTGAAATGGTCCTCCTAAAGCTTTATTACTGACAGCGACAGCTTTAAGCTACAGTCAGGGCCAGAAATATTGGAGTTTTGGCAATTGGCCTCTGTACACCACCACATTGAAATTGAAAGGAAACACACCCAGATGGGAGCGAAGTTAGGACTCTCAGCTGTAATTCAAGGGGTTTGACAAAAGTGGGGCACTAACCATTCAGGAAGGACAGCCAGTGGCATACACACTCCCCATTGTTGGTGGCTCAAAGTAATGGAATGAATGGCTGACAAGCAGCTGCATGGCCAGGTGTGGCCTGTTTCCTGGGTACCCCATGACCAATCAAGTAGATGAAAGGCCTGGAGGTGGTTCTGAGTGTTACATTTGCATTTGGTAGCTGTTCCCTGGAACTTCCAACATGAGGTCCAAAGAAGTGTCCATGTGAGTGAAGGAGGCCATCATTAGGCTGAGGAAACAAAATAAATCCGTCAGAGAGACAGCAAAAACAGTGGGAGTGGCCAATACCACAGTTTGGAACATCCTGAAAAAGAAGGAATTAACTGGCAAGCTCAGCAACAGCAGAAGGCCTGGAAGACTATGGAAGACCACTAAAGTGGTTGACCGCAGAATTCTGCTCATGCTGAAGAGGAACCCTTTCACAACATCTAGCCAGGTCAAGAACGCTCTTGTGGAGGTAGGCATGTCATTGTCAACATCTACAGTCAAGAGATGGCTTTATGAATGTAAATGCAGAGGCTTCACAACAAGGTGCAGACCACTGGTAATGCTCAAGAACAGAAAGGCCAGATTAGCCTTTGCCAGCAAACACCTAAAAAAACCTGCCCAATTCTGGAATGAGATTCTTTGGACTCATGAGACCAAGATGAACTTGTGCCAGAATGATGGGAAGAGAAAAGTATGGAGAAGGAAAGGAACAGCTCATGATCCAAAGCATACCACATCATCTGTCAAACATGGTGGAGGCAGTGTTATGGCATGGGCATGTATGGCTGCCAATGGAACCGGGTCACTGGTGTTTATTGATGACCTGACTGCTGATAAAAGCAGCAGGATGAATTCTGAGGTGTATAGGGCTATACGTTCTGCTCAGATTCAACCGAATGCTGCCAAACTGATAGGACGCTGCGTCATATTGCAGATGAACATACAAAACATACAGCAAAAGCTACCCAAGAGTTTCTCAAGGCAAAGAAGTGGGCTGTTCTTCAATGGCCAGGTCAGTCACATGATCTCAACCCAATAGAGCATGCTTTTCACTTACTGAAGACAAGACTGAAGGCAGAAAGACCCACAAACAAGCAGCAGCTGAAGGCAGCTGCAGTAAAGGCCTGGCAAAGCATCTTGAGGGAGGAAACTCAGCATGTGGTCATGTCCATGGGTTCCAGACTTCAGGCAGTCATTGACTGCAAAGTATTTTCATCCAGGTATTCAAGGCGATCCTTAAGTTTGAAATGGTGTTGGTTTGTTCCATTACTTATGAGCCACCAACGATTGGGGGGGGGGGGTATTCCACTGGCTGTCCTTCCTGAATAGTGCCCCGCTTTTGTCAAACCCCTTGAATTACAGCTGAAAGTTCTGACTTCGCTCCCATCTGGGTGTGTTTCCTTTCAACTTCAATGTGGTGGTGTCCAGAGGCCAACTGCCAAAACTGTTATCCTTGTTCCAATATTTCTGGCCCTGACTGTAAAATATGCTAGTATTTTTTGTATTTTTGGTTCCCACCCCGTTGCCTTCAGCCCGGCCACAAACAGAATGTGGTCCCCAAGAGCTTCTCTGAAACTGCATTTGGCCATTGGGCTGAGGGAGGTTCACCACCCCTGGTTTAAATGTTGTCAAGGAAGTTTTCCATTTTTGTGTTTCATGAATTTCCTGAACAAGAGTATACGCTAACTAGTTGCTGTCACACTTCAAATATAGTGGCTTGTAATGAAATAGAGCCTTTATACAGCCTAGGAGCAGGATCCAAAAGCTCTGACCCTGCAACCCACATGCCTTTTGCACTGCGCAGTTAGCTACGCTGCGGCAGTTGTAATATTAATATGTTCTGCTTGGCTTTCGGACACTAAGCAAAAGTACACTAAGCAAAATCACTTACTTGGACAAGGGGCAATTTAGTACAGAGTTAGATGTGCTGGATTCTGGGCTGAGTACACAGAATGTTCCAGAAGCAAGACAGTAATTATTGAGCAATAGCATTCAATAAGAAACATATCCATGCTGTCAGTTTGAATCATAAACATTTGTAATTTGCTGCCTTAATAGTGTGCATGGCCCATTGCATCTTATCTGTAATAGAAGACAAATATTTCCCCCTTTGGCCAGAAAATCAAACTTTAATTCAGTGTGTCTGAGAGATGCTCATGAATTTGATTTTGAGAGAGAAATTCTGCACTAATCAGAACTTAATGCAAGCATGTTTTCTTTTAAACCAGGATATTTTTTTTTAAAAGCAACATTGAATATAACTGACACTTCTTTAAAAATGGGATTATTTGTATTTTAAAACAGTATATATAAGGGGATGTGTGGCCCTCCAGATGTTGTTGGATTGCAACTTTGAACAACCCTAGCCACCATGCCTAGTGGTGAGGGATGATGGGAGTTGCAGTCCAACAACAGCTGGAGGGCCACATGTGCCCCATTCCTCTTTTAAGAGAATGATGGTTTTGATTTTTAATCCACCCTGCCCAAAATCATTCTCATCCACAACTCAGGTGTCTATAAATTCACCAATTTCAAGCTTCTCTTTGCAACCCATAAGTGCCAGAGATACATTTTAATGATCACTGAGCTTTGTAAGAAGCAGAGTTCTGCTGCTTTCCTGCATTTCTGCAGAATTTATTTTATTATGACAGTTTATACTCTACTCTTCCACATGCAGCTAAGGCTGATTCCCAAAGAACAACGGAGAACGAATTGGGAGTTCGGCACCAGAGGTGTGATTCCAAGAACCACTGTGCTGGATATCCTGACGAGGCAGTGGAGTTGCCAGTTTTAGGGAGCAATCCTATGGCTGCTAGTTAGTGGCTAGACGGCCATAGGATATGTGGTTTTCTGGGAATCGACTTTGGAGCCCGCACTCAGAGGTTGGTTCCTGGAGACCTGACCTTCCCCCACCCTTCCAAGCTGCCTTGCAGGCAGCGTGGAACAGCCCCGCGCTCGGAAGAGGAGCGTGGAGCGGGCAAAATGGAGCATTCCGGGACGGGGAAGGCGGAAATGCCGGTACGACACAGCCTATGTGTCATCCTGGCAGCCTCCTCCCCTCCCCCGCCTTCCTGCTGCTAGACAGCCAAAATCAGCTGTCTAGCCACAAATGCAGGATAGGAGAAGCATGGAGGGAATGATCCCCTCTGCTTCTCCTGCAGTTCGGAGGTGGCCGCCTACCCCCATGGGATTGCACCCTTTATTATTTATTTATTACATTTCTTTATTGCCCAATAGTCCACGCTCTCTGGGCAGTTCACAAGAATTAAAACCCTAAAATACATGATAAAACATCACATAAAACCTTTAAAAGTTCAAAACAAAATAAAACCAGAGTAAAACCAGAAAAAGGAAAGATCTAAAAACATAACACACACTGAAAAACAAAACCGAAGAACCAAAAAGTTTTGAAATCTGGTGAGAGATTTAATCCATTCTTCATAGCACAAAACCATCTTTACATTTGCAGTCAACATGCGTTCATCCTTGTTCGCAATCCCAAAGAGCAGGGTGGGCAGATGGTAGAGTGGGAACTACTGTTGGATCTCTGGGTGGTTTGCTGGAGATAAACACGTGCTTCTTCTGATTCCCTATTTGTTTGATAAGAGGAAGAAAAATTACAAGTGTAAAAAACAAACAAACAGAAACTTCTGCCATGGCTGGTCCTTTGTTAATCACTTATCTCATAGCCTCAGTATTCCTTTCCTGTAAAAGACACGCATTCATTGGCTGCCTTTGACCATGTCTTTATGCATCTCTGGCCAGTTGTTTATGTGTAAAGTCCTTAATCTGTAGTAACTCGGTTGTATATGCAGGGCTGGTTATCCCAGTGGGATATAGTAGGTAATTGGCTGTACCCCCTGAGTCACCTTTTTGCATCTGTTTCACCCCTCCGCCACTATTTCACCTTGGTAGAAAGCCAAGGCAGTGACAGACAGGCTGTGAAAAGAGGGCAGATTTCAAGGTAAGCTTGTTGCTTTTTCTCTGTGGGAAACACTCAGTTTTGTCTGACTGTTGCATGTGTGTCAAATTGTTTTCACAGGGTGATACCGGTTGTGAACTACCAACCTATTGGTACTTTAGGGGAGTCAGTTGACTAATTTTGTAAGGGGAGGGGGGAGTGGCATGCATGATTTCTACAAGAAGGACACCTGGGTGAGTCCACCTGTGAACAAAGCTTGTTTTCAGAGCTCTTCCTAAAGAAGGGCTGGGGAAACTGACTGCTTTAATAAACAGCTGACATAACAGAAGTGGCAATAATCCTCCATTAAACATCTTTCAGCTGATGGGGCTCACGGATAATTGACTTTCCAGCAGGAATTACTGGCTCAAACTAAATCAGGCATTAGGGCAGCCTGCTGCTGTTTCGAAAAGGGGAATGTGGCTTTGCCTGACTCTGACAGGGGCTATTCATCTTGGTAATTCAGTGTATATGTCACTACCAGATGACACTAAGACTGTAGACATTAAAGTGGCTCTAATTAAAAACTGTTTTTGTTTGTAAATCTTTTCATGAATTCAGTGGCTTTTTATCTGATTTAAGATCCCGTGTGCTCACCACCAGATGGTGGGCGGGTGATCTGAACCAGCCGGTGATGTTTGACCTCACTCAGTTGGCTTTTTGTCTGTTGCCCAGGCTACCTTTACACTGTGATGTTTGCAGTTCAGATGGCTGCAGGATTTATCCTTCCATTCCCACAACCATTCGAAGCAAATGTTACTCTGCCATTTCCTCCTGATCTGGCAAACCCTTGGGATGATGAATTTCTAAGTGAAATGGATCCCAGTGGGAGGAGATCCTAGTGGGAGAACAACCACACTTTAATCCCATGAGATTCATGGTTTACATATCACAGAAGCAGGAACATGTTAAACATTGCATATAGTCACTTCTACTCCCATAATGTGGACCTTGCTGGGTTCCAGGTTATGACTTGGATATGAGGAATAGTGAGCGGGAGGAGAAAATGTCTTAGTGTTGTTCCATGAATGCTTATGCAGGAACTAGATTCTCTCTCGTTACTAGAGCGAGACTTCCCTCAGTGCAGTGCCTCAGTGTCTTGGGGGATTGCTTTACAGTATGAGAAAAACGAATTAAGGAAAATACAGACTGTACTGTATAAACTGTAGTGGGCCATTAAAAAGACCTTGGTAAGAGTTTGTGCAGAATCTTGCACAAGAGTGTTAGCAAACGGAAAAACTCTGGTTGTGGGATTGCTTTTCTTCTCACACAACACTCTTCCACTAAGTTGGAAACAACCCATCCATGATCAGAAGGGTGCCTTTGGATCCAGCTTTTAGTTCTGGGAGTCAGCGTCATTGGCTAGAATGTAGTTGTAGCTATTAGGAGGATTTCCTGTTTCTTCACTTGAAAGCTACCGCTATCATGACTGGCCCATTCATGTTTTACCTGCTGTCTCCTTTTAATCGCTGCCTCTTTTGGTTTTTGTTCATCCCCCACCCTTTAGAATGGGAGCCTGAGCTGGAGTGAAGAAGCTGACGGCAGCAGAGGAAGAGAGGTATCTCGAGACTTTGCCAAGGTCAGTACAATGACTTCAGTTTGATTGTATATTTGAGCCTAGTGGGAAACAGCATTTGAGTTGCTTTCACTGTACAAATTTTGCTTGAAGGGAGTTTCAAGATACTATCCCTATTGTTCTTTTAAAGTGCAAGGTGAGCCTGCCTACGACAAAATGAATGGTCCTTAGCAGAAGACATGGAATCCTTCCAGTCCTACGATGACTTGAGACCCTTGGCTGATCCATCCCTTATCCGAACAGTGCAATGCAGTAAAAAATGGGGGTGGGGACACAATTCTCTCCATTCATTCATTCATTCATTCATTCATTGCATTTCCATACCACCCAATAGCTGAAGCTCTCTGGGTGGTATACAAAGATTAAAACCTTAAAAATACATTATAAAAAGCATTTACATAGAAACATATGAACGGAGAGCGCACACAGACACACATATATCTATTCCCAGTTTTTATAAGCCAAGAGTGGCAAGGGTCCAAAGCAGAAATGGTGGCACAAACCTGTCCAAGCACTTTGTCAATGTCCTCAAGCGGTACCAGCTGAAACTCATCCAAGAAAACTAGACAAGGCTGTGCTCTGGATACCTCACCTGAGCCACCTGCTATAACACTGGAGCCTTAAGTCCAATCAACTCAGTCTTAGGGTGGTGGCCCTGGCCCTTGCATCCCCGCCCCAGTAGCAGCCCCCAAAAGGGTGACAGATAAAAACCTTCCCAAGCAACATGAACAACTGGCTCAAATCAGGAAGTAATCAGCCTAGGAGAGGGGTTTTTTTTCTCTCTTCAGCTCCAGGCAGGAGGTAGGTTCTCTCAGGCAGCTAAACGCAGTCCTGGGCAGGGCCAGTAAAATGGTAAGTTAGCCCACCTGCTTCCACAGGATGTCCTGGCTGTCTTCCTCTCTTGGTCCAGGGATTGAATGAATAGCCCCGCGTCTATCTCTTTGATTTCCTGGGAACCACCGTTCCGTACCCCTAAAGCATGTTATAGGTTTGAGGAGCCCTCTGGCTTCTCTTTCTTTGATTTGTTTTCTCCTGGCACAGGAGAATTATTTAAGCTAGAGTTAGGTGCCAGTTTCTAGTGCTTATTTGTCAGAACTCTACAGCAGAATGTCATTTTTTTATTCTGGAGCAATTATTCCATAATACATTGGATCTGTTTTAGAACCACTTCTATATTTTGAAAGTGAGGTAAGATGCCAGGGAAAGTGGAATGGATATTTTCCACCTAGATCTTGCAATTCCTTTTCGTCTCCATTTGTTATGGGGGCACAAATCCCAGCAGGAAAAATAGTGGCTGACATTCTGCTTGGTTCTCAGACTATCATGTCACTTGTATGTAAGTGATAGCTGAATTCTTTGCCAGTGGGCCCACAAATGCAGTTGCTAGTGATGACCATATCTTTTAGTCTGATGATCATTTGCCCAAGCTCAATGAGAGAGACAGGAATATAGGGAACTGCCTTGTACTGAGTCAGACCGTTCATAAATCAAGGCCACTAATGTTGATGCTGACTGGCAGTGGCTTTCCAGGGTTGAGTCAAGGATTCTTTGCTAGCCGTAGCTGGAGATGCCAGGGATTAAAGCTGGGACTTTCTGCATGCAAAGCATGTGCTGCTAAGTGGTAGGGAGTCCTCACTGATGGTGTCCTGGGCTTCAGAGGCTCTCAGAAATGGAAAGAGGGTGAGGAGGAGGGGCAGGGGTGACTACAAACAATGGTTGACTGTTAAAGCCATAAAGGGTTGACTATTAAAGACCCAAAGGGGGGACCCTTATCTGTTGAACATAAAACATTGATTTGCTGGTCTACTGAAACATCAAGTGTTGGTGGCAACTAAGTCTAAGGCAGCTGTTTGGAAACAACATTGCTATAAAATGGCTATCAGAATATTTATCTATGGGACACTATTTGCATAAAACAAGTTTTTCCACTGCTTATTTCAGAAGAAAATCATCCATTGGGCATTACCTTTTAGCAGCATCTAAAGACCCCAATTTTTACCTCTGTATGACTGTTTAGGGTCATTGTAGCTCCAGTGTTTGGAGGAGGGACGTAAGACGGTCACGGGGGAGCTGTATCTGTATTTATCTCTTCCGTACAATTAAGATGTGGCTCAGTGGAGTCATTGTTCTAAATATTGCTTTGCTTTTGATAAGGCCATGTTCCTTATAAAATTGCTAGCTTGTGGCTCTCCTCTTCTCCAGCCCCAAGCAATTGCATAGTTCCATCCAGCCCCTGCACCCATTTTAAAAAACCTAATACCACTCCAGCATTTCTGTCCAAAGAAATAGACCTCTAGGCTTCCACAATTGTTCAGCAACAGCTAATCTTTTATTCTCCAAAATGACTCTGGCTAAAATTGCCTTGATTTAGGCACTTCAGTCTGAAATCTGCTTGTAATCTTTTCTTGGTCTTTGATCTGAGTTGAGTTGCTGCTCTTCCACCATATGAGGCCCAAATTCACCATATACCTGTGTTGTCTTGTTTTCCCTTCCACACAAGGGCAAAGTGAGCTAAATTTTGCTTGCTTTATTCCCCAGTTGTATGAACTGGATAGTGACCCTGAACGGAAGAAATTCCTGGATGACCTCTTTGTCTTTATGCAGAAGAGGGGTGAGTAGAACTCATATCATGAACTTTATTTCAATAATCTGAAAAGGAGCAGTGGAGAATAGTGGGGTACAGGGGAAGAAAGAGAACCGGTACCTGCTGCTTCTAAGGTAGGAGGATATAAGACAGCACTCCATGAAGCAGTGCTTCTATTAGATACTTGACCAGAAGGACATTGCCAGTTCCCCTCTCTCCCATACTTGATTTGGAACCAAGTATTATAGAGCCATCAATCAACACTGCTTACCAGAACAAAAGGCAGCACCCTGTACTATAGAGGTGACAGTCTAAATTTTAACAGAGGGAAAGAGAAGGAGAGAGAAGGAAAGGAAGCAGCAAGAAAAACAAGAGATGAATATTGGCAAGTGCAATTACATATACTTAGGCTTTGTTAAAATTCACCCTAATTGTTCATCCTGTGCTAACCAAGAAGATGCAACAGTCTCCTAGCTGGATGTGCCTCACCACAAGATGCTAGTTCTTGTGGTAAAACAGATGCTGAAGAATGTAATAGCAAATGTTACAGATCCGAGAAAATGAGGCATTTAATGTGGCCAGCAGTGTTTTTCCAACAGTGTTGACAACTAAGAAATCTGTCGAGACTTTACAAAGATTGAAACAGGTTTTTCCACATCTTGGGGGTTTCAGCCTCCAAATGAGATACTATAAATAAATACAGTGAATCACCTCTCTGCTTAGTACCACTAAATTTGGAAGCATAAATATAACCTCTTCTAACCAGAGTGTGTCATTTGGTTTGCCACAAAATGCCAGATAGCTATGAAACCCTTAGCTCCAAATGGATTTCCGAAGTAGCCCTTCCTGCTGAACAAGCTGCTCCTTTTCCCAGGTAGTGCAATCTGACGTGTAGCAGGTATTGGGTCAGTGCAGGCTATTGAGTTTCAGATTGATCTTGGAAGCGTGATGTGAAAGGCAAACCACAGATTTTACATGAGCTCCCGAAAAAAGAATTGAGAATGAAAAGCTCTGGCCCTGGATACAATCCTTTGGCAGGCAATGAGTGTGTGTGCATGTGTGTGTGTGTGTGTGTGTGAGAGAGAGAGAGAGAGAGAGAGAGATGCCCTGCTGCATTAGGTTTAATGCAGAATGAATGTGCAGGCCTCTAAGCACAGCAGGTTGCCACAAAAGCAACTGCACCTGCAAGTGATAAAATGCTTCTTCAGTGGCAGTAATGATGGGAGAGTAGAGGAACGCTGTAACACTCTTGGGGAGAGGAGAGGAGAGGGTGGGATTGGCCCCTCTGTGACACCGAAATGGGTAAAGGAGAACAAATGGGTTAAGTTGGTCAGCTGTTAGCTTGTGCCTTTAAATTACAGGACTTGATTTCAGACATGTGAAAGCTTCATCTCTCTCTTGGGCTAGCCTGAAGATGAAAGCTTGCCTTTGGTTTAGTGGCTTAGTCACTTCTGCAAAAGAAGGCAGGTCAGTTTTGTAGCCCATGAAAATTTGCAGAAAAGAAAGCTGCTCAGGCTTCTTCCTTTTAATATTGTGTCAAGTGGGTTTTTTTAGGGTAAAAGATCTTAGCTTACAATCCTCTTTTAATATTAAAAAATAAAATAAAATAAACATATTATGACCCTGGCTTTTGAGGGTTGGCTTTGCTGAGATCCTCTAACAGTAATTTCCTCTAAGCTTGAGCTCTAGTTCAAAGCATGAAGTTGATAAATAATCAGTCTGATCTATTTATTATTTAAAAAGATTTCTGTCCCATTTTCAGCTTCTGAAGAAACAGTTACAGCAGTTAACGTAAATGCCAAATAAAGCAAACAATAAAATAATAAATTAAAATATAACAAACACCATAAAAATAGCCCATACAGCCGAGAGCCAGGGCCCCAGATTTCAGCAGACAAGCCATTAGCTTGCTTAAATGTTATGGTCTTCAGTAGATGATGAAAAATTGGTAACAAGGAGCCGAACAGATCTCCAGGGTCAGGGAGTTCCACAACCTGTAAAATTAGTCTTGGGTTAAAGTTGCAAGCTTTGTGTTAAACACTTTGGCTTTCTTTTCCATTCTGCAATGGGTGCTGTATCAGAACATCTCTAGACTATTTAGAAACCTCCTGAAATTGAGACAGGTCTTCTGCAGATGCAGAAATGATGCTATGTAGAGAGGGTCACTGTGTGTGACTTCTCAAACTGAAGGCGACGGTACTAGATTGCAACTGGCATTGCAGCCAGAAAAACTGTTTTGTTCATTTAAGTGCCTCCTTTGTGAAGATCTCATAAAAAGCTTCTGATTGTACCACTCTGCTACCGCTCAAGGTTTCTACGTGACCTTAGTTTTCCCAGATGGCTTGTCCATTCTGGGTTTGATGTGTGTATATACATAGAAGAGGCTTTGTAAGCCAAAGCGTGTGGTTTTAATGTTTTCCTGCTGTTGTATGCCTTATCTGCATGTTTTCAGATGTGGAAAAGCTTGCAGAAAATACTGATATTGATGAAAGCATTTTGCAGGGGGTTCTTTTATCTACAACCAGCAGTGGTGCTTATCAAGCCTATCTGGGGAATACCCTTAACAACTCCCCCATTTTTTGCCACCTCACCACTTAGTTTTTGTTACCTGAAGGATATCCTAGAGTTTGAATAAAGCCAAATATGATATTTCTGTCTTTCAGTTTGTTGGTAAAGAAAGTGAACTAACAGTATTTTTGCTTTAATTGTGCCATACAAACTCCCCATAATGGTGTTGTGAACCTGAGAAGAGCTTTGTGCGTGCGTGCGTGCGCGTGTGTGTGTGTGTGTGTGTGTGTGATAGAGAGAGAGAGACTGACTGACTGACTGACTTTCTGTTGCTGGTCCCAGAGGAGATTAACGATGAGCAAATAATGAAACGGTACTTGGATCGCTTGAATTCAAAGTAGTGCATTTCTGTGCCCATTTCTATGCACTCCAGAACACTGTAAGATGCATATTTATTTGCTGCTTGAGGCAGTTTCATCCATGTCATGAGCCTGGGGTATTTTTGGTTCCATGGAAAGGGTAGGGAAAGAGTACTAATGAAAAGGAAGAGGCTTCTTTGACTGTTTAGTCCCCGTTATTGATTGCTTCTTCGTCTCTGTTCTCGGAGCATGCTATTCTATTATGCTTCCACTTATAGAGCCTTCTGTGGCATGGCTATACGGAATTTGGAAAGGAAGGCATTGACTGCTTTAAAGAGAATTGGCTGTTAAGTGTGTTGACTGCTGAGAGGACTTCAGCTTTCAGATACCTTAATTAAGTTGGAGGATCATTTCTTTTAGCTATGATGATTCAGTCTGGGAGGAATTAAGGAAAAGACACGGTGACTTTTTGTAAAACAGGCTTGTCCTCCTCTGGAAAAAGAGTAAAAAGGTCAATGTTGAGTCTCTCACTGAAAGAACCTTCTACAACCACAGAGACATGCCAGACCCTTTCTAGTGTGTGAATTAGGCTTTTTAAAAAGCCAAGTAACAGACATGGGCTCCAGGGTGGATATCGATGTTCTGTATTGTTTCCGGTGGAAGAACCTCAATTTCAATAGATTTACTATTATTCAGAACTCTCATCAGTCAAGGATCTGCCACTGATGTGCAATTTTTAAGATTCTGGCAAGATCCTTTCTCCCAAGTATAGAGAAGGGTGGGAAAAATGTTCCAGGCTTTGAGCTGAGGCTCAGAAAGCCACAAGATGTCTCACTCGTTTTTGAACCTCTGCAAGGCTTGGTATGACATTGAGAAGCCCCCAGCTGGGGAGGAGGCAGGTGCTTGGCTAGTTCTTGGGATGCCTCCAAAGTGCAGTGTGATGTTAAGACTTTGTCCTCCCCAGTGGAGGGGCTGAATTGGCAAGTATACCTTGTCATTTTTTAAGGCTGGCTACCTGTGGGCCCCTGTTCATAAGACAAACCTGGATTTATCTGGGTTCCCCCCATAGTGAAAATCATAGAATCATAGAATAGTAGGGTTGGAAGGAGCCTACAAGGCCATCGAGTCCAACCCCCTGCTCAATGCAGGAATCCAGGTCAGAGTATCCCCGACAAATGGCTGTCCAGCCTCGTCTTGAAGGCCTCCAGTGTGGGAGAGCCCACCACCTCCCCAGGTAATTGGTTCCATTGTCGTATTGCTCTGACACTCAGGAAGTTTTTCCTGATGTTCAGCCAGAATCTGGCTTCCTGTAACTTGAGCCCATTATTCCGTGTCCTGCACTCTGGGATGATCAAGAAGAGATCCTGGCCTTCTTCTCTGTGACAACCTTTCAAGTACTTGAAGAGTGCTATCATATCTCCCTTCAGTCTTCTCTTCTCAAGGCTACACATGCCCAGTTCTTTCAGTCTCTCTTCATAGGGCTTTGTTTCCAGTCCCCTGATCATCTTTGTTGCCCTCTGAACCCTCTCCAGTTTGTCTGCATCCTTCTTAAAGTGTGGTGCCCAGAACTGGACACAGTACTCCAGATGAGGCCTAACCAGTGCTGAATAGAGGGGAACTAGTACTTCCTGGGATTTGGAAGCGATGCTTCTATGAATGCAGCCCAAAATAGCATTTGCCTTTTTTGCAGCCACATCACATTGTTGGCTCATATTCAGCTTGTGATCGACAACAATTCCAAGATCCTTCTCGCTCGTAGTGTTGTTGAGCCACGTATCCCCCATCTTGTAACTGTGCATTTGGTTTCTTTTTCCTAGGTGCAGAACTTGGCATTTGTCCCTATTAAATGCCATTCTGTTGTTTTCTGCCCAGCGCTCCAGTCTATCCAGATCACTTTGAATTTTGTTTCTGTCTTCCAAAGTATTAGCTATCCCTCCCAATTTTGTGTCATCTGCAAATTTCATCAGCATTCCCTGCACCTCCTCCTCCAAGTCATTAATACAAATGTTGAAGAGCACTGGGCCCAGGACTGAGCCCTGCGGTACCCCACTCGTTACCTCTCCCCAGCTTGAGAAGGTCCCATTGATAAGCACTCTTTGAGTCCGATTCTGTAGCCAACTGTGGATCCACCGGATCGTTGTTTCATCTAGCCCACTTTGAGCTAGTTGCTCATCAGGATATCATGGGGCACTTTGTCGAAAGCTTTGCTGAAGTCGAGGTATATGATGTCTACAGCATTCCCACGGTCTACAAGGGAGGTTACTTGATCAAAAAATGAGATCAGATTTGTCTGGCAGGACTTGTTTTTGACAAATCCATGTTGGCTTCGAGTAATCACGGCATTGTTGTCAAGGTGCTCCCAGATGGATTGCTTTATGATCTGCTCCAGAATTTTCCCAGGGATTGATGTCAGACTGACTGGTCTGTAGTTCCCAGGTTCCTCCTTTTTACCCTTTTTGAAGATAGGGACAACGTTAGCCCTCCTCCAGTCATCTGGCACTTCCCCCGTCCTCCATGATTTTTCAAAGAGAATAGACAGCGGTTCTGAGAGTTCTTCTGCCAGTTCCTTTATGACTCTAGGATGCAGTTCATCTGGCCCTGGAGATTTGAACTCATTCAAAGTAATGAGGTGTTCCTTGACCATATGCCTGTCGATCTCAAGCTGCAATCCTGCCCCTTCAGCCTGTACTTCGTCTTTGCCAGGGGGGTCATAGACCCTCTTTTGGGAGAAGACTGAGCCAAAGTAGGAATTGAGCACCTCTGCCTTTTCTTTGTCATCTGTTATCATTTTTCCATCCTTATTTAATAGCTGAACCACCATTTCTTTCCTCTGCCTTTTACTATGCACGTAGCTGAAGAAAGCCTTTTTGTTGTTTTTAACATCCCTTGCTAACCTCAGCTCATTCTCAGCTTTAGCCTTCCTGACGCCATCCCTGCAATTCTGTGCTATCTGCCTGTACTCTTCCTTTGTTACTTGGCCTTCTTTTCACTTCCTATATGTGTCCTTTTTTGTTTTCAGGTCATCCCTAAGCTTTTTGTGAAGCCACATTGGCTTCTTCTGTTGTCTTCCACCTTTTCTTCTTGTTGGAATTGTTTGTGATTGTGCCTTGAGAATTTCCTTTTTTAAAAGCTCCCACCCATCTTGGACTCCTTTTCTCGCTAACATCGCTTGCCATGGGACCTTACTGATCATTGTTCTGAGTTTATGAAAATCAGCTTTCCTAAAATCCAGGGTACGCATTTGACTACACTCGGCTTTTGCTTCCCTTAGAACCAAGAGCTCAGGTACAACATGGTCACTTTCCCCCAGAGTTCCTGTAACTGCTACTTTATCCACTAAGTCATCTCTGTTGGTTAGGATCAAGTCAAGGATAGCCGATCCTCTAGTTTCTTCCTCTACTTTCTGTAGGAGGAAGTTATCCGCCACACAAGTCAGGAATTTCCTGGAGGGGCCATGTTTTGCAGAATTTGTCTCCCAACAAATATCGGGGAAATTGAAGTCCCCCATTACTACTACATCATGCTTCCTTGAAACATTGGCTATTTGCTTTTCAAAAGTTTCATCCTTGTCTTCTCCTTGATTGGGTGGCCGGTAGTAGACTCCGACCACCAGGTTCCTTTTATTCTTTGCTCCATTTATTTCAACCCAGATGCTCTCGATGGGGCTACCAAGCTCCTCCTCCTGTATTTCTGTGCAGAGATATGTATTTTTCACATACAGTGCAACCCCACCTCCCTTTCTGTTCCTCCTGTTCTTTCTGAACAAGTTATATCCTTCAATTGCTGTATTCCAGTCATGAGAGTCATCCCACCAAGTCTCAGTTATACCTATCAGGTCATAATTTCCCTCTTGTATTAAGAGTTCAAGTTCGTTCTGTTTGTTTCCCATACTCTGGGCATTAGTATATAGACATCGAAGACCATGTGCTTCATAGTCTGGCTTTCTTCCTACATGTGTCTGAAGACTATTATTGGGCGCTATCAGAGTTGTTCTCTCCATTGCAGTGCATGCGCCTATGTCCATTGTTACCCCCAACATTACATCTCCCTTCCCCGTAGAATTCAGTTTAAAGCCCTCCTGATGAAGTTCTTCATGCTGTGGCCAAACACATTCTTCCCAGCCTTTGTGAGGTGCAACCCATCCCTAGCCAACAGCCCATCTTCCAGGAAGTATAGCCCGTAGTCCCAGAATCCAAATCTCTCTCGTCGGCACCACCTTCGTAGCCAGTCATTCACCTGGAGTATTTTTCGTTCCCTTTCTATCCCTCTTCTAACTACTGGAAGGATGGATGAGAAAACTATCTGGGCCCCAAAGTTCTTGAGTTTCCTTCCCAAAGCTTCAAAGTCTGACGTGATCTCTTCGTAGCTCCGCTTGGCGGTATCATTTGTTCCCACATGGATGAGAAGAAAGGGATACCTGTCAGTGGGCTTTATGAGTGCAGGCA
Organism: Heloderma suspectum; assembly: GCF_057233095.1. Taxonomy (NCBI): domain Eukaryota; kingdom Metazoa; phylum Chordata; class Lepidosauria; order Squamata; family Helodermatidae; genus Heloderma; species Heloderma suspectum. The sequence continues at coordinate 13,093,422 of NC_139468.1, forward strand.
ACCTTTCAGTCACGTCTCTAATCTGTCCTCCCGGGAAACAACATACCCATGTACTCCATGTACAAATAGCTGTTATGGGTTGGATCCAGGTCTAGTATTGCTTAGAGCAGACCCATTCAAATCAATGAGACAAGTACGTCATGAGTGATTTAAGTGCTATTGATTTTAATGCATCGACTCTAAGCATGACTAAGTTTGAATTCAACCCTATGTGTCTGAATGTCTGTTCAACCAAACTTCATTCCCTTTAAGATAGATAACATGAAAGTACCGTACTTCCTTTTTGCTAGGAATGCCTGTAACACTTTTCCCTCCCCGCTTACAGGCAGATGGCTTCTGCTCAGACACTTCACAGTTGGTATGTTTGAGCAACTTAATTTTTGGCACTTGGACAGTGTTATGAGTTCCAGAGAAGGTAACCTATTGGCTTACATATCGTTAGAAGTCTTTGCTTTGTACCTGAAGTAAATGGACTCAGGCTGCCCATATATAAGCCTTAAAACATCAATGGATCTGCTTTAAGTCCCCCCCACACACACCCTTCTTCCTGGAAAACTGTGTTTCTACTTCAGATTTCACTGGGGAAGGGGAGTTAGTTCAAGGGTCAGAGGGGTGAGAACCCCACCAGTAGCAGAGCTGTTGAACATCTGGTAAAGAAGTTGTGAGTGCAAAGTATATTAAACCCAGCTGTGCCAGTAGCTGTTGAGCGACTGAACACTAGTGAGGCTTAGCATGACGAGGAGCAACCTCCATGAGAACTTGCCCAGGGATTAACACTGGGATACAATGGCTCTATTGGGCCATAGGAGATCCAGCGGCGGGGATTGGATGGCTGCCATAGCAAAAGCAGGGTGCACATGCTCATTAGGCTCCCTTCAGTTTGGCAACTAGTGTGATAAAAAGCTGTGATCTGTCAGTCTTGGCATTGTTCGGTGATGTGGGGGAAGCCAAATTCAATGGCATTTCCATGGGCGCAGATAAGAACTGGGCCTCTTGTCAAATAGAACATGATTAATTACCTTCCTTCCCAGCTCCCGCTTTGATAACCACGTGTGATGTTCCGCAGGCTCGCGGATCAGGTAATGGCTATTGCATTGGGAGGTGTGAATACCCACTGTGGAAATAGACAAGAGGGTTGGGGGTTGGGATAAGCAACGCAGGCTGAATGGGGGAAAGGAGGTGGGAGGCAGAGAGGGCTTCTTTCTATGCGGGCTGTTTATTTCATATTAACTTTCAAATGAGACCTAAGGGCAGAGCAAGTATCATTTTGCTTTTACAAAATGATGAACAAAGAACCTAGCAATGAGCACCAACCCCCCGATCTCATTTCTGTTTCCTCTTTTGCCTGCCAAAGTCTCCAGGGTTGGTGGTCCTGCATGACTAGATGATGGCCTTTCCTTCATGGCCTCCAGTCACTTCCCCTAAATACCATGTATCTGCTTGTTACCTCAGTTGCCCATGTGTGGACCCAGAAGGTGACAAATTGAGGAGAGCTATGTTAGGAAAGGGTCTCCATTGAAGTGGAAAAGCCCTACCTTGGAAATGACCCATGCCTCTCCTAAACCTGAGGCAGGTCAAGATTGTGCATGCACACTGCTGCTCGTGTGTCTAGGGAATGTAGCGTAGGCGTTGGCCATCAGGCCACTGGGGTAGAGAGTTCTGATAACTGAGGAGAAGGTAGTGATTGGATTGGGACCAAGGTTAGCTAAGCATGCTGCCTTGTCTTGGCTCTCTTTTTTTATATATAATTTTTATTTAAAAAAAAGAAAGAAAAACACAACAACAACATAAACACACAATACACATACACTAAAATATCTCTTAAGATTGTAAAATATCTACCTTTGGTTCCCCTTACACAACAAATGCTTATTATTATTCTCTAGTCCGTACCTTAGTTGTATATCATACATTGAGTTCACAGACATTATTTATTTATTTATTGCATTTATACCCCGCCTTTTTTCCTCTTGCAAGGAACCCAAGGCAGCTTACATTATCCTCCTCCTCTCCATTTTATCCTCACAACAACAACCCTGTGAGGTGGGTTGGGCTGAGAGTCTGTGACTGGCCCAGAGTCACCAGTGAGCTTCCATGGCTGAGTGGGGACTAGAACCCGGATCTCCCAGCTCCTAGTCCAACACTCTTGCCACTACACCACACTGGCACATTATCTCATTTCTGTCCTAATTTTAACAACAGCAAAAAAGAGAACCATCTCAAAGTTCAAAATCCACATACATAGATATCATTTTTCACTATTTCTTGTACAAATTCTATAAAAGGTTTCCAATCTAACATAAATTTAGTTATTGACCCTTCTTTAATTATAATAGTAAGTTTTGCCATCTCTGCCAGCTCCATCGTTTTCATGATCCACTCGCTCACAGTTGGTATTGTTTCATTCTTCCACTTTTGTGCATACAATAACCTTGCAGGCATTGTCATGTAGAGAAAGAGGGTTCCCCTCTTCTCTTTTTGTGTTTATCTGTTAGTCCCAATAAAAAAGTTTCTGGCTTTAACTTTGTCTTGGCTCTCTAAACCAGGGCTCCCCAATGCAGTGCCTGTGGGGACCTCCAAAGGTGCCCACAAAGCTCTCAACTCCCTGCCCCCTTCCCAAAAATGTTTTAAATAAAAACGTTGGAAAATGTTAGGGTACTCTTCTTTTTCTACCCTTCTAGCCGCTAGCCTTGTTCTTTTTCTCCCTTCTTCCCCTTTGCCTTGCAATTTCCCCCTTCCTCCCAGCCTCTAGCTTTGCCATTTCCCTCCCACCTCTTTACCTTGCTGATTTCCCCCCTCTCAGCCTCTAGTCTTGCTTGATCTCTCCCTTCTATGCCTTTGCCTTGCTGTTTCCCCCTCCTTCTCAGCATCTAGCCTTTCTCTTTCTCTCCACTCTATCTCTTTGCCTTGCTATTTCCCTCTCCCTCCCAATCTCCAGCTTCACGATTTCTCTACCCACCACGACCTCTTTAGCTGACATTTGACTACCCAAGCCTCCATGCCAGCCATTATGTGACCAACCACACTCTCTGTGGGAGCCATTTTGTGGTGGCACCCACAGCAGTTTCTCAAATTCCCAAATGTGCCAAAGGGTCCCAAAAGGTTGGGGACTCCTTGAGCTAAATTAATAATTGCCCCAGCAACTAGTCTTCAAGGAACACTGCTTCTGAACCAGGGGTAGGCAACTTGCTGTCCTCCAGACATTTTGGTCTACAAATTCTGTCAGCCCCAGCCAGCATGGCCAGTGGTCAGGGAGTATAGGAATTATAGTCCAAAACACCTGGGGGGGGCAGCTTGTTTCCCCATGCTTAGCTACCGTGGCTAATAACCCATGGGTCAACTTGTCTTTCTTATCATCGCCTAGTTATTATGATGTCCTTCTAAGGAGCTCAAGACAGCATGCAGAGCTTCCATCCCCCAGTTTAATCCTCACAATCCTATGTGGTGGGTTAGGCTGAGAGGCCATGGCTGGCCCAAGATCTCCCAGTGAGTTCTATGGCAAAGTGGGGATTTGAACCTGGTTCTTGCTGGCCCTGGTCACAACACTCTTAATCACTGCACCACAATGGCTCTCAAAATGGTCTAATCCCATTTTAATGCTGCCACCACCACCTCTTGTATCAGTGAGTTCCATAATTTTCTTAATTTTGCCTCACCTCTGCAGGCAGTGTTAACCAGGTATGCCTCAGTGGGAGATAAAAGGCAGAATCGGAAGGCAATCTCCACCATTCCCTGTAACAGCATCAGCAACATCACCTTAGAGTTTTTCTGTCAAGGTCCCAGCCCTGGTAGGTTTTGGATGGGGTTCGTGTATGTGTGCATACATGTGGGTGCCATCCAGTGTCCAATTTTATATTGTCTGAATGGAGTCCCAGAGAACTCCATTCATCACTCCCAGTTATAGGCATTTTGTCATCTTGAGTTCTGGGCTCAGAAGTAAAATGCCCTTTAGTCTTCTGTGCCTGAAAGCAGACTCCTCAGGCTGCTGTTTATTATCTGTGTCCGAGGCTACGTCTGATTTTGATTACCCTGTATCAGAGGTGAGGTAGCTTGGGATTGTGGGGCAGCAGGGGTGAAGAGGTGTGTGTGTGTGTGTGCGCTCAGTTAGTGAAAAGGGGAAATGCATACAGAAACTGAGAGCAGAGGAAATGGCCCTCCCCTTTGCCTGCATGGGTTTGGGCCTTCCATCTGCATAGCTGCAATCTAAGGGGTTCCTGTGCGCTCTCAGAATAGGGAGAGACTGGAAAGTACAGTAAAAACGAGTTTGCCATCAAAAGGCAACAAGTCTTATGCCGTGCCCCCGGTCAGTAACCTTTCCCTCTGGAATTCTCCCCTCTGACCCCCAGATCATTAATCCCCACACTGCCAGATGACAGTAATCCATCATGGACCCTGACAAGCCTTGCAGCCGGCTGTGAAAGGATCTGCTCAGCCTCTGCTTCTCTCTGTCCCATGATGCTCGTTTTTCAGCCTTCCTGTTCAGCACCGAGGGCTTCAATAAAGACTTATCGCCTTTCCCTTCCTACCAGAAGGCTGGCGGGGAAGCAGGGGGGAGGACCCGACATGGGACCTTTCCACACTTATGGTGTGTGTTTATTTCTCTCAGTCTGCACCTGTGAAAGGCGCTTGAGTGCCTAAAATTCACAGGAATGAGAAATTCAGGCTGCTTTTCCTTGCTACCTTTCTCGCTGTTTCTCTCTCTCTCTCTCTCTCTCTCTCTCTCTCTCTCTCTCTCTCTGTGATTATGAAAATACTCAACCTATAAAAATATAAGGTTTCTGTCCTGCCTTTCAGACAAAGCATCCATAGTGGCTAACAATATACATTCTAAATTAAATAATTTTGAACTACAACAAAAAATATTTTAAAATAGCAAAAACAAATAATTTAAATAGTTTAAAACAACAAAAACAGTAACAATAAAACAACAAAGTATTGTGGAATCTTAAAGACTAGCATGTTTGTTATGGCATAAGCTTTCATGGACTAGAATCCAATTCATAAAATTCATGAAGTGTTAGCCTGGGTTACAAGGAAGTGTCTGTTAAGAAGGTCGTTCTCACTATCTGTGCTTTCTGCATTTCAGTTCCCTTTGATCTGTTTGCTGTTCCCTCCACAGCCATGTGTATGTATATATTTGTAACTCAAGATAACACTTCATGTGTCTGATAAAAAGCTTATGAAAGCTTATGGCATAGTAAATTAGTCCTTATGGTGCCACAAATCTCTTTGTTGGCTATCCCTCTGGGGAAAGCAGCAATAAAAGCAGTGAAAAAGTAAAAATAACGCCAATCAGCAGTTTGAAAGCTTGGGAGAATGAAATTGTCTTCACCGCTGTCTCCAAAAAGCTAGGGAAGCAGGCCCTGGTGAAGGGTCTCTGGGAAGAGTGTTCCTCAGCCAGTGTGCCGCCACTGAAAAGGCCCTATTTCTGGTCAGCTATCCCACCTATGAAGATGGGTGCACCTGGAATGGGGCTTTGGATGCAAGTCTTAAAGAATGAGCAGTGCTGTATGCACTCTGTGCTTCAATTTTTAAAAAAATTCTACACCAAGGAAAGCTGTGGTCTGTATTAATGCTAACTAATAAAATATGTATGTATGTATTTATTTGTCCTGATTGTGCTAGTCATGAGAGCAGCAAAATTTGTGTAAGGATGTTGAATCCTCAATCCCCCTCTGGTTTCTTAGATATTATTAGGTGGTGATTGGTTGGACTTTGTATACTACTTTTCAGCCCTGGGGCCCCCAAGGCAATGAACAACATATTAAAACACAATAAAAACAACCCCCCCACCACTATGAAATAGCTGTGGGCCGCCTGTGGGAACATGGACATTGGCAGATTTCCAAGGATGCCAAACCCTGATGCCAGCCCTGGGTGCACTACAAGTATTCAAAGAACTTCACCAACATTATCTCAGTAACCCTTACGACACCCCTGTAGGAGAGGCCAATTTTCTTACCCTGGCATTGCAGATAAAGGGCTAAGAGAGTTGTGGCTTTAACGCCACCTAGTGAGTTCTTGTTTCAAGTGAAATTCGAGCCAGGGCACTTCCTGGCTTGCAGAGTTAGCCACTATGCTTCACTATTTATTTCTGCCATTTATACTGCACACTTAAATGGCCAATCAGCATTCTCAGGGCAGTTTACAAAAGAATACAAATGCAGATGTTTGAAAACGCACACAAATAAAACAGCATAATGCAGGCCAATTAAAAAAAACAGCCTCCAGTCAATAAACACAACCACTTAAAGGAATTACAAACTTTAAAGAACCATTTCTTCAATCACATCTAAGAAGGTGTTTAACAAAGGGTAAAGACTTGTTCAGCATGCATCTCAAGTTTTGCTGCTCTGGTTGACACTGGGTGCAGGGGATAGCTGCTTGAGAATCCTGCAAAGGTCAGTGCAGACAAACACAAGATTTCACTTCTGGCATGGCAGTGCAGTTGCTGCTCTTTGGGGCACTTGCCATTTGTCAGTCTCTGCTGCATGTAACAGCAGATATCTATCACTGACTGGACATAGGCTGGGAGCTGACACACACAGGACTTCTCAGGCTATTTTCCTGTAGCTACCATGCACCTGGTGGCTATAAGAATTGCCCTTCAGCGCTACTGCTTACTTTTCCAAGAAGCATTATCACTTGCCTCCCCTTTCACTCTCTGCTTGCCCCATCTGGTCACTGGATCAAGCTTGCTTAGTGATAAGCTAATACCATTCGCTAAATTGGATTGGGAAGAGTGGGTGGGTGATTAGCCCCACAGGAGGCCTCGGGGAGCATAAAAGTGCATTACTGCACACGCAAACTCTACATTCTGGGCTTTAATCTTTGTTAGCTTTTTCACACATCCAGCTCTCTCTTGCTTTCTTGTGGAGAACATTCACAAGGGCAGAAGGGTGGCACCCATCAATGAAAGGACGCTCGCTCGCACACACATATTTACATTAATCTACTTCTGCTATGAAAGTAAGAGAAGGCCAGGATCGCCCTTGGTCCTCAACAGCAGGCATGATAACCTGCGCCCGGGGAAGGTCATTACGCTAATTAAGTGGCTTGCAACCGACATGTGGGGAGGGAAAATAAGCCACCCTGGCTTATTTTCTCTCTGTGAACATGCAAACCTGCCCATTGTGCATAAAGCATTTGAAACACGGAATAGCGTTATATAAACACTAACTACTACTATTATTTATTATTTCTGATATTATTGTGGTTCTGATGTATGGAAATGTAATGATGGGAATATTTCCTCAGGTACACCTGTCCAGCTCTTAGACATTAAAAAATATGGAGCGCAAAAAACAAAAGAGAATTCCAGAGAAGAGTAACATTGGTCAATAGGCGTGTTTCTTATCCTGGGCAGAGCAGCAAGAGAATCCTAAGGCTCGTGAATGTTTTCTGCTACGGAGTCGAACAACGGTTTACAGGAAATCTGTCCTATGGGCAGCATCTGTCATGTTTGGTTGGGGATTTCTCGCCCTTTCCTGTCAAACTGGCCCTCATATGTGATCTACCCACTGTGGCATTTCCTATTTGGCCTTGCATGTCTGTTTTTAAGATTTCATTGGCTAAATTTGTTTATAGTGTACTAAAGAAGAAGCAAATTGTGAAGTGATAAAGTAGCTTAAAGTGTCACTGTCCGAAGAGAGGTTTTCATAAAGAGGCATAATTCTTTAGGTTGTAAAAACTGAAGTCATCATTCAAATCAGCAGTACTTTTTGTGACTTTTTAGCTTATTTTTGTTTACCTTGAGCAAATAAAATGAGGGTTGAATGCTTTGTTCGGTTTGCTTGATGTAAGGCTTTAGCTGAATTAATGGGAAGCAGATTTTATCTAACAGTGCTTAGACCAGGTCTGGGTAATCTTTTTTTTTTCCTCCAAGGGCTACATGCGGAGGTGGGACAGAGGGCACATGCCAGCAGTGGGTGGCACCTGAGCTGCCCTTGCCTCCCCCCTCTGCCAATCAGCTGGGAAGTGAGAGAGGTACATGATGGGATCACTGAAATCCCATATCATGTGCTGCCCAGCTGACTGGTGCTAGGAAAAGCTGAAGAGTGCACCGACCTGCACGCTCCTCAGCTGTTCCCAGCATTAGTCACCTGAGGAGCAGCGAGGTGTCTTGGTGGGCTGTATGGAGGTTGGCCATGGGCCATGTCATGTTCCTCTTCCTTTGCAATCAACACACTCCAGGAAACAAAGCTCCAGGCTAACACTACTTTATTGGTTAACGACTAGCTTCATTAAAACTGCAAATTCTAGGAAACTCTCAGACTGCAATGGACCAGCTAATCCACACATCTACAAATATCAATAGAGATACAAAGTGGACATTAGGAAAGTTGCCAGCAGACTGGGCAAGAACTTCATGGCCAGACTTGCTTGGCAGTGATCCCCCTCCCTTAGGGTGGCTCCCTCCTGTGTTGGCTTCCACGAGTGGCCAACCTGGTGGAGCATCTGAGCCCTGCCCCTAACCTTTCTTGCTTTGCTCTGCAACGGACCCTAGCATCCCTCAAGTCACGCCCCTCACCCTCCTCTCCCTCCGAAACTTGAGCTCTCATGGTGGAGGAATGGGGGAGCTGTTCAGGCTGGGCCATCTGTATGTCATGGTGTTGGGAAGAAAGTCTCTCTGTATCTGGGCTCACTGGGGAGGTTGCTTCACCCTTTTCTGGCTGTTCCTATTCTGAATCTGAGCTGCCAGACATCTCCACATGCTCACATTCTTTCCTGGCAGGGCACGTGTGGTCTGCAGGTTGCCCGTTGCCCGTCTGTAGTTTACCCTGAAAAGCAAATATATTTGTTTTTGATGCTGTTTTTTTTTTTGCTTTGGTGTGTTGTAATAAAGATGGCCTTTTTAAAACATCTTGAAATTAAATGTCAGATAGCTTCTACCAGTTTTCTCCATTTCCTTGCATGTTCTCTGGCACCAGCATGGCTGCTAAGACTTTGGCCAGCAATTGTTTTAATTGCATTCTGTTGGAGAGTAGACGTTAGCTCAGAAGGAATTCTAAACCAGGGCTTAGCGTTGTGCGAATGAGCAGTGCAATCCTGGCATGAAGCAAACCAGAATTTGCCATTTTGTACTAACTGGCAAACTATGGCTTCCTTCAAACTAGGATGGAAGGGAGGGGATCTCCATGTGCGAGGGGAGGAGGAAGTCTATGAGCCTGAAGGTGCCCACTGCTCATTCAGGTAACACCAAACCATGGTTTGGTATAATTTCTGAACCACCCCTCAGCTTTCCTAATGCTGTGGGGTTTGCTAGGTGCCAAGGAGTCTCTTCCATACAAATACTCCAGTTAAGAGTTGGGCCTAACTACCTGCATGTAAGTTTCTTGACACCTTTTTATAAAAAGTAAAGCCAAAAGGACGGGAGTGGATTTAAGCTTTTTCTCCGCCTGTCAGTTGTTAACTATAAATCTCTACCCACCCACCCCATCACTGGTACAGTGGCATGCATTGAACACGCAGTCAAACATGAGAGAAAACCTGCTGGAGCAGGGAAGTTCATTTAGTTTGAGTCCTTACTGCCTTGTAGTGTTCCTCTAACTATTATGTATGTGTTTTGCTTGAATACCTGTGACTTTTTTTAAAAAAGCACCCGGCCAAGTTTTCTGTGGATTGAGCTATCTGGCATGCAAGGGGTTTCGTTCATTGGTGAGGACATTGCTGTGTGTGTTGTCTTCATGCTTCTAAAAAATACTTTTCTTCTTTAAAACATTAGGGGACTTAATGAGATCAGATTTGCTAGCTGGCAGAAGGAAGTTGCACATGAGCAGAGAGGAAAATTGAGACACCTGCCCCTAAAACATACAGTCCCCAGACAGTGTTGAAACCAGGGTGTGATGTGTTCATGAGCTTCCCATCAGGAGATGATAAATGCATCTTTTTGGCTGCCAAAGACTTGAATGGTCATGAAATCAGTCGAGTACAACATTATGGCCAGACTTCAAAAGAATGACTCAGATCATTGGTGCCACTGCACCATAAAACTCCTATTCTTACCCACCCTTTTAAATGCTCACACAAACCTTGTAGTCGTCTTTATTTCAGAGCGCAGAGGCTGGGGCTAATTAAAAATCCAGCATTTCTGGATGCACTAAGGTGGTAGCTGATATTTGTTTACATATCATGAGATAGTTAAAGTACTTCACACAGTGCATAATTAACTTATGGAATTCACTGGTATAGGATGTGGTGATGGATGTAATGGATCCATTACATGGATGGCTTACATGTAAGCCATGTAAGCCATGGCTTACATGGCTTTAAAGCAGGGGTGAGGAACCAGTGGCCACAAGGGAGAGGGCCTTCTCAGTGGTGGCCTCCCAATTATGGAATGATCTCCCCAACGAGGCTCACCTGGTGCCAACATTGTCATATTTTCGGCATTAAGCTTAGACCTTATTCTGCTCTAGGGCATTTGATAGCAAATGATAAGGTTTTTAACGGGTCCGGGGAGTTCTTATTTTGATAAAGTGGTGTGTGTGTGTGTGTTTATATATTTGTATGTAAATGGTTTTTATATTATGTTACAGTATTGTATTTTTAAGGCTTAAAGTCTTTGTAAACCACCCAGAGAGCTTTGACTATTGGACGGTATAGAAATGTAATAAATGAAAAATGAAATGAATGTAGCCCTCCAGGTGATGTTAGGCTGACTACAACTCCCATCATCCCTGATCATTGGCTCTGTTGCCTGGGGCTGATGGGAGTTGGGAGCCAGAGGCTTCCCACCCCTGTTTTAAAGGGGAGGTAAGACAGATTCACAGAGGATATGTCTAGCAATGGCTAATATCTATAATATCTACAAGGAACCTCCAGGATCAGAGGCAGTATATCTTTTAATACCAGGTGCTGTGGGAGAACAGCAGGGGAGGGCTATTCTCTTCCAGCTTTGCTTGTGGGCTTCCCAGATGCATCAGATTAGCCAGTGCTAACCCTATCCCAGCCCCTCCTTTCGAGGAAGTCATGTACAACATCACATGAGGGAAGGTGTGAACCAGCTATCAATCTTTTGTGAATGTGTTGTTGTTTTGCATCCAGAAGCTTTTGTTAGAAATCTTAGCATCCCAACTGTCAAACATAAGTTTCTAACCCATCTGGTTGGTTGCAGAGATAAACTTTGAGAAATATGGTTAAAATGGTAAAAGAAATGAAACAAGAAGTGAGATAAATGCTCCCCCCCCCCCCCCGGTTTGTATTTGTAAAATGGAAACATGTCAGCCTCCATCTTTCATTTTTGAGGATAACAGTTCTGGAATGGAAAAGCTGTGTTCAGGGAAATGGCATACAAAAAATAAATGGCATGCAATTAAATAAGTAAATGAGATGCAGATCTCAAGCTCATGCTTTTTGGTGTGGGAAAGGTTTCCCATCTCTGGTATACTGGCAGATAGGAAGCTGCTCCTTCCTTCTTTAGGCTGTGGTGTTCTTGAAGGCGAACATTAAATTGTTCTCAGGAATGCACTGGAAATCTTGCAGGGACCAAAGCCCCTAGTTGTTCACATCTCAGCCTCCTGGACATAATCATGTCTGCTGCTCCTTTTTCCCCCAAGCCAGGCCCCTTCTCAAGCTGTTGCCTAGGGTCAGGACTCTTCATCTGATTGATTTTTTTTTGCCTGCCCCAAGGGAAAGAGTGTGCCAGGAGCAGACCTTCAGTGTGTTACTGCACTTCGACCTCATTTAGGGAACCCAAAGGTCTCAACTTGGCTCCTATAAGAATTAGAGTCTTTCCTTCCTTTCATGGGGAAGGTCTTCATACATTGTACAGAATGTATATTTGGATGGTAGTATGCACCCACAATGCCATCAGTGTGCATGATACTTTAGAGTAATATCAAAAGACCAGGTCACTGTCCAGAGGAGCTTATAACATTCAACACAGAGGAGGGAACAGAGGGAGGCAAGAGAAAGTGAAGGAGAGGGTAATGGGAAAAATGTGTGCACCATTCGGTTACACGTCTTTAGGTTTAGTAGATGAGGACTATGGGATTGAGCTAAAGCAGGGATAGGCAACCCGGTACCTTCCAGAAGTTTTGGACTACATCACCCCTGACCATTTGGCCATGCTGGCTTGGGCTTATGGGAGTTGTAGTCCAAGACATCTAAAGGGCACCAGGTTGCCTTTCCCCTGAGCTAAAGGCTTTACAGAAAAGGGGTGTCTTAAGGAGGGATTTGGACAGAGGCAGGGAGAGAGGCAGCGTCGCAAAGGCTTTTGGTGGGCATTTCCAGGCATAAGATCCAGTTGCAGTCGGTTTGGCTTCTTCTTACCTTGATTCCCTTTTTCCTCTCTCTTACTTTGCACATGGCTACAGGAACACCAATCAACCGCATCCCCATCATGGCAAAGCAGATCCTCGACCTCTACATGCTTTACAAACTGGTAACAGAGAAAGGAGGGCTGGTAGAAATCATCAACAAGAAAATCTGGAGAGAGATCACCAAAGGCCTTAACCTTCCCACCTCCATCACCAGTGCTGCATTTACACTTCGCACCCAGTAAGTCCTGAGTTTTCCACAAGCCTGTGTAAACCTCCCGGTGTGCTGCAGGAAAAAAACAGGGGGGCGGGGGTGAACATGACTTGGATAGCAGAAAAACCAGTAACTAGATGTGCCACTTCCTTTTGTCTCCTTTATATATCAAATTTTGGATGCAACACTAAATTGCTTTGGACTTAATACTAAACTGCAGTGAATAAAAAATGAAAGCAAAAGCTTCTGATCTCCTCATGACTACACCAGAGGAGGTGTGTGGAAGCACTCAACCCCAAGTCTCACCTAGGCTCATTCCTATCATACTAAACCATAACATCTAAACAGGCCCATTGTATATTTGTTATTCAGAATACTTTGGAATTCCTATATGATTGTCAGTATTAGACTTTATAAATACTGTTTTGCTCAGCTGCTTTTTTATTTTTTTATTTTACTTTTATCCTGCAGCTGATTGGACTATTGATGTACTGGTGTTATTCCCATTCCCCCTTTCTACGTTTTTGTAAAAGGCATTTGCCATCATACACTTCATTACTATTCTTTCATTTATTCTCACAAGAAGCCTCTAAGGATACATTAGGAGATTATACCTGCTTTCAGATATGCCAAATCATAGTTTGATGTTACATCTGAACCTGTGCCACCTTATAAACCATGATTTGCGAGGAGTTGCCAAACCAGGATATCGAACCATGGTTTGAAGCTGGTTTGCAAATCACGGCTTATGCTTACTGTTAGGTTTGAATTCACAGCTAGTTAGCAAACTACAGTTTAGGGCTGTTGTTCTGCCTTGAGAGCTTGCTGCACCATGGAGACAGGAGTGAACTTATGATATTGAGTGCTGGGCATCTAGAAAATAAAAGCAGGTGAAAAGCTCTAAACCATAATTTGCTTGCTGTACATCTGGAAGCTCAAACTATGGTGCACAAACCATGCTGTGATATGATGTCTAAATTGATCCTACTGCATGGTTCTAGTGGCTAAATGGTGGATTATTTATTTTATTTATCTGAAGTGTTTTTACGCTGCTCCTGAGCCCAAAAGGCTCCCAGGGTGGCTCACGTATAATCAATTAAACAAGACAGTCCCCGCCGGCAGGCTTACAATCTAAAAAGACACAGCACACAAGGAAAAAAGAGCGGAGGGATGAGGGGAGAAAACTGATGCTTTCAGCAGGGCTGGTGGAATGGCCCTGCTTCTCCCTCTCATCTCCCTCAGCTCTGCCCACTGGAACGGCTGCTGGTGGTGACAGTTGAGGGAGGAGGAGCCTCCATGAGAAGAATTAGATTCTGGCTCTCCTGTCCAGGTAAACATCTCCGGTTTTTGCTTGCTTGCTTGCTTTTCTCCCCTCTAGGTATATGAAGTACCTCTATGCCTATGAATGTGAGAAGAAGTCCTTAAGTTCTCCCGCGGAGCTGCAGGCTGCCATTGATGGCAACAGGCGGGAAGGCCGACGGCCCAGTTACAGCTCGTCCTTGTTCAGTTACTCCCCAGCTGCCACGGGGCCTCCTTCACTCCTGTGTCCTCCAAAGATCCGCTTCCCCATCGTTAGCCTCGCCCCTGGCAGCGGAACCAGCAACTCCCACCTGCCTCCAGCGGGCACTCTCAGGAAAGGTCAGTCAGTTACCCTGTTGGCCGATGACGTAGCCTGAAGGGCCAGGTGCCAATGATGGCAAGCGGTGGGTGGATTGCCTGAGCGGGACGCTGAGCATGTGCAGGCGGGGATCACCCAGGATGCAAGAGGCAGCCACAGAGACTGGTTATCCAGCAGATCTAAGAATTTCAGTTGGTTGTACATGTGACATCCATCACAATGGATGGCATTCTGCTTGGTGACAAAAGTTACGTACATGGAAGGCTGCCAGGGTTATTGCATGGTCTTGAAATTATTGAGGTGGGGCATACCATTTTACTAGTTCCTTTAAATGCAACCAGTCACTGCATTCGCTGACTCCCTCTTCCCTTAAGAATCTGGGATAAACTTCTGTTTCTCACCTCCTAGAGTGCTCTGTGAGCTTTCTCACTTTGTTTCATCTCCTAACCCAGACTTCCCAACCTGGTGCCCTCCAGGTATGTTGGATTACAACTCCAGCCGGCATGCTGTTGGGCATGCTGGCTGGGAATAATGGGAATTGCAGTCCAGCACATCTGGAGGGCACCAGGTCGGGGGAGGCTGTTTTAACCACTGTTCATCTAGGCACCTTAAGGGCGTCCTCCCATATCAACCTGCACAGGGGTTTGAGAGCTTCCCCAGAAGTTCTTCTCAGCATGCCACCACCATCAGAAATTAGGTCGGTGGCCATGAAAGAGAGGGCTTTTTCATTGGTGGCCCCCCAGTTATACAATTCCCTCCCCAGGGAAATTTGTGTCATGCCTACGTTATCTTCTAAGGACCAGGTTAAGACGAGTTTTATTTTCTCAGGCATTTTATTTTTACTTCTTTTTTTAGATCCAACGGAAAAGGATTTCCACTGTTTTAAACACTGTAATTGAGTTGTCCCTTCGGCCTCTGAATTGTTTTTGAAGTTGTAGCGGATTTGGAAACCGCTTTTTCTTTTAGTTGTGTACTTTAATTATATAGTTGCAGTCTGTCGTAGCGCAGTCTGGTGAACCACCCTGGGATCTATTTGTATGAGCGGCGGTATACAAATACTGTAAATAAATAATACTATAAGAGGAGGAGGAGGAGAATAACTTCACACCATGTTTGCAGAATTTAAACATTTTTTTCTAAACAAAACAAAATAGTAGTCATGATGGCTATATATTACCTCCAGGATAAGAGGCAGTATGCCTTTGTAGACCAGTTGCTGGGGAACATGGGTGGGAGGGTGCTGTTGCACTCATGTCCTGCTTGTGGGCTTCCCATTGGGGCATCTGGCTGGCCACTGTGGGAACAGAATGCTGGTCTAGACAGGCCTTTGGCCTGATCCAGCAGGGCTCTTCCTCTGTCCTTAAGCTGCAAGTGCCTCTTTCCCCCAAGACCTCTTTGCTAGCAACGCTAATGTCGCTGTCAGTGTGGGAACAAAACAGCTGCTGTCCTAAAGCAGAAAGCTAAGGGCAGTTTATTAATAAATAACACCTAGCATGTGTAAAGCACTTCTAAGTTTGGTAAGTTGCCTAACAAGGGGCAACTGGTCTCTGCTTAGCTCAAGAAAGGGGCTTTGTCTAGGTCTTGAGTTTATACAGTTGCTTTGATAGGTGATGGCATCCCCCTGACTGTGTCCACGCCAAATCGTGTTGCCGTGCCTGTGACCTTGGCAAATCAACAGGCCACCGCAGCAGCAGCAGCAACAAGAACCACCACTCTGGAACAGTTGAGAGAGAGGCTGGAGTCCGGAGAACCCGCCGAGAAGATTGCGCGGATGACAGAGGAAGAGCAGCGGTTTGTCCAGCAGGCATTTCAGCGGAACCTGTTCAGCATGGCACGGCAGTTGCCCATGAAGATCAAAATCAACGGGCGAGGTGAGATGTCCTGTACAGTCCGGTGGCCTTTTGTGTTGCCCCTCTTTGATGTCTAAAGGGTGGGGAGAGTTCTCCTTGGGTACAGTACTTGCACTAGCCCTGCTCCAACCCCAGCACCAAGCTACCCTTTGCCCCACATAAAGCATGGGGTGTGGGGAGATAGATGCCACCTCTTAGTTTAAACCAGAGGTGGGCAAACTACAGCCCTTGGGCCACATTTGGCCCATAGGAGCTTTTCATCCAGACCTGGGGCATCACCTTGTGACTCCTCTCCCTTACGACTTACTCCTGGCCCTCCTTTTAGCAGGAGAAGGGGTCGAGCAGCCTCCTCCTCTCAAAGCTGGCCTGGCAAGCTGCGCAGGCATGGTGCGATCAGACATCTCGCAAGACACATGGTTCTCGCTTTGAGACTGATCAGATCTCCATCATCTCAGCAGCAGAGGCACTGGCAATGGAGAAAATGACCGGCACCCCTGCTGCAGAGTCCACCATGGACAGACACTTTTTTCTTGGGCCCGTTTGGAGGCTAGTTTTGGAGGCTGGTTCTGCTCCAGCTGGAAAGGGTGGAGGGACAGGGGACTGGCCTAGCCACTCACCACACAGTTTCCATACCAGATGTGTCCCTCAGTCCCACAGTGCCTGCCTTCAATGCCTGGCAGCTTTTTCTTTCCCCAGTACCACTCTGTGGTCATGGTAGGATCCATTATTTCCTCCCAGATACACACACACACACACACGGCGGACTAAGGCAGAGGAAAGAACACGACCAAGGTCTCTATCAATAGGCTAGCTGTCCTATAAATAGAAGGTCTCTGGGAGTGGCCCAGAGAGAGGCATTCCCAAGCTGGGTAACTACATCGGGTAATCCTCAGTGATGGGACAAGCATAACCTGACTCTCACTGGTCTTTTCTCCCTCCCATTCCTCCCTGCTCCCCGCCAGAGGATAAATCAGACTCCGCAGCAACTGCAGCAGCATTGAATTGGACCCCATCTGGCTTTGGAAGCATTAATATGTCAGTGGAGATCAATGGCACAATCTATGCCGGTGAGAGAGTATCTCTGCTTCTGAAAACGGGGAGGGGCATGGGATTTTTGGAATAAAGCCTCCAGTGAACACTGTAGCTGGGCTGCTTTGTTTGGACCACTGAGTTCCCTCCTGCGCTCCTTCTCCATGCTAGGGCGGAATGCGCAACAAAAGGATGCTGATATTCCAAGGCTCTCTTCCGTTGGCCTACTAATTTTCCACCCCTCTTTCTGCCCGACAGGAGTCCTGTTTGCCCAGAAGCCTGTTGTCCACCTCATCGCCGGGTCCAGCACACAGAGCACTGGCGGTGGGAGCAGCAGCAGTTCCTCTCACTGCTCGCCCAGCCCGACGTCCTCCAGGGGCACCCCCAGTGTTGAGCCCTCCACCAGCTGGTCTCTCTGAGGAGGAAGGCAGGCAGGGCAGGCTTGCTCTCTGGCCTCCGTCAGCTCCTTGAGGCTCAAATGGAAGCCCGCTGGCTGCCTCACCTTGAGGGGCCCACTGTGCGACCGGCCAGCAGCAGAGAGCCGAAGATTCCGTACCGGCAAGGTTCCCGTCAGGATGGGCTTGTTATCGATGTAGCCTTTCTTCAGGTCTTGCTGTGTCCTCTATGAAAGAAAGGGGGGGGGGGGACACAGGGCGTGTTTCAATCAGGGATTCTCTGGACAGGCTGTGCATTTTTGTAGATGACTGAGCATCACCACTGTAGCAAAAGGTCAAGGCAAGAAACCCATTTTTCAAGATGGAAGCCCAAAGAATTCTTCCCTCTCCCCCACCCCAACATGACTGCAGTGTATTGACAATCCTACCCCCAGAGGCAGTGGGGAAACATAGCTCTTTTCTCAATCATAACGCACCCTTAGAATTCGCCTTTTCAGCTTGCTCCACAAATGCGCACACACGCTCCTCTTTGATCTTTCTGTTTGTGTTGTTGGCATGTGACTCTAACCACGTCCCCTCCCTAGTGCTCTTCCATCTTCCCAGTTTGCTGGCTTTGGCTTAAAGTGGCAGGGCATTTCTTGTCCCCTCCCTGTTCTTTCTCGGTTTTGGTCTGCGGCCTTCCTCTGGAGGATGGTCTCGGCATGAAAATGCCTTTTTAGTGCTACTTCATCTGCAGCATGGAGTAGTACAGTTGGGGGACTGCGCAGGCCTTTCACTTCCAGACTGTGTAGAGCAAGAGGGCTCTATATGGGCTGTTCTCTGTGGCTTTGCCCAGTCTTAGCTACCGTAGCGTGTTTTGTGTACCTGTGCTGGGAGGCTGTTCCACAGCCTAACTCTTTCAGGCTCTTTCCTTAATGTTTTAAACCATGGCATTCCTTTGCTCTGTTCTTTCCATCCTGGGGATGGAGACGTGGGTGTTTAAAAAAAAAAAAAGTTATTTCCAGGCAAAAATCTAATGGTGAAGATTGCTTGAGATTCCCCCAAGGAGGCACTTTTGTTACGTGCTCTGTCTGTCTCTTCCTGTCTCTTTTTCTCTGCCTCCTTATCTCCCAAAAATATAGTGAGGACTTGAAACATCTTGATGCTGGAAGTACAAGGTATGCTTGTAGCACTGCCTGTGTTCACTCATTTGCTGAACACTTTGCCAGAATCCTCTGTAGTTCCAGCCTATTTGTGTAGCATGTGGAAAGGGGAACTGACTGCTCCCTTTTGTGGGGCACCCCAGATGACTGCATCATAGCCCTACAACCTAAGGCTTCCTAGCTCCTCCCCCATGCTTTTCCTTTTTAAGTCCTAATGAGGGAACTGGCTGATATTTTGACTGCCTCTTCCCCCCAGACAAGTGGGTTCCTCTGCTTTTTTATTTTCCCCTATATCAGCCTTCCCCAACTGGGCATCCCCATGCTGGCTGGGGATGATGAGAGTTGTGGTCCAACCCTGGAGGTCACCCAGTTGGGGAAGGTTACCCTACACACTCCCACGTTCCTGTGCCTCCCGTGAACCTCAGTCTATTTCTGCTCGTTCCTTATAGCTGAACTCCCCTGTCCATCCATTGGATTGACAGCCCCATCTCCATGCCAATAGGGATCAGCCCCTCCCACTCTTACCCTGGTGGATCTCAGTCATCCTACAGATCTGCACCGGCTTTTCCAGAGCAGATGAAATACCTCAGAAATATGTACTTATTGCTGTGTTTGTTGGTTTTATTATTTTTCCCCCCTCTTCTGGAAGGATTTGCATATGTTAAAGCTTCTTTTTATATGTCTTGTCGACTGCTTTTTATTTTTAATTTTATATATTGTAGCACCAAAGACACACAGAAAAAGAAAAAAGCAACCTCCCGAGTGAAGGATCAGAAAGCTTTGATGTATTCGACATAGCATGGAAGCACTTGATGCGAGGTGTCTCAGGCATGGGGTGCTAGGCGGTGGTGGTTGCAGGCTAATTTTTCCTCGGCTGGCTTGGCTCTCACTCATTTGTGGCAGGGGGAAGTTCTCCTAGAAGGGTTTATGATAGGGGTGTAGAACCTCAGGCCTGGGGGCCAGATCTGGCCGCCTAGGGCTTCCCTGAAGGCCAGGCTAGACTTTCCTCCAACCACCAATGTTTTGGTGGTTTTGCAGTTTTTGTGCAGTTTTCCCCCCATTGTAAAAGGTTGGTTGGTCCCGCCCCTTTGCCTTCAACCCCATCCACCACTAGTATGCAGCTCCCGAGAATTTCTCCAAAATGGAATTCGGCCCTCAGGCTGAAAGAGGTTCAACACCCCTGCTTTACGAGTTCAGGATTTTGCAAAATAATCCATGTTCAGGGCATCCCAATCCCACCACGCTGCTGGACCTCGGTAGCATTCTTGTTTACTTACGACCCTTGAAGTAAAAATCTGGCCACGCTTCTGATTAATTCTCAGCTTATTGACAGCACTCTGGTTCTTGTAGGATCCAAACCCAATAGATTTTAACTCCAGCACCGAACCCCTGCAGCATACAGCTGGAAGGCAGCCAAGGCCCCTCTAAACAACAGTCCTTCCTGTTTTATTGGCTACTTCACAGCAACAGTGGATTTCATAGGGGAGGCCAGGCCCCCAACTTGGAAATCATTCTAGGCACTTGTGTCACTTTGAAGCTACTGAATTGTTGCGGTACTTGTTGGTCCAAAGGAAGAGGTTAGACCCATATTCTCTTTGTTTGGCAGCAGTGCTTCTGGACAAATTCCTGCAGAGGAAAATACACTTGGGAAAACTGCCTCTGAAGAATTGTATTTGAAGGCAGAATAGAAATGCATTGATAGTGAATGACAAAAACAAAATAAAAACCTTACTTTCTGGACAGATCTTTGCGCGCAGAACACTGGTGCCTGCTCGCTTTAGCGTCTCAAAAAAAAAAAAAGAATCACTCAGTGTCCAATTTCAGTACTGCGTTTCTCTGCAGTAACATGTCCAAAGGCACTCCTGTGGAGGAATGTGTTATTTGAACCCCCCTGCCCACCATGGAACAGACTGATTGGTTAACAGCCTACCAGAAATGTTTCTTGTCTCCTCAATCCTTGAAAGTGACTGGTATGCTAATGTCTGTGGTTCCTCCACTGACATCTTCTGAGTAATTCTCACTGGCATTCCACAGAGCGAATTTCACATGGGTATCTTGTCCACTGTCTATTAAAACAACCTTTCTTTGCAACTAATTTGGTCATTTTCCAGCAGAAGCAAAGCAACTGTACATTTGTGCATCCAAAACCTACAGTTCCCATTGACAGTTCCTGGGTCTGATTGTATTTGTTAATCCTGGACCAGGGACGGCCAGCTGATGGGTCAGATCTTATCTGCCCTTCAGCCAAATTTTAATCAAGGCGGTGTAAAAACTCTTGCCAGTATAGGTGTGTATGTGAGAAAGAGAGAGAGAGAGATTCCACACTTTAATGTTATCTCTCTTCAGCCAACAGCTACTTCAAAAAGCAAAGACACATTGGATGTTTCCCTGCAGACCCTAACTTTGCCCATTAGAATCTTTAAAAAGAAGAAGGGAAAAGTGAAAGTAGCATAATACTTCTATAAGGACCAATTCAGCAAGCTTTTGAGCTCACCAGAGCGCTTCTTCTGCACACCTGAAGAAACGTTTTGGCAAACTTGAAAGCTTGGTCATATTTGTGATGTTTCCATTGGCCCAATGAAGGTGTCACACTACTGCTACTTTTGAATATTTCCTGCACATTGTATTACACCACCTTCTCGTGCAGATTCCAGAAAGATAAAGGATCGCTGCCGGTCTACCTCTGGTACAGATCTTTTGCCAAGAAATTCAGTCCTTCTCCAGTCGATAACCTCATTCCAGCCAATTGCATGTGCTGCATGACCTAGAGGAAGGAGAAGTTGGACATCCGTGTCCCAGGCCAGATGGCCTGCAAAGTGATCTGTTATTCCTCCACAACCCGATTAAATCTTACTAAAACAAGTGGCAAGAATTCAGTTTGCATTTTCACCGACCAGGGCAATTTCTCAAAAGCTAGGCCCAAGAGATTGCACAGGTTAATGTTACATCTGCCTCTGACATGCCATAGCGCACATGTTCCATTATAGCTTGGTGGCAAGGACTGTTGTAGACTTGACTGTGGAGGGGGCATGGGGGTCAGGCTGGGCACTGAAATACAGCTGTCTGGAGAGCTGCACAGCCATCCCCAGTCCTGGATGGCGACATAAGCTCTCTACATGGGGTGCAAGGGCCATCCTGTGCATGTGGCCGGTGCTAGGCTCCTCCCACTGATTGCCCTTAGCCTTTCACTTCTCAAGTGCAAGGTTGTTCCTCCCCTTGAAAAGTGGTGACAAGAGGCCAGATGGACAACCAAAGCTGGACATGCTCAAAGCCAGGGCTCGCCTTCAATTTACACATGGCACTTTTAAAGTTACTTGCTACTCCCATTTGGCCTGAATGCACCCAGCCCCAGTATTTTGCTCCATGGAGCATTTCCCCTGCCAGGAACCTGTGGCTAAAGAAGTTATCGATAATAAAACCCCTCGGCACAGCTGGTCTGATGAATTTGACCAGCTGACTTATGGTAGTGGATGATGAGATTACGAAGGATGCGTGTGCTGTGAGATTTGTCCACCTGGTTTTACCACCCGCTGCCTTTGGGCCCTTGCTTTTAGCACAAGCCATGCAGGAGTAGGTTCTTCTTTAAATCTTCCCGAGGCATTTTGGTGCTTAAAGTTGTTTGTGTGTGGCTTTTCTCCACACAACCTAAGATTGCCCCAGTTGGAATGGCGTTTAGCAAAGAGGCAGCGGTGGTTGTGTTCCAGCTTGTGAAATGGAGCTCCTAGCAGTACTTCTGTGGAATCATGATAGCCTCTGCTTTTATTTATTTTTTAAAGGTGCAATCCTATGTGTGTTTAGACAGAAAAAAAATCCTACAACTCCCAGCGTGCCCTAGCCATGCTGGGGAGTTTTAGGACACTTCTGTCTAAACATGCATAGGATTGTGCCCTAAGAGTAGGTTTCTAGCTCTCATGTTTTGGGAGCTGGGGAAAACCTAAAGGTATGCAGTGTGGCTTCAGCACTTAACACAGTTCTAAGCCTTCCTACAGATCCCACCAGTATTCATTGGGTCCCAGGGTTCTTTCTTTAGACCATACCCAAGTGGAGCACAAAAAGCAAAATCCTGTAATCGTATAAACTAAGCAAATATCCAAAGTTGCTTGGTTTGCATACTTAGGTTGGTTTCCTCATTTCAGAACTGGGGTGGCAGGGAAGACTGGAGCAGGGATTTGATTTTCCTGAACACTTTTTCTCATAAGCTCGGAGAACGATGAATTCTTGGGTTTCTTGCTTAATGTGGGTCAAAGTAGACATAAAAGTGACGTCACGTTTCTTTTTAAATTTGGTTCTGCTCTGATCGTGTATAAAGCAGGGATGGGTAACTGATTTTTTTTTTAAGAAAAGGGGGTGCATGGTTAAGTAGAGCTGAACTTCCAACCGCCTTGCACTTGCCACTTATCTTCTCATAGCCCTCCCCTTCCAGTGCTTTTCTCCCAACCAAGCTCACTTCAGAATCAGAGCTTGGCCATAGGGAAAAGCAACTTGAGGGGTAAGTTATGGGGGGTTGTTTAGCACCCCTAAACTCACTAAACTCTTCTCTTTTAAAAAAAAAAAAAAGGCCTCCAGCACTGTTTTCTGTGCAATTTCAAGTAGACCTGAGTTTTAAACAAACGTGTCTCCAACTGTCATGCCTAATTTGGCCCTGTTGCGCTTGCTAACATTGCATTTCTTGCACAGAAAGCTGCTTGGATCAGTGAAATGGCCTGCGCACTATGAGAGTATTCATGCCTGTAAGCTTCTTACGCAGCTAAACTGGAACTAGGCAGGGAACTAAAGGGTTGTTCTTATCCAGTTCAGGGAAAAGGGTAGACTTGTGGATTTGTAACAATATATATAAATAAATATATATATATAAATATATATACCTCATTAAAATAAGCTGCAGCATCAAACTTGGACCCTTTATTGTTTTCTGGGTCAGCCATTTTAGACTGTGAAAATCCATATGCCCCTCTGTTTTTGATGCTGATAAGCTTGACTTGAGTTGTGTAGCTGTTTCTGCTGTGCTGCCAGGTTTGGGGGATGGGTCAAGAAACCAACAGCAGATTATGACTTGGGGGGCGGGGGGCTTCACCCTATCTTACCTGACTCTGAATATTAAAAGATTGTATGGCACTCAGGGCTTTTGATATGATGGGAAGGGCTGTTTTTCCTGTGATGGTTTTCATTTTGCAGGGGCGATTTTCTTTTCCCTCTTTTCAAGCGCTCTACGTGGGGGCTTGCTATCAAGAGGCCGGGCTTGTGAGTAAGGGTGTGCACATGCAGAAACCAAGCCCCCATGCTTTTGCCGTCAAGCAGGTGCAGGTCTGCTTGCTTCTGAACTGCACAAAAGGTTACGAACATGCATGAGGCTGCCTTCTGCTGAGCCAGAGTCCATCAAGCCCAGGCTCAGAGCCTGCGTTGTCCAGCAGCTGGCGGAGGTCTTTCCTGGCACTGTATCCTTTTAAGCTGGCCATCCAGGGATTAAACCTGGGGCTTTCTGCATGCAGAGCATGTGCTCTACCACTGATCTATGGCCAGCGCTCCAAAAGTTGTGTTCCTTTTTTTCCCCCTTGGTCTGGCAAACAGGCCCCAGTGCTTTTGAGTAGCACCAGAAGACTTAAGGACAAAGACTCCTTCAGCCATCACAGTGGAAAGAGGGAGCTGTTCTCCCAAATATAGACGCTCAGGGTCTTCCCAAGCAAATGGGATTGGTATATATACATACAGCCCTTTCTGGCTGCTGCTCCTACCTTCCGGAGAGATCTGAAGGAGGTGTTGCTCTGAAACAGCCCCATGGCAGCAGCCTTGCAACTAGTTCTTTTTTTTCTTAACTATTTAAAGGAAGAAATAAAATGTGATAGCCTAGATGGTGAATAAATAAATACCTCAGACGTCTCCTTCCAGCAAGTGTCTGTATATGTTGTTGGTGGATTTTTTTTCTATCTTACATGTTATCTGAATGTTTATATTCCAATAAACTTCTACCTCTTCATACGATGGCTGTGTACGTATTCCTCTTGGTCCCTTTTGTTTCACTCCGCTGAAAGGCAACACGTTGGCTCCACCCGTTGTAGTCCTCCACCTGGAATGTGTCTGTCTGCATGTTCCCCTGTAAAAGCGAGTGGGACAGAGTTGTTTAGAACACTTGGATGGAATCCTGTGATGGGAAGGGATTTAAAAGTAATAAACCAAGTTCCGAACTGTGCAAGGGGGCATCCAACTAAATGTTCCACTGACGCAACCTGTGCTCGTGCAAGCCGCTTACTCCTGTGCAACCTGCGTTACTCCTGTGCAACAAGTGCGACTTAAGTTGGTGGAGTGACACTGTTGGATACGACCCAATGTAATAAGTAAAATCACGTCGTTTGTCCATTCGGCCAGGATCTCGTGCAGAGGGGGATCTTCCCCATCCTTGCTACCGGATCCTTTAAAGGGAGACTGAACTTGGGATCTCCATTATGCCAAGTGGGTGCTATTCCACTGAGCTCCAGTCACTCCCTCTCCCAGTAGCAACCACACCTGTAAGGCAAATCGTCCAAATATCAGTCTGTGGAATCCACACCACAAAATGTCACCGAGCAGGGTTATCTGCAAGATATTTGAAGAGCAATTGGTGCCATTTATGACTATGACTATAAACCGGGGGGGGGGGGGGGGACAACTGGCCATGGATGATGGTTGCTCTAGCTCATGCCAAAAGGGCTTGATCACAGCCAAACACACATGCACCTTCCTCACACTGATCTCACTACCCTAGCACATAATTGGTTGTGGGGCTGGCATTCTGCAGACATAGATTGTATCCTAAGTTGTTAAGTACCCTGCCTTTTCTTTCATCGTGGAGCTCAAGACCACATATGTAAGGGTTCCCATGCCGAGAACTGTGGCCAGAGCTATCAAAATAATTTGCAAATACAATCTTTCATGTACTTAATCTTACTCAAATCGGAAAAACAAAACAAAATCCATCAACAAAAGAAAAATAACCACTGAAAGAGATGACAGATGAATAATCCCAACTGATATGTCATGACTGGCGATCCAAAATCTTACAGAAGGGCCCAATATTTCATATAAAGTGTTTTGTTTTTTACGGATTTGTATCAATGGCCAAAAAAGCTCACCCCTGTTTGTTTTACTAAAGCTAAAGGTGCACTCTTAAGCTGAATGCTGACAGAGAGCCTAGCTAAGGTTTGCCACAAGGGAAGAAAACTGGATGCCCTTGAGGGGCAAGAACCGGTTCCTAAATCTCTTCATACATCAGCAGTTGCTGTGAGATGTTTACATGGCAGACCATGGAGGAGTGGTTCTTCCGGTGGTTAAACCAGTTGGACAGTTGGATGGAAACTGGATTGCAAGTTAGCATTCCTACTGGGTTTTGAAGGACACCCGGAAGGCCTTGAGCTACAACTGTAAGTATTTTGTATAGAATTAAAGCAGTAATGAGAATCACAATGGCATTTTCATCTGGAGGAGATAAAGGGGTTTGAGGCGCTTTGTGTGAACGTATGCGCATTTTCATGGTCTTTGCCATTTCTCTCTCTCTTTGTTTTTATCTTTTGTGAATGTTTTAACATCCGTAAATAATTAAAAGTTAACAGAAGGGGGATGCCACGAATGTGAAAATGCAGGTATGAACTGTGCTGTAGTAGTGGTTAGAGCATCTTTCTGCAACCTGTTGGCCTCCAGATGTTTTGGACTTCAACTCCAGCCAGCATAGCCAATGGCCGGGGATATTGGGAGTTGTAGTTTAAAACATCTGGAGGCCAACAGATTCAGGAAGACTGGATCAGAGTGTCTTACTAGGATCTGAGAGATCTGGGTTCAAATCCCCACTTGGCTGCAAAGCTACCAGGGCAAAGTTGGGCTAATTCCTATCCCATCAGCCTAGCCTGCTTTGCAGGGTTATTGAGAATATAAAATGAGTGGAGGAGAAAAGAGGACCATTAGTGGCCATTAGTGGCACCCTGAGTTTCTTGCAAGGAGGACAAAATTGATGATGTTTCAGAACCAAAGTCTCACCAATTATTTACTCAACCCTCCCAAGAAACAGGGTGACGTGCATCCCACATACTCATTTTATCCTCGCAGCAAACCTGTCAGGGAGATGAGCAGTCAGCTCATGTTCACCTCCAAAACACCATAGCTTGTGCCAGTTCTAATGTGATGCACTTAACCATGTACTACTATGCTAACTGGCTCTCTTACGCCCCTCCAGTGGAGATGGGAGGAATAAAGCCACAGAATATTGCTTATATAAAACAGTTCATGGGATATCGGAATACAAGTTCAAAAAGTTCAGTGCGCATCACATACCAAGTACCCCAAGCCGTGCCCAAAGTGCACACGCAAGATCAATCTGCTCAGTTATCGTGTAGTTAAGATCATAGAGTCTAGATGATTTATTTCTGTGTTGCATGTGACATAAGAGGACGAGATTTGTTTTCAGAAGCGTTGAGCTTTGTTGAAAAGTATCAACAGCTTCCTTTTCAAAAGTCACTGAAATAAGAGAACTGACTTTCCCAGCATAACAAGTGGCCATTCGGAAAATTTTAAAACTAGAAAATATTTAATTATCTGAGGTGGGGAAAAACCTCTAGACTTAAAGTCTGGGCAGGGCACAAGGATTTCTTTATATCCCATTGTTCCTCCATGGAACCTAGAGGCATACAAAGTCTCACCAACACCACTTTATCCTCACAACAACCCTGTGAGGTTGTTCCCAGTCTGAGAAATGGTGACTGGCCCAAGCTTCATAGTGGGGATCTGAACCTGGATTTCCCTGGTCCGAGACGGACAGTAACCACTGTCCGTCTGCACTGGGCGTGCCTGGTAGAGGAATCTGGAATATATTGAATTGGGGTTGGGGTAAAGAACGGGCTGATGTGGAAAGACAATTTGCACCATGGGGCAGTCACACGGAGGAGGGGCATTCTGGGTGCCTTTTGCCATTCTTTCTGGAACAGCTTTTCCCAGCTTGTTCCAAGCCATTAGGAAAGCATTGGCATGAGCAGAAGAAACCCCATTTGACTTGCAGCTCTCTAAGCCTAACGCTAGATGGGGAGCGCTGGCAGGAAGCGTGAGCTGCTCACAAAGGGAGCATCGCATTCCACTCCTGCCCCTTTCTTCTCTTGATGGCGAATTGGTTGCTTTGCAGTGGCAGCACCAGAATATATATAATATTGGGTGGGACCGAAGGTTCAAAGTGGGGATGGGGCGAGCTTTGTGCCACATGTTAGATTCCTGGGAAAGAAATAATGGTATCTTTCACATTCATGCTTCCATCCTAAACCTCCAAAGTAAATCGTGATGCTTTGGGGAATGTACCAAGCTGCCTTCAGCCAGGGCAGACTTTGTCCATCAAGCCAGGGTGGTCAGCTTGGACCAGATGTGGTACTTCTGGGTCTCAAGCAGAAAGAGGCCTTCCCTATCACTTGCTGTGTGACTATTTCACACACCGCCCCCCCCCCCCGCAGATTGACCCCCAGGACTTCTATATATAAAGCATAGTTTTACCACTGTCCTATTGTTCATGCCCCCTCCCCAATTTTGATGGGTGTTAACTTCTGAGTAAGTGTGCCTAAACTAAGTAAGTGTGCTTAGTAAAGCAGTCTTATTCCACTTTATGATTCAGTTATAATTTGTATGTGAGAATTGCAGCTCTCTCTCACACACTCACTCACACACACACGCACACATTCACTCCACCACCACCCAAAAAAAGGAATTAAACATGGACAGAATTGATGAGGTTTGACAAGGGATATTTTCTCTTCTGACCCATTTGCAAGAGCTACAGCAAAGTCCCGCAGCCTGATTCCTCCAGATGGGTTGGCCTGCAGCTCCCATCTTCCTTAGCCACCATGACCATTAGCCATACTGGCTAGGGCTGATGGAAGCTGCAGTCCAAAACATCTGCAGAGCATCAGGCTGGGGAAGACTGAATTAGAAAAGAACAAGAGGCAGTGTGTTGTGTTTCATTTTGATTTTAGAATTGCTATAGTGCTAAAACATTAGCATTGCATCAACTTTGGACATCTGAAGGTGCCCCATCACTGTGGTGGATGCTTCAAAACATCCGGTGTATATCATTTGGAAAGCACAAGTAAAGGGAAACAGATCCGCCCTGCAGGGTAAAAAGCTGTGACAGTTCCTTATCTCTACATGCTTCTGTGGTCTTCATCATACGGAGCTTTTATCCTGCGACTGAGATTGCTCCTTCACAGAAGTTTGTGGGCTCTTTACCTGACACCATGACCCTCCTGCACTAAATGCCCTGTGTTCCATTTTTAAATAGATCGCAAATAATGAGCTATCAAGTTACCCTGTTGTGTTCCGCTTCAGTTTCCTCCATGAAAAGACTTAAAGCAGCAAGAAGAGGAATGAGATCAATGAAAGATCATGGAAGACTCAGATACGGGGAGAAGGGTGGGGAAGCACATGTAAAGGGAGTCAGTGTTGATCCTGCATTTAAAACAAAAGCAGAAAGCCCTGTTTTAAATGCAGGATTTTAGGCTGGTGTAGAAATGCCCTGCATGTCCCCAAACTGGTGCAGCTAGGGCTCAACCTCAGGGCTGAAGTCACAAACACACCCGCAGCCCAGAGGTTCCCAACTTTTTGGGACCCTTGGGCATATCTGGGAATTAGAGGAACTGCTGTGGGTACCACCACAAAATGCTTCATCAGTGGATCACCACTTTGGCATCTACCTGTCGCATCTATGGATCTTAGGCTGTCTCTTATTCAGCAAAAACGTTTGTTTCATGTCTGTTGGACACGGCAACATCTCTTTAATAAGGGATTGTCTAACTTGGCTACTTGTGGATAGCGCAATACAGCTAATGCTTCTTTCAAACATAGGTTTTGGCAGTGTTCAGTAGTTGCTTCTTTTCGGGAGAAGGTTAGTACACAGATAAGTTTTGTACTGGAACAGTCTTAAAATATTCACTGATGTACACACTCCTTTAAATTATTTACCTGCTTGATGGAAATTAACAAATGGTCAGCGTAAATGGATTCTCTGCACCCTTTCGGCAGCTAAAGACTGATATTGCAACATTGGAAGGGTCAACGCTCACCTCCTGTAATGCAATGACTGAGGAGCTTACAACATTTTCACTATTTGAATGAGCGGTGTATAGACGCCACCTTTGAAAGGATACTTATTTGGATATTTGGTCCACTTTTGTTGAAGCATATGTGTAATTGCTAAAGAGCTGTATGCATTTCATTTGTATTCATTGCAATGGATATATTTATTTATTCATTACATTTCTATACCGCCCAATAGCCGAAGCTCTCTAGGCAGATATATACAAATCCATGTATGTATATTAAAAAAAAACGGGGGGGGGATAATTTTTTGCAGGTGCTTGTGGGCACCTGCAAAAATGGCAGTGCCACGTTGGGGACCCCTGATCTAGAGAGCAGCTGATGGTGGGGGCAGTGGGAGACAAGTAACAGTGCCAGTAGGGACCAGAAAAAACAGCTGTAAGGCTGGAAACCAAAGTCAAAAAAGAAGAAACAGCTGCACCAATTTAATTCCCAACACGTTTCGACAAGTGGTCTTTATCAAGGGAAAAACTCTTGGAGATTCTTTCTCCCTTGCTTCTTCAAAGAAGATAAAGACCAAGTGTCGAAACACGCTGGGAATTAAATTGGTGCAGCTGGTTTTTTTTTTGGCAGTGGCAGACAAGCCTTCCATCAGGACTGGGCCCAGACAGGCATACCCGGGCCCACCAGGGCTGCTGCTGGTCACCTTAGCATCTTTTCTTCTGATTTTTATACATTTTAAGAGTTAGGGAACCGTCAACCCAGCATGTACATGCTCATTATGTATGCTCATTTTATTACTTTTACTTTAACAATCTGTTATCCTTTTCTACCACAAAATGGTGCTTACTCCCAAGTCAGTGTGTTTAGCGACAGGGCAGCAGAAGCAAAGTCCTTTTTTTTTTTGTCCCGGAATCAGGATGGTGTGATGATTTACATGAATTTAAAATGCAAAGTGCACACGCTCAGAGCATTTCTCTCCTTCCTTTTTAAAATCTGGGTTGGCAAACAGGTTATTGTTTTGTTTTTTGCTCTAACCTATCATGGATGTAGGACCAATTGTGAAGCATGGAATGGCGGGGAGGGGAGAAAAGAAATCAAGTTGTGTGCTTCACAACTGAATATACATGGTGGTCTGAGGTAAAGGGGTGGGGGCATCTGGGAAACTGGATGTGAGAGCTGGAGTCGACCCTCCCGGCCTAAGTTTCTGCACCCCTGACCTGAAATGACTGGGCTGCTCTTCTGCCCCCAAAGGTTATTGTGAGGCCTACTCAAGACGCTGCATCCGGTCCTCCTAAGATCTCCTGTCAGCAGCAATGCCCCATAGCACCCCTAGCAACAAGCGGGCCTCTCGGCCTGCCATCCCGGCTTGCTGTTTCCCCTCCCTTCATGCCTCTTGAAGAGGAGCTGCTTCCTTGGCAGCAAAGCCCTTGAGAACAGTTTCGCCTCTGCAGCCGCCGGTTTTGGCATCCGTCCTCCTCCTCCTGCTGCCCTCTGGGGTGGGAACCTGCCCTTTCCTCGGGATCAGAGGGGAGTAAACATTACTGAATATTTTCCACCTGTTTGCTCACCTCTGCCAGCTTGGAGCACTTTCTTGGCCTCTCTCTATCACGCTGGCCAGCGCTGCCCATCACCCACACTTCGTTCTCCTTCACCACTGCAGCCTCACACCTGCCGTCAGCTCCGAGCGGCAGAGAGAGCCCGGGATTGTCTTTCTTCCTTCCCTACAGCTACGTTTTTGGGAGACTTCCCTTAGTTCCTGCCGGCCTTCTCCATGCCTGCCCTGCCAGGGTTGCTCGAGGACACCTCCATCCTCTCCGCTCAACTCTGGAGAAAGATTGAGGGAGAAGGTAAATTGGCGTAAGAAAGGCGTGAGAACTTCCAAGCAGCCTGGTTTAGGGACATGTCATCGGGGTGAGAAGGAGAGCAGTGCCAGTTATCTTCCTTGGGGCAACACAGGCACACGCACAGTCTGTGAAGTTGTGGAGGCCGTGCACAGGCTGTGAAGGAACTGATTAGGCAGTGGCGCCATCAGGACAGGACTGAGGGGCAGATGTTGCCCCCCCTCTCCAAAATGAGCAGGAGGGGCCCCAAATGTAGCAGACCGGGCTTGCCACATTTTGAAGTAAGTGACATAATACACATTACCATCTAAAGATTGGGGGAGGGAGGGGTAGACCATTAAGTCCAGAGTTCAAGTTCCCTAACTGCACCACGGTAAGCAGATGTAGGAACACCGGTATGTGTGTGTGTGTGTGTGTGTGTGTGTGAGAGAGAGAGAGAGAGAGAGAGAGCGCTTTGGGAGCAGGATAAAGTTACCAGTTTACCAGAAGTCCACTGGCAATAAACAGGAAATTTTTAGATGATTTGAGACCTGCTGTTACAGTTCAAAGTATTTCCGCATCTGCCAACCTTCGTTTTGGTTATTTAGGGAGAGGAGGGAGATGGTGGTATGTTTAAAGAGAGGGTGGTGCACAAAACAAGACCCCCAAATGTTCAGATGATCCTACAATACAATAAAAACAAAACAGATTACAAGCAAGAAACAGTTTAAAGGGCAGTAATATATAATATGTCAGATAGCATTTGTTTTCCCCTTCCCTATCACATGCCATAAGATGTTGTTTTATACATGTTTGGTTGTGTGAAGGCCTGTATGTTTGTGTCTGCGTGTATCAAATCAAATACTCTTTATTATGGTTGTTTAGAACCGTGTGTGTGTGTGTGTGTGTGTGTATAGTGTGTGTGTGCGTGCGCGTAAACAACTTTGTTTTTAGAAAAGTTTAGATAACCCTCTGGCTCGATAACAGATGCATCTTGTCACTAGCTCACCTGCCAATACATGTAGGCACATGAGCCGTAAAGTTGTTGTGCAGTGCGCAGCCTGCCATTTCTCACACTACAGGTGCCGAGGTCTACTTTAAACAGTGATAGCACGTTATCAGACTATTATGTTTTCTTTTTCTTTTTTCTTGATATATCATTAACCAAAAGAACGAATAGCGTCTTGGCTTGTAAAATCAGCAGAGGGAAGGCTATTCGAGGGGAAATGAATACAGCAAACAATATTTGGGGCAGAGGGTTCAGAAATCATAACAGGGAACAGGGTTTGGGGAAATGAACTTCGATATGACAATAGGGGTGTTGCAAACGTGTCCCTATTTTCCTTGGTGGAATTGCATTTATTTTAATTTAAGGACATTGATATCCCATCTTTATTTCATTGTGGGGCTCAAAGTAGCATGCGTGGTATTCCCAGGCAATCTCCTATCTAGGCACTGACCAGAACTAAAGCCGCTTAGCTTTAGCAAGGTGGTGGCATCAAGTTGCCCACAGAGCAAAGCTGCTGCACCTCTTTCCTCCCAGGGGCCAAGTTCAATTTTGGACAAGCTCTGTAGGGCTGCATTCCAGCGGTGGGAGGGACCAACAGCAAACAGACGGGACTAAAATACCAGTATATTTTGGCTTAAAACTCTTACTACCAGCAACAAAACTTTGGGAGTTGTTTCAACCTTTTAGAATAGTGAAAAACCTACACTGAAGCTGGGAAAGAAGGTGCAGCCAGGAGAAGGGTGAATTGCTATTAGGGGAACCTGGGTGGGGTCCTGCACTCCTGCCGGAATTTCAGCCGGGTCCCACTTTTCCCATATTCTTTCAATGAGAAGGAATTAGGTAGTAGGTTTGCAATGTTCATACCATGCTTAATGTATTTCATAATCTTCACCTCTATCAGAACCTTGTGGTGGCCACTGCCATACATAGTTTTAAGGGTTAGATAAAGAAAGAAACGCACACCTACTTTTTCAAGGAGTATGAGAAGATGAATGGGGTATTAGGGTAAGAGAAAGAGGTGTCTGATGTTAGATCAGCCTTCCACAGCCTGGTGCCCTCCAGATATTTTGGACTTCAACTCCATCAGCCCCAGCCAGTATAACCAATGGTCAGTAATACTGAGAGCTGTAGCCCAAAACATTTGGAAGGCACCGGGTTGGGGAAAGTTGGGTAAGATGTTGACTGGGTTCTCACAACACGCTAACCCACACTCAGTGGTTGAGTGTGGGTTGTTGTTGAGCCATAGGTTAGCGTGTTGTCTGAATCCAGGACATTTTCCACAGTGTGGCTTGTTAACCATGCAGTGTGGCTTATTTTTCTCAAACAAGCCACCTTGAGAACCCATGGTCTGTTGCTGGGTTGCTGAGGGTGGTTAACAAGCCACACAGTGGAAAATGTCCTGGGTTCAGACAACACGCTAACCCATGGTTCAACAACAACCCACACTCAACCATTGAGTGTGGGTTAGCGTGTTGTGTGAATAGCCCCATTTTTTTCTCCCCACTCCTCTGCCTCCATTGCTGATTTTTCTGCTACTTCAGAGATTTCCTGTACAGAACATTCCTAAAATGACCCTGTATCAAGAAGCAATTGGCCAGCTGTTTAAATTCCGTGGCAACATACCATCTGTAATTGACCTAAGAAAGGATGTATGGGGCCAGACTTGGCCAACAGATGAACATTCTCCTGACCAACCCTCCCAATTCCACAACCATATGTATAAAATGTATAATACAAATACGTATTCTACAATACAAATGTGTGTAGTGATTTACAGTATAGCAGAAAGACAGGCCTCTGCCCTAGAAGCCTACAAGCTAAGATTCGATGTAGGGCATGTAATCGAGGGAGGATAGGAAGAAAGAGGTACGGGTAAACCCCAAAACGTGTTCGGTTATGCGGCAGACAGCTTGGTCCAGAGCAGTCACCGTATTAGTCTGTTGCAGTGTAAATAACAAAGGGTCATAGAAATCATAGAATCATAGGGTTGGAAGGGGCCTACAAGACCATCAAGTCCAACCCCCTGCTCAATGCAGGAAGCCTGATTCCCAGGCGGTCTCCCATCCAAGTACTAACCAGGGCTGACCCTGCTTAGCTTCCGAGATCAGGCGCATTGTGGCACTTTAAAGACTGGTGGATTTCTAGCAGCAGAAGCTTTTGTGGGCTTAGAGCCTCCTTTGTCAGATCTATGACATGTTGTTCTCAGTTGACAGATAAAAAAAAAGATCCGTGAGTGTAGAGGGGGCGAATGTGAGTCGCAGGCCTGAAAAGCCACAAAATGAGACTGGGACCGCTCAGGAAGAACGTGCAAGGCAAGCAGTTGCCTCTGCTTCATCTCACCACTCTTGTCACTGCTCAGAGGAGGCGACACAACAGGCAACAGCAGGCAAGCCCCCCCCCCCCAAGTGGGTACCTCAGCAGGTGCCCGACGATACCGACCTCTGACACTGGCACCACGAAGGGGCTGTTGCTAGAGAGGCCTCGCAGAAAAGGTGGCTTTTGAGGAAGGCTCTGAAGGAGTGGCTGGATCGATTTACGGAGGCAATTCACTCTCCTCTCTGAGCCTCTTTTGTTTGCTGGCAAGGAGAGGAGAGCCAAGCGTCCAGCAGAACAGCCAGGAGCTTTGTTTGAAGCAACGGGCAGGGAGGGGATGTTGCCGAGAGGTGCCGTGTTACACTCTGGAGCGCCGGCGACGGTTGGCTGTTGCCTCTCAAGCATCTTGGCGGGCGGAGAAATCGGAGGGTGTGGAGGCACTTGAGACTGTGGGAGCACCGGGACAAGCCAGAGTCTGCAACGGGGGAGAGAGAGCGCTCACCACAGCCGCTTGCGCCACTGAGGGACTCCAGCAAGGCTGCCTCTTTTAAAGTAAGCACATAGGACGCCGTCACCGCATTATGTGTTATGGTTCACAGCTTTTGCATCCTGCTTTTCCTCCAAAAAACTCGCGGACCTCTCCCCGCCATTTTATCTTCCCAACAACCCTGTGAGGGAGGTGAGGCTGAGAGGTGGTGCCTGGCTGAAGGGCAACCCGATGACCCTTCAAGGAACCCTCAGGGGGAGGCATTTGGGCCTGGCGGGCTCTTTGGAGAGCCACGCCGGCTGGTTTCCGGAGTGGCCGGCTGCTTCAGCCTGGTCCTGGGGATGGTAGCCGGGGGCTGTCCTGGTGGTGGGAATGGGGACAATCCAACACCCTTCCAGATCCGTCACCTGAGGCAGGGCATTCAGCCTGCCTCATGGGAGGGCCGGCCCTACACTGAATACCAGTTGCTGGGGTGCCTAAAATGGGAGATGATCAGTGTCTTCTTCATGTCCTGCCTGTGGGGTTCCTAGAGGCATCTGGTTGGCCACTGTGGGAAGCGAGTTGCTGGATTGGGTGGACCTTTTGGTCTGATCCATCAGGGCTCTTCTCAGGCTGGATGAAGGCACCAACAGTCTTCAGAACCACCAGGCCTTTCTCAAGCGCCGATCCATCCTTCCCACATCAGCCTCCCATAGTCTAGCACAGGGATGGGAAACCTCAGGTTTCCTGGGGTCAGGGGCAAATCGGTCCCTCCTGGGGTCTCAATCCAGCCCTCTGAAGTTCCCCAGATGGCCTTACCTCTTTCCCCCCAACCACCAATTGTTTGGTGGTTTTTGGGCGGTTGTATCATTTTTTTCCCCATTCTAAAAGGTTGAAATGCTTCTCCTAAGGCTTAGCTACTGGCAGGAAGAGCTTTGAGCTACAATATGCTGGCATTTTGCCCCACCCCCTTTGCCTTTGGCCCCACCCACTACTGGAATGCGGCCCCCGAGAGCTACTCTGAAATTAAATTTGGACCTTGGGCTCAAAGAGGTTCCCCACCTCTGGTCTAGCAGTGCCTATCAAAGAGATCTAAACTAGTGTAATGGCCAAGAGAATGAGCTCTCAGCCAAGAGGTCAATGGTCCAGATTTCATTCCAGCCATGCATTTTTAGGCGAGCGTTTCTCTCTCGGTGGCCTTGGACTGCGCAGTCCTTCAAACAGGAGACACCTTCAAACAGAGGACTGCCCTGTGATGGCCCTTCAAACAGAGCACTGCCCTCTGTAAAATAGGGTACATGGCTGTATTAGCATAGGGCAGGACTCACAGTACATGCAAAAAGTTGTCTCTGCTCCCTGTCCTGTTCTCCCCCCACCCCAGCAATCGCTTCCTGAGGCAGCTGCCTTCTTCTGCCTACTTGGGTAGGAACTGCTGTGCTTGATATGCCTGATTACAGCCTGAGACATGTGAAGAAAATAGGCCAGCCATGCCACAAAGGAAGGCAAATCAAAGAACCACACACCAGTTGCTAGCCAATCTGAGCTTACCCTGTTTACTGACATGTGGGGTTCCTATCTTTTTGATGGACCACCTCTGTGCCTTCCGCAGCTGTGCAAGAGCAGAACATCCACTGGCGGAGCTTTCCCCATTGCTG
The DNA here is from genome assembly GCF_057233095.1 of Heloderma suspectum. NCBI lineage: Eukaryota > Metazoa > Chordata > Lepidosauria > Squamata > Helodermatidae > Heloderma > Heloderma suspectum. The sequence continues at coordinate 13,130,230 of NC_139468.1, forward strand.
CATCTCTATGCTGCGGGAGATGGCCTGTTGTTTTTCTGCCTCGCATGCATGCATGCAAGGAAAACCTTGGCCCGCAAGAAGGGGGCAATCCCATGGATGAGCTCCCTTGGCACTGCCGCCTCCCACTTCCTCAAAGGCACGGGGTCATCTGAGGTGAATTCTTCCCACCCAACTAAGCTGCCGCCGCGACAGCTTAAAAAAACGCAGGTGAAAAATCTTCTTTAATTTTAATTGGAACATTTCCTCTTTGCATCTAAGTGCACAGGGAGGAATTGTTCACTCCAAGCCGTGTCAGTCTGCATCCTGGGCATGACTGTGAATTTCCAGGTAGAGCAAAAACAGAGATTACCCTGGCCTCCGGCCCTGGTCTGCTGCTCTGGAGCCATCCAAAGTGGGGCAGCAGGCACCCCCACCACTGCCTCCCCCCCCCCCAGTGCTTGACAAAGCAGGAAGGGCAGCACGACTAACGCACAGGAGGCCCTGGTTCCTGGCCACGTCCCCTGTTGCGGCAAACGGTAGCCCAGCCTTTCCCATCCTGGCGCCCTCCAGATGTGTTGGGCTGCCACTCCCATCAGCTCCAGCCGGCATGGCCAATGGTCAGGAATGCTGGGAAGTGTCTTCCCCAAGAGCTGGCAGGGAGCAGGGCTGGAGGAGGCTGCAGTAGTCCATTGCGACGGGCTCTCCCAAGTTTGGGTAGAATCATAGAATCATAGATTAGTAGGGTTGGAAGGGGCCTACAAGGCCATCGAGTCCAACCCCCAATTCGTGGTATTCGTGGCTCGAGCCGGAGAGGATGCAAAAAAGGGTCACTAAAAGGAGTGAGGGGCTGGAGCAACTCCCCATAGGGAGAAAGGTTATGACAGGAGTTCCCAACGCACCCATGGAGACCACAAACTCCACAGGAGTTCCCAACGCACCCATGGAGACCACCCACAAAGCCTGCCATCTTTAAAAAAAAATTGTTTTAAGAAAAACATTGGAAAATGTTGGGGCTGTCTTCTTTCTCTCCCTTTCTAATCTCTACCTTGCTCTTCCCTCCCAGCCCCTAGCCTCACTATTCCTCTGTCAGGGTGGACACTGAGCCCATAGAATCCCAGAGTAGTTCTGATGCTGAGGAAGAGCAGTCGCTCCTGGGAGGGGATCGCGCTCCGCTTTCCCAGGGCCCGCAGGGGACGGAGATTCCTCCCACCCACATTCCTAGTTTAGAAAGCAGTCCAGGGAGTGACCCAGCACAGATAGCAGACTGGGTGGATGCGCGGCACAGACGCAGAGAGCGGCGCCAAATGGAGGGTGCGGAAAGGAGGCGTAGCGCCTGGTTGGTGCTCAGAGAACGGTTATGCCCAGAGGATCCAAGGGAAAAGGGGAGGGATTCTCCCTAGTCCTTATATTCAGGGGTCTGCCAGTAATTCCCTTTCAAACAGGGACCAACTGTTCCAACTTAGGGCATAGGGATGCTGCTGCTCAGATCTAGTTGCTACCTGTAGAGTTGTTAAGTTGTAAAAGAAGAATAAAGCTTTGAAAAGAATCCCTTTGTCTGTGTTTAGACTTGGCTACTGGATTAGACTGAGAGAGCCCTCCAAGGAGCCCTTGACATCCTCCCCCCACACACCTCTGATGTTTCTCCCCCTCCTAGCCTCTAGCCCTGCTATTCCCCCCTCATCTTTAGCTCACATTTGAGTGGCCAGGCCCCCGCTGTAGCCATTATGTGAGTAGCCATGTCCTCCATGGGAGCCATTTTGTGGTGGTGCCCACAGCAGGTTTTGAAATTCCCATATGTGCCCACACGTCCAAAAACGTTAGCGTGCACATAGACTTATGCGCAACGAGTGCTGTGAATTGCCCAAGTAGCAGGAGGAGGAGGAGGTGTGGTGCATGCCCCCGCCGCTCCCTAACAGTCTCCTCCTCACAAGCAGGAGACAGCTAGTGGTCCTTGACAGCTGAGCCGGCAGGAGGAGGCGGAGGTGCGGGGGTGAGAGGTGCAGTGCTTCGCTTTGAGAGTTTTTGTGGAAAAAATCAAATTTCAGTTGCACCTAGCATAAAAAGTACTGGGCCAAACTGTCTGAAATTTGGCAGATGGGATCCCCTCCATGCCGGCAGAGAAGCCCACAGGTATTTATCATGAAAATTGAAAAAGTTAGGGCCATTTGTGTTTTCCCATGCAAGCCAATGGGGAAATGCCCAAACCGAGTGATCCAGATATCTGAATCTCACTTTGGATCTGGAACCAAGTTGAAGCGGAGGGGCCTCGAATTGGTCCGAGTCAAAGTGGGGCTGATTTGGAGGGTCCGAAGCGGCATCCGAAGGGGGGGGGCTCTGTGCACAGCCCTAATCTTGACTAGTTCCAAGGTGGGATATCGTCACCATCTTCCCAAATTCACAACCAGCAGGGCACGCCCATCACTTATGCATGAAATGTGCATCTACCGTCTGACATTTTCAGCAACAGACAAGGACATACCGTTGATTTCGGTTGATCCTTCAGTTGTTTCCACACTAGCAGGATAGTCTGGAATGGTCACTTCAATTCCAGGCTAGAAGCTTGGAGGGGGAGAACCAGTGAGCTAAAGGCAGATTGGGCAGGGAGAATGGAGAGGCTAGAGGCAGGGAGGGAAGTGGAAATAGCAAGGCAAATGGGTAGAGGGGAGAGAAAAGAACAAGGCTAGAGGTTAGAAAGGGAGAGAGAGAAGGCTGCCCCGACATTTAGAGAGTCCAGATAATGTTCAGTGGTGTAGCGGTCTATTTGGGAGTTCAGGCACTCTTCATGACAGTCCCATAGCCACACCCCCAAAGAGAGTCCAAAATTGCAGGCAGCTGCATTGATCCATATCAACAAACCAGTTCTGCCCATTTTCATCTCCACCAGGAGCAGGTCTTCTGCAGAACTCAGGGGTCTTAGTTGCCCATTCAAGACCAAGCTGCCCCCAAATACTTTGCATCACAACAGGGAACGATATACCGTTGCTGGGAGAAGTCATTCTCCCAGCTACTGTGTCAGGATTGCAGCTAAGCTCAGAGGGAAGAGGGAATCCTGTGCGGGGAGTGGGGGGCAGATGACGTCATCGTTCTTGCTAATCAGAAAGTCCCAGTGCTGCGTCCCTGCGAGCCCTGGCTCCGCTAGTGATGTTGCCATCCAGTCGCATCCCAGTGTTTTCTGTGTGGTCCTGTCATTTTTTCAAACCTGATTTGTGGCATTCTCTCCCCGTCTGCGCTGCATTTATCATGCAATTGTGTGAAACGACTAGATGACCCTTCCCCAACCTGGCACCCTCCAGATGAGTTGGACGACAATACCCATCGTCTGCAGCTATTGGCCATGTTGGCTGGGGATGATGGGAGTTGTGGGCCAACACATTTGGAGGGCACCAAGTTGAGGAAGACTGGGCTAGATATTATTGAGCCTTTTGCAGGGGTGCATCTCTTCTTGTTGGGTGCAGAAGTGCTATGACTGAATAGCCTGTTTACCCCTCGAAATGCATGTTAATTGCTCTTTAATACCAGCTCCTGTGGGATGGGGGGGGGGGTTAATTAACTATTTCTTCCAATTTTTATTTTATTTTCCTTTTTAAATATGAAGAATAGTACTGTTTAACTATAGATGAAAGAAAAGTCAGGGTAATAGTGGAAACCAGTAATTAATGTCCCATCCCCTTGCAGGAACAGCAGTTGGCATTAAAGGGTAATGAAGAGGCTATTCAAGGGGCAAATATCAGGCTCTTCATCCTTAATGCTGCTGCTGCTCAACAACAGGTGATCCACAGGCAATCAATAACAAGCAATCAAAAAGCAGGAAGCGTTTAACTTAACATTGCAGCGGGACTTTGCTGGATAGGAATTACTTTTGACTAAACATTATAGAAAGTATTTGGCTGTGGGGACAGGCATTATATAAAATAGCACTATATTAAGTGACATGTAGAGCCACCTTTTTAATTCTGGCTCAAGGTGATTGCAGGAAAGTAGTGCTAAATGGGCCCTAGTGTGCAAGCAACCTTTGTGTAGCAAGCTACCCCTGTGTACAATCATTTATATGGTACTTCCTTCCACTTCAAAGATAAGAGCAAAAAAAAAAATAGAAGACACTGCAACACATACACCCACTGCTTTCCTGTGGTTTCCCCATCCAAAAGGTACCGTTGATCTTCACATTTGTGTTGTCACATCACTTTCTTTCACCTGCATCCCCCCTTATGCAAGATGTATGAGCCAGGCGGGCATCTCCTCCTGCCCTGGGATCGCTTTATGCAGCGCTTAGTGTCGCCAGAACAACTCAACAACAACCCATAGGTTCTTAAGGTGGTTTGTTCGAGAATAAACCACACAGCATGGTTAACAAGCCACCCTGGCTGTGTTCACACAACACACTAACCCAGATTCAGTGGTTGAGTGTGGGTTGTTGTTGAACCATGGGTTGTTTGTTGAACCGTGAGTTAGGATAAGTTAACTCAGGACATTTTTGCAGGGTGGCTTGTTAACCACCCTGAACAACCCAACAATAACCCATGGGTTCTCAAGGTGGCTTGTTCAAGAAAAATAAGCCACACTGCATGGTTAACAAACCACCTTGTGAAAAACGCTTTGCATTCAGACATGACGCTAACCCACGGTTCAGCAACAACCCAGACTCAACCACTGAGCGTGGGTTAGCGTGTTGTGTGAACAGCCCCTATGTGTCTACACACAGCAGAGATGGGGGACCACAGGTTTGCAGGCCGAGCCTGAGGTCCCAATCCAGCTGTCGGGGGTTCCCAAATGGCCAGGTCATCTTCCCTGGCCCCTCCCTCTTTCCCGCAACCACCTATTGTTTCATGGTTTCCTGGCTTTGTCTTGTATTCCCCACATTCTAAAAAAATCATTTGCCTCTCCTAAGGCTTAGTTGCGAACAGTAAGAGCTCTAAACTACAATATGCTGGTATTGTTTGTATTTGTGGCCCCACTCCTTTTGCCTCGCCCCCTTTGCCTTTGGTCCTGGCCACCACCAGAATGCAGCACACAGCACCTTCTCCAAAATGGAATTCAGCCCACGGGGTGCAAATGGTTCCACACCCCTGATACAGAGGGTGCATAGTCTGCTCTTTAGTACTCCTCTGCCAGACCACATGACCCACAGGGATGATTGTGGGACCCACATGGTCAGGACAACGTGTGCATGTGCTGCTACAATTAACCTGTTTGGTTTTAACTCTGTGTGTGTGTGTGAGGGGGGAGGCTCTAGAAAGACAGGTGCCGCAAGCCACAGCAAATCAAGAGGAAAATACGGAGTTCTCTCTTGCCAACTCAGGCCATGTTGTTGTTGTCATTGCAGTAGGCAGGGTAGGGCAGGCATCAAGAGTAGGCATGGTTGGGAACCTGCCAAGGGCCCACATAGAATCATAGAATGATAGAATAATAGGGTTGGAAGGGACTTATAAGACCATGAACTCCCATATGTTTGTAGGCCTCATTCCATGGAAAGACAAATCACAAGTTTATTGTTACGTTTCTATCCTGCCTTTCCTCTAAGGGGCCCAAGGTGGCGTAGAATCATAGAACAGTAGGGTTGGAAGGGGCCTACAAGGCCATCAAGTCCAACCCCCTGCTCAGTGCAGGTATCCAAATCAAAGCATCCCTGACAGATGGCTGTCTAGCCTCATCTTGCCTAGCCTCCAATGCCACCTCCCCAGGTAATTGGTTCCATTGTCGTATTGCTCTAACAGTCAGGAAGTTTCTCCCGATGTTCAGCCGGAATCTGGCTTCCTCTAACTTGAGCCCATTATTCTGTGTCCTGCATTCTGGGATGATCGAGAAGAGATCCTGGCCTTCCTCTCTATGGCAACCTTTCAAGTACTTGAAGAGCGCTATCACATCTCCCCTCAGTCTTCTCTTCTCAAGGCTAAACATGCCCAGTTCTTTCAGTCTCTCTTCACAGGGCTTTGTTTCCAGTCCCCTGATCATCTCTGTTGCTCTCTTCTGAACCCTCTCCAGTTTGTCTGCATCCTTCTTAAAATGTGGTGCCCAGAACTGGACACAGTACTCCAAATGAGGCCTAACCAGTGCTGAGTACAAGGGAACTAGTACTTCCCAGGATTTGGAAGCTTTGCTTCTATTAATGCAGCCCAAAATAGCATTGGCCTTTTTTGCAGCTACATCACATTGTTGGCTCATATTCAGCTTGTGATCGACAACAATTCTGAGATCCTTCTCACTTGTAGTGGTGTTGAGCCAAGAATCCCCCATCTTGTAACTGTGCATTTGGTTTCTTTTTCCTAGGCGCAGAACTTGGCATTTATCCCTATTAAATTTCATTTTGTTGTTTTCTGCCCAGCGCTCCAGTCTATCAAGATCGCTTTGAATTTTGTTTCTTTCTTCCAAAGTATTAGTTATCCCACCCAATTTTGTGTCATCTGCAAATCTGATCAGCATTCCCTGCACCACCACCTCCAAGTCATTAATAAAAATGTTGAAGAGCACTGGGCCCAGGACTGAGCCCCGCAGTATATCACTTGTTACCTCTCCCCAGTTTGAGAAGATCCCATTGATAAGCACTCTTTGAGTCCGATTCTGTAGCCAACTGTGGATCCACCGGATTGTTGTTTCATCTAGCCCACTTTGAGCTAGTTGCTCATCAGGATATCATGGGTCATTTTGTCGAAAACTTTGCTGAAGTTGAGGTATATTATGTCTACAGCATTCCCTCGGTCCACAAGGGAGGTGACTTGATCAAAAAATGAGATCAGATTTGTCTGGCAGGATTTGTTCTTGACAAATCCATGTCGGCTTCGAGTCATCACTGCATTGTTTTCAAGGTACTTACAGATGGATTGCTTTATCATCTGCTCCAGAATTTTCCCAGGGATTGATGTCAGACTGACTGGTCTGTAGTTCCCAGGTTCCTCCTTTTTACCCTTTTTGAAGATAGGGACAACATTAGCCCTCCTCCAGTCATCCTGGACAGCCACACTGTGTGGTTAACAACTCTGCATTCAGACATGATAACCCACAGTTCAACAACAACCCACACTCAACCACTGAGTGCGGGTTAGTGTGTTGTGTGAACCCAGCCATTGACTGAGACTTATAAAAGGACTGGAAAACCAAGACTTATTCACAGAAGTGTGGTATCCATTTATTGCATATGCTAATGCACATTCAGCAACCCTTGCTCCTCCGCCCGCACAATTCAGATTCCGGAGTGATGCTTTGTAACACTGCTAGCCTCATAATCTGTACCTGTTCTGTTTTTTTATTATATTAAAACTCAATTAAAAAAAAAAAAGATCCGGTGCTTTTCAAAGGGAGTTTGACTAGGCAAACGGCCCCTTGCTATTGCCCTGCGTCAGCCAAACTGTGGCTCTGATAAGTGGAGCTTTTTCCATGGGCTTTATCAGTTTTGAGGTGAGGCTGAGTTTATTTTAGCTTCTGAGCAAATGTGTCAAAATGATGTCGTCATTCCAGAGCCGTTGTAAAGAACGGGACTCTGGACAGGACAACAATCCCTAGAGACTATCCCCTTCTCTCCCTGCCTGGTTGATTCTTCTTTGAAAAGGGGCACAGCCCTTTTGAGGTGGAGGGGGTCACCTTTGGGAGCCCTGCCCAATATAGAGAAAGAAGGTGACTGGGGGGGGGTGAGAGTTCTCAAAAACTGCAAAACTGTTTTTGTGGCAGAAATATGTGAAGTTTGTTTGTTTATTTATTTATTACATTCCCATTCCGCCCAATAGGCGAAGCTCTCTGGGCAGTTCACAACAATTAAAACCATAAAATACCAAACAATAAAACACAGATGATAAAATACAATATAAAAGTTTAAAGCTACAATATAAAAATAACCCCCCCAAAAGCTAGCAGCAGTGCAAAAATTTAAAATACAATACCAGATAAACAAAACCAGATAAAAACAAACTGAAAAACTAGAAGTTACAGGATGTCATCTGGATTGTATTCCGAAACTGATCCTCCTGAATCTTATGGACAACAAAGAAAATCCTTGCACTATAAGCCGTGGGTCATAATGTAAACTGCCGCAAGGCTGACCAAAGCGAACCATTGGAAACAGATAATTGCTTCTGCTAAACACGAATGGCATGCAAAAATCTGGGGCATTTCCCAAATAGAGAGATCCAGACATCAGATGGGGATGGCAAATGGTTACCCCCCAAAATTATTATTTTATGTTTGTGATCCATGTGTGCAAATTTATCATCATACAGGACATGGATAAATCCAGTTAGGCAACACTGGGTGTTACCATATTACTTGTTCATGGACTCTCGGAAAGCCACTGGAAAGCCTTCTATTTCCAAGGAAACCATGTTTATAGGAACGTATTATTATTCATATGAACATGGTTTCCTTGGAGATTTCTAATAAAGAAATCTAATAGAAATTCTTTCTAAGAGTCCATGAACAAGCAGTATGGTAGCCCTCCCTCAAGTGTTCCCTAATTGGATTTGTCCCTGTCCTGTCTGATGATAAATTTGCACACATGGATCTGACAGCAAACACGGTCGCTCACATGCACAGTGTTCATGGACTGGGTACCGATGTCCATTTTCCCACGAATTTCAAAACAACCCCCCCAACAAACCCATCCACTTGTAAAGCTGGCCACACGCCAGCCTGAGTGATGGTGCTGCATGGAGATGAACCGTTTAGTAGTCTCAGCTGTTGAGCAGGTAGGTGAACAGACAGCCCATGCCAGGTGCTTCACTGAGCCTGGCAAACCGCCCCCCGCCCCCCATGTGGCACCCCAAGAGGTGGCTCGGTGGCAGAGCCCCCGCTTTGCATGCCGAAGGTCCCAGATTCGATCCCCGGCATCTCCAGGCAGGGCTAGGAAAGCATCCTGCCTGAAACCCTGGAGAGCCACTGCTGCCAGTCGGTGTCGACAATACTGGGCTAGACGGACCCAGGGTCTGACTCGGTACAAGGCAGCTTCCTGTGTTCCTCCTGGTGGATCGCGTGCCCCAGAATCTGGCACCGCCTTGCAAACGTGCTCTCATCGGCCTCCTCTGTTTTCCTCTGCTCAGTGCACCTGCAGGCGTTCCTGGGTGTGGGCCTCTCACTCCTTTGCTTCTGCCTTCTCCTCGGCTGCACGATATGCTGGCACCAGCGCAGGAAGCGCCGCCTCGACGACAGGAAAGTTCAGGCACCGGACCGGGCCCTGGTGAATCCGAGGCCAGATTTACCTTCCCCGACGACGGCTGTGGTCATCCAGCAGCAATACACGGAGATCGAAGGGCAGGTTCTGGATCCCCGGCCTCCTGCAGGTGCTGATCCGACAGCGTCGTCCGGCCACGTCAGCCCAGCCCAGGGCCTTCTTCGGGGCAGAGGCTCCCTTCCCAGCATCCCCCTCTCCTCGAAACTGAGCCTGCCAGTCAAGCCCCCTGTAGGCTGGGAGCGCCGGGGCACCATCTCTGGCACCAGCATGTTTGGTGATGAAAGCAGCCTTCTCCCCAGCCACATGGTGGGCGCCAGCGTCCCCCGGTCTCACGCCGATCCAATGGGTCTCTCCGGCACTGCTCCAAAGCCACGGCCCCACCTCCACTTCACGGTGTTCTACATGCAGCCCATGGCCACACTGACTGTGACGGTGGTCGGCGTCTCCCATTTGCCCAAAGGCATCCGGGCCAGCCGGGATTCCTACGTCAAAGTCTACCTCCTCCCGAAGTTTGCCGAGCCCCAGCGCACCACCTTGCACCGCAAGAGCCTGAACCCCGAGTTCCGGGAGCAGTTCCACTTCGGCCGCTACAGCCCGGAAGAGCTGCCGGGCTTCACGCTGCGCTTTGCCGTGTATGCCAAGGAATTCCACAGCCTGAAGGATTCATTCCTGGGAGAGGTGATCTTCCCATGCGCCCAGGTGGCCTGGAGCCGGGGCGTTTCTTCTGCCTATACCCGGGAGCTGTCGGCCACCAAAACCAAACTCAAAAAGGTGAGGGTGGTGTCAAGGGTGGCTAGAGTGTCTGGGCTGGGACTTGGGAGATCCGGGTTCTAGTCCCTACTCAGCCACTGGGTGACTTTGGGCCAGTCACTGACTCTCAGCATAACCTACCTCACAGGGTTGTTGTGAGGATAAAATGGAGAGGAGGAGGACTATGGAAGTCGCCTTGGGTTCCTTGCAAGAGGGAAAAAAGGTGGGATATAAATGTAATTATACATAAACAAACAAATAAATAAAACCAGAATCCTCTCAGGTGCTTCCATGTTACCCTGTAGCCAACCCTAACCTGGTGCCTTCCAGATATTTTGGATTACAGCTACAGTGGTCCAGCGGGTGGCTACCAGGGAAACAGCTTTCTCTGTAGTGGGCCCTCATCTGTGGAATGTCCTTCCGGGGGACATCCACCTGATGTCTTCATTGTATACATTTAAGGCACAATCTTATGCAAGTTTAGACAGCAGAAAGGCCTACAACTCCCAGCATGCCCCAGCCAGCATGGCTGGTTGGGGCATGCTGGGAGTTGTAGGCCTTTTTTCTGTCTAAACTTGCATAGGATTGCACCCTTAGACACCACTTCCAGCAGGCATTACATTTCTCATCCGTTGCTCTGATTATTAACTTTCCTGCTGACTCTCCTGGCTGCACTCCACCGCTGTACACCTACTTTCCCCAACCTTTTGCCCTCCAGATGTGTTGGGCTGCAAGTCTCATAATTCCCAGCCAATAGGAGTTGCAGCCCAACACAGCTGTATGGCAACAAACTGGGGAAAGTTGGTCTATCTATCTATCTATCTATCTATCTATCTATCTATCTATCTCTGTCATCTATCTAATCCATCTACCTACCTACCTACCTACCTACCCAGAGCCACATCTTCAATTTTCATCCTCTGCTTTTTCAGTGTTTCAGTTCCCAGGATATGGACTCGGCCTTGTCGCTCTCCCAGCCCAAGTCCGTAGGGCAGCTCTTCCTCGTGCTCCAGTACCAAGCTCTGGCCAACCGCATCAAAGTTCTGGTTCGCAAGGCAGAGAATCTGGGACGGCTCACCCGCATCCCGGGGACACCAGGTAAGATGCCACACGGGCACCTGCCCCTCTGTGATTCCAGAGATGTGGAAGTCTGTGCATTTATACTGGGATGTGGTGTTCCATTTGGACTGTTGGGAGCCCCAGGTTTTGAGAGTCCCCCGCCCCCAGCCCTTACAGTTTCTAGTATCTGTACATTCAAATAGTGCTTGCCTTTGCAAACTGGGCATCTTTGCCTGCCTCTTGATTTCAAGGATTCAGCCGTTGGCAACTACCTAGCCAAGCAGATCAGCATCGACCAGGAGAGGAGGGTCAAGTCTCTTCCCCTTATACATTTGGTAGCGCCGGAATCCTCGTAGCGGGCTCTTGATGGCAGTTCTAGACTGATGTGCTACTTATCCTGTGAGGGAGAAGCGCATGGGCAGGGATCCTGTGTCTCTTTCTGTTAGCTTCTTCTGTTAATATATTCTTCTCTCCTAGAAGCAAGCTATAAGAAGGCTGTTTGGGGCTAAATTTTAGAATTTGTGCCTTTCCAGCAGGGGAAAAACAATATCCAGTAAGACTTAAAAAGCTCCTTTGGGGTCACCAAAAAGGCACAGTTATAGTGGGTCAGCCTTACCTTCAGGAACTCAACTTGTCAATTTGGCCCATGGCTCTACAGGTTGATTACCAGTGGCTTAGCTTTAGGGGCTTAATTTGAAATTAGATTTTAATGTAATAATCTTAATAAGATTTTAATTTATAATCTTAAAGTGCCATGAGTCTCTGTGTAACATGGGTGTCATATGCCCCTGTGGGCAGTGGAGGCTGGTGGCTCTGATGTCAGTGGGGTGGTGAATCCACTCTGGGTTTCAGTCAGAACTCTAAAGGAGCTCTCCAATGTTCTGGCCCAATGCAAAGCAGCTTGGATAGCTCCTTTAGAGTTCTGACTGGTTCTGACTGAAACCCAGAGTGGATTCACCAGCTTGTCCCAGACAGCCACGCCTCACTCCCGTTTCATCTCGCAGGCAATTGTTTGAGGGGTTCCTGGTTTTTGTGCAGTTTTCCCCATTCTAAATGGTTTGAAATGCCTCTTCTAAAGCTTAGTTACTGGCAGTGGGAACAACAAGCTAAAATATGCTGGTATTTTTGGCCCCACCCAGAATGCAGCCCCGAGAGCTTCTCTGAAATGGAATTTCGGCCCTCGGTTGCTAGAGGCGCAACACCCCTGATTTAGGAGATGATGACATGTTGCAAACATAACATCACTGTTAAAAATAACAATAAAAGCAGTCTTGGGGAAAGTGGAATCTTGAGGCGAGAAGAGGGGGTGCTTAACCCTTTCCCCACGTCCCATTTCTCTGCTCCAGATCTCCCCCTGTCCTCATGTGTTTTCCCCATCACAGGCAGCCCTGGAATTAGCACTTGGCGCCCTTGAGTAATGGTAGAGGACCCCCCACTACTGTTGCTCTGGGTCCCCTCTCCCAGAATGCCACTGAGTTATGGACAGCAGCTACTGATAACGTCCTTTCACAGAATCATAGAATAGTAGGGTTGGAAGGGGCCTACAAGGCCATCGAGTCCAACCCCCTGCTCTATGTAGGAATCCAAGTCAGAGCATCCCTGACAGGTGGCTGTCCAGCCTCATCTTGAATGCCTCCAGCGTGGGGAAGCCCACCACCTCCCCAGGTAATTGGTTCCATTGTCGTATTGCTCTAACAGTCAGGAAGTTTCTCCCCATGTTCAGCCAGAATCTGGCTTCCTGTCACTTGAGCCCATTAGTCCGTGTCCTGCATTCTGGGATGATCGAGAAGAGAGCCTGGCCTTCCTCTCTATGGCAACCTTTCAAGTACTTGAAGAGCGCTATCACATCTCCCCTCAGTCTTCTCTTCTCAAGGCTAAACATGCCCAGTTCTTTCAGTCTCTCTTCACAGGGCTTTGTTTCCAGTCCCCTGAGCATCTTTGTTGCCCTCTCCAGCTTGTCTGCATCCTTCTTAAAGTGCAGCGCCCAGAACTGGACACAGTATTCCAGATGAGGCCTAACCAGTGCTGAGTAGAGGGGAACTAGCACTTCCCAGGATTTGGAAGCTATGCTTCTATTAATGTAGCCCAAAATAGCATTTGCCTTTTTTGTAGCCACATCACACTACGCTCCAGGATAGCTCTGGAAACTGCAGTGGTAGCTCCTCATAACTCATTGGGGGAGTGTTACTGTGTCATCCTCCTCCAATGGTGGCATCTTTCACCAGTACACCCTCCCATTGGCTCCTCCGCTCGGTGGAAATATACAGAGGAGGGGCCATCCTGCCAGCTGCAATAAGAAGCCGCCCGACATGGGAAGGGGGGTCTCCACAGAGCCGAGAGACACTGCCCCTACATAACCTGGAGCTTGCAATGGTTATGGGGATCAAAATGCTAGCCCTCCCCACGAGATGCTGTTTTCTCTGTGCGTCGTTGGATGTACCTCTCACTCTGAAAACACCTTGCGTACCAGGCCCTGGACCTTGAAATGACATTGGTGGGTCAGGATTTGGGAGTTGGGTGCACCTGTATACACATACCACACACAAGTGTTAAATCTGATTCTTCTGCAAGTAAAGCGCAGGGCGCCAGGGCAGGCACCAAGGGTCAGCGTGGTTGGGCACCTGCCGAGGGCCCACACCCCAGCAGGGGCTCCCTGACAAGAGCCCCCTGGAGTTACACCTCCTCTTCGCCATTACTGCCGACGTGTTTCCCTGCCTCTCACCTTGGCCCAGACAGCGGTGGCAGTGAGATGGAAGAGCGGTAGATGCTTCTGCCCGTTTGCTCGGTGGCCTTCTCTGCCCATCAAGAAGCGTCAGCAGCGATGAGAGAGGATGAGGAGCAATAGGAGAGGGGTGGTGAGAAGCTAGACTTAGTGAGGGAGGGGGCCTTGCCCAAGGGCCCTCCGAAAGCTGGAGCTGTCCTGCCAGGGATTCCAACCCAAAGTCTTTTGCTTTCTTTGTGTTTCTAGACCACTCTGTTATGATCCACCTGTACCACGATGGCAAGGCCATTGACATGAAGGAGACGAAGTCCATAGCGGGCTGCAGTCCCGTGTGGAACGCCCCGTTCCTCTTCAATATTCCTGCTGGAGACATCCAGGAACAGCGGCTGTCTCTGGAGTTCACAGTCATGCAGGTGAGGAGGGCAGAACGTTTGTGCTTGAGTGTTGCCTGTTTTAGGGGAAAGTGTGTGGCATGTACCCATCAGCATATAGAAGCCTCCCGTGATGTGTCCCTCCACAGCAAACAGTCGAGGGGGTGAGGTTTATTTATTTATTACATTTATACCCCTCCTTTTTTTCCTCTTGCAAAGAGCCCAAAGCGGTTTACATGGTCCTCCTTGGTCATTTGGACGCCGCGATAAAATACAGATCCTGAGGGTAAATTACAGTTCTCACTGTAGGTCCTAGTATTTCTTTACTTACTTATTTATTGCATTTTCAAGGAGCTCAAGGTTCTCCCTCTCCGTTTCACAACCACCCTGTGAGGTAGGTTAGGCTGTGTGACTGGCCCAAAGTCACCCAGTGAGCTGCGTGTTCGAGTGGGGACTAGAAGCCAGATCTGCAGAGTCCCAGTCCAACACTCCGGCCACTACACCCCACTGGCTCTGGTACAGGTTGATCTTTTAGGAGCACCAGTGAGTCTTCAGGATGGGCTGCACTTACGGGCATAGCGCACATTTAATTAATTAATTAAGGGCACAGTCCTATTGGATCTGCCTTTGATAATCGTAAGAGGCTTAAGAGTATCCAAAGCAGAGTGGGAGGCATTTGCGATCTCATAGAGGCAGCTGGCATGGTTCTCTCTGTGCCAGCTGGGCAGGGGAGGAGGAGGGGGCAGGGAGCTTGGGCACCTGGGTCAAAGGTCAGAGCACTCTCTCCAGCCTTGGATCCAGGAATCCAAAAAATGCTGCCCCCCCGATGCTGTTGAGGGACCATAGGATTGCTCTCCCCATTAATTTATATACTGCTTACTGTACCTAAAACGTATCTCTGTTTTAGGTATATCACCCTAACCCTATGCTGGCTGGGGGATTATGGGAGTTGTAGTCCAACACATCTGGAGGGCACCAGGTTCTGGAAGGCTGCTCTAAGAAGTTTACAAAATCAAAAATTAAAATACAATACAAACGCTCATCAAAGCATTTCAAATATTTAAAAACCCAACTAAAAACACTGTAAGTACTAAGCAAACGGAATGGGCAGCATAATCAGTCATTTAATTCACTGTGGCTGAATGCAACCCAATATTATGAGTGGTGAGCAGAGCTGTAGCTAGGTAATTTTAGACCCTAATGGTCTTCTGTGCCCGCCCCCCCCCCCCGCCTTTAGATGGCAAAAAAAGTTTGATAACTCTGATTTTAAAAAAATGTTTCTGAGCATGTGCAGAATGTCATATTTTAAACCTTAACACATGATAACTCTAGGAAAGAAAACTGTGTTGGCTTCTGTTGTCCTAGAATCCACTTGGGAGTAAGCACCATTTTGTTGTGGAAAGTGATAAAATATATGTTTAAAGTAAAAATAGTAAAATGAGCATCTCTAAGCGCATACATGGCCCCTAACTATAAATTGTTTCTAAAAACAAGAAGAAAAGGATGCGGTAGCCACCAGCATCAGCCTTGGTGGGCTCTGGTATGCCCATGACAAAGTGCTGATGCCTGGCCTGTTTGGCAGTACTCTAGTCATCTGCCCCATCTGGCTGTGCAGAACGCTGACTGGCTGGCCCTTGTGACAACCGCTGAACCACCTTCCCCACCCCATCTGGCTGTGCAGAATGCTGACTGGCTGGCCCTTGTGTCAGCCACTAAACCACCTTCCCCACCCGGCTGTGCAGAATGCTGACTGGCTGGCCCTTGAGACAATGGCTAAACCACCTTCCCCGCCCCATCTGGCTGTGCAAAATGCTGATTGGCTGGCCCTTGTGTCAACCACTAAACCACCTTCCCCACCCCATCTGGCTGTGCAGAATGCTGACTGGCTGGCCTTTCCGGCAATGATTAAGCCCCTCCTTCTCCGTTGCCTATGACATTTTTTTTTAAGAGTTCTGAATAAATATTTAAATTGATCTTTAAAAACAAACAAAATGAACAGCCCCAGACTCTCAGCAGAGATGTAGGTGAGGGGCAAAAATCCACTCTGATGTCGGAGCCAGGTATGTGTATCAGAACAGCCTCCTTCAACTGGTTGCCGTCCAGATATGTTGGACTACAACTCCCACCGTCCTAGCTGGTGCCAGCTGAGGATGGTTAGAGTTGTAGTCCAATACATCTCGAGGGCACCCAGTTGGGGAAGGTTGCTGTACAAGAAACCTGGAGAAGTGCTGCGGGTCAGGGTTGTCAATGCCAGGCTAGATGGGCTGAGGGGTCTCACTCAGGGGTGGCCATTTGCAAATCGCCCCCCAAAAAGGACAAAAGAGGGCACATTTTTGCATAAAATTTGCATCTGCTCATTTATATGCATAGGTGCAAATTGAGAAATAGTTTACATAGAAATATAGAGCATCTCCCCATAGTGGGAAAGACCGTGACCAGGTGACCTGTGTGCCTTGTTCGGTCCGCTGTCCAGGCGTTGTTGATGGGCAGTTTCAAGGCCCCTGAGCTTTTCCTTCTGAAGGTTCTTTATCCTTGGATCAGACAGCCTTTGAAATAGAAGACACCCTCAAAATAGATCACAGCCCTCTGGCTGCCCTTCAAATAGAGGACCGTCCTCTGCAAAAGAGGGCACCCAGCCACCCTAGCAGAAGGGAGTTTCCTATGTTCTTAGGTCTTGCAACTGAAGCTTCTGCTGACTCTCCTGTTTTCCTCTCTCCCCCCCTGTCTTGCCCCAGGCGCGCATCTACACCCGCACCTGTGCCGTGGGTCGAGTGCTGATTGGTCCTGATGCCCCAGGGATGGGGCAGGTCCACTGGAAAGAGATGTGCAGCCGGGGAAACATGGAATCCGCTCGCTGGCATTCAATTCAACCTGAAGGTTTCCAGCTCTGCCCTTGACACACACCCACACGACTTTTCCTACTGCAGAGTCCTTTGCCGATTGTGGCAAATGATGGCTATCTTGTAGTGGGTGGCTCCTGTTAGCTGTGTCTAGAAGCAAGGAACCTCTGGAGCCAAAGCAATGGCAGCCATGCCAGAAAATCCCTCTTCCTGCCACAGACCACCAGGGAAGCTTGAGAAAAGTTTGGTACTGTGCTGTGACTGTAAGATAAGTGGGATTGCCATGAGCTCAGTTTAAAAATCGATGGACTAGGCAGAGAACTGAGAACTCCAAGCCAGTTCCGAGTGCACTCAAGCCAGTTCTGAGTGTTCTCAAATGATAAATGTTGGCAGTTTCTCTAAAGAGAGGCGAGTTTCCAAGGGTGCCTGGAAGCTTTCAAAGGGTAGACCGCAACCTAAACAAGGAAAGGGCAAGTGGATCAAGCTTTGTGTTTTGGGGCCACATTTCTTCCTCCACAAAGCCAGCACAGACCCCCAAGGCACACTGACTCCATATCTGAGATCCACTGCAGCAGCTTCTGGAGAATGACATTTTCCACATAAGTGCTGACTCGTGATTGTAAATGAACAGAACTGAAAATGGCATTGGCAAAGTGGAACTTGGACAGCATTCAGAGGTAGGCTCGAGGGACAGAAATAGCTAAACCTTGGGGGGTGGCTGGCTTGATCCTGTTGCAGTGAGGAAGAAATTTTGCACCACACTGTTGCTGCAGCATGAATCAGGTCATGGGGGGAGGGGAATGTTCCGAGTACAAACTGAGCAATGTCAGCATCATTGTTGAAAAGCTACTCCGGTTATTTTACTGGGGAGGGGGATAGCAAGGTGATAGGGGCCTGTGTAGCTCTGTATGTGTGTCTGGAAAACTTAGCTTCTGCAACAGGAACAGGTGTTGTATAAATAATATACATGTTGCCAGTGGAGGCTGGTGGCTCCAATTTTGGTGGGGCTGTGGATCCATCCTGGGTCTCAGAACCAGCCAGAACTCTGAAGGAGGTGTCCAAGGTGTTTAACCTATCCCCAAAATCAGTTCAGCACCTTGGATCGCTCTTTTAGTGTTCTAGATGGTTCTGACTGAAACCCAGAATGGAACCACAGCCCTACCAAAATCGGAGCCACCAGCCTCCACTGCATATGGCCATCAACGGATTTCACTGTGTTCATTTTCAGATCATCTTTATTTCATTTTTTTTTTTATTCAACTCTCCTGAGGAGCTTGGGCTGGCATACGTGGAACTTCTCCATGCTCTGTTTTATCCTCACAACAACCCTGTAAGGCAGGTTTAGTCTGAGAGTGGGTGGCTGATTCCAGCTCTCCCTTGCCATGGCAATGAATACATTAACAAGTTATAAGTTGCTGAAGAATGAAACTCCATCCAGACTTTCAAAAAAGTTGGATAGCATTGATCAGTTATTGGAATAGGTTCTGGCCAGGTGATTTAGCAATTATAGATATACTACATGTGTATTAAGTTGAATTAGTGTAACTGTCTTGAATGATTGTAATTAGAAACAAAATAAAAAATTCTATAATGAAAAAAAGGACTCCCGGTGAATTTCATGGCTGAGTGGGGATTTGATCTCAGCTCTTCCTGCACCTAGTCCAGTACCCAAACCACTACACAACATTGGCTCTTGGTGCAATTTTCTGCTGAGCTACTGCGCTTTCCTAACAGGAATACTAGCTTTTCTTATCCTGCAGCTAAACAATTTGAATGTCCACTATATATTTGGGGCAAGGCTCTGATGCGCTGATTGTCTTCCTTTAATCACCACACAGCAACCATTCATAGCTCAGTGGTCCTGTTAGGTAATGTCTGACTCTGGCCTTACTGTGTGTGTGGGGTGCTCTTTAGACCAAGGGTCACCAACCGTTTGGGGTCAGCGGGCATATCTGGAAGTTTGAGAGTGTTGTGGGCCCTTTCACAAAATGGTTGCCGTATTAGGCTTGGCTGGTCACAAAACACTCCTTTCCCAGAAGGCAAACCGGAGAGACTAAAAGTCACTTGCCCAAGCATCAAAGCACAAGGCAGAGGCGGGGGGCTGAGCTCCAAAACACAAAACCACTCTTTTGAACCCCAATAAAGATGGTGTTGGAAGGCAGCCCTTTGCTTTGCAGTATGCCAGCCTCCCCGTTAAAAAAATTAAAAATATTAAACAAAATGAAGATCCGGAGGTGCAGGGAGGCTGGCCACCGCATTCAAGGCCCCAGCTTTAGCTTATCACCAGTGGAGGCTGGTGGCTCCGATGTCAGTGGGGCGGTGCATCCGCTCTGGGTTTCCTTCAGAACTTCACTCACTGCAAAATGTGGTAAGCCAGCCCTGCTGTGCTTGGGGACCATTCTTCTCATTCTGCTGCATGGGGCCCTGGGCATCTGCCCCCAAGTCCTGCCCTGACAGCACCACCGCATAGCCCATGTGGTTCCTCCCGTGATCCGCAGTGCAGCCAGAGGGAGATCTTGAGTTCATTGCAGAGGGGAGTTCACACAGGGGACATGGGCAAACAACAAAAACCATCTCTAAGGGACATGGGCCCTTAACAATTACCGAACAAAGGGCACTACATCCTTTAAAAAAAATTAGAAAGGTTCTTCGGGAGCTTGGAAAGCCACAACATCAACAGAAAAGTTGGGATTTGCCATCCTGCAGCCAAACTTTTCTGGAGGCCCACTCTGGAGCTGTTCACACAACACACTAACCCACACTCAGTGGTTGAGTGCGGGTTGTTGTTGAACCATAGGTTGCTTGTTGAACCATGGGTTAGCGTGTTGTCTGAACCCAGGACATTTTCTGCACAGTGGCTTCTTGATCATGCAGTGTGGTTTGATAACCACCCTGAACAATCCAACAACAAACCATTGGTTCTCAAGGTGGCTTGTTCAAGAAAAATAAGCCACACTTATTTTGTTGTTATGGTTGACAAGCCACCCTGCAGAAAACATCCTGGGTTCAGACAACACGCCAACCCCATGGTTCAACAACAACCCACTCTCAGCCACTGGGTGTGCGTTAGCGTGTTGTGCAAACCCGGTCTCTGAGGCATTCATTTTGGAGTTGCCATTCAAGAATGGCCACCCTGCTGGAGTGCTCCCTTGCCTCAGTTCTCTGGGGGCTCGGGGCTCCCTTTGAATTTACAGGGGGACCACAGCCTCTGGGGCCCAAAAGGCCTGGGGGACAAAAGACCCGAGCCATGGGGACCGAGGAAGGCCCCTTCGCCCTCAGCGGACATCCGGGGATCGTGCGGCAAAGCCGCGGCACCTGATGGGAGTTCAGTGGAAGGCGTGGCACCAATAGTGGAGGGGTCTGGGTACGACCCGAAAGGCAAAGCTGCAGCCCTCGCCGGCAACAGATGTGCAGTGCTGGCGGTGGAAGAGACGTGACTCTGCTTGTTTTCAGTTCTGGGGTCAAGCTGAATCCGCTGTGCAACCATCTGTGGGTTGTCTCCACCTTGCGAGGAGAACACCGACTCATCGCTCTGCGGCGAAGGCACTGAGCTGTCACTCTGCAAATCCTGTCCCCGGCCAACGGAGAGTCTAGGGACCAGCAGCTCAGCACTGCTCCTTTCTGGCCATTGCTTCGAAAGACTGCGGATCTCTTGGATCTGCTGCTGGAACCGCAGTTTAGCTGTTTGGGAGTTGCCGGGGGAAGGGGTGGGGGGACAGAGGCAACACTTCAGTATTTATTTATGAAATGTATGTCTCGCACCTGCAACTCCAAGAGTCGCTAGGCCAGTAAATAATACCAACAGGTTAAACAGAAATACAGTATAAAGCTATAAAAGCAGTGGAGTCTGGTGGCCCTGGTTTCGGTGGGGCTCTGCATCCATTCTGGGTTTTAGGCAGAATCAGCCAGAATCTAAAAGAGCTATCCAAGGGGCTGAACCCATTTTAGGGATAGGGATCAGTGCCTTCGACAGCTCCTTTGGAGTTCTGGCTGGTTCCAACTAATTCCAGAATGGAATTACATCCCCACCGAAATCGGAGCCACCAGCCTCCACTGTATAAAAGGCACCTAAAAACTTAAGCAGCGAAAGAAAGCAATACCCAACCAGCAGCTCAACCTTGACTGCTCAAAAGTGAGGAAAATCTGAAGTTTCTGAGAAGTTTGTTATGAAAAGTTCATTAACAGGTTAACATTACCAGAAGTTCTGGAGGGCTCCGGTGCTGGAACCTCCGACAGATCCAAAACCCTGCTGGGTTCATGCTGGCAGGGCGGAGGTGAGGGGGAGTTCTCCACCCTTTTGGTGGTAGGGCTGTTCGAACAAAATTATTTATCCAGCTCCAGGGCAGGCACAAATGTCCTCGTCTTGGCAGTGTGTTTGGGTACCGGAAGGGCTTTGCATCCCGGGGATCCAGCCATGTCCCCAATCTGCCCCCTGTTCACCTCTCCCAATGTCAGAGTTCTGTCAACAGGGAGGTAGGGGATGCAGAGAGCTACTTACAGTGTTCTGAGGTCAGATCTCCGCCTCTGAGTGTGGGCCTCTCTCTCTGCCCTTGTAGTGGGAGAGAACTGAACAATCCTGTGGCCCCTGGGATGACCTTTGTAGGATTGCAGCCTTAAAAGCCTGGGAAAATACAAACCTCTTTCCCCAGCACCTAAATGATATCAGCGTTGGTGCCAGGCCAACTTCCCTGGGGAGGGCATTCTAAAAGCAAGGAGCCACCACTGAGAAGTCTCTCTCTCCGCTCACCACCTGCCATACCTCAGAAAGCAAGGGCACCCAAAGACGACCCTCTCATGAAGATCCCAGTGAAGGGAAGGACTGGTACAGGAGAAGGTTGTCGAATGGATATTGGAGTCCTCCCAAGCCTCTGGAGTGCTGGACTTGACAGCAGACAGCCACTGTTTAAACCGCCCAAAATGCAATGCCCAACATGACAGTGTCACATCGTTGCATTTGGGGTGGGGGGGGGGATTTAAAACAGCCACCACGCAAGCAGGAGCTCAGCTTCAAAGTAGAATTTTGGTGGTAGCAGCAGGAGCTTGGACAGGCAGCGGGGGGAGGAGGGGGGAAGAGCATGCTCATTTTGCCGCCCCTCCCAATCTACCACCTGAGACAAGGGGATCACTGACTGCCATGATAGGGCCGGCCCTGCTTGAAGCCAACAGTGGGGGGGAGCGGGAGACAGCATATGCCCAGAAAGTGCTCCTTTCTCCAGGAAGGTCTCAAACCCACGATGTGGAGAATAAAGCTTGAAGTAAGTTGATCCTGGAAAGTCTGAGTCACCAGTAAGGGGGACATGGGGTGTGGGGAGGCAGGTGTTTCTTTGGGAGTAGGTGATGAATAAGAAAAATATGAAGAGTCCTTCTGGAACAGGCCAAAGGTCCATCTAGTCTAGCATCCTTTCTCACAATGACCAGCCTGGTGCTTCCAGAAAGCCCATAAACAACCAGGAAAACAAAAGCCCTTCCCTGTTGCTGGCCACCTCCAGCAAGTGGTATTCCGAGCTACACTGCTTCTGGGTCTGGAGGTTCTATTTAGCAACCACAACAAGTTTGTCCCTGTCACCGAAAGTACTGTTTCAAACTTGAAGAAATGAAACTTAACTGGGGAAATGAAACTGAAACTTAACTGGGGAAATGAAACTACTCCTCTCAGGGATACCCCCTCCCAGCAGAAAACTCCAGGCCTCTGGGACTGACCTTTCTCCTTGCCTCTGTAGGCCTCAACCCTTCACAGTCTCATTCTCCCTTAAAGCTATTTCTGAGGCAGCAGCCGTGGTCACATCTTATAGCCAAGAATAAGTTGTACTTCCTTTTTTGCCTGTCCTGGATCTGCTGCCTTTCTGTCCTTTCCATTGTGTCATCCACCTACTCCCAAGTTCTACCGTTAGGAGAGAGGGAGAAAAATGTTTCTCTATGAAGACAAAGGTAACCCTCTGGAGGAAAAGGGGTATTCAGATCTCCCAATCTCAGTATCCTAATCACAGAAAGGAGAGAGGACTAGCTTCATATGAACTTTTGGAGCAGGGGTGTTGAACCTCTTGCAGCCTGACAGCTGAATTCAATTTCAAAGGAGCTCTCAGGGGCCGCATTCCAGCAGTAGGTGGGGCTGAAGTCAAATGAGGTGGGACCAAAATACTAGCATATTGTAACTTAAAACTCCTACTGCCAGTAACTAAGCTGTAGGGAGGCATTTCAACTTTTTAGAATGGGAAGAAAACTGCTCAAAAGCTAGGAATCAAACAACTGGCAGTCAGGAAATCAGATGGCACCAGTTGAATGGGACATGGCCATCTAGGGAACTTCAGCGGGCCAGATTTGGCCCACGGGCCTGATGTTGAACACCTCTGCTTTACAGGTTACATCCTCCTGTTGCAATAAAGCTTGGGATCACAGAGAACTGAGAAATAAAGCCCGGTGTCCTTTTGTAGCCATCCTCCCTACCTTTCATTAAGCTCTCATTCTTCTCCTTCAGAACCTGGATCTCGGAAGCCATGGACGAAATCTGGAAGGGAGGGAGGAAGGGAGGGAGGGAGGGAGGGAACAATAAATAGTTGGGATGCTCAGAAGGTGGATACAGTATTACTGAGCAGGCGCTGCCTGATTAATGCGAGTGGGTCTAGCACTACAGTTTTGCTCAAAGTGACTCCAGATGGGATTTGTCTGTCTAAATCATTTCTACCCTGCTTCTCAAATACGTTTTCCAAAGCAGCTGACATTAAAAACAGATAAAACCAACAAATAATACCATATCAAAATCAGATTTAAAAATACATAGCAGCATTAACCGGTGGGGGAGGGGGGAACCCCAGTGCTGTGTTTTATTGTTGTACAGCACCTTGGGAGGACCAAGAAATATTATAAATATATTATAAACAGCTGGACAGTGGATCCGCACAAGTGCCTCTCTGAATGGATAAAGTCTCCCCACCAGCACAGGGGGTGTTCAGCCCAGCAGTGGGCTTCCTTACTGTTTCCGTTTTCTCTTTCAGCTGCCCACGGAGACTCTGTGCTTCTCCATCGCTGCTGGGAACCTCTAGGGATTCTGGCTGAGGCCTGACAGAATCCACTGCAGCCTGCAGGAGACAGAAAGAAGGCACTCTGGGAATTCCAGGCGTCTATTCAATGTAGGCTCTAAGGGTGCTTCCAGATGGACAGAGCGCCCAGCAATTCCATCTTTCCTTTAACAGGTTGTCTGCGGTAAGCGAAAAGGCAGAAGGAGTGGTGGGGAAACACAGGACAGTGACAAGGAGAAGATGCCCTCTGGACACCCTGATAATTTCCTTGGACAAGGCAGGGTGATGGTGCCATATAAGCCTCACCTGCAAGCGCCCTAGGCTTCCAGTCTCAAAAGGCACATTTAAAACACCAGAAGACTCCTGCTGAACAGACCAAAGGCCTATTGTGTCCAGCATCCTGTTTCCTACAGAGACCAACCAAATGCCCCAGTGCAAAGGGGGGGGACTTGAGACCCTCCAGATGTTTTGGCCTACAACTCCCATCAGCCCTAGTCAGCACAGTCAATGGTGAGGGTTCATGGGAGCTGTGGGCCAAAACATCTGGAGGGCCACAAGTTGCCCACCTCTGCCCTAATGGGGAGCAGATATGCAGGGCATGAGCACAGTTGTAGCATCCTCCCGTTCATCTTCCCCAGAAACTGGTATACAGAGGCACAATGCCTCCGACATTGGAGGTGACCTATATCCGTCATGCCTGGTAGCCATGGATGGCCTTGTCCTCCATGGATTTGTCTTTGATACCCATCACTGCACCTTGTGGTAGTGAATTCCATAGTTTAACTCCGCATTCCCTGACCTGGTGCCTTCCAGATGCATGGGACTACTATTCTCATCATCCTCAGCACAGAATTGGGGATGACAGGAGCTGTAGTCCAACGCAGGGTTGTCCCTCCTGTGAGGAAGGGTGAATCCTCTGCCTCAGGTGGCAGAGCAGGAGGAGCAGTGAATTGTATGCTCCCAACCCCCGCTGCCAGGAGGGCCCCCCGGGGGTTACTCCAGGTGGGCACTGCTGGGCGGGCGAGCGATCTGGAGAGTCCTGCCGGGCACTCATCTGGCGGCACTGCAGCAAGTGTTCCAGAGAGAAAAAGCAAAGGAAGGAACCAGGCACTGACTCTCAGCCTAACCTACCTCACAGGGATGTTGTGAGAATTAAAAGAGAGAGGCCCATGTACACTGCCTTGGGATCCTTGGAGGGAAAACAGGCAGGGTATAAATGTAATAAATAAATAAACGGGTCATCATTCAGGGATGGAGGAAGGACAGCGCTCTTACCGGAGACTTGCGAGGTGCCCCAGAACTCTCTTGCCCGGATCCTCCAGGATGCGCCCTGTGTCCTGCTGCCTCCCGCTGCTGCTGCCTCTGTCTAAAAAGACCCTTCAGCTGTGAGGAGAGCAGAAAACAGATTTAAAGGTCCTCCAGCTGGTGATGATGGCCGGGCCTGTGGGATCCCCAAGGAGAGCTTATGCCAAGTTCGCTAATCCGACTTGTTAGCAACAAGCAGGATCTGCGACCTCATGTTGCAGCGCAGAGAGCTCTTGTTCAGGATACGCCATCCCCCTTTCCTCCAGGCTTTCTGTTGTGCTCCCTGTCCGGCAACAGTTAGTCAGCATGCCATGCTCAGTCGTCGCTGGGCTGTTTCCCTCTCCCAAGTTAGTTTTTTCTTTTTCTTTTGCAAAATTTCCCCCAACTTTTGCAACCCTGGGGGTTCCCTGTGTCTGCTACTACCTCCCTCTTGGGCATAGATGGCAGCCGTTCAGCAACATAAGAACCAGCATGCAGAGAATTGAGATTGCTATTAGTGTGAGCACGTGCACACAGACCATTTAGCTATGTCTGGGGTGTTGAACCTTTTCCTGCCTGAGGGCCAAATTCTATTTCAGAGATGCTCTCAGGGGCCACATTCCAGGGATGGGGGGTTCAAAGGCAAAAGGGGCGGGGCCAAGCACAAAAAATATCAGCCTGTTTTAGCTTGCAGCTTTTACTGCCAGTAACTAACCCCTAGGAGAGGCATTTCATGCTTTGAGAAGGGGGGTGGGAGATCCTCTCAAAGCTGGAGGATTACCAAACAATCAGTGTTCAGTGGGAGGGGGAGTGGCCAGGGGGAGCGTTTTGCATTCTTGAGTTATGTAATGGTGCATTCTGGTTAGGGATGTTGGAGAAATCCATTTGCGGGTGGAGTCCGATGGGTTTTCCTAGGCTCAGCCTGCCAGACGTCGTTTTGGTTCCCGCTGCAGTGCCTGACTCGATCTGCAGTGAGTCGGGCCAGTTCATGGAATTTCTGGGAATTCTGCATAATCTGGGGAGAGGTTCTGCAATTTGCGCAAATTGTAGCCAAATCTATACAAATTATGGCCGAATTTGCATAATTCGCGCAAGTTTGGCCAAAATGTGTGCAAATTGCAGAACCCTCCCCCCTGCCTCCCCAAATAAATGCACAAAAAAGTTCCCAGAGTTCAGGCAACACCCCACAGCTTGGCTCAAGTGATGCGTGGTGTAGAACTCCATCGAGCCAAAAAAGAACTGGATTTTCCAGCAAGGGACATTTCTAATTCTGGTCCCCTTCCCGATAACCATCTTTGTTTTGTTCATCTAAATTTCCTCCTTCATCACACAGAGCAAATTCCTTTTGTGGTGCAGCAGCAGAGTTCTTTGACAAGAGGGGTTTAATTTGCCTTTCAAATTTCTGGTGCCTGTCCAAAGTCCTGGCAACCCATATCGGGCTAGTCCAAGAATTCATTTGGTGGTGTGCTTAGATAATACCACAGTGTGTGGAATCTCACATCAAGCTGACATTTGGTTGCTTAACCCTTGCTGTACTCACCCATCCTGGGCTGTTCTCCACCCCCAGCAGTCAATCTTACAGCCACAGCTGGGGGGATTTTTTTTAATGCCCTCTGGGGCACCCCTCATCTGTCAGTTCTACGTATAAGTGCTCCCTGCTTTCTATTAGCGTGATAAGGAAAGCCATTGCAACCATAAAAAAGACAACAATGAGCAATTGCATTGGCTGCAGGGCAGAAACCTGACACTGAAAGCCTCCTGCTAGGAACAGGAACCGACTAATGAATGAAGGGCTAAATCAGGGATGCCAGGGCTTCCCAAGATAACAAGAAACCACTAATTAAAATGGCAGAGGTCACTTTCAAAGAAGGGGGCCAGAAGGAAAATTAAAGAGACACTAGTCCTGGGAAGCCTTAACAGCAAGTCCACACTGGGCAGGTTGGAACTTAAGGTGGCCACTTAGACGCTGCCATTAGCCATGCTGGCTAGGAATGATAGGAGTTGTAGTCCAGCACATGTGCAGGGCAGCAGTTTAGGGAAGGCTGATCTATAACATTGTCTGGGAAACTGAAGTGAAGAAACAAGTACTCTAGCCCTTTGGATGTAACCCTTGAGAAGAAAAAGGGGCTATGATCCCAAAATAGCACTAAAGAGGACTAATCCTGGCTTCTTTCAATGCAAGAAGCACTGGCTGTTCTACGAGGCCCACACACATCAGTAGACATGCATGCTGTGAACGCTCCTGTAATGACGTTTCCTGCATCCTTGGCCACAGCCCACTCGTTCCAAAGAGGTGTGAAGATGGTGATCAGTCAGGGAAGAAGATGTGCAGGCAAGCGAGTGCAAAGGCAATGCTATCTTACCTGCTCGGTCACCAAGTGATGCTGCTGTTTCAGGCTTTCCTGCTCTTGCTGGGAGCTCCTGATGACTTTTCCATCTGAGCCTCGATGCTGGTCCTGGAGGAAGAAACAGATCTGTGTGGGCGAGAGCAGCCGGATGAGAGCCATGTCCTATTTGGGTTCCAACGATGCTGTTGCAGCTCCTCGCCCGTGAAGGTGGGAGGCGAACGCGAGCCTCAGGGCTTTCTGTGAATGCGCTGTGTACCATGGGCCATGGCAGCCGTTCAGGGCATCCGCTCTGCCCGTGATCTTACACCGTGATCGATTTCTGCTCGGCACCCGCCCCCTTGTCACCCTTTGCTGGCAACGTGCAGGGATCTGCAGAGGTGTGATCAGGACGGCTAAACAGCTTGGTCCATTGGCCCTGCATTCAAGAAGGCGCTGCTCTCCTCCTCCTCCTGGCTGAGGTCTCAAAAATCCATGTTTGGAAGGGGGTTCCTGCCAAGCGGAGATCACTGGGCTCTGTTTCTTGGCTCAAAATGGGTGGTCTGTTTATCTAGTCCAGGGGTGAGGAACCTCTGACCCTCCTGGGGTTCCCAGAGAGCCAAGCCTTCTTCCCCCCAACCACCAACGGTTTGATAGTTTCCTGGCTTCTGTGAAGTTTTTTCCCCATTCTAAAAGGTTGAAATGCCTTTCTGAAGGCTTCCTTACTAGCAGTAAGAGTTTTAAGCTGCAAGATACTGCTTTTTGTTTGGTATTTTTGCCCTGTCCTCTTTGCCTTTGGCCCTGCCCACCACTGGAAAGAGAAACCCCACAGAGCTTCTCTGAAACTGAATTTGGCCCTGGAGCTGAAAGTGATTGCCTACCCCTGATCTAGTCCATCATAAGAAGAGCGCTGCTGGATCAGAAGGAAGGTCCATCTAGTCCAGCATTCTGTTTTCTACAGGGGCCAACCAGATGCTCATGGGACACCCACAAGCAGGACATGAAGGCAGCAGCCCTCATGGAACCCACTCTTGCCCCATAGCAACTGGTTATTCCATGGTACACTGCCTCTGAACATGGAGGTTTTATATGGAGATGTGAAGGCCTGGAAAAAAAAACCAGGGGAAAAATAGGAGCGAGGAAACAGAACTTTACCTGATCTGTCTATGTTATCTACCTTATCATCTAACTTTCTGTGTATCTTATCTTATTATCTTATCTATCTTTTCATGGAGGTTTGGAAAACTTGGGGAGAAACAGTTCATTTTTTCTGATGGGGGGGTCCAGCTCCCCACCCCCAAGCCTTCACATCATTGGCTGAGAATGATAGGAATTGCAGTCCAAGACATTTGGAGGGCACCAGGTTGAGGAAGGCTGCTACACCAACGTGGTGTAATGGTCAGAGCGTTGGACTGAGACTCAGACGATTAACTCTGGGGGAAAGCGGCCATGTTGTACTTGAGTTCTTGGTTCTAAGGGAAGCAAAAGCCGAGTGTACTCAAACGCGTACCCTGGATTTTAGGAAAGCTGATTTTAATAAACTCAGAACAATGATCAGTAAGGTCCCATGGCAAACAATGCTAGCGAGAAAAGGAGTCCAAGATGGGTGGGAGCTTTTAAAAAAGGAAATTCTCAAGGCACAATCACAAACAATTCCAACAAGAAGAAAAGGTGGAAGACAACAGAAGAAGCCAATGTGGCTTCACAAAAAGCTTAGGGATGACCTGAAAACAAAAAAGGACACATATAGGAAGTGGAAAGAAGGCCAAGTAACAAAGGAAGAGTACAGGCAGGTAGCACAGAATTGCAGGGATGGCGTCAGGAAGGCTAAAGCGGAGAACGAGGTGAGGTTAGCGAGGGATGCTAAAAACAACAAAAAGGCTTTCTTCAGCTACGTGCATAGTAAAAGGCAGAGGAAAGAAATGGTTGTTCAGCTATTAAATAAGGATGGCAAAATGATAATAGATGACAAAGAAAAGGCAGAGGTGCTCAATTCCTACTTTGGCTCAGTCTTCTCCCAAAAGAGGGTCTATGACCCCCCTGGCAAAGGCGAAGTACAGGCTGAAGGGGCAGGATTGCAGCTTGAGATCGACAGGCATATGGTCAAGGAACACCTCATTACTTTGAATGAGTTCAAATCTCCAGGGCCAGATGAACTGCATCCTAGAGTAATAAAGGAACTGGCAGAAGAACTCTCAGAACCGCTGTCTATTCTCTTTGAGAAATCATGGAGGACCGGGGAAGTGCCAGATGACTGGAGGAGGGCTAACGTTGTCCCTATCTTCAAAAAGGGTAAAAAGGAGGAACCTGGGAAATACAGACCAGTCAGTCTGACATCAATCCCTGGGAAAATTCTGGAGCAGATCATAAAGCAATCCATCTGGAAGCACCTTGACAACAATGCCGTGATTACTCGAAGCCAACATGGATTTGTCAAAAACAAGTCCTGCCAGACAAATCTGATCTCATTTTTTGATCAAGTCACCTCCCTTGTAGACCGTGGGAATGCTGTAGACATCATATACCTCGACTTCAGCAAAGCTTTCGACAAAGTGCCCCATGATATCCTGATGAGCAAACTAGCTCGAAGTGGGCTAGATGAAACAACGATCCGGTGGATCCACAGTTGGCTACAGAATCGGACTCAAAGAGTGCTTATCAATGGGACCTTCTCAAACTGGGGAGAGGTAACGAGTGGGGTACCGCAGGGCTCAGTCCTGGGCCCAGTGCTCTTCAACATTTGTATTAATGACTTGGAGGAGGAGGTGCAGGGAATGCTGATCAAATTTGCAGATGACACAAAATTGGGAGGGATAGCTAATACTTTGGAAGACAGAAACAAAATTCAAAGTGATCTGGATAGACTGGAGTGCTGGGCAGAAAACAACAGAATGGCATTTAATAGGGACAAATGCCAAGTTCTGCATCTAGGAAAAAGAAACCAAATGCACAGTTACAAGATGGGGGATACGTGGCTCAACCACACTACGAGCGAGAAGGATCTTGGAATTGTTGTCGATCACAAGCTGAATATGAGCCAACAATGTGATGTGGCTGCAAAAAAGGCAAATGCTATTTTGGGCTGCATTAATAGAAGCATCGCTTCCAAATCCCGGGAAGTACTAGTTCCCCTCTACTCAGCACTGGTTAGGCCTCATCTGGAGTACTGTGTCCAGTTCTGGGCACCACACTTTAAGGATGCAGACAAGCTGGAGAGGGTTCAAAGGAGGGCAACAAAGATGATCAGGGGACTGGAAACAAAGCCCTATGAAGAGAGACTGAAAGAACTGGGCATGTTTAGCCTTGAGAAGAGAAGACTGAGGGGAGATATGATAGCACTCTTCAAGTACTTGAAAGGTTGTCACAGAGAAGAAGGCCAGGATCTCTTCTTGATCATCCCAGAGTGCAGGACACGGAATAATGGGCTCAAGTTACAGGAAGCCAGATTCCGGCTGAACATCAGGAAAAACTTCCTGAGTGTCAGAGCAATACGGCAATGGAACCAATTACCTGGGGAGGTGGTGGGCTCTCCCACACTGGAGGCCTTTAAGACGAGGCTGGACAGCCATTTGTCAGGGATGCTCTGACTTGGATTCCTGCATTGAGCAGGGGGTTGGACTCGATGGCCTTGTAGGCCCCTTCCAACCCTACTATTCTATGATTCTATGATTCTATGGGTTCTGCTCCCCGCTCAGCCATGGAGCTCAGCGGGTGGACTTTGGGCCAGTCACTGACTCTCAGCCTAACCTACCTCACAGGGCTGTTGTGAGGATAAAATGGAGAGGAGGATCATATAAGCCGCTTTGGGCTTCTTGAAAGAGGGGAAAAGTCGGGACATAAATATAAAAAATAGATAAATAAATATAGTCACTCCATGAAAAACACGTCCAGCCCTGCCAGGTAAGTCCAACTGTCCATCAAGTCTAGGTTCTCACTTCCTACAACAGGCAACCGGACTACCTCTTGTTACCTTTGGCAGTGATGACGAAATTTTACTCTCCGGTGCAGTTCTGTCCACGTTCTTCACTTGCTTCAGTTCTCTCAAAGCCCGCTCCCTGGAGACACAAGAGTTCTCTTGAATGAAACTGCAGGACTTTTCACATGAGCAAGAGATCATCGCTGTTTTTAAAGTAGCCCATGGTGCCCAAATATATATAAAAATATATAAAAATAAAAAAAATGCTGGTGCTTTAATTCTTCATTTTGGCATGCCGTATTAAGACAGCAGTCCACAAGGTGGTGCTTCTGCTGCAGGGATATGACATTTCCCCAAAACACAGTATTTTGTGCCTGGGAGGAAATGTGACCTTTGTTCAGCTCTGATCTTCAAAAGCCATTCCTGGGCTCAGAATTCTTTGATTCAGAGTGCATGTATTTTGTACCAGGCTCCGGTTGGTGGATTTCTGGGATCTTGTAAAAAAACAAAACACATCCTGCAAGCCTGAAATCTGCCCACCCCTGTCCTTTGCATGGCCTTATAAGGATGAGCAATGCAACTCGTTCCCTGAAGAGGGAGTGCAATGTTGGACCCGTGGGGTCCAATATCCTGCAGACTGAAGGATCTTGCCCCCAGTTCCATCCCCTGTTGTTCCCCAGTTTCCATACTTTTCAGACAGCTGCTCTTCCAGAGAAGTGATGAGTTCTTCCAGTCTCTGCTTCTCTGAGCTGCATTCTGTGTACTGCAAAGAATTGGGAATCTCAGGTCACCAAGTGAGTCCGTGCCAGAGGCGAGATTTGAACTGGGGACTGTGATCAGTGGCTCAGTCTCCTAGCTTGCTAGGCTACAACCAGCTCCCACTCAACATTAATTTGAGCTCTCGGTGAGAGTTGACTGGCACAACCCATTTTTTAAGTGGCTGTTTTACACAATGGAACCATCACATGATGCAGAGACATTCCTATTCAGGCAGGCCTCTGGCATATACGCTGGTCTGTTGTTAGAGCGGTTTTTAATCAGTTGGGTGCTGTTTATGTCTTTTATTGCTGTGTTTTCAATTGTGTTTTTAGTTTATTCATTTTCCTCTTATGTTTTAATTAAGATTTTGTTTTAAATCTGGATTATATCAGCCCGCTTGACTGCCATTTTGGAGCAGAATGGTGGAATATTAATTAATTAATTAATAAGATCACAAACTGGTATTTTGGGGGTGCGGTAACAAGGGCCAAAGCTTTTGGGGGAATCCTTTGTGAGAATTCCCAAGATTATTTATTTATTTAACTGTTTGATTTAATTGTTTGTTTGATTTGTACCGTGCCTTTCTACCAAAAATGGCACTCAAGGTGGCTTACAATCACTAATAAAACTGGATAAAAATAACAAGCAAATACATTAAAACTCAATTAAAAAATAATTAAAAACACAGAGCAAAAACAACATCTAGCGCAACAGATCCGCTTACACACCAAAGGCCCACTTGAATAAAGACAGCAGGCGATTTGCGGGGAGGGAGCTGTAAGGTTTTGCCCTCAAGAGCCAAATAGCCCCACAGCAGTGGTTGCAGCCTACACCTCTTTTAATGATAGCTTACTTCAGGGGTCTTCAACCTTTTGTGGTCAGTGGGCACATTTGGAATTTTGAGAGAATGCCATGGGCACCATCACAAAATGGCTGCCAGGGGGCTTGCCCATTCATAAAATGGCTGCCACAGTGGGCATGACCAGTCACAAAACATTCATAGAATCATAGAATAGTAGGGTTGGAAGGGGCCTATAAGACCATCGAGTCCAACATTCATTTCCCAGAAGGCAAACTGGTGAGACTGAAAAAAAAAAGTAATTTGCCCAAGAACCTAATTACAAGGCAGAGGTGAGGTCCGAGCTGCAGAACAGACAACCACTCTTTTGAACCCAAATAACCATGGTGCTAGAGGGCAGCACTTTGCTCTGCAACACACCAGCCTCCCAGTTTAAAAAAGCATTTAATAGAAAATATTAAGAAATAAAATAAAAATCAGGAGGGGCAGGGAGCCTGGCAGGTGCCAAGAGAGGTGTCTGCAGGCATATGGGCCCCCTAAAGTCACAATGCGGGAGAACCTAGGTCTAATGTGCCGTCGAAATGGTTACCCACCGAGAGCTTTTGGGATGGATGAGCTACAGTGGAAGAAACTCGAGGAGGCAGGGCCAGCTCAAGGTGTGAGGGGGCACTTTGCACATTGCCCTTGGGTGGGCTCCAACCTACGTTGCTGCCCCCCATACACAGTTTGCCCTCGCGGTGGACCATGGCAGGGGTTGCCATCTTACTTCCCCACAACACCCCAGAGCAATGCTACATCAGGGGAGCTCCTGGATATTGTCGGAACACTCAACAGTGTATCTCAGTCGCCCCTTTGGAACAGCAGGGGAGGTGTCAGTGGTGGCAGGGCCAGTATCAAGGGTAGGCATAGTAGGGCCCTTGTCAA
This sequence comes from Heloderma suspectum, assembly GCF_057233095.1. Taxonomy (NCBI): domain Eukaryota; kingdom Metazoa; phylum Chordata; class Lepidosauria; order Squamata; family Helodermatidae; genus Heloderma; species Heloderma suspectum. Next base: position 13,164,127 of record NC_139468.1, read on the forward strand.
GGGCCCACACTCCAGCAGGGGCCACGGACAAGAGCCCCCTGGACTTGCTCCTCCTCTTCACCCTTGCAAGCTGCTTGTTCCCCTGCCTCTCGCTCTGGCCCAGACAATGGTGGTGGTGAGAAGGAGGAGCAGTGGATGCCACAGCCTACTTGCCCCCTGGCTCCCTGCCTGTCCAGGAAGCAAACGGTAGCCAGGATGAGAAAGGGGAGGAGCAACAGCAGCCAGTGGCAATGGAAGTGAGAAGGAAGACTCAATGCAGGATGGGGCCCATGGAGGGTGTCTTACCCAAGGGCCCTCCAAAGCCTGGAGCTGGCACGGACTCGTGGGTCCTGCTGGGACCCTGGCAGTTGCCCAAGGATGCTAAGTGCTGGCGCTGGCCCTAGATGCAGCGATCGGATGAGCCTGACACCACCTGATGTGCCTATGGCTGCCTGCGGAAGGAGACGCCACCCCATTTCCAGGGAGAGGATGATGATTACAGCTAATACTATACTTGACTTCTGGAGGATTCCAGTGCCAGCTGCTGCTCTTCCAGCTCCGTCTCACGTGTCCTCAGCATGTCCCAGACCTTCTGCAGATCTTCCCGGGCGAGGGCCAGTTCTGTGTCCGCTTCCTTCAGGGAAGTCTAGGATTGCGGAGAGGCAAGAACGGGCTATATTCAAGGTGGACATACAGCGGCTTTCCCCAACCTGACAGCCTCCAGCTGTGTGGCAATACAGCTCCCATCATCCCCAGCCAGCATGCTGGGTGGGGATGATGGTTAGGGATGTACAGATTTTGTAAAATCCACTCCATCTGCATTTTTCAGATTATCAGGTGCCTTTCGTTCTGTCGTCCACTCAGTGACAGGATAACCCCCCCCCAATTTCCCCAATTCGCGCAAATTTGCATTTGTGCAAATTTGCATTTGCACAAATTCTCAAACCCCATCCCCAAATGCACAAATCCTCCCAAAATGCGAATTTTCATGCTTTAGCTTATGGGGGAAATGTACATTTTCGGCTATTGTTTTTTTTAATTGTATGTATTTTTCTATGACTAAATTTGCATAAAATTCTGGAAAGTTAAAAAAAAAGAGAAAAGAATAGTCTGCAAGTCTGCAGAATCCATGTCATTCAGGAAAAGCTGGTCTGCAGCGGAATCCGTGGATCGGATTCATAAAAATTCCGAACTTATTTGATTCCATTACAGATTTCTCCAACATCCTTAGTGATGGTAGGTGTAGTCCAAGACATCTCAGGTTGGGAACCAAACTGGGGAAGAGTGATGTACCGTAGGCATCAAGAAAGTTTCCCATTACAGGAAGAACAGTGAACTGGGCTTTCCAGCCAAATGGGGGCCATAACTTCTCAATGGGATGCACATTTGGATGCAACCCCCAATGCGAGGGAACTTCAGATCAGTTCCCTCAGAAATGGGGGCATGTGCCTCTCATCCCTGAGCCAGCAGGCCAGGGGAATAACGCATGCAAACAAGTGCAAGAAAGGGGAGGGAGGGAAACTGAGCAGGGGGTTAGACTCGATAGTCTTGTAGGCCCCTTCCAACCCTATGATTCTATGAAACCCCTATTGATGGTGAACTTTTTTTTTTTGCAATCCCCACCTCCCACCCCTGAAAAGGGCAGTTTTTGCACCAAAATCTGAACCTCACAAAAATTTGGCACAAGAATAGTGAGAATGTAGGGAGCTGCCTAAGTCAGAGCAATGGTCCACCTATCCCAGTATTGTCAACTCTGACAGGCAGCAGCTCTGCATGGTTCCACGCAGGCCTCTCTTGCCCTTCCTGGAGATGCCAGGGATTCAACCCAGGACCTTCTGCATGCCAACCTCGTGTTCTGCCACTGAGTTACGATCCTTCCCAGAAGGTAATGGCCACTTCCTAGCGATGTCTCACCAGGAAACAGTCACTAGCCAGCTTTAACGTGGCCCATAGGAATGCAAGGCCCAGCAACACGTCGTTCTCACCACAATCCACACCTCATTGGTAGGAATCACACTGCTTTGGCTCCCAGACTGCAGCAGCTGGATCTGGTGGCGCAAGGCCTGACTGCAGTTCCTCTCAAGCTCCAGCTCCTGTTTACAAGCGTCCAGCTGGATCTGGTGAAGCAAAGGTGCTTCCATCTGTCAGGGTGAAAGAGAGGAGATGCTGCAGGTGGGAGATGGGTTTATACATAAGCAACAGGTCTATTTCCAGATCAACAGAAGCCATTGAGATGTTGGCCATTCATTTCCAGCTAGTCAAAAGGGTATGTTGACCTCAACATGTTCATAGCAGCCCAATCCAAGTGACTTGATCAAGTGAACCCCCCCCCCTCCGCCCCCGGGCAGAGAGAGAAATATGACGGAAAAGCTTCACAGATTTAATTTCAGCATGGCCACTTGCTTGGAAAGGCACTGAAGCAGGACTGGAAGAAAATGTGGCAACCTTAAGCGGAGGGATGATTTCAGTTTCTCATTTTTCCAATCCTAAATTCAGTTCATCCTGAACATGGAGGACTTCTTTTTTTTTTTAACTTTACATTAAAATTCGTCTGCATTTTTGTGCGCATTTCTTCTAAAACATGCCTTTTGGATGCAAATGTATCCAATGTACACATTTTCGCAAGCAATTTTCCTAAAATGATGCATCTTTAAAGGTTACTTCCATTCATCTATGCATTTTTGTGGGCACTGTCCCCTAATCTAGGCATATTTTGATGGGAGAACTCCATTGCTAAATTCAGGGAAGCACAAATTTTGAAGGATCATCGAGTTTCAGTTTGCGTCTTGGTTGGGAAGTGCGAAAGTAGGTAAGTTCACCTTGTAATGTGAACCAAATGGATTTCTCCCCCCTCCCTGATTAAGAAGCAGCAGGCTTCCCAGCGGCCCCACACCTTGGCAGAGAGGGTCTGGCTCCATGGGCGTGCTTTCTCCAACTCTTCCTCCTTGGTCTTCAAGACTGCAGTCACCTCCTTCCACCGATCCCTCCAGTACTGGGAGGCCTGCTGCTGTTCTGCCAGCTGGTAGTCCATCTTCTCCTGCCTTCCCTGCAAAGCCACTTCCAGCTCCAGGCAATAGGACTGTAGGAGGTTTTTCTCCCTTTGCAGCAAAGTCTGGGATTCCCTGCAGAACCAGAATTTATTTTTTAAGACAGCAATCCTATGGCCCCTAGACACTGCCTAGAGGGCCATAGGATTTGTCGTTTTACTGGCTCTGAGCCTGTGGAGAGCGCTCCAACCTCCAAGCCAGGAACTGTGCTCCCCGCCCCTGCCCCGCCCAGCCCCCTTGTAGCCTGTGCAGGAAGAACTCCAGTGGCTGCCTCTCCATGGTCATAAAACGGAGCACCGAGAGGGTGAAAAGGGGGCGTTCTCAGGGGAAGGGAGGAGGCTGCAGAAGCCCCTTTATGTCGCTTCCTATGGGGTCTCCCGGCCCGTTCCTGCCCCCTCTCCACAGCCCTAGCTAGATGAACTGAATCACATGTCTAGCCAGGAATGCAGGGCAGGTGGAGCGTGGAGAAGAGAATCCCCTCCGTGCTCTGCGCGACCTGTGCTGGATAGGCGTCAGCCTCCTTCTCAGGGCAAAGATGCATCTCTCCTTCCTAATCATGCCTGGCATCTCGTAACATCTACTTCCAAGTACCGATAGTACTTGATGATGATGGTTATTATTGAGTAGTTGATGATGATGATGATAATAACAATAATAATTGCTTTGAAAGGTAACAGTCAAAACATCTAAAACCTCTAATGCATGTAACACACAATGTTCACGCTCAAAATTTATGTATCTTGCAGGTAAGGCCACAATTAATTATTGTGCATGGAGATTTCCCTCTTTCGGTATTCTTATTAACACTGTATTATTATTTCTCTTTTGGGGAATGATACCTTTCCAGAAGACATATCGATCTGCAGATAGTATAGCTGCACTATTATTGACATGATATAATGGTAGCCAATGTTCTATGACCATTTTTTTATCAGCCCTCTGGTTACTCTATCCTGTTGTGTTACCTGAGATTTTCACAGCTTTCTCGGAGAGCCTTAATCTCCTCCTCCTGGCTTTGTCCGTCCACCTGTCTCTGAGCAGGGCTCACTTCCTTCTCTCCCAGCAGCTGGGTGCGCTCATCCTCCAGGGCCTGGATGCGGTTCTCTAGGATTTTCTTCTCCGCCTCCAAGTGATGAAGCTCTTCCAAAGAGGCTTCTAGCCTTTGGCGGCTCTCAGCCACTTCAGAAGAAAGCTCCTTGTTTGCCTGCAAGGGAGATGGCCAGGTCAGACTCTCTTTGCTAGGCTCGGGGTAATTTCAGGGTCAGTACACAGAGTCAGTGTGGTGTAGTGGTTAGAGTGTTGGACTGGGACTTGGGAGATCCGGGTTCTAGTCCCCATTTGGCCATGAAGCTCAGTGGGTGGACTTTGGGCCAGGCACTGACTCTCAGCCTAACCTGCCTCACAGGGTTGTTGTGAGGATAAAAATGGAAAGGAGGACCATGTAAGCTGCCTTGGGATCCTTGCAAGAGGAAAAAAGGCAGGATATAAATATAATAATAACTAAAATAAATAAATTCAGATGGTCGCATTAACTTGGTTAAGCTTGGATTCGTTTGTCAGAACTAGTGGTCTTGCGAATCATTCGGCATGGGCTAGATCACACCTACCCTGGATGGACATATGAAGGTGCTCACTCTTGTGATAGACTACTGGTCCATCTAGCACAGGGGTGCAGAAGCTCAGGCCTGGGAGACAAATCGAGCCTATCTGGAGTCAGCCCTCTGAGGCTCCCCAGAGAGCCACATAATTACCAACACAGAATCTTCAACAAAATGTTGCAGCATGGAGTAGTTCTGTTCATGTTTTCAGTCACTCCATTCCATTCCGCCCCCACGACCTCGCTCCCATTTCTATTTCCCAACCTGCAACAGGCACTCAAGTTTTTCTGGCCACTGAGCTTACTCAGTCCTCACTGGGCTGTTTTATGGAAAATTTTCTTCTGAAGGTTTTTTTTCCTTAAAGTTTTTTTGTACTTATGCAACCCTTGGGTTTCCCACAAACCGGCCAACCTTTCCCTCTAGAGCTGGGGTGCAGAACCTCTTTTAGCCCAAGGGCCAAATTCCATTTTGGAAAAGCTCTTGAGGGCCGCATTTCAGTGGTGGGTGGAGCCAAAGGCCAAGAGGACAGGGCTAAAAAAAACCCCAAACAGACCAGCTTAAAGCAATTTCTGCCAGTAGCTAAGTCTTAAGAGAGGCATTTCTGTGTTTTAGAAAGAGGAAAATACCACAGAGAAGCCAGGAAACCACCAAACAATTGGCGGTTTGGGGAAAGGGGGCGTGGCTTTCTGGGGAACACTTTGTAGTGGAAATGCCCCGGAAGACTTTTGTATATCGAGGAGATGGTGTGACATGCTACAACTGCTTCTTTTATGCCTGGAACTCCCATGAGACCTTAAAAACCAGGTCTCTCAGGCCTCTTTAAGAGCCTTCTAGCTGCTTGGCTCGATGCCTTGTTTTTCTAACCAGTGAGGATGGTATGGCCTTGGAAGGCAGGGAGGGTCTCTTGGGCTGCAGTCCACCTGCTAATTTAATTGAAGATAAAAAAAAAAAGCCTAGACATCATGGGACCATCACAACAGGCGTGATTGATTAGGGGGCTGTGAGAGGCAGCACGTAGCCACTGGAGACTTTGGGTAGGTAAGTCCCTCCAAAGCATCACTCAGGTGGTGCTTCGGTGCAGACTGGGACCACGGAGGCACTGCACGTTGGCCAACTGGAGTCTCTCCGCTGTCATTATCTGGGACTCCCGACAGCAGAATGGAGTAAGATATTTTGCTTAGGTATGCTTTATAACATCGTATGCTTAACTGTAATACTCTGCCTGCTATAGTTAAAGAACTTTTCAACTCTTACTCCCTTGTGTAGTCATAGCTCTGAATCCAAGAAAGAACCTCTCTCCCTTTGGCAAAACACCCTTGAGGGCCAGATTTGGCCCCTGGGCCAAAGGTTCCGCACCCCTGCTCTAAAGCATGCATGGTGCTGGATTACATAAGAACATCAGAAAAGCTGTGCTGGATCAGACCAAAGGTATTCTGTTCCCACAGTGGCCAACCAGACACGTATAGGAAGCCCGCAAGCAGGACACGACTGCATTAGCACCCTCCCACCCATGTTCCCCAGCAACTCCTATACAGAGGCACATTGCCTCTAATACTGGAGGTAACATCTAGCCATCATGTTGCGTAGCCATAGACAGCCTTCCCCTCCATGAATTTGTAGCCTTTGGGCTACATCAGGATTCGCACTCAGAGGATTGAGCTTACTATTAATATATTTGATCATTCTATGGCTCCCACCCACAACTGGGGAAACAAACACAAGGTCTGTTCCCAGAATTGAGGATCACCTGTCTCACAGACTCCAGCTCTTCCTTCATGAGGACTTTCTCCTTGTCCTGGTGGTTGACTTGCATCTTGGCGCTGGCAAGCTCTGAATGGAGGGCTGAGACTTGGTCGTTGAATCCTTCTTGCTTCTTCTGTGCACACTCAAGCTCCAGGGTGAGACGCTGGACTTGCTGGTGGAGGGCGACCTTCTCCTGCAAAACAATTGTCGTCATTATTACTTATATCTCACTTTTTAACAAATCAAAACAACCAGAAAGCGGCCAACAGCATAAAATAAATAAAGCATCTGAACACTAAATTCAAAGTGATGAAATATAAAGCAGTGATATTGGCCACCCACTTGGGATGGTTTTAAAAGGGGATTAGACAAATAAATGGAGGATAATGGCTACTAGTCATGGTGGCTACTAGTCATGGTGGCTATGTATTACTTCTAGTAAAAGTGGCAGAATGCCTCCAAAAACCAGTTGAGGGAAACACAAGTGGGAGGGTGCTATTGCGCTTATGTCAGGGCCGGCAGCAGCACTTGGCATCCTTGGGCAACTGCCAGGGTCCCAGAAGAACCCACCGCTCAGCACTGGCTCCACGTTTTGGAGCGCCCTTGGGCTAGACACACTCCATGGGCCCCTCTCTTAAGGAGTCTCCCTTCTCCCCACCATCGTCACCAGCTGCTCTTGCCCCTCCTCTCTCTCATCACGGCTCTCACCGGCTTCCTTGACAGGCAGAGAGCCCGTGAGCAAGCAGGCCGTGGCGTCTCCTTCTCCTCCTTCTCACCACCTCCGTTGCCTGGGTGAGAGCGAGAGGCATGTGAGCAAGCAGGTTGCAGTGGTGAAGAGGAGGAGCAAGTCCAGGGGGCTCTCGTCCGTGGGCCCCAGCTGGAACGTGGGCCCCTGGCAAGTGCCTGACCATGCCGACCCTTGATGCCAGACCTAACTCGTACACTGCTTGTGAGCTTCCTATTGGAGTGCCCAGTTGGCCACTGCAAACAGAATGCTAGACTAGATAGGTCTTTGATCTGATCCAGCAGGGGTCTTCATATATTCTGACGAAGGTAACAATAGCATAACAATGCATCATATAAGCACTGATGGCAGTAAAACAAGAACTAAGATGTATTAAGGATTCTGGAAGAGCCAAAGTCTTGGCCAAGCACCTACTGTTGGGCCTGGCAGGTTTCCCAGGGGAGGGCCTTCCAGAAAGTTGGCACTGCTACGGAAAAGGCCCTGCTTTTACTGGATGACTGCAGACCTTCATTTGGCAACAGCACGCAGAGCAGGGCCCCAGATGTTGAAGAGAGCATCCACAAAGGCACATGCAGAGGAAGGCGAGCTGAGCCTTAAGACACTCAGGTCCCAAGCAACAAGGCATCGTGGGCTCAACGGTCACATGCAGTTGATGGCTGAGCTCTAACCTTTCCTTTACATCTAAGAAGGCCCATTCCAAATGGCACTGCCATGTTGGTGCAATGTCTACAGATTCTGCTAACTAGCTCTAAGGTGCCTCGGGTGCTTTTGGATAGGTAGCCGGCCTGTGTCTGGCTGCCTATGCCACCTTAGACTGCACATGGAGACTCACAAGACTGAATGCTCCCCAACAAAAAACACGCCCCTGCATGTAGAAAACAAGTGTGTCGGGGATAAGGCTAGGCTACAACCTGTCTCCCTGATGCACTACCTTTCTATGTGGTGGTGTCAAGGTACCCAGATTCTTCACTTCCCAATGTATGTTTCCAGTTCAGCAATTCTGCATGCATTTCTCTGCCTGGCTGCTGTCTCTCCATCCTCCTTTTCTCCTCTTGGCGTACCCAGTTCTACATCCTGTTCTCCTTGCAACATACACCTGCCCAAACACACCCACAATACCTGGAGGAGTCTCTCCCTATCAGCAAGAGCAGGTTGCAACTTCAGGTTTAACTCATTCACTTTCTCCTCCAGCCAGTCCTTCTCCTGTTGGGTTAATTAGCAGATCATTTTGTTCAAATTTAATTTTAAATGTGTTTCATTGGCCTGTTGAGTGAGCCTTAGAACTTACATGCAGTGACATAATGGTAACTTTTGAAGTTCAGGCACTCATCACAACAGTCCCCAAAGAAAGTCCAAAAATTGGGGGGCCACCACTGAGAAGGCCTTCTCCCTTGTTGCCACCTTTCAAACCTCCTTTGGAGGAGGCACCCAAGGAGGGCCTTAGATGATGAATGTAGTTATAGGTAGGTTCATGTATATATATGTATACACACACACACACACACACACACACACACACCAGACTGATACTGTTGTAGGCGGCTTGGAGCCTGCCTCTTTCTTCACGCAACGCTTGATTGGCCTGCAGGGAATCGGTTGCTCTCTGGTTGGCTTCAGAGATCTGGCTGAGTGCCGTCTCCTGCCCCTGAGGAGGAAAGGGAACAAGAACAGTTTGGAATTCTTAAAAAACAGAGCTAGTATTATCATACATAACACATAATAATAGCAAACTTGAGTTGTGAGTGCTGATTGCTACGTAGCCAAAACTGGGCTATCGAGAAACAGGAGCAGAAGTATCATCAAAAATGGGGGAATGTCAAACTTTATAGAAGAAGGATTTTTTATTTTATTTTATGGGGGATCTAAAGGGGGGGACGACAACCTAAAATAGCCCAGTGAGGTCTGAGCGTCTTTAGAAGCCAAAAAATGCGGAGTGTCTGTGGAAGGTGGTTGAGGTGGAAAATTGAGGGGAGGGGAAATGTCATATCCTGGAAGAGGGCACTGGACATGGAGAGGAGTACTCTGGACCACCCAGTTTTATTGCAGGTCCCACATGTTGCTTAGTATAAGCCTGCAGCACCATCAGAGAAATGGGCCTCACACTGTCCCTTGCAAAGTGAACCCACACAAAAGAGCAGGGACTCTTCAGATAATCTCAATGATGTGTGTGTGTGTGTGTGTGTGTGTGTGTTTGTGTGTGTGTATGTATCTGTGGCTGGGTTCACACAACACCATGACCCACACTCAGTGGTTGCGTGTGTGTTGTTGTTGAACTGTGGGTGGTTGTTGAACCATGGGTTATTGTGTTGTCTGAACGCAGCATGTTTTTCACATGGTGGCTTGTTAATCACGCGGTATGGCTTGTTAACAGCCTTGGAGAACCCAACTACAAACCATGAGTTCTCAAGGTGGCTTGTTCGAGAAAAATACACGACTGCATGATTAACAAGACACCGTGCAGAAAATGCACTGCATTCAGACAACCAGATAACCCATGGTTCAACAACAACCCACACTCAACCACTGAGTGTGGGTTAGCATGTTGTGTGAACCCAGTGAGTACCTAAGCTAACTTTTGAACCCCAGATACCCACGTCGTACCTCATGCTCTGCAACATTAAGCTTACACCAGCAGCTGAACCCATTGCAACCAGAAGTTGTAATCATATCTAAAAAATAATAATAAAAGGACCACCCCCTGCCCCCCAAAAGAATTGTCTCATAATAAAACTAGTTTTTAATGCGTGTTGCAGGCAACATTCACAATCCAGGTCTGAGGAGGACAATGAGACATTCTAGGATGGATGGATAGACAGAGAGACAGACAATGCTAACATAACAAGAGCCGTGCTGGATCAGCACTCATAAACTGCCTGTCAGGACAAACCTCTTTAGCAGATTTCAGCTGCTGCACCATCTCATCTCGTTTTCTTTCCAGGATTTTGATACGCTTCTTGTGAGCAACCAAGTTTTCTTGAAGGGCTATCAACTCTTGGCCTTTGTCCTTCTTTTCCTGGAAATCAAGAGCCTGTTTGTATTATTTTGTTCCTTTATGACATTTGTGCCCAGTGCTTCCTCTAGAGCAGGGGTGTGGAACCTCTTCCAGCCTGTGGGCCAAGTTCAATCTTGGAGAAGCCCTCGGGGACCACATTCTAGTGGTGGGCGGGGCAAAAGGGGCTGCCCCCAAAATACAAGAAATACCAGCATAGTTCAGCTTAAAGCTCTTCCTGCCAGCAACAAAGCCTTAGGAGAGGCATGTCAGCCTTTTAGAATGGAGGAAAAACTGCACAGAAGTCAGGAAACCACCAAACAATAGGTGGTCAGGGGAAGGAGGCGTTGTCTACAGGGAGGACCTGATTTGGCCCTCCGGCCTGAGGTTTCCCAACCCTGCTCTATAGAGCTCAAGGGAGCATATGTGGTCTCTCTCTCCATCCTGCCCCCTTCAGTTTTGTTCTCTCAATAACCCAACCTTGTGAGGTAGGCAGGTTATGGTGGAAAAGAGCGACTGGCCCAGGGTTACCCAGCGGTGCTCATGCTAAAGGGCAGTGGAGGCTGGTGGCTCCAATTTTGGTAGGACTACGAATCCATTCTGGGTTTCAGTCAGAACCATCCAGAATGCTAAAGGAGCTATCCAAGGTGCTGAACCTACTTTGGGAATAAGATCCAGCACCTTGGAGAGCTCCTTTTAGAGTTCTGGCTGGTTCTGACGGAAACCCAGAATGGGTTCATAGTCCTACCAAAATTGGAGCCACCAGCCCCTGCTGCTGAAGGGGGACTTGAACAAAGGTCTACCCAGTCTGAGTCCAGGACTGTTACCACTACACCACATTGGCTCTCAACCAGAGAGCCAGACAGATTTGTACTAGTAAAAAGAATTGGACAGTGCTGGGTTATAAAACGAACAAAAAATCACCCATCATCATTCATATTATATTGTATTTGTGGTGGTGCCAATTACACGGATGAGCAGGGCTGCATTCAAATTATGTGCCCAGGCAATCCAACTTCCAAATCCTGTGAAATGTATAAATTAGGCCGATTTGCACGATGTCACTTCATTTGCATAACTTATTCTAGTTCTGGTCATCACGAGGCGGTGTGAGACGCTATGCGGACACCAAAGCCCTTCACCAACCACTGGGCATCTATTTCAGTCATACCCCTGGCTTCTGAGATTTCAACAGGCATTGTCCACACATTTTTATTACCTTTGCGGCCATAAGGGCTAGGAACTTTCTCTTTTTTTAATTGTAAGATGATATTCTCAAAAAACTAAATTCTGCGCCCACACCTTTCAGCATTGCTGCAAAATTCCAACATAAACACAGCCCTGTCTGTGTTCGATGCTATTCTGGCTTCAGACGCCGCCCAGTGGTGTAATATTTAGAAGGCCTCCCTTACCGCAGCTACATTCTGGCCAGAGTCCTGGGATGGTGAACCATGGTTCCTCTTGCCTAAATAAGATTTGGCCTTCACCAGCTCCATTTCCAAACTGAAGATCCTAAAAGGCAGGAACATCCAGACAGATATGAGGCTCTGTCCTCCACCCACCACCCCACCCTGTTCATGTTAAGAATGGCTAAGTGAATTTCCTGCAGTTGCTAAGGCATCACACTGGCCAGGACGTATACACTCGCCTATTCCTTAAACAGTGAGAAGTTCCAGGAGCAGTGCTTCCTGGGTTTGGCTTCTTTTGAAGTAGAGAGCAATTTTTTAATAATAACATTCCTTCTATTTGTGATGTTCAGGTGGTGCATGCTATTACTTATGAAGTAAACGTTTCACTGTGTGGATCACAACGAACTGTGGCAAATTCTTAAAGAGATGGGAGTACCAGACCACCTTACCTGTCTCCTGAGAAACCTGTACGAGGGTCAAGAAGCAACAGTAAGAACCGGACATGGAACAACCGATTGGTTCAAAATTGGGAAAGGAGTACGACAAGGCTGTATATTGTCACCCTGCTTATTTAATTTATATGCAGAGTACATCATGAGAAACGCTGGGTTGGATGAATCACAGGTCGGAATTAAGATTGCCGGGAGAATTATCAACAACCTCAGATACACAGACGATACCATCCTAATGGCAGAAAGCGAAGAGGATCTCAAGAGCCTCTTGTTGAGGGTGAAAGTGGAGAGTGCAAAAGCTGGTTTGAAACTCAACATTAAAAAAAACTAAAATCATGGCATCTGGCTCCATCACTTCCTGGCATATGGAAGGGGAAGAAATGGAAGCAGTGACAGATTTTATTTTCTTGGGCTCCAAGATCACCGCAGACAGTGACTGTAGCCATGAAATTAAAAGACGCTTGCTGCTTGGGAGGAAAGCTATGGCAATCCTAGACAGCATAGTAAGAAGCAGAGACATCACCTTGCCGACAAAGGTCCATCTAATCAAAGCTATGGTTTTCCCAGTAGTAATGTATGGCTGTGAGAGCTGGACTATAAGGAAGGCTGAGCGCAGAAGAATGGATGCTTTCGAACTATGGTGCTGGAGAAGACTCTTACGAGTCCCCTGGACTGCAAGGAGGTCAAATCAGTCAATCCTAAAGGAACTCAACCCTGGGTGCTCATTGGAAGGACAGATACTGAAGCTGAAGCTCAAATATTTTGGCCACCTAATGCAAAGAGAAAACTCCCTGGAAAAGACCCTGATGCTGGGAAAGACTGAAGGCAATAGGAGAAGGGGACGGCAGAGGATGAGATGGCTAGATAGCATCACCGATGCAATGAATATGAACTTGAGCACACTCCGGGAGAAAGTGCAGGACAGGAAGGCCTGGCGTGCTATGGTCCATGGGGTCACAAAGAGTCGGACACGACTGAACAACTGAACAACAACAACAAAATGTTTCACTGTGAAATAGTGCCACTCACAAGTGGGAGATAATAACAGACTTGGGAGGACACCACCATTTGCAGAAGAACAAGAACTCTTTCCAAGGCGTGGGGAGGCACTGAAGAGGGGGGAAATCAGTCCAATGAGGACCAAGCATGCTCAGTGACCAAGGCATGCTAACTGACTGTTGTGTGTGGGGGGGCAGAGGCGGGGGGCGTGTGTGGAGAAACTGCAGAGTTGAGAGGGAGGGGGAATGGAATGGAGTGACTGAAATACCAAAGAACAACACTCTACACTGCAACATTTTGTTGTGGTCTCACTTGTTCTTTTTATTTACAAACAGTGCATAAATGGAGGAAAGCAGCGTGTGCACTTCTACCAGACAGCAGAACTGCTACCTCACATCAGGTGTCCAGAGACAGGCACCCTATCAGTGGAGGCTGGTGGCTGTGATATCAGTGGGGTGGTGAATCAACTCCGGTTTTCAGTCAGAACTCTAAAGGACCTATCCAAGGAGTGGAATAGATAGCCCCTTTAGAGTTCTGACTGGTTCTGACTGAAACCCGGAGTGGATTCACTGCCCCGCGGACATCGAAGCCACCAGCCTCCACTGCACTCTACACCCCAAAATGCTGTCCCCCAAATTCTCACTCTTGTTCTTTAAGACGTACACCTTACATCAGCCTCCCCGTTTCCTTTTTTGATGGGAGCAGTGTCACTTTCCAAGCTCTGTTTACTCTCCCTTGCAAACGCTCAAGAGAGAGAAATCTCCAACAATTTCCTAACTATTCACTCCTATTCAGGAAATATCTACCAACCATCCTGGGCCAATTATCCAGGAATCTGCTTAACAAAAGGAATGGCCAGCAGCCATAACAATACATTCAGTGTTAAAAGGGCTCTTTTCTGCTCTCTGTGCCACAGTAACAAAATTCAGTTGAGATTTCCTGATAGTTACACCACTAAGGCTTTCCAGAATGGCAGCACTTTAGTCTATTGCAGGAAAAACCACAAAGAGTCTTGCGGCACCTTAAATACTTAACACGTTTATTTTGGCATAAGCTTTCGTGGACACTGTTCACTTCATCAGATGCAAGAAGTGTTAACCGCACACTGGCAGATTTATAAACACATATTGAGGGCCAGGAAATGCAAACCTTGTTGTCAGAGAAAACTGAGATTAAAAAAATACGGACAGGGATGATTACCTGAATGGCTGTCATTCACAAAAGCCTGTTGGGTGATAACACAGACATCATTGCAATGGTGAGCCAAATAATTAAAAAAAAAAAAAAAAAAACAGCCTTTGTCCTTATTCAAACCACACGCAACAGAGTAGAATCTCTTGATGAACTGTACTTCAGACATTTCTTGTTCATATCTGACTCTGAAATTCCTTTGTTCAGGAATGGCCATTGACAGAGTCCCGGTTCCCATGATCACAGTGGGGGAAAAGAAGCCACAGTGGCTTGCTGCGTGTGCCATTGCATGCCAGGGGGGTTTGCATAATTACCTTTGCCAGCGCAGCTTGCTGTGTTGTGCGAAGTTGTGTGTTGTGGGGTTGGACTCAATGGTCTTATAGGCCCCTTCCAACCCTACTATTCTATGATTCTATGAAGCCAGTGAGGGTGGCTTGTTGCTGCAGTTAACAAGCTACCCCAGAATGGGTTCCATGGCTTATTCCCCCAGCATAATGGTGCGGACCAAGTCAATGCATCCAGGGAGGTTGAAATGTTCCTCCCCTGGTTTCTAAACACTGCCATTCCTGATGTCCAGTGTCCATTTATTCTTTTGTGTAGAGGCTAGCCTGTTTGTCCTCCACAGAATGCAGAAGGACAATCCCCTTGTCAGGGTTCCCCTTATGATGTGGACCCCCTGAGCAACTACTTAAAGATCTCTTGCCTTCCTTCTCTTGCCTTCCCCTTTCCAGTAACGTGGGGTTTAGGCGTGAGGTTATTGACACTCTAGACACTGGGTTTAACCACAACAGTTTACTGGTAAATTAAAGCAAGCAAATCACAGCTAAAGGTATTTACGCAATAGAGCTGAGTGATACGAAAGGCCTTAAGAGAAAATAAAAGTTGCAAAATGCAAGTTCCTTTACCCTAGCTGTATGTAGACTTTTCCAGGCTGCTTCTTCCTGCTCCCTCTTCAGGCTCTGGTCTCCCTGACTCTGCCCTTACTGCTCTAGTCTGACTGACTGTCTTTTTATACCCTCCTCCCTCAAAAATGAAAGAACTGCTTCACACCTGAAGAAATGAAACTTAACTGGGGAAACGAAATGACTCCTTTCAGGGATAGCCCCTGCCAACAGAAAAACCCAGGCCTCTAAACCTGATGTTTTTTCCCTTTGCCTCTGTAGGCCTCAAACCTTCACACCTTTACTGCATGCTTACATGGGAGTAAGTCCCACTGAACTCTGTTGGAGCTTCCTGTTTCTTCCTAACCCTCCCCCACATAATACCAGTAAGCCCTGAATCTAAAAATACCTAACTGCACCACGGCTGACTGCCCTCCACCACTATTTTGTGCGGCTGGCTCCAGTTGGTAGACCTCAAAGTTCTAGCAAAAATCCCCAACGAGGCCAATCGCACAAGTCTGGCATCTGCCCATACAAGGTATTGTTCATTTATGCTCATTTGTCAAAATCAAGACTGGACTTCCTAATGACACAAAGATCAACTTGCTTGAAAGCACCATCCAAACTGCCAGACAGGCCAGTCTTCTCAGTTGGAAGCTATCAGGCCCTTACAATCATCCAGAGTAATCCTTCCTTGAATCTTTCCAACTCAAATGTGGGAACATAGGAAGCTGCCTTAGATTGAGCCAGACCCTTGGCCCATCTAGCCCAGTATTGTCGACACTGACTGGCAGCAGCGGCTCTCCAGGGTTTCAGGCAGGGTTTTTTCCAGCCCTAACTGGAGATGCCGGGGATCGAACCTGGGACCTTCTGCATGCAAAGCAGGGGCTCTACCACTGAGCCACAGTCCTTCCCTTAAATGTATTTGTATGAATGCATTTATTTATATCCTGTCTTTCTTCCATGGAAATCATAGTTATAGACACGGGGCTTGCAGGTAGTCTCCTATCCAGACATTGACTGGATCCAGGCAAGCTTAGCTTCAGCAAGGTTGCTCTGTCATTAGCCTTGATGCCATGCCCTGGGAACTTTTATTCCCTTGGAAATAATCTATCAGGGGCTGGCATCAAGCACAGCCATGGTCGGGCACCTGCCAAGGGCCCACACCCCAGCAGGGGCCCACTGACAAGAGCCCCCTGGACTTGCTCCTCCTCCTCACCCTGGCAACCTGCTTGTTCACCTGCTTCTCATAGTGGCCCAGATGATGGTGGTGGTGAGAGGGAGGAGCAGGAGATGCCACGGCCTCCTTGCTCCCTGAATCTCTGTGGTAGCAATGATGAGAAAGAGGGGGAGGAGCAATAGAAGTTGGTGACAATGGTGGTGAGAAGGTGGACTCACTGAGGGACAGGACCCATTGAGGGTGTCTTGACCAAAACTAGCAGAGTGCTTTTTTCATGTATTCATGTATTTATTTATTTATTATATTTTAATCCTCCCAATAACAAGCATTCTCTGGGCAGATTACGAACACTTCAAAGAATGAAATACAATACGCATATTGACCTGGTTCACATGTAACGACAACCCAGAGTACGGGTTGAGCATGGGTTGTTGTTGAATCGTGGGTAGTCATTACATGCAAACCCTGAACTATGGTTTAACTATGGGTTGTTAACCACGAACAACCCAGAATTCACCACCCAAAAACAAACCATGGGTTCTTTTCCTGGGTTGTATGAGGTTAACAACCCATAGTTAATCCATAGTGCAAGGTTTGCACACAACAACAACCCATGATTCAACAACAACCCATGACTCAATGGCAACCAATACTCAACCCATACTCTGGGTTGTTGTTGTTATGTTTGAACCAGCCCACAGAAAAACCCACAATAGAATATGATAAACACCACAGGAATAGATAAATATAAAGATATATAAGAGCAGCCATAAAAATCTAAACACAAAGTCTCTAAAATGCCTGGGAGAAAAGAAAGTGTTTTGCTTGGCATCAAAAAGATAACGATGTGGGTGTCCAGTGAGCCGCCTTGTGGGGGCATTCCATGAACGGGGCTCCCCAGGCTGCCCGGCTCTGCTCTTACTTACTTATCATCTAGGTCCCCTGTCTGCTTCCTCTCTTCCAAGCGATTCGTCTCCAGCCATTTCTTTTCCTTTTCTAGATGAGCAAAAGAGCTCTCTATCTGCTGTAGGAAAGAAAAAGGATCAGAGGAAGTTTTGGAAGCAAACTGCGAACTAACTCCAACGAGCATAAAACGGAGGAGGTGTCCCGTTGTGTTCCCCAGGAGCGAGAACAGATTTGTCCCTCTGAGGAACAGGGCATAACTGCTGCTCCAGATACTCAAGAGTGGCGCTCTGGCAGCAATCAGAACACTACAGTCCACAGGTCTTAAGGAGGTTCCGTGTCAGTGGCGGCTGCAGGCTTTGGGGGGCCCTTGGGAAACAGACCCTCACTGGGCCCCCTTCCTTAGGGAGTCTACCTTCTCCCCACCATTGTCACCAGGTGCTCATGCTCCTTCTCCTCTTTCTCATCGTTGCCGCCACGTGCTTGCTTGACAGGCAGGGAACCATTGTGCAAGGAGGCCGTGGCATCTCCTGCTCATGCTTCTCACCACCTCCATTGTCTGGGCCAGAGCGAGAGGCAGGTGAGCAAGCAGGTTGCAATGGCGAAGCAAGTCCAGGGGGCTCTTGTCAGCAGGCCCCTGCTGGGGTGTGGGCCCTTGGCAGGCGTCTGACCATGCCTACCCCTGACGCTGGCCCTGTTCCACATTACCTTCTGTTTAAGGGAGAACAGCTCAAACTGCATCATGTTGAGTTCCAACTCCAGATTCCGCTCTCTGTGCTCTTTAGATTGTCCTCGAGACACACAACTCGCTTCTCCTAGTTCAGACTTCCTCTGTATCTCTTCCGGTAAGGATGCTCGCAGGTCCACTGCTGAGCCACTCCACACCCTTCCAGCCAATGGGCGCACGGTGCTATACTCTCTTGCAGCATAGTTTGGGAGGCGAGATAAAGAATGCCTCCTTCTGATGGCTGAGCTGTTGGGATGTTGTCCGTCATATTCCGTACCATTTGTTAAACCCCTGCCAAGGATAAGGACATAATGCTTCGCATTCTAAAAAAAAAATAGGATTTTGAAGACAGAACCTCGATGTTGCCTTACAGGAGGTTCACTGTCAAAAGTGTCACAAAATTAAATTGCACAGTTACACATCCACTAGATGGCTTTGCAACCTTTGGGAGATTATGAGCAGAATGCCCTTGTGGGAGACAAAGATGGATCCCACGTTCCATCGCAGTCTACTCACAAAGGTCTTGTCCCTTGCATTCAGAGACAGTGGGGTTCCCAACCTTTTTGGAATGTTGGGATTTGGAGAGAGTGTCATAGGCACTCTCACAAAATGGCTGCCACAGCAGACATGGCTGGTTTCCCAGAAGACAAACTGGTGAGGCTAAAAGAAAAGTAACGTGCCCAAGAACGCAAGTCCAAGGCTCCAAAATGCAAAAACCATCTTTTGAACCCAAGTAAAGATGGTACTGAAGGGCAGCACTTTGCTATGCAGCAAGCCAGACTTGTTTTAATTTAAAAGCCTCCTCCTTGTGAGAATGAAAACCTCTGCCACCTGTGCCATGCTGCCGCTGGCGTTTGAGGGCAGTAAGAGCAAAATGGCGGAGTGCTGAGGCGGACTGGGGGATGCTTTGGATCCACCATATCTAAAGCCCTCCTTCCCTCAACACCACCTCGGAATGGGGGCATAGAGCTGACATACAAATTTCCCCTCCGTCTGCCTCCCACCAGTGTGAGCATGGCAGAATTTGGGTTCTGCTGGTCCCTCTGGCATAGAATCTCTCTCCCCGACCCGATAGGAATGTTCCACTTGGCTACCATTTATTGATGTATTTATTCATTACATTTCTATACTGCTCAATAGCTGAAGTTCTCTGAGCGGTTCACAACAATTAAAACCACAAAATAAAGCATAAAATGCAATATAACACTTAAAAGTTGAAAACTACAGTGTAAAAGTAAAACCTAGCAGCAATGCAGAGATGTAAAATACAATAACAGATTTAAAGGAACAGAACTAAAACACTAAAAGGTTGAAATACCTGGGAAAATAAAGAGATCTTCACCTGGCACCAGAAAGAGCACAATGTAGGTGTCAGGCAAGCCATTCTGGGAAGCTCATTCCGTAACTGGGGTGCCACAGTAGACAAGGCCCTGTTCTTGGTAGCCACCCATCTCACTTCCTTTGGCTAGGCCTCCTGGAAGAGGACTGCTGAAGATGATCTTAGGGTCCAGCCATATATGGGAGAAGATGCTCCTTCAGTTAACCTGGCCCCAAGCTTTTTAGGGCTTTGAATATTAATACCAGCATTTTGAATCAGGCCCAGACATGGACTGGCAGCCAGTGCAGTTGGAAAAGTACTGGCATAATATGATCACGTTGGCCAGTCCCCCTGAACAATCTCTCTGCTCTATTTTGGACCAGCTGAAGTTTCTGGACTGTTTTCACAGCTATGCTGCACCTAGCCAGGAGTAAGTCCCCTTGAATTCAGTGAGGCTTACTTCTGAGTAGACTCACATTGGATTCTGCTCTAAAGGTTTCCCATCCCATGCCTAAGCAGTAAGCCAAACTTACATGCCGTTGGAGTGGGTTCCTCTCTGTGGGCTCATGGACTTGGCTCGTGGAGGATGCCTGGGGCAAAGGAATTCCCTACTGTATCCACTCAGTGGGCTTCTTGTGCTGCTGAGATCCAGGGATGCTGGCGTTCCTTTGACAGCTAACTGATCCAGAGAAAAGGAAGGAAAAGAAAGGAACAAAGAAAGAAGGAAAGAAAGAGGGAGGGAGGGAGGGAGATGAGTATCAGATCTTGCATAGAAGATTCCCAAAGGCGAATGTCAGAAAATGGGTTTTCTACTGAATTTTAAGGAGTCGTGGTCTGTCCTATGGGCCTTTATGAAAGTGCACACACTGGCCCAGTTCACACATAACAACACGTGAGTTGTTTAAACCATCGGTTGTCAGGGCTGCATGGTAGTGAGCGAGCATATAACCTACCATATGCTCACCACTGCTACATTGCATCTGGTTGCTCAAACAACCCAGGAATGCCCATTCTGTTTAGACACAATGGCTGGGGAATGCTGGGAGTTGTAGGACTTTTTTCCGTCTGAGCATGCGCAGGATTGCGCTGTCAGTTGCCCTTTTTGGCACTTTTTCCAACTCTACAGTATCTTTTTTCAGATGTGGTGACCAATATTCTATGTGTGGTCGCACCAGACATTTGTATAAGGGCAGTATGATCGTGGCAGTTTTATTTTCAGCTCCTTTTCTAATTATGCCTAACATGGAATTTGCCTTTTTCACAGCCGCCACACATTGGGTTGACACTTCCATCGACCTGTCCACCACAACCCCAAGATCTCTTTTATGTACAAAGTGGTACATAAAGCTGAAAGCATTAAACAAAAACAGTCTATAACCTGATCACGGAACAGTGATACAGTTATTGTATTTTAAATCTCTGCATTCCTGCTAGGTTTTATTTTGGTTTTAATTTTTATTTCATACTGTAGTTTTAAACTTTTACATTTTTATAATGTATCTCATGCTGCATTTTGTGGTTTTCATTGTTGTGAACTGCCCAGAAAGCTTTGGCTATTGGGCAACATAGAAATGTAATAAATACATTTATTTATTCAAATAAATAAGTAAATAAACAATTGTTGCAGGATTTTACCCTTCTGCTGGGCACAGCCAGAGCACAGACACCGACGTTTTGTTTGAGCAAATGTTTATTACCAGAACACCAAGGTGTGGTGCAGTCGAGAGTTGCCAGCGTGGCCCCTTGAGACTGGACCCAGAACAATAGTTGGACTTTGGTATTTATACAAACAAGTAAACAAGGCACACGACGTACGTTTTCATAGAATCATAGAATAGTAGGGTTGGAAGGGGCCTACAAGGCCATCGAGTACAACCTCAGCTATCGAGTCCAAATACTGGCTTTGGCCAGTATTTGGTGCAGCACTGAGTCAAGGGGCTACAAACTTCCCTCAGAGGAAGTTTTCCGGTTTCCAGAGACGAGGGCCCTGCTAGGCATTGTAACTCATGGGCGGTAAGTTAATCAGCCACCGTCCTCTAGCACTAATTCAATCACTGTTTCCTTTTTCCTATGTGAGTCTTGGCACTTCAGCAACACATTCCCATGCTAACAATGCAAGTGGCATTTTTCCATTTCACAGTCTATGATATAACAATCCACAGCATAAGGATTTAGTACAATTTCAACATTTAAAAAGCAGCAGAGAATTAAAAACCTTTAAAACCAAACAACCGTTTTTAAATCACACACACGCTAAATGACTGTTGGAACAGAAAAGTCTTTACAAAGCACCTAAATCCAAGAAGCCTTTTTGGTCTGAAGAGTTGGGGGAAAAGGCTTTACAGTAGCCTCCCAGACACGTTGGACTACAACTCATATCATTGGCCATGCAGGCTGAGGATGATGGGAACAATGGCGTCGTGGTAAATGTTAAAGTGCAGGCGTTCATCGCGACATTCCCCATAGCCATGACCACAAGGAAAGTCCAAAACTGCAGGCAGCGGTGTTGATCCATATCTGTCTAGCAGTGCGTTTGTGTTATATATATGGACATGCAAGCAAACACACACATTTTCCAGGCGCTTTTCCCAGCACCAGGGAGCAACATTTTATCTGAAAGTTTTAAAAAACAGTCCTATTGGCTTTCATTTCCACCAGGAGCAGGTTTTTGGTAAAGCTAATGGATCTTAATTGCCGGTTCAAGACTAACCCACCCCAAAATACTTTGCATTAAAACAGGGATAGGTCACAAAAATATATTGTTGCTTTGCTAGATGATGGTGGATGTCATGTGGACAATGCCTCATTGACATGTAAGATGTAGGCATGCCCTGGGGTTGCTTGTTTCTGGCTGGAAGTCACTGACTGCATAAATTTGGTTCTTCGGAAATCTATGATCATTGAGGATTTTCATGCGCTTTTAAATTATATTCCTTTATAATTAGGATTATAAAGGATTAACAGATGGACAGCAAAAATGGTCTTTGAGAGCCCTTACAGTTGCAAAGAGACTCACCACCTATCATTCAATCCTCTGAAGATCTTACTGCTCTTGCTACATTTCAGCATATATCCTACAGTGGTCAATTTCATTTGGATACTTATTTCGATATACGGAGTGCTTATATTAATGCATACACTAGAAATGGAAGCGTCGAAACTGTTTTCTTTCTTTCCTTTTTATTAATGGTGCTGTGAACAGTTATTGTGAATGGATATGCTTTTATGTCATGTTCTTTCCTTTTTACCTTTGTTTTCTTTTGTTAATGTCCCCCCACCCTTTCTTTTGTTTTTTTATATTGCATATATAGGGGCGGGGGGGGGGGAAGGGGAGAGAGGGGGGTGTAGAGCGGCACAACAGCAAAACAACCAGGAGACACTGAATCCACTGTGGATGCTGTCAGTCTGAAGTTAAAATATATTAGAAAGACTTGCAACAGAGTAATTTCAAAATATATTTAGAGCTAAACGTTTCCACTTACGTCCTCATCAGTAGCGGTGATGTTAGATGGATACCGAGGGTAGAATCCAACTAAAGTCTTACTTACAGTAGACCCATCGAAATGAATGGGACTTCAGCTAGTCATGACTAACTTAATCCCATTTATTTCAATGGGTCTACTCTAAGTAGCACTTTATTGGATTCTACACCAAGAGTGGCAGTCACTCTTTGTATCCATTTAACATCACAGCTACTGATGAGGGCAGAAGCTGAGATGTTCCGCTCTAACTATATTTTCAAATCACACTGTTGTTAGTCTATCTTTCATATAATATATGGCAAATCTATTTCCCCCAGCTACTGAGGGCTGCAGCTGCTAATCTCAGAGGAAACAGGGAAGCCTTAGGGGGCTGGCAGATGATTATTTATTTATTTAATTTATATCCGCCTTTTTCCTCTCACAAGGAACCCAACGTGGTTTATGTTCTCCTCCTCCTCTTCATTTTATCCTCACAACAACAGCCCTGTAAGGTAGGTTGGGCTGAGAGTCTCTGACTGGCCCAAAGTCACCCACTGAGCTTCCATGGCTGAGTGGGGCCTAGAACCCGGATCTCCTGGCTCCCAGTCCAACCCTCTCACCACTACACCACACTGATGATGTCACCATCCCTGCTAATCAAAAAGTCCTGGTACTTTGAACATGTGAGCCCTGGCTCCACTGAGCCACTGGATGGGAATTAGGCCTGGTTCACACATAACAACAACCCAGAGTATGGATTGAATCGTGGGTTGACATTAGGTGTGAGCCCTGCACTTTAGTTTGACTATGAGTTGTTAACCATGAACGACCTAGGAAAAGAACCCATGGTTTGTTGTCGGGTTGTGAATGCTGGGTTATTTATAGTTAACAACCCATAGATAAACCATAGTGCAGGGTTCACACATAGCATTGACCCATGATTCAACAACCACCCATGATTCAACCCATACTGTGGGTTGTCATTACATACGAACCAGGTCATGTAGTCCAACACATCTGGAGGGCACCAGGTTGGGGAAGGCTGATTTAAATAAATACTCAAACCTGAAGGGGCAAGTCCCAGCAGAAAACGTGCTCTCTTACCTTTGCTGGGAAGAGAACTTTTGCAGAATGAGTCCTGTTTGTGCTGCTCCTCTGCAGCTCTGCAGCAGAAAAGGATTGAGATGCCACCAGGTTTTTCCTAGAACTTTCTGCACCCTTGCTGGGCAGACCTGAAGCCTCCATTTCCACAGAGCCATGTTGGAAACATAGACTGCCAGCTCTGTACCGGGAAGGCAACCCTGTACATCCACCCCACTTCTGGAGTAACATTTAGGGAGCTGAACTGTTACAAATCAAGTCTTGTCGTCTATTGCCTGTCAGGTACAGTTTGACCCATGATCCAAAATTGGAATCTTTACAGAATCAGCTTAGCAGCAGAGAGAACCACCAGCAGAATCCAGGAATGGTGTTGAATCTGAGGGACCTATCACCAAGAAGAGCAAAAAGCAGAGGGATCAGAAGAGGAGATCTTATAAACATGTGTTCCTCCCAGTTTATAAAGCATTCCATGATCTCATGGCCCTGAGGACATCCATATGACTTTTTGTCCCCCAGTGGTATCAGAACCGGTGTAGTGGTAAAGTTTAAAGTGCACTCAAGACAGTCCCCATAAGACGTTTATAGAATCCGCCTCTGATGGATTCTACCCTGGAATTTGAGGTTCTGTTTTGCCCAAAATAAATTTAAAAAATGTCACAATTTTATTGCAAATGGTACTTTTTTGTTTTTTGGCGCCATTGCACAATGGACAAGGGTGGTTTTCACAGTAATTTTTAAAATACTTCAAAGAACAATGAATGATTGTTTTGTTTATTGCCCCCATCCACATTCTTTTTAAAAAATCCCATAAGAGCAGAAACAATGGAGATTTTTTTGTTTTTGAAATGAGTGTGAGGGAGCATGCGCAAAAGCCATTGCGAGCATCTCGAAATCTGAAATTGCAGCTGGAATTCCAGGAACAGCAGAATGTCGGAATAACAGTGAGAGAGCATCCACTTATATCTAATAAACTGCAACTTTCTTTCCAAAGACAGTGCCATCCTCTCACCACCAGCCTTTCTATGGCCCATTGAGAGATTTCTACAGGGTTCCACAACAGAGAGCAGATATGCCGGAGCGTAAAGGACTTCAGATGTCAGCTGCTTTGAGCAAGTGAGCCAAGCGACATGCTAAAGGGGAAGTCACCTCCAATAATGTGTCTAGAACTCTGGGTATAGTCCAGACTTACCTCCTGAGAAACTGTGCCGTAACTGTGGATCCCAAAGGCACAGAGAGAGGGAGAAAATGAGAGAGACAGCACCTTCCAAATTGGTTCTATTCGCTTCTGTATGCACCAACGTTCCCCATGCCAAGGAACAAAGGGGAGCTGCTGCTATGGAAACTGTGGCGGCAACAAGTCTCTTGGTGCTTTCTTCCTGACTCTCAATAAATTGGCCATTGTGAAACAGGATCACCTGTCAAATAGGGAAGGGTAGCCACAGGAAGGAGGAAAGGAGGCAGCAGAAAGTGCAGGCTTTTCTGGGCCCAATAGAACCACCTGAGTTTCCAGTGTTTTGTAGATGAAAATAACTATGCTCTTGTGTACTTCAATAGCCTGTAGCTGTGTTGATCTATTAAAGCAGGGGTATTGACCCACGTTGGGTCCCAATTCAGTCCCCTAGGTGAGGTTCCCCAGGTGGCTATGCCCCCGTTTCCCCCAACCACCAATTTTGGGGTGGTTTCCTGTCTCTTGCACGGTTCTGTCCCCCTACCCAATCCTAAAGGTTGAAAATTATTATTATTATATTTCTATATGGCAGCGGGGAGGGGCATAGCCAAAGCTCTCTGGGTGTTTCACAAAAGTTAAAACATTAAATACAATATAAAAAATTTAAAAGGCCATTCACATAAAAGCACACAAACAGATCACTCAAAACAACTTTGAACAGTCAGTCATAACTAAAGACACATCCAGAACTGATGAAAACTCATCATGTGCTGCCAAATGCCTGGGAAAAGAGAGAGGTCTTAACCTGGTGCCGAAAAGATAACAATGTTGGCACCGGCCGGGCCTCATTGGGAAGCTTGTTCCACAGGTGGGGTCCACCTCTGAGAAGGCCCTCTCCCTTGTTGCCGCCTTGCAAGCTTCCCTTGGAGAAAGTACTCTGAGGAGGACCTTAGATGCTGAACATAGCTTATGGGTAGGTTCATTTCGGGAGAGGCGTGCCCTCAGGTATTGTAGTCCCAAGCCGTGTAGGGCTTTAGAGGTTAAAACCAGCACCTTGAATTGAGTTCCGAAGCTTATCAGCAGCCAGTGGAAGCAGGCCAGAGTTGGTCTTATACGTGCCTCTCCTAAGGCTTAATTACTGCCAGTAAGAGCTTGAAGCTAATGTATATGGGTGTTTTTGACCCCCCCCCCCCGCTTATTTGATACTGAATTTGGCCCTCTGGTTGAAAGAGGTTAATCAGTAGGTGGCTGTGTTGGCCCACTAGGAAAAAATATTTAAGTCACTGCATGGTACTACCTTTACTAGCAGCAACTAAAAAGGCAAGGAAGGAACAAGGAAGTGAGCAAGCTTTTGAGTTCATCAGAACTCTTCCTCAGGCTGGATGTGACACAAAAAGGGTGGGGCAGGGAGAAGAGTAAAGGGATGTTGCTGGACTAGGTGGAAAAAGCCTTAGCTTGCAGGTTGCCATAGTCATAAAAAAAATACCTTTTCCTTTGCCACCCCTTAGTTGTGGAATGAGCTGGTTGAAATGCGTCTCTTTGAAGTTTTTAAAGCAGGAATTAAGGACTTGTGTTATTCTGGTAGGCCCTCCCTTTTTAGAACTCTTGCTTCTTTTGCTGACTCTTGTATACTGGTTTTAAGCTGTGTCGTTTTTATTGTTGGATTTTTTGTTCAATTGGTTTTAATTCAAATTGTTTTTAGTTCTATGTTTGTGCATATTGTTTGTGTGCTTTTATGTAAATGGCTTTTAAACTTTGTATATTGTATCTGAATGTTTTAACTTTTGTAAACTGCCCAGCGAGCTTTGGCTGTAGGGCCATTTAGAAATGTAATAAATAAATAAATAAATGGGAGAGGTGTTACACAGACATGCAGCATGATCTTATGCACGTTCAGTTGGGACATTCATGAGACTTACTCCTAGGAGAGCTTTGGCTATTGGGCGGCATAGAAATGTAATAAATACTTAAATAGATAATAGTGCACTGGATTGCCCCTCTGGGATCCAATCATGGATCTCCTATATCACGTGTATAGTTTATTTATTATGTTTATTTAATTATTATTTTCATCCTGCCTTTCAGGGCCTCATGAGGCTGCCTACAAAATAAGAAATTGGGATTAAAATGGGAACACAACAAATATGAAAGCAATCCATAAAACTAGGGGAAACTCCTTTAAAAGGCTGCCTTACAGATGGAAATTCAGCAGGGCTACATCTCCGTAATAGTCTGTAGAGGTTGAATTTCTGGTACAGCCCTCCCCCGCTCATATTACAGTCATGGGAGCCCTGCTCCTCTTCTCCTCCCTCCCCATGCCTGCACAAATAATTTTTAACCCTATGTATTTTGTTTTCTACTTGTTTGAGTGCAAGTTGTTTCAAAAGTATTGCAACACAGGGGAGCTGGCAACTTACTTATCTCTGTGTTTAAAAGCCAACAGGCAGAGAAAGGAAATCAACCCTGAGTGCTCATTGGAAGGACAGATACTGAAGCTGAAGTCAAATATTTTGGCCACCTAATGCGAAGAGGAAACTCCCTGGAAAAGACCCTGATGCTGGGAAAGATTGAAGGCAAAAGGAGAAGGGGACGGCAGAGGATGAGATGGCTAGATAGCATCACCGATGCAATGGATATGAACTTGAGCACACTCTGGGAGAGAGCGGAGGACAGGACGGCCTGGCGTGCTATGGTCCATGGGGTCACCAAGAGTCGGACACGACTTAACGACAAGAAATCCAACAGGCCAAGCCCTTTTCGTGGCTGCATCTCCACCTGCTGAACTTCCACCTGTTTATGGAGCATTGAACATATGAAGTTGCCTTCTACTGAGTTAGACCATCCAGCCCAGTATTAGTCATAACTAGGAGAGGAATTGAAAATAAAACTGCCAATTGCATGCTGCCCCTATACCAATCTGTGGTGCGACCACACTTGGAATACTGCGTACAGTTCTGGTCACCGCACCTAATAAAATATATTTTTCCAGAAAAGGGCACCCCAAATGACCAAGGGGCTGGAGCAACTCCTTCCCTAGGAGAGAAGGGTACAGCAGCTGGGCTTGTTTAGCTTGGAGAAAAGGCGAGTAAGGGGAGACAGGAGAGAGGTGTGCAAAATTAGGCATGGGGTGGAGAATGTGGACAGGGAGACTAGCCAGCATCGCAAATAGCCATGAGTGATGGGACTTGCAGTCCAACACTGCCTAGAGGGTCATAGCGCCCCCCCTTCCCGCCCGGTTTACAGCAATCTTTTATTGCGTCTTTTCATCTCTCCGTCTCTCGCCCAGCAATCGCGAGCCGGAAGTCTCCCTACACACTCATTACGACCACGTCCCCTTTAGTCGCCGCAGCCGCGTCCCATCCTCCTTCCCTTTGCCGCAGTCCTCCCGCACCACAAAGCCGGACGGGTAGAGCGGCCGCGCTCCTCGGGCGTTACGTCAGGCAAAAAGGGAGGCCGGAGCGCATCAGCCGCTCTGGCCCGCCGGGGGCGCCCGCGTCGGCTCCCCTCAGCGCAGGGAGCTGCGGAGGGCGCCTGCGCCGAGTGTCGTTTTCGGCCGTCGCCGTCGCAGAAGGAAAAGAGGAGTCGGAGGGCGCGGAGCCGCCGGAAACCGCGGTGAGCGACGGGGCCCCTTCGCCGCTGGGTGGGGAGGGCAGAGGGGAGGGCAGAGGGGAGGGCGGGGAACGGCTCCCGGCAGCGGAGGAAAGGCGAGTCGCCTCAGCCCTGCAGGCGCGGGCCTCGTCGAAGTAGGCCGAGCCTCGTAATCTGTGAGGGGATCCGCGACCTGAAGGGGGAGGGCGGGGTTTGTGCCCCCTCAGAAGAGGACGGGGATGGCCACGCCCCCCGCGCTCTCGCCCCCCCCCCCGCGCCCTGTGTTGCTGCTGCCCCCGCGAGCTGGGTCGCGCGGCTGTCGCGATACGCTGTGGCAAGTCTCGCGGAATGTCGGCTGCGCCAAGCGCCTCTGGAAACGGCTGTTTACGGCCCTTCTCTCCCCCCACAAACCAGGGCTACGTCTGTCTTTGCGGTGGGGGGCGTATTAAGTCTGGACGCCTAAACCAGTGCTCGACTTATAAGGGTCGGGGAAAGGTAAGGGGGCTCTTCACTGGGTTGGCGGTGCTATTTCCTCTATTTCAAGCCCTGTCTCTGGCTCTCCCCTCTCCTCAAATTCAGCGAAATGATGCTCTCCCCCCCGCACCCTCTTTGTCTTTCGAAAAGGAGGTGGCTGCCAGGGGGAAGATCTTCTCGGTGGTGGCTCGCCCGGTTATGGAATAGTCCCCCAGAACAGGTCCGTCCTGTGCCCATTTTGTTGCTCTTTTGGAAGATTAAATATTTTTTTTTCCTAAAGTCTGGGGGTAAAATCCAGCGTAAGCCCCACGGAGAGTAGACCCGTTGAACTGAATGGGACCCAAGTTAGTCATTGCTAATGTAGGCCCCATTCCTTTCAATGGGACTACTCTAAGTAGGACTTTTCGTTGGATTTTACCCTGGGTCTTTCAGACTTAATTTTAGACCTGCTGAGTTTTTAAAAATCTGGCGTCTAAGATCTTGCTGCGTTTTAGCCATTGTGTTTTATTATTGTAATCTGTAGTTTAATTGGTCTTCGTAGCCTTGCTTTTATGTAACCCATTCCATGGATTTCTGACGAAGCGTGATATTAGACATTTTTGTCAGAAATTTAAAAAGTAGGTAAGAGGGCTATTGCAAAAGTTAGCAATGCATTGGCCACCTTTATCTCCACCCTCACTCAGTCATTTCAACACTGCGAAAACATACAGATCCTGAGGATAAATTACTAACTAGAATCTGATTATCCTCATGGCTTAGTTCGCACTGTAGGTCTTAATATTTATTTAATTATTGCATTTCGAAGGAGCTCAAGGTTTTCAGTCTCCTTTTATCCTCGCAACAACCCTTTGAGGTATGTTAGGCTGAGAGATGATGATTGGCCAAGGTCACCATCTCATGGCTGAGTGGGGATTTGAACTTGGTTCTCCCCAGTCATAGTCTGATATTATAACCACTGAACCTTTGTGTGGTCTGTATTATGTCAAGCTGCAAGTTGGGAGGCAGGGGCTCACGTGATGGAATGCTGCTTTGTAGGGGGGAAAATCCCCTGGATGCTGAGGTGTTGTGGAGAAGGGGAAGCTAGAAGTTTTTTCCTTGACATAAATTTTCTATGTGGAAGGAATTTAGTTTTGTAAGGAGAAACATTTGATCTTGTGAGACCCCACCTTGCAATCTAAAATGGTGCTGCCCAGACAGGGGTTGACATTTCAGTAAAAACTAAGCCAGAATCCATATCCATTGAAGCCTGGCAGCTGGAGCTGTGGACATTGCACCAGAAAGGCAGTGCTATTTGGACCTAAGTTCTTTTTCAACAGAAGGCTAGGCCTCTTTGCCCCAGTATTCAGTGTGCAGAGTTTTTTTTTTTAATGCGGAGGAGCATTCACTTGTGTGAGTAGGACAATTCAGACACAGGTTGACTACCTCAGTGAAAGAGTTGAGTTCTTCTATGATTTCCCTTAAGTAACAGCTTGTATTTGAGGCCTGATGGTTGCAACCATAAGCGTTTTAAAAATATTATTCTGGACCCCAATTTCCTGAGCTGGGTCTTGCGATATCACACAGTATGATTGTTTAAAGATAGTGGTTAAACAGACTGGGAGTTATGGGTAGAGTGGATGAGACAATCCCCTCATCTAGTTCTGTTTCTGTCATTTATTTGGGGGAGAACAGCTGGTTTCAGATGTAGCCTTCTCCTAAACTGGATTGATATCTGAAATAGACCTGTCAGGTGAATATAAGGTTATTTATTGAACCAGCTTGTTTTTTAAAAAAAAAATCGAATTGATGATACTAATATGTTTAAAGGTTTAAACATATGTTTAAAGCTTCGCGTAACACTTCCTGACTGACTGCAGTGAAACAGAGCAGATCTCAGAGTCTCAGAATGCAAAAAAGAGGGAGGAACCGTTGAGGTTTAAAGTTAATTACCATGTTAGGATTTATATGGGAGATACAAGGATGGGTTCTATGTATATTAGAGATTGCTTTCTTTTTTGTTTCATTGTTATATTCATGTCCTATAGAAGGTGGCCTCTGAATAGGTTGTCTTTAGTGGATTCTTACCATTGAATCCAAACAGCAAAGTGTATGTGTATATATAATGGCTTTGGAATAATTTTGGAATGCTCTTATGTACTCTGTCAAAGCTTCAATATTTTCTTAATTTTAGGGCGCAATCCTATGCATGTTTAGACAGAGAAAAGGCCTTGCTGGCTGGGGAATGCTGGGAGTTGTAGGCCTTTTCTCTGTCTAAACATGCATAGGATTGCACCCTTAATCTACAATGAAAATTTAATATTTGGAAAGAAGTTTCAGACCAAGAATAAGCATTTGTTCTAGCAGAATTTCCTTAATGTTTTTTAAAAATCTTCATATTGGCCCCTTAGTACCTGGACTGTGAGACATAAAGCCTTCCAGCAGTAAGAAATTGGTCTTCCTTGTCATGGGCCTGGTTGGATAGGGGAGAAAATATTTAATGTTTTTAGAGAAGTTCAGACAGTGGCATTGTTACATTAAAAGCTAAGCATTATTCATGGAGGTTCTCATTTATATTACTCTGGTCTCATTTGAACCACAGTCAGTAATTCTTTCGTTCAGGTTGACTGGATAAACACTAGATATAAGTTTTTTGGGTTTTTTTTAAAGATATGTATAGATAATAGGTGACATTATTCTCTCTAAACATTAGAAAGTGAAATTAGAAATTCTCTAATGAAATTAGTTGGCAGTAGGATTTGAGCAAACAGGTGTATTTTTTATGCATTGTATTTTTTAATTGTTTCATTGCTACCCACTTAGATGGATTTCAAAAGAGACAGATTCTTAAAGATAGGTAAGTGGTTACTTCTCATGGCTAAATTAGAGCCTTTGTGTTCAGAGGCAACATATCGGAGTACTAAATGCAGAAGAGAAACTGGAAAGGACTTTTTACCATCATGCCCTCCTTGCTATCTTCCTGGGGGCTATTGTCAGATAGAATGTTGGAGCTGGGCAGTTCTCCTTTAAATGACACAGAATGGATATGTTTGCAGGGCTATTTGTTGTTGGAGCAATTTATGTTGGTGTGAAATTATGCATGTTCTTGAGTTTCACAGAAGCGCTAGAAGTTGGAATGGAAAATGTTGTACTCTGAACTATAGAGAACAGTGTTACTGCTAATGTAAATATTGCTAGTCGCTTTGGAAATAGAAAAAAAATAAGTTTTCTCTTTGCACAAGCCACCCACACACCATGCTACAGGTCACAAAGCCATTACACTCAAATACAAGCCTATTCCTAGCCATTAAAAGACAGGAATTAGAAATGTTTGATGATACGTAGTGAAGATTATTACTTCTCCCAGCTAACTCTGATATATTTTCAGTTACTGTAGGGGCTGTACACATATGGATTTGTATGTATCCTGTGATGTGTTTTCTTTCTTTTAAAAATGCTTGCAGTGCATCATTAGAGGTCTCCTGTCCAACAAAGAAAGGAAATAATCCTTGCTATATAAGTAGATATTCCTGCTTTTTTCTGTGGATGACTGAATTCAGCACTAAATATACTTTCGCAGTTCATCCATTTAATCCATATCTGTGGTGGATTAATTGATCAATTTTTGTTGGAAATTAATGCTTAGCCTTAGTCTAGATGTGCTCTTAATTTTGTTTTTGCAGCACCTCTTTACACACAGTATTACTTCCAGTTTCAAGATCAATTGCATAGAAACTTATGTGCAAGAGAATTTAGCTCATTGAGCTTGATGTCATAGAGCTGCTTCTTTTCTAAAGGGAAGTAAATTATAAAATTATTTGAAAAATATTTTCTTGTACTGTTACTCTTTTTAGTGCGAGTCATCTGTCTTGCAGTAGGCTCCTGGAGTTGATATTTTGTTCATACTCTGCTTCTTTTCTATGGGATCACTTGAAATCTGGGCGGTGTGTTTGTGAAAAAAAATCAAGGTGAAAGATACTCAGAGAATCCCAAGCTCTACATTCGTGTTTGGCAACTAGTTCTGCCAGTTACCAAACTGGTGGGCATAAATGAATTGAGTGTGTGTGTGTGGGTGAAATTAGAGTCCTGCTAGTAAATCTCGATGCTACTATCCACCCAGTACTTTTTCTCCCTTCTACTCTCTGTGATTGCATCAGAAATGCAGGGATGGGGCAAGGAGTGAGGAACAGAGACAAAGATCCAAAGGGAGGGTGACTGCTGCTCATTCATGTTACCTTTAAACCACTGTGTTCTTTCCAGTTTGCCTCTGGGTAGACTAAAAGGACTTGATTAACATTCAAGGAACAAACCAAAGAAACTGGCATAATTAGTATTTAGTGTATTTTACTACAAATATGTCTTAGTGTAGTAAAATGCCCCCAAAACTAAGCCATATGTGTTACAGAAGAAGTGCACTTAATTCTGCCTGCTTGTATCATGGGGCATTAAGAAGAGGTGGAAAGAATACACAGAAGAACTATACAGGAAAGATCTTAATGTCCGTGATAGCCATGATAGTGCGGTCACTGAACTTGAGCTGGACATCCTAGAGAGTGAAGTCAAGTGGGCCTTAGGAAGCATCACTAACAACAAAGCTAGGGGAGATGACAGTATTCTAGCTGAGCTATTTAAGATCCTAAAAGATGATGCTGTTAAAGTGCTGTACTCAATATGCCAACAAATTTGGAACACTCAACAGCGGCCACAAGACTGGAAAAGGTCAGTTTACATTCCTATTCCAAAGAAGGGCAACGCCAAAGAGTGTTCAAACTACTGCACAATTGCACTCATTTCACATGCCAGCAAGGTTATGCTCAAAATCCTACAAGCCAGGCTTCAGCAGTATGTGAACCGAGAACTACCGGAAGTACAAGCTGGGTTTCGAAGAGGCAGAGGAACTAGAGATCAAATCGCCAACATTCGCTGCATCATGGAGAAAGCAAGAGAATTCCAGAAAAACGTCTTATTTCTGCTTCATTGACTACGCTAAAGCCTTTGATTGTGTGGATCACAACAAACTCTGGCAAATTCTTAAAGAGATGGGAGTACCAGACCACCTTACCTGTCTCCTGAGAAACCTGTACGAGGGCCAAGAAGCAACAGTAAGATTAATTTATATGCAGAGCACATCATGAGAAACGCCGGGTTGGATGAATCACAGGTTGGAATTAAAATTGCCGGGAGAATTATCAACAACCTCAGATACGCAGACGATATCACCCTAATGGCAGAAAGCGAAGAGGCTCTAAAGTGCCTCTTGTTGTGGGTGAAAGTGGAGAGTGCAAAAGCTGGTTTGAAACTCAACATTAAAAAAAATGAGGATCATGGCATCTAGCCCCATCACTTCCTGGCATATGGAAGGGGAAGAAATGGAAGCAGTGACAAATTTTATTTTCTTGGGCTCCAAGATCACCGCAGATGGTGACTGTAGCCATGAAATTAAAAGACGCTTGCTCCTTGGGAGGAAAGCTATGGCAAACCTAGACAGCATAGTAAGAAGCAGAGACATCACCTTGCCGACAAAGGTTCGTCTAATCAAAGCTATGGTTTTCCCAGTAGCAAAGTATGGCTGTGAGAGCTGGACTATAAGGAAGGCCGGGCACCGAAGAATTGATGCTTTTCAAACTGTGGTGCTGGAGAAGACTCTTACGAGTCCCTTGGACTGCAAGGAGGTCAAATCAGTCGATCCTAAAGGAAATCAACCCTGACTGTTCATTGGAAGGACAGATACTGAAGCTGAACCTCAAATATTTTGGCCACCTAATGTGAAGAGGAAACTCCCTGGAAAAGACCCTGATGCTGGGAAAGATTGAAGGCAAAAGGAGAAGGTGACGGCAGAGGATGAGATAGCATCACCGATGCAATGAATATGAACCTGAGCATACTCCGGGAGAGAGCGGATGACAGGAAGGCCTGGCATGCTATGGTCCATGGGGTCACGAAGAGTCGGACATGACTTAACGACTGATCAACGACAACAAGGAAGCTGCCTTATACTGGGTCAGATCATTGGTCCATCTAGCCCAGTATTGTCAACACTAAGTGGCAGTGGCTCCCCAGAGTTTCAGTCAGGAGTTTGCCAACCCTACCTGGAGATGCTGAGAATTACACCTGGGGCCTTCTGCATGCAAAGCATGTGCTCTACTGCTGAGCTATGCCCCCCCCCCTTTGATATGTTAACATTGGCTAGGACAAAATGGCACCACAGTAACAAAAATGAATAGATTTCTTGGGGTGGCAGCTGGGCTGCTCTTGTTTTTCAGAAAGAAAACTCTCTATGGGCACTCATAGCTTGCTCCCTCCATCAAGTTTTGTTGGAAATGTTTTGCGCTAACATCTTATGTTGGCTGAGACAACCCCCCCCCCCTTAACTAAAGATTTAGTTGTGTGTTTGGGGGGACACTTTTTGCTCCATGTACTTTTTGTGTACATAAAGAAAACCATTGCAAAAAAAAAAACCTCACCCAAAACAAAGAGCCTTGTAGCACTTTAAAGACTAAAAAATAGATTTGTGTTCAAGGTGCCACCAAATTTTTGTAGGGATTGTTTTTTACCCTGCAGGTGACAGTCACTCCAAAATGGCTATATTGAAGGTCTTCGTCTGTATAAATTCTGCAATGGAAAGTGGGCCGGGGATAAAATTTATCCCACATTGTTGGTCAAAGCAAGTTCACCGCATGTCAATGAGAGGAGAGATTTTCCCATTATTGGTACAGTTCAGTTTGGCCTTCCCTCCCTCTTCCCTTCAGGGGAAGGGAGTGTGAATGCAAATGGAGGCCAGAGTGTACCAGCATGTACCAGTTTCTCCACTTGCTTATGTCTTCATGTCTGCTTCCCTCTGAATTGTTTGAAGAAGTGTGATATGGATGTAGGATGAAAGGGGTGTGGCAGAAGTGGGGCTGAGCATATAGAGTCTGTGTATTGCCAGTTATCTATCCTACATTGGCCTAGTTTGGACAATCACTCCAGGCTTCATAAACAATCATTTATGAAACTGGAAATAAGTGTTGGGGCCGAGCACTCCTTCCTTTGTCCTTCTTCTCCAGATGTTTTGGGCTTCAACTCCCATGAGTCCCTGCCAGCATGGGAGTTGGAATGGGAGTCAGGAATGTTGGGAGTTGAATTTCAAAGCATCTAGAGATCTACCTTCTGTCCACCCCTGGTCTAAGTTATTGGTTTTCACCTAGTGAATCAGGACTTCCTATTAGGTCCCAGACTGACCTAAGTTGGGTCACATTAGCAGCACTACCACCATACAGATACATGGTTAAAAAGTGGTTTCCCAGGTGCATGTTTGGGCTAAAGGTGGATACCAGGTTTGAAAAGTTTAAAGACTACTGGTCTAAATGACCCCAGGCAACAACAACAAACCATTGGTATGAACTGACACTTAACAACATAATGCCTTCATTAAGTTGATGCTGTAGTTAAGATAAAGAAGTGCTCACTTATTTTTATTAATAAATGCTAAGCTTTTGTATTTTTTCCTGTTTATATCTCCAGGCCTTTGAGTTGTCTTTTTAAAAAATCATGTTTATATCAGCTATATATTGTAACAATTAAGATAGGGTTTTTAAAATCTTTTGGGATTGACACTGGTTACATCTCTAGGGACTAGGAAATTGGAGAAATTCAAGACAGACTGAAGTGAGCTCAGATTTCTAAGAATCCAAACTGCGGAATCTGCTGTGGACCAGCCCCCTCAGGCTGTGCCAAGTCTGTAGACTTTTGGATCCTTTTTTTTAACTTTCCCAAAATGTAAGCTAATTTATTCTTAGGAAAATACACAAGTTTCTGCTGAGACTGGTAAATATATGCTGGGAAAAGTTGAATGGAATGGGGGACGATATGCTAAATGTTACGTACTAATGTAAATTATATAAATTGTTGTGAACCCTCTTTTGGAATTATTTGCGTATTTTTCCGCATAACGAAAAAAAATTCGAATCCCTCTGTGGATGGAGGACAGAATGAATGACCCTGCGCAATCCACAAAACACGTGGGATGGATTTCACAAAATCCAGGCATCCCTACTAGGGACCTGAGCAAAGAATGCACAGTTATGGCACTGGGCTCCAAGAAATCCCTCATAGAATGGCTAGTTTGTAATACAATAGCTGCTTTATGTTTTTGCAGCTGTTAAGATAAAAGGTATGTTAGCCTTTTAGTACTGGATTTTTGAACATGGAAATGTCAGACCTCCAAGAACATGTGACCAAATAAGTGGGGCGGGGAGAGCCAACACTTCCAGGAAAGCAGTATCAAAATTTTTGAGAGTGTAAATTATAGAATTATAACTCAGTGTTTACCTGTTAGTTTACCTCTTATAAGATCTTATCTTTTGATATACAACTGACACTTGAATATATATATTTGTAGTATCATTGTTATATGCCCCTGCTTCTTGAATATTGAATGATTGATATGCCTTTGTTTCTAGAATATGGAGTCGCTTTAACCCAGAGTGCCTGTGGCGTGCAGTATGCTTATTAACTTTGTGGCCATTACTGACTTGGACACCTTCCATGTATAGTTGTATCTCTATAATGCCAAAAATAATATTTATTTTTAAAACCACCCATATTTTTACTTGAAGCTGAAGTCATATCAGTCTGCTTTGTTAAAAATAACCGCCATCCCTTATTTCATTTGGGATTATTTGGCTCAAATACCTCTTCAGAAAAGTGCGTTTTCCAAACTTGATTGGGTTAATATTTAATAGTTTAAACTATAGACAGTAGCAGTAAAACTAAAATGCCACAACACGGAAAGGTACAATGAAATCTTTCCTTAAACAGCCAATTGCATTCCTTTTCTTAGTCGTATTGATAAATTTTTTTAAAAAAAAACATAAATATCTACAATCACAGCAATGATAAACATCTATATTATATCAAGATAAAATAACTTGGGCTTCCACTCATTACAAAAAGTTAACTTTGATTAACAGAATTGATCAATAAGGGGCAAATGAATGAGAAGAACAAGAGCAATTTAGAATTCAGTTAAACAGTCTAAGAAAACATTCAAAATTTGATCGAATTATATAATCTTTGCTGTGCTTAACCAACACTATTTTCTTTTGGGCTGCTAGGACAGATGCATTGGAAATACAATGTTATATACTTGAAGGGGCATTAGATTTCTAAGTTGCATTGATTATTAGCATCTATAACAGTAAAGAATCACCTTTTATGATCAATACCTTTGCTGTTGGGGTAGGAAATTGATTTTCTGCCATATGTTCCAATTAAGACATCTGTTTAATATTTGTGTAAGCAGTTCTTGGTATCTTCCTAGAGATTATGTGATACCAGTTTGTGTGGAAAGTCCAGCACTGCCTAAATGACCCAAATACTGCCTTGGTATAGCACCTCTCTAAAAGAGTTGGATTGTTCCACGTTGCAGTTAAAAAATAAAATTGTTACCCAGAAAGAACTACACACTTGGTTCTTAGCACTAAAGATCTTATTTACCAAAGCACAAAACTGACAGTTAAGAATTTGAAACTGTCAACTATATAAAGTTATCAAACACATTTAATTATGATGTATCTTCCCTAGGTAGCAAAATCTGTATTGAGTGCAGAGACCCTGCAGCATTGTAAACAATTGCTTTTGTTTTCATGTTTTATTATAGTTAGCCTCCTTGAACTGTAAGGAAAGGTAAATTTGTTTAATAAATAAATCAGTGTGCTTGAAATTATCTCCTGGCAAGACTGCATAGATCTTAACAATAGCTCAGATAAATAATATTTTAATCCAGTTGATTTTAGATCAAGGGGATTGGTCAAAATTTGCAATTGCAGAATTTGTAAGTTCTTTCAGAAGCTGGGAAAGGCAGATGACTGTACCCTCACCCTACTTCCTTTTCTGGAATGGAGGATCTGGCATTATTGTCACTGCTGCATTTCCAGAGGAGCTCCCTCTGGAAAAGGCTGGGTAGTGGCCACGTTCACACAAAACATTAAGCCAGTTTTCCAGAGAATCCTGGCTTATCATTCACAAGCAACATGCTAATTGCATGCTGCCTGATTGATCCTCCCACCAATGGGTGACTATAGGAACAAAAAGAGAGCGTTGACTGATGTAATTAATGAATAAATAACTTACCAGGAAGAAAATACTTAGCATTGCATCTGAACTGGGATTCCTGGTTTGTTACTTTTAGAACAAGCCAGAATCTGAAGCCAGGGTTTGAAGTTTGTTTCTGATTCCTGTCTTGTTTGACAGTGACAAGCCATGTGTCCTGGTCTGGACATAACACTTAAGCTTTTTGTTCCTGGTGAGTTCCTTGCTGTGGGAGGAGGGGCCAAGTGGAAGTGATCAAGCAGTGTGCCATATTTATTTTATGCGAATATGGCCAGAAAGTGTCTATTTCTTAAAAAAATCCAGTGTGCCTGGCGAAATGGCTGGCTTCCCTTGTTCATAGTGATCTACCTGTCATATTTCAAGCATTCTGCACGCAGCCCCTCTGATGGTTCTGCCTACCAGGAATTGATTAGAAATGTCTCTCAGTTCACAACTTTTTCTTCCACCTTCTTGGATTGCTGAAAGGTACATCTTCCTGTCCCTGGTATTAAAACTCTATCCCTAGAGGTGTGTCTTGTCCCCCATGGTAATGTTTGTTTCAAGGATCCAATTCCCCCATCAATCCCCTCTCTTGGTTCCCCAGGATTCAAAATAGGAATTTTCCCTATGAAAAGTTGTCATCTTCTGAACATAATGGGGGATCCTTACTTCCTGCAAGTAAGTTTTAAGATTCTGTTGTGCTACTATCTAGCTTAGATTATGTAGACAGCGAATGTTCTCTTTTATGCTCTCTTCTTGTATTTTTTTCTCCATCCCTGATCTTAATAAAACTTCTTAGTCTGGAATCTGGGGTTGACTGGGAATTCTGAAAGCCCAAAGAGGGACTTCCCTTGCATGTCTGGTGGGTGGTTTACACTACATACATAGACTTAGGTTGACCAAAAAATTGATTTTCTGAAGGTTGCCTTGCAGTGATAAGGACTTCCAGCTGGCTGTCACCCATGCTGTGGTCTGACACTAGCCTGAAGCTCTTGTCGTCTCTTCCCACTCAAGAGTTAGGGTAAAATTGGGAAGTAGTGGCAAAAGTAATAGGAAAGTCCATGTTTTGCTGTGGCACAGCAACAGTTGGGCTTCTCCATTCCTCCTAGATGGCAGTAGCAAGCTTAATCTTGGCTTTGCATTGTGGTATGTGTGCATGAGGTTCTGATCAAAATTATTATTGCTGTCATGTACTTCATCCTCAATGAAAAGTGAACTAAGGTGTCCTGTAGAAATTCTGTATTGGCTCCTAGACAGTAGATTTCTTGTTAGCCAGCCTTCCCCAATCTGGTGCCCTCCAGTTATTTTGGACTCCAACTCCCAGGATCCTGAACATTAGCCATGCCAGCTGTGGCTTATGGCTGTTGAAGTCCAAAACATGTGGAGGGCACCAGGTTGGGGAAAGCTGTTGAAGGCTATTAAATGCTGATAGCCTGGTCTTTCAAAGGCTCAAATGAAATAAAAGGAATTATTTGCTAGCTGTGAGCTCCAAGGGTCAAAGCAATGGGCTGATGTAGTTGTTAACAGAGAGACTATTTGATCTGGGCTCTCCCCAAGCACATATGCAGCCTGATCCTATGCATGTTTACTTGGAAGTAAACACTAAGGTCACTGCGGTTTTATCATAATTAAGCAAGCATAGGCTTATAGCCCTGAAGTGTTTTTCTCCAGCTGCTCTAAAATTCTCCCAACCACCTATGCTGGTTTTTGTACATTTGTATTTCTTACTGTTTCCTGTGTTTTGGCAAAGAGACAGTAATGAAACTGATCTAACCAGCAGACCCGAAAGCTCTTTGCATAAGCATAACTTCTAAAATGGGATTGCTGGCAAGAAATTAAGACCAGCAGCTCCTTTACACAATTAGTCATATGACTATCAGATCAAGAGTACCTCTTTTACCTTTGCCAATTATGCTTGGGATATAACACATCTAAAGGGTAGTATGTAAATGGGTAGTATTCCTTTAACATGATAAGTCTTAGTGGTTCTGTTGCTCATGTCACAAAGGACCTTTTAGTGCCACTGATATAAATATTCTTGGATTTCATAGCACACTCACCTGACTCCAAAGGTATTTTAAAAACAAAGCACTTAAAATATAGTAAGATCTGTTTCTGTTGTAAAAGGTAGTAAAATGTTGTATCCCAAGATTGCTAGGATGAGTTTGTTTTGCTGGAGAGCTTGTTCTGGTGTTCATGCAACTACTTCCCTTGTGTGTCTAGATGCATCACTGCAAACGCTACCGCTCTCCTGAGCAGGAGCCCTACATGAGTCACAGATGGAAGAGGAGGCGGTCTCGCAGTAGGGAGCACCATGAAGGAAGAGCACGATACCCAACTCGCCGGGACCTTTCAAGGAGATCACGTTCTAGAAGGTGAGCTGTTCGGGGCAAGCTTTTGCATCTGCATGGTTCCTACCTGATTAGGATGCAGCTTGTTCTTCAGAGCTGAAATCATAGGTACATCAGGCTAG
Organism: Heloderma suspectum; assembly: GCF_057233095.1. NCBI lineage: Eukaryota > Metazoa > Chordata > Lepidosauria > Squamata > Helodermatidae > Heloderma > Heloderma suspectum. The sequence goes on from NC_139468.1 coordinate 13,205,600, forward strand.
AAAAGATTTGGGCATTTTTGCCACAAGAATGATGAAGGATAGGACTATCAATGGCTGTTAACTGTGGTAGCTAAAAGGAACCGCCAGATTCTGATACTGATACCAATTGCTGAGGAGCTGTTGCTTTCATGCCCCGCTTACACGCGTTTGGCCTCTGCAGGAAACAGGATGCTGGACTGAATTAACATTTGGGCTGCTCCATCAACGCTGCTCTTGTGACCTTAATTACCATGCTGGGTCCGACCATAGTCCGGCTAGTCCAGAATTGTGTTTCCAACAGTGGCCAGCCTGATACCTCAGACAAGCAGGAACGCTGGAATGGGTGCTGCATGGGATAGAAAGGAGGGGTTACAACTGGGGAGATGGGCAGGGCCTAGGCCAGGGACTGTATGCAAAGGCTCTGTGGGGCAGAGGTTCCCCATCCATGATCTAATCCTATACAGTTTTGAATACGTTGTGTATATGCAGTGCATATTATAACTATTGGTTATTAGAGAGTGCTGTCCTCTCTAGAATCATATTTTCAGTTTTACATTGGCATTCCCAAGGACTAAGTCTTGAGAACAAGGTAGGGGTCAAATTCCCGCTTAGTCACTGGATGGCTGTGAATAAGTTGCTTTCCCTTAGCTTAACCAACCTGGTTGGGAGGATTAAAATAACTGAATAACTCTATATATGCTACCCTGGGGTCCTTGGAGGAAGGCCAGGATACAAATTTAATAGTTAATATAAAACAATATAAAACCATAATAAAACAAACAAGTACGCACCTGGAGCTGAGTTTCTCAGACATAGCAACAAGAGAGTGGACACTGCACGAAGATATCTGTAGGAGGACAAGACAGTAGAAGGTACTCCTTCAAAACAACATGTAGATTCATTTATAGAATTTGATGCCATAATACGTTGTGATGGCTGCTGGCTTAGATGGCTTTAAGAAGGAATTAAACAAAATCACAGAATATAGATTTATCAGAGGCTGCTAGCTGTGATGGCTGTATGGAACCTCCATGTCCAGATGCAGTATATCACAGAATACTAGTTGTTACATGGGAGGCAATTGCCTTCATGCACAGGAAGCTTGTGGGCTTTCTGGAGGCATTTATGTCTGGCCATTGTTGGAAATAGAGTAGTGGACTATGTACCTTTGGTCCGATCCAGCAGGATTGCTTTTATATTAGTATCCAGTTAAGCACACCTCTGAAACTTGTACCTTGTCTGTATGAACTGAGGTAGATGGAGAATGTGCAAATTTGCACTACTTTCACCTTTCATTTCAGCCTGTGGAAATGTTTTGCTCTGGAGAGTGGTGAGTCTGTGTCTTTGTGTGTTGGTGGTAGCTATGTGTTGGCAGTGTCCTTCTTCCCGAAATAAACTGTAGGGCTGAGGAGTGAGACACATTCATCTCTGCTTTAACAGTTGCCAACCTGGAAGGGTTGCACTTGCATAGGTTTTCACTGGGCTGCTCTGTGGAGGGTGGGGTGTGGGGGAAGATTGGAGCTGGAATACATGAAATTGAAGAAGGGAGCTCAAAGGTTAGCAGTGGTTTACAGTTGTAGCCTAGTAGCTTTTCTAGCAGCTTGTGTGAAATAACCAGTTTCAGTCTATTCCTGTTACTGAGATATCAGTATTGGATTCCTGGTCTAGCAGACTCTGAGGGGGAAGTTGGCAAAAGGGCAGTCAAATAGCTCTTAAAAGAATTGCTGCTTTGACAAGAACATTATGGATAATTGTCCAGTTCCATATAAAAAGGCACAGCTTAAAACTGCATTTTTATTACTAAAACAAAAATTAAATTTAAAATACCCTTGTCCAGTATGGTAGAGCATCAGATGTAGGATGCCCACATTGAAATCCTTGCTCAGCCACGAAGCTCATTTATTCATTGTCACTCTGTACTGCCTTACCAGTTATAGCTAGTTTACAGGGATGTGAGGACAAATAAGAATTGTAAAACACTTGGTAGCTTGGAAGGTGCTATAGAAATGATAAATGCAAAAAAAGAAAAGTCAGTTCTCCATTTTATCCTGTTTTGTGAACTACAAACTAAGTCACATATCTAAATGCTTTTTTAAGGGGGAAAATGGTGGTATAGCGGTAGCATTAAGCTTCGCTATTGTTACAGGGGTGCTGGACATGTTGAGCATGAGATTTCTATACATAGAAGCTTCTGAAAAGCTTTTCTGAATGACTGAGTGGAGATCTTTCAGAAGTTGAAAATTTTGCCCCAGCCTCAATTCAAGATGCTTACGGAGGAGGGTGTGTGTGCGTGTGTGTGCGCACGCATGCGTGGACATGCATGCATGCCGCTGAGCTCTGTTCTCCTACACCTCTAGTCAGTTGTCCTGCTTACTATAACCAGCAGTCTGGATAAAGCAACAAAGCTGGGCAGGAAATGTTTGCTCAGGGCTGCTGTTTTCTGTTCTTCAGTTACTCTACCAACAAGTCAGCCAGCTACCCACTGGGTCTAGCCTGCCCTTGTCAGCTGTCTATGATAATGATGATTAAAATGATACCCTGTATTTCAGTAATATACTCTCAAGGTGGCTTACAGTAAAACCACATAATAGCACCAGAGGCAGAGTATTCTAGAGATGGGGTGCCCCAGCTGAGAAGGCCCTCTCACCATTGCCATCCATCTAACCTCAGAAGGTGGGTAGCACTTGGGCCTCTCACAGGTGGGTAGATGCAGCAAGAGGCAGCCCTTTGGGTACCCAGGTCTCAAGCCATACAATTGGAAAGTTGAGGGTGGGAAAACACAGGACTAATGTGGTAGGAGATGCCATTTCTGTGACAGGAATGGTGCCTATGGCCCTGGTGGTGTTGTACTCCATTATCCTGCCTTTGCCTCCCACTTGTTGCTATAGCAGATTGGAGAAAGAGGAAGGGATCCCCCCGCCAGTCCTTTCTATTACAAGCTGCAAGTAGCTTTTTAAATTTAAAAAAAAAACCGGCTTCATTGAAATTCTAGCTCAGCTACAAAGTGAATTGTTTCATGTGGCTGTGATGTCAAAGGCCCTAAGAATTGGGTTGTTGGGTTCCCTTTGCAATAGTATATAATAATCAGTGGGTGTGGGTACATATGCTGAGTGTGCAGGAAGGCTGGTTTGTTCAGAATGCTGTTTGAATTATCCAGTATACTAGTTTTAGGAGTTTGGGCTGCTGCTCTAACTACCATAACAATCTCTTCCTGCCCTGCAGTGAAATGGCAGGAAGCAGTGGTTAGTACAGTTTGCACACAGCACCATCCTTCAGCTGCTGGGCAACTATGGCCTGTTTTCTTTCTCTCTCATTTTGTAATCGGGATTTTATTTACAATTCAGCCAGGACAGAATGCCATACCAGAGAGGGTACAGAGACAGAACAGACAGCGAAGTCTACAGGTTTGAAGAACAAAGCCCACCTTTTGGAGAGGACTATTACTCTACCCGTCGCTCACGCCATCAACGGAGATCTCGAGAAAGAGAGCGTCACCGGACAAGGAAGCACCAGCATCGTTGCCGGAAACGCAGGACCAGGTCTTGTAGCAGTACCTCCTCGGTGAGTAGCATCCAAAATGAGTTCAGGATTGGTCAGGGTCTAACTGAATTCTAGCTCTTTTCCAGCTTTGAATAACATTGGGTGAGTACTTCTAATCCCTCTCTTTCTCCTCAGTACAGTTTAGAGTTAAGTTTTCTTACACTTGTGTGACACTGATTATGTTAGCTGCTCCTGGTCTTGATGACACAGTTCTGAATAGTTGTAGTGGCTGAGACTTGTGTGTGTTTTCTGAGATGAATTGGGAGGGAGAAGCCAAATGTGGCACATATCAGTGCTGACCTGGGGGGACGTTTCTGCGCCTGATTCCGAATGGCAATGCCACATCCTTTGTTTTCCACACGTGATGATCTACTCAACTGTATTTGCCACAATGCTTGGCAGTTGTGTTCAGTGGCACAAAGCAGTCCTTGGCCATTGAAGTAGGGTATTTTTACTAGCACCCTTGCCTTCCTAGGGCTGAGTCAATTGTGTCAGACCAGTTTCTCAATTACTAGGCTTGCGGACTTTACACTCTCTGTGTAACAAACCTGCACAATTTGTGACCCTTGCAGCCCACAAGTTACATACAGTGGCCTACCAGGGCTCAATGCACTGCAGTGGGGGGTGGGGTTGTTGAGCACCTGACAGGCCATAATACATGGTCAGTAGGCAGGTGTGGCTTGCTGGGCAGACAGACATGCAGTATCAGTTTCCTCGCTTCAATTTTGTTTTGGCAGTTGTTGGGTTGCAATATGCGTGCGTGCATGCACACACACATACAGACACACACGGAGTCTTTAATATTATTTTTGTTTTAAATTGTAAGCAGCCCCAAACCTCATCCTTTCACTGACTCCAACCCACAAAAGAAGAAAAATGATTTAACAACAGCGGAGAGGAGTGAATATTGAGGTGCACATACAGCTTTGCTTTACTGGTTCACGCACCTTCCAGTTATCAAAAATTGAGAATGCTCTAATTGTTCTGTGCTTTGATGCACATGTGATAGGAGTTCTGTTGATGGTCTGGAACACACCATGTTCTCTTCCTCTGTTTTTCAGTCACACTTGCTTATATCTTAAAAAATGAGGTTACTCATTTAAATCCCCCCCCCCCCCCCGATTCCTGTTCCTGGAAGTTGTCCCATAAATGTGTGTGTGGTGCTAAGGGTACGGATTTTGGTTGGTGTGACCTAAACTATTTCAATACTGTGAACTTCCTTTTAAGGATCTTAAGATCGTTTCAACTTCTCTCCATTTCAGATGCTCTCTCTTAGGATTTGTATATGGTTTGCTCTGCAGTGGAAGGGGATGGGAGGTGAAATGAGAGTACAGGCATGGAACCTGTAACCTGTTTTTACAGCTCAGCCTAGAGACACACTAACTCTTTGCATATTGAAAGGTTATAATGAAAAAACATGTTGATTGGGAGAATTCTTGATGATAGTGGAACTCTTTGGGATTGGTTGGCTGGTTTTTTTCTTTCCTTTTAGTAGCACTGCTACTATCTACTAGTAAAAGCTAGTACCAGTGCAGGATTGAATTTGCATTTTTTCCCTCTCCAGGAGAAGCAGAAACTTTCCTGAGGACTGGGGAAATGGGGTGGGATGGGGGTCTGATCTCTCCAACATAGTTGGCTTTAGGGCCTTCAAACAGTGCTGGTCATCAGCATTTAAATTATTTGATTCCATCGTTGGACGTGGCTACTGCTTTTAGAGTTCTTCTAAGCTTGATTTTGGCTGAGAATTGAAAGCAAACTGATCCAGCAGAGGTCCATTGAAGTGATTAGGTCAGGCTTGGAAGCGTATTAGAACAATCAGTTTTGCAGTGGTTCCTTCAGGCTGGAATCTGATCAGGCTGGAATTGGAGGGTTCCTGCAAAAATTGACAGGCAGGGGGATAGGTTTAATAGGAAGAGGAGTGGGGGTGCTACTTAGGCTTCTACTGACCAAACTGACTTGTCTTTGGGTTGCCCATCGTCACAGTTGCCGATGGAGAAGCTGCTGCCATTGAATCCTCCTTCCTGCGCTGCTTGCTGTGTCTTCCCCTAGTGATTAAGAGGGGGCAGTAGATGTCTTTGGGAGGTTGCCCAGTCACAGGGCACATCCCAGCTGCCACACCCTGCTCAAGAACTGTGTGGTACTACTGCTGCGAGGCTCCTGCACCTGCCTTCCATAGCTAATCAGTTTCTTTACATACCTGTAGCTGTTTTTTAACTTTTGTTTTGAAGTCGGTTTGTGTCTTGACGTGTCCCTTGCAATATCCCTATCGTTATATATGCTGTGTGCCTTATGAAATGCTGGGATCTGGAAAATCCAACCACCGACGCATCGTCGTCTCTCCGCCTTTGAATGACAACTCAATCTGCCAATCGGAACTGCCCGCTGTGTGCGATTGGTCGGATGGCGTTTCGGGGGGCGGTGTGTACAGAGAAGCCAACAGAGCAATAAGCGCAGCAGGAGCGTGGAAGATGACAAAGAAGGTCACCTGGTGTGCAGGATCGGCGATTGGCTCCAAGAGCGATGTACAGCCACCTTTCGTAAAACTTTACCTCTCTACTTTCTATCCCCATGTTAGACGAGATCGCTCTCAGTGTACGGGAGGGGTCTCTAGTGTTTATTGCTTATAAATGGACTGAACAGTAATTGCCTGAAACAGAAAGTAGACACTTGTGTGTTAAAGAGTGTAGCAGTGAGAGCCTTTCTTGAGACTGGAATGCTGTGAAATTGCAGGGCCTCACACCTTGATGTCCCCAATGCTCACATCTCATTTTGTTTTCTCTCCTAGATGAAATTGTCGGGAGCCTTGGTGAAGGTACATTTGGCAAAGTTGTGGAGTGTGTGGACCACGCCAGGTAAGCCATCCATGATCTTGGACGCCTTTTGCTTCAGTGAATCAAAGTACACAAGGCTTTCTTGATTTGGTGTTACACTGAAAGACAGTTATGGTCCTGAGATCCAGGACTTTAGAGAAATATGTGCTGGGAAAGTAGTAGGTAATGAGCCTCTTCCAGATTAAGAACTGAAGGGGGAGGGTAGTGGTGATAGAGAGAGAGTGGCTTGGTTGGTTTTTATTCACTTGTTATCTGTGAAGGGTTCCCAGATTGCCTAACTACTATCATAATTAAAACAATTAACTAAATGGCATTTAAGTACAGCAATACAGCAAAATGTATTAAAACCAAATGAAACTGAGCCAAACAAGATAAAAATGGAATTCTCCCCCCCCCCCCCAAGTAGGACACAAAAGGCCTGGGCATAGAAAAAGGTGACCAGACTTGTGGCAAGTCAGTGGCCTCAAATGGTTGTGAGGAAAGGAGGAAGGCAGTAATCTATTCATATTCCATTTATGAGTGCTTCCCCTTCTGTGGAAAGAGTGTCCCTAGACAGGCATGAAGTATCTCCCTGACTCATAGGAACTCTGTAGGCCTAGCTGGACTAGGGGGATCTGTTGGCAATAAACTCTCCCTCTCTTGAGCTAGAACCAGGGGTAGGTAACCCAGTGCCCTCCAGATGTTTTGGGCTACAATTCCCAGAATCCCTGACCACTGTCCATATTGGCTGGGACTTAATGGTCCAAAACATCTGGAGGGCACCAGGTTCCCTACCCTGAAGCTAGATGGATAAAGCCCAGTTCCTTCTGAATAAGGAATGTTTCCATAAGGGGACATGTTGAGGGCGAGTTGGTCCCTCTCACTTCAGGATTTTGTTGAGAGTTAGGCTTGAATTTGATTTCAGCCCTTTCCCCACTGGAGATCTCCGGTGTTGTCATTACTTATGTCTCCATTTCTTCTTCTTGTACCCCTACCCCCTTCTCTAGAGGCAAGTCTCTGGTAGCTTTGAAAATTATTCGAAATGTGGGCAAATATCGTGAAGCAGCCAGGCTAGAAATTAACGTCCTAAAGAAAATTAAAGAAAAAGACAAGGAAAATAAACAGTAAGTCTTGCCATAGTAATTGGCTTGATGTTGGCTACTCTTTTCCTAAAGGAGGGTCTCAGTGCAAACTCTTTCAGAGTGTTCAGTGTGGAAAAATATTAAAAGAACCAGCTCTCCAGGGGGTGGGGGGAGTATTACCACTTTCCCGCTCTCTTTAGGAGTAGTTGTGAACTAGAATATGGTAGTGCTGTTCTGTTAATTCTTTTGATTTCTAGATATTTAAGTGGCAGATTCTGTTATGTGTTTATGCCTAGGAGGAACTTTGGGGCATGCATTTGTTATACATATTGTGAAGGTCTGAGATTGACAGAGGCAAAGGGAAAAATGGTCAGGCTTAGAGGCCTGGGATTTTTGTTGGGAGGAGTAGTTTTATTTCCCTGGTTAAGTTTCATTTCTTCAGATTTGAAACAGTACTTTTGGTTTTTGAGGGAGGAGGGTATATAAAGAGTGAGAGAGCCAATAGGAGCAGAGTTGGGGAGACCAGAGCCTGAAGAAAGAGCAGGAAGAAGCAGCCTTAAAAAGTCTTAAGTGCATCTAGTGTAAAGGAACTTGCATTTTGCAACTTTTATTTTCTCTTAAGGCCTTTTGTATCACTCAGCTGTATTGTGTAAATACCTTCAGTTGTGATTTGCTTGCTTTAATTTACCAGCAAACTGTTGTGGTTAAACCCTGTGTCTAGAGTGTCAGTCACCCCATGCCTACAGCCTAAACCCCACGTTATTGGAAAGGGGAAGGTAAAAGAAGGAAGGTGGGACTCTTAAGGAGGCAAGAGATCCTTAAGGAGTTGCTCAGGGGGTCCAGATCATAAGCGGAACTCTGACACATATAATTTATACTTTTTAAAGAGAAGGTAGAATCTCCTGTCACTTGGGTTTTTCCCCAAAGCAGCTGGGCCTGTCTGACCCACTAAAGCTAATTCTGCCCCCCCCCCCCCAACCTCACTCTAACACTAGTGGGGCAGCTTGGTGGACAGTGGGGTGAGGATGGATTCTTAAAAGCAGCTGCGTATGGTTCAAGAACAGGATGAGTCATTTAATACTTAGGCCCCCAATTCTAGTCTTGGGGAAGAAGGGAATTGACAATACTGCTTCTTTGAGAGCCACAATTCCATCTAGTCTTTTCTTTTCCTCCTTGGGTCCAGCTTGTGTGTCCTGATGTCAGATTGGTTCAACTTCCATGGCCACATGTGCATTGCTTTTGAACTCCTGGGCAAGAACACTTTTGAATTCTTGAAAGAGAATAACTTCCAGCCATACCCCCTGACACAGATCCGGCACATGGCTTACCAGCTGTGCCATGCCTTGAGGTGTAAGTACTTCAAATGTTGTGCTTCTTTGAGGGAAAGATGCATGTTCTTCTCAGTACCTTGGGGGGATAGCTGTTCACAGGTGTTAGTTTCTTTTACTTCTGCCATAACTCTCTTGGTAGTTTGTGTTGCCGTATCGCAGTCTGGAGGGTTTCAATACCAAAGCTGTAGTGGGGCTTCTGTGAGGGACCTGTGGACAGAACATCACCTATTTTAGCCCTTCCTGAAGGGTTTTTCATGTTGAGATGGCCGGCCTGAATGTGAGGCTGATCCAGTTAGATGGTGGGAGAATTTGGGCAGTGAGATGGAGGGGCTGACTGTGATGACGCTGCGAAGCATGAAAATTGTCTGTCAAGTCTTAAGGTGTGCAGCATCCCAAGTTTAAAATAATAAAATCTGAATAGGATTTATCTGCTACATTCATATACCCCCTTTTGCTAATGCACTCAAGGCAGTTTTCTTTTTAAAATAATGGCATGCAATCTAAGAGACACAGAATGAAAAGGGGTTGGGCAGGGAAAAGGAAAATAAGCACATCCAGGTACTGGTTCTTCTGTAATGTTTCATAATTATTATAATGGCCACGTGGAACGGCTGCTGCTGAAGAGGGTTTGTTGTTGTTTTTGCAGGGGGGAGCAGGGAGCCAGTGCCAGCCAAGCTGGTGGAGTGAGCCTCGCTGTGTCAGCTCTCCCTCAGATGCAGCCAGGTGGAAGGGCTTGACTGGAGAGATGAGCTTATATCTAAGAGCTCCAAACCAAAGAGGCTGCAAGCATAGGGCTTTGTGGTTAGGCAACATTATTTTTGTTAAACATGTGTCTTGCCATCCTTGGGATTTAGAGTGGGTTTACATGTATACTTATGAGCTTCAATTGGAAAAAAGAGAAGGGTGCTTAAAAAAGTTTTTTTTTTTTTAAAAGAATTCTGCATTTTCAGTGCTTTACCCAAAAGTTCTGGGACCCCCTCTTGATGGCACATTCCTCATTGATTCTTCCAGCTATTTAGTGGCTAACCTCAATCTCCCTCCGTATATATACTCATTGAGACTATCTGATGCTTAGCCATACCTATTAAAAACTGGTGGAGTTGGCGCACGGGGGGGGGGATGTCTCTTTTTATCCATTGCAATAGGATTTTCTTCAGATGATCCCCAAACTTCATGCCCTCTTTAGCAGCGGCCTGATGTAGCAGTTAGGATAGTTGTGTACATTAAGAGCATTTATGTAAATCACTGCGACATTTGGGCCTGCAAAATTTTGATTCTATTTCTGTACTTTGCATGGATGTTCCAACAGTGAAACTCATCCGTTGACATAGACTTTGGTGTTGAGCCAAAGTGTGTAGCAGGATTGTTAGAGCATATTAAAGTCTCTTCTCTCTCCCTCCCATTTTTCTGCAGTTCTTCATGACAACCAGCTGACTCACACTGACCTCAAACCTGAAAACATCTTGTTCGTAAATTCAGAGTTTGATACCTTGTACAATGAGAAAAAGGTGGGTTTCATTTGGGAATGTGAAAGTTATAGACCAGCCTGCCCCCTTTTTAAAAATAGAACAAACAGTACAGAAGGTGTATTGGTGGTAGGTGCAATTGTGAGGGGCTGACTGTGAAGCTGATGTTCAGCATATTAAGTGGTCCAGATTTCAGAGGCAGGGAAGATTGGGTAAGAGAGGTTCCAAATCACTGATCTGCAGTGATCTGAGACCTTTCTTACCCTGCCTTCCCAGCCTCTGAAATTTGGGTCGCTTAACATGCAATAATGTTATATTATATTGATAATAATCAGCAAAAAGTGTTAACTTTTTGGATCTCGTGCCACCTGGACAGCAGACATACAGTCCCATTCTTTTCTGAAGGGAACTGGCCATCTGTAGAGCACCCCACCTTTTGGAAGGCAACTGAATGGAGCTGTGGCATGTCTTATGTATTACAGAGCTGTGAAGAGAAGGCTATTAGGAACACTTGTATCCGGGTAGCAGACTTCGGGAGTGCCACATTTGACCATGAGCATCATACTACCATTGTGGCTACTCGGCATTATCGCCCACCAGAGGTGATCTTGGGTGAGTTTATTTATATATAGCATTTATATACTGCTCCACATCTAAACAGATTCTGGAGCAGTGAACAACAGAAGATAAAATGATACAAAGATAAAAGAAATCACCATATTAAAAATTATTTTAAAAAACAGACTAGCAATAAAAACTGTGGCTGGTCAATCAAGGAAGGCTTCCTCGAATAAACATGTTTTCAGGAGATGCCGGAAACATCACAGTGTTGGCATCTGCCTGACCTCCAGAGGCAGGGAGTTCCATAGAAAGGGGGCCACCACACTGAAGGCTCTTCTCCAGGTGGACTCCAGTTGGGCCATAGTTCCATGTGGAACTAGTAGGAGCATGTCCTCTGATGACCTCAGTAACCAGGCAAGTTGAGGGGAAGAAGGCGTGCTCTCAGGTATCCTGGTACCAAGTTGTTTAGGGCTTTATATACTAGTACCAAAACCTTAAACCTGGCCCGGTAGCAAATAGGAAGCCAGTGCAGTTCCCTCAGCAAAGGACTAAACTCCTATGATTTTTAGGAGCCAGGTATGATGAAGGCCAGGATCTCTTCTCGATCATCCTAGAGTGCAGGACACGGAATAATGGGTTCAAGTTACAGGAAGTCAGATTCCGGCTGAACATCAGGAAAAACTTCCTGATTGTTAGAGCAATATGACAATGGAACCAATTCCTTAGGGAGGTGGTGGGCTCTCCCACACTGGAGGCACTCAAGATGAGGCTGGACAGCCATCTGTCAGGGATGCTTTGACTTAGATACCAGCATTGAGCAGGGGGTTGGACTCGATGGTCTTATAGGCCCCTTCCAACTGTACTGTTCTATGATTCTCTGGCAGGAGTTCAAGAAATAATGACTAAGGACCTCACTTCATTTGGTTTGTCCACAGAGGAAAGATGTTAAACTGGCTGATTTGTAGAAGCAGCAAGAACAATCCACAAATTAGAGGGACTTTGGGGGAAAGCACCTGAAATACAGTGGACTGGAGCAATTGGACATCTAGGCCCAGAGAGGGATAAAAGCATGCAACAGAGCTCATAGAGAAAATTGTGGTAGTTTTAGCATGTCTGAATGAATTCACATATGAGAGGTGGTATCTGTACCTTAGTTGAGGATGTTTGTGTACCTGGAGGATCAGTAGAGGACCTCAGTTGGGCTTAGAGACAAACTGGAGATCTGTCCCCACCTCACCCATGTTACCTTTTCCCATACAGAGAGCACAGAGAAAGGGCTGGCACTTGGAGGAGCCACTCCAAGTTGAGCACCTCCTTTGCACGCCACTCACCCAATTGAGGGGGTGAGTGGCACGCAAAGGCAAGGCACTTAGCTGGCGCCTTGGAAGAACTCCAAGTGCTTCCTGAATCCCTTTCTCTTTGCAGAGAGAGAAGCCCAAAGCTCTATGCCTCTTTCTGCACAGAAAAATGTGAAAGTGGCCAGGGATGATGTGTGGGCAGGGACGGTGGAGTTTCCTTCATGGGCTGGATTGGGAACTTGCTGGCTGAAGAGTCCCCACTACTGCCATAGCTCCTTGAGGGAGGCTCGCATCACTTTCACCTCTAAGTGGTCTTGAAAAATCCATCTCGCATATTTGGCTACCAAGTAGATGTTTGTTTTATTTTTTGCTAAGGTCCCCTTCTACCCTTACTAACAAATGAAGGCACAGTCCCTAAAATACAGGTGGACACAGTAGCCAAAAGGCATCCACCTGGTACACAAATGTGGACAATGCCATACACTCTCGCCCAGATACAGAGCCAGTCCCTTCAGGTAAGGGATGGTAGGGAGGAAACTAGACATGTTTCAAGGAAGGAATGTGCTGTAGTCTCCTGCTTTCTTTGAACAGGCTGAAGCATTAAAGTTTTTCCTTGGTTGCTAAGCAGAAAACCCTACATAGCAACTGTAGGAGAAAAACATGGGGTGGCATTTGGGCTGGGGACAGGCAGAAAGAAAAACGCCAGTACTCATTCTTGTATTCTCCTTTGCAGAGCTGGGCTGGGCGCAGCCATGTGATGTCTGGAGCATTGGTTGCATCCTCTTTGAGTACTATCGTGGGTTCACACTCTTTCAGGTACAGGAGTTTCAGTACTTCTGGATGCACTCAGCTTAACTACTGTTCTCCTGAGTGCCCTAGTGAACACTCTTCATGATGAAAACTGTTTAATGGTGTTTGCTCAATCTTCCAATCTTGACCGATGTTACAGTGGCAGTAGCTATAGGGAAAACAGTACAAACATGTTTAACTTGCACCAGAACTAGATCATGGTGGGTCACAGGTAAGAAGCTGGCTTGGCCAAGTTGAGGATTGGACGTAGCACCACCCAGTCCAGTATCTGCAGAAGGGGGAGACTTGCCGACATGCAGGCCCCGTGATGTTCATTCAGTGGCTAAGAGGTTTTGCTCAGATGCTTAGTCTCTCACTGTAAGCTTGCCTGTTTTTCCTACAAATTCAACACTTGCTGTGCAGCCTGTAGATTTAGCTATGTTTTTGGAGAATATATTAACCTACATGCTTTCCCTTCCTATTTAAGAGCGCAAATATGGTTCTTTATATTTTAAGCCTCTGTGGCAATTGTTGCTCTGAAAATTGGTACATCAGAACTTAATATGCCACTTATTTCAGGGCTGGGGATGTCAGAGAAGGGTGGGGTCAGTTGGTCATTTTGCAGAAGTGCTGATGACAACTGTGCTGGATCAGACCAAGGGCCTATCTAGTCTATCACTGTTTCCCACAGTGGCCAACCAGATGCCTTTGGGAAACCCACAAACAGGATAAAGGGCAATAGCCCTCTCCTGCTGTTTTTCCACAGCAACTGGTAACCTGGAGGTGGCATCTAGCCATCATGACTAATAGCCCTCGAGCTCCTTATCCTCCATTAGGGTGCAGTTCTATGGCTGGCTGGGGAATGCTGGGAGCTGTAGGACTTTTTCCTGTCTAAACATGCATAGGATTGCACCCTTAATGTGTTTAATCTCTCTTTAAAGCTGTCTATGTTGGTGGCCATCATCACCAGCTGTGTCTGACCTGGAAGTGATTGACCATGCTGTGCATGTAACTACTTGAATCAGCTAATTATCGTCTGCAATGTCTTGCCAAGCGATGGAGAGTATTTTAACTCTCCTCAGCTCCCTGGATTTCTGGAATGTGGAAGTGTGGTAAAACTCTCCCTATTACTTGGCAAGGTGTTACTTACAACTGGCTTACCAGGTGGTTGGATTCACACAGTGGAAAGTTCAGTGCTAGAAGTGGGAGAAGAAAGGGAATAGGATGGTTCAAGACTCATGTATGTCAGTTTGAAAGAAGTGAGATGGCATCCCAGCCCACCAGGAAAGTCGTTCTTCATCAGTTATTTTGGACCCCTTTATTGTCTCTGCTGCTGTTTTGGTACCCGTTAGGCTGGCTGCCTGCCTCTGCGCCATTAGATCTCCAGTCTGACTTGAGCTGTAGAAATAAATGTACCTTTTGTCATACTTGTTGGAACAAGCGGGGAGTGATGTTCATGAGAACTGAAGATGTTGAGCGGAGATTTTTTTTGTCTAGATTGAAAGAAATGACTGCTTTTGTTTTATTCCATAGACTCACGAAAATAGAGAGCATCTTGTGATGATGGAGAAAATCCTTGGTCCAATCCCACAGCATATGATCCGCAAAACACGGTAGGAATGTTTGTGTCTGACAGATGGCTTGATCTCTCTTTGGGAGACAGTCAATAGGCTGCCCCTAAATTACACACACACTTTAGGCAGATTGGCCAGGCAAAGGAGATTTGTTGATAGCTTTGTATTTTCTCCAGACTTGTTATGCTTTTCAGGAATTCTCAGAAGTTTATCTGCAAGAGTAGCATCCACATGAGGCAATAACACCCTGTAGATGACACATCTGTATGTTTTTTTAAGGCAGTTTGTGTTATGGATTTATTTGGGAAAGGGATACTGCAGCTTTTGGCTAGCTCTTGAAGATGTACTTGATCTTGTATGCATATGTACTTTCTGAACAGTCTCTTCTCCCTCCTCCTGCTCTCAGGAAACAGAAGTATTTTCACAAGGGAAACCTGGTGTGGGATGAGAACACCTCCGATGGGAGATATGTCCAAGAGAACTGCAAACCATTGCAGGTAAGAACCACTCAGTCTGTTCTGTCAGAAAGTTTTTGGTAGCATTGCAAGTCGATATTTGGCTTCATTTACCCAAGAGGCTTAGATAAAACCAGTTACCATTGCTTGCTTTTCTGCATGGCCTCTGGAACAGGAAGTCAAGTCCACTGCTTTTTTGATCTGCCTCCATCCAATAAAGTTGTAGCTGCATGTCTTTCCACTTTTCAGTTGGGAGCTTTTTGCGAGAACACTCCACTTGCAGCGTCAGGAAACTGAATGGAGATTTTAAACAGTCTTGTATTTTGGGGAGGGAACTTTCCTTTCTTGTCCCCAGAATTCTTATGCAGTTGCCAGATCACCTCTTAATGCTGAGTTGTAACCCCTGTAATTCTGCTTGCATCCACTGTGAAGTCAGCGATGCTTTCAAACATTCCAGCAATTGACGCAGTCTGTGTGATCTGTAAGCAATTGTTCCAGCCTAAAAGAGGGGTAATGGCATCAGCTGGATGTTGAAGGGTTGGCTGAGTTCTTACCAGGAAAAATCAGGAGCAAATTGGCGTTCTCCGTCAACGAGGGAGTGGGTCAGGCAGGGAAAGTTAAGTCCCTCGTCCATGGAAGGGAGGGCCAACTCAAAAAGAGGGTTGTCCTTCCTGGAGGGAAGACCCCCTAGCAGTCTTAGTTTGGCAGCAATATTCCTCAGTGGTACAGGACATATCTTCACAAATCGTACTGCAGCATCATGTACTGATGATGCCCTGGGCAAGATTTTGTGAAAGGGCAACAACGCATGACCCAGAAAAGAGCCAACTGTGGTGATTGAACATCTTACTGTTTATGCCAAAAAGCCAGATGCTGTGGTGTGCCTAAATGATGGCTGTTAAACAGTTGGCAGTTGCTTATTTGCATGATAGTTTCTGTTAGCTAGGATGGAGGACCAAGGCATAGTTCTATAGTCATATGGGCTAGAAACTGTATTAACATTGAAAACTGAGGTTTTCATTGTCTGGCATTCTATGTCTTTTATAAATTGCTTACAGACTGCGTGCACAATCCTGCCCATACTTGTAGATCTACATATAGACCTAGTTTGCATGTAACGACTACCCGTGGGTTGCTTAAAACATGGGTAGACAGGGGACTGTGCTGACTCCTGACTACTCTCCATTTCCACTTTGGTAAACAACCCAGGAATGCTATTCCTGGGTGATGGTCTGTGACATCTGAACCCAGCACTCTTGAGTTGTTGAGGGAGGAACAACCCGAGTTTTGACCCAACAACAAGCTATGGGTTAGAACTCCTGTATCTCCCTCAACAACCCAAGGGTGCTGGGTTTGGACATCCTGGCGCACAACCCAGTTCCTGGGTTTACCAAAGGGGAAGTGGTGAGGGGTCCGGAGGCAGTATCCTCTCCTGTGCAGTCCCGGCTACCCATAGTTTAAAGAACCCATTGGAAGTGGTTCTGTGCGGACCGGATCATACACTTAGGTGTCCTTGGGTCTTTTCTGTACTGCCTGCTAGTCCTTCATGTCTTAGTTTTCTCATAGAAATTCTAAGAGAACTACACCTTAAAAATTTGCACCAAAATATTGGAGCTGTCAGTATTGTTATCATATAATTTTGTTGCCTTTAAACCTCCTGGGGAATACTAATCTGTTTTTCCCTCCATCTCATGTCTGATCTTTTTTTCCCCTTTCTCTTCCCAGACATACATGCTGCATGATTCCTCTGAGCACATGCAGCTGTTTAATCTGATGAGGCAAATGTTGGAGTTTGATCCCGCGCAGCGGATAACGTTTGCCGAAGCTCTCATTCACCCATTCTTTGCTGGCTTGTCTCCAGAGGAAAGGCGGCTGTGTTGCCGAGATTCAAGCCGGGACCTGAGCAGATGACAGATGGTGAAGGTGGAGATTCCTGCAGGATATGTACATACTCAGAGATTGGCCCAACCTTTTATTGTGGAGGCTCCAGCAACCCTTCTGTAGCGCAGTGTTCCAACGTGTTGGTGCAATGTCAAATTGGACCCTGGTCATGGGGAGGAGACAGCAACCCAAAAGCACAGATTTGTCTCATATATTTATATGTTGTAAAGTTCAAATAAAGTGTTTCATATTGTTTGATAATTTACTTGTATGACTGTGTCCAGCTATTTTTGCTCCCTACCCTACTGAATTTTTCTGTTTAACAATAAAACAGTGGTTTTATATCTTGCCACAAATCTGCTTCGGGAGTTGACAAAGTAGTTTCTTGCCTTGCATGTTATCAGTACCGTTTTTCCTTTGTAAGGAACCAACATAAAGGGTGGAAAGAGTTGCAGTTATTCCCTCACAGTTTGTGGCTAATCCGATCTTAGCTTCTTCCTACAGTTATTGACAGGTATATATGTTCTGTGGACCTCAAAGGTGTTAGGCATTGAAACAACTGTGCTTCTTAGATAAGTGCTGGAAGTGTAGCTGAGCATCTCAATTCAGCTCTCGTGCCAAATTATAGTTGAGGAAGCAGACCATGGTTTGGTGTTGCATTTGAATGGACAAACTATGGATTGCAATTGGACAGAATTTCAAGCTGTGGTTTAAAGTTGGTTGTGCAAACTGTGTTTTGGCATGATGTCTAAAATGACAAACCATAGTTGAATTTATAGTGCATCTCTAGATATGAGTGCTGAAGCGATAGAAAGCTGAAGACAATGAGCAGTTCTACATGGAGTGCCCGACAGTTTAGAGCCATGGTTTGAGCTTCCAAACAGTGACCTAGTTCGCATGTAAGAGCGGCAAATCGTGGGTTAATTAATGAACCCACAATTTGCCAGGGTTGTGTGCTGCTGCCATTATAAATATGCAACCTCCAACCAGCCTGATATTGCTCAGTGACATGCAAACCCAGACCCTGAGGATTAATCGTAGGTTAAACAGCCCAAAGTTAACCTAACAAAAAATTAGGCTGATTGGAGGTTGCATATTCAAAATGGCAGCAGCATTTGCCCAGCATGCTGCTGCCATTGAATTAACCCCATGATTTGCTGCCTTTAGGTGTGAACAGGACCAGTGTTGGCAGAAACCATGATCTGGCAAAATGCCTGAATGGAGGTATAGGAATGCAGAAGCAATCTGCTCTATTCAAGCGTTATGCCTAAAAAGAGTGCACTAACGTGTAAGACACAAAGCTGTCTGCTGGCCTTGCCACCAACATAGGCCACCCCAAGTCCCCAACCTCCCTGTGTTCATCAGAAAAGTCTGCAGGGAGCTTCTGTCAGTGTTCATTTGAACATGGGTAAAACCATGCGTGTGATGGGAAACCCTGATAAAGCAGGGCTCCCATTTGTGTGGTAGCTTGTACTTCACGTTCAAGTGAATTCAAGTAGAAGCCCCCTGCAGACCTTCCTCCTCAACACGGGGAGGATGGGGATAGAGTGCACAGCCTTATCCATCTTGCACATATTAGTGTATTCAGGCGTAATGCCTGGTCTGTTGGAATCTCGAGTTCTAATGATCATATATTATAGCTCTTTTCTCCCCACACCCTGCAAAAGGAACCTTATGAGTATAGCATGATTTGAGAACAGGTCAATGAATCTTGAGTAGCAAGCCAGGGTTCTTTCTGTAATCTTGCCATGAGGGAGAAGAAAGGTTCTCCTTACATCACAGAGCTCAAGGCCCAGCCCAACCCTGAACCCTTTTAGTGGAGGAGAAAGATGGACATTCATGCCAATTACATTAAGCATGAACTCTCATGCCTCTCCCAGTATCTCCCCAAACAATGCAGCATTAGGAAGAGCTTAGAGCAGCAATGATGAATGACAGCAATGGAAAAATCAAGCTCTGTGCAAGCTGCTTTTGGGTAGTTAAATTTGTTACAATCCTGGGTCCGCTTCCTGGGTTCAGGTTTATCCACTAGGATATGGATTTGAACTTAACAACTGTGGCATCAAGAAGAGCCCTCACATGTAGGAAAGCTGCCTTTGGCAGCCAGATGTTGACTGGCAGCTGCTCTCAAACGTGTCAAATAGGTTTTTCCAGTCCTAGCTGGACATGCCAGGGGCTTGAACCTGGCACCTGTATGCAAAACACATGTACCTCTTGAGCTGCAGCCCTTCCAAGTACAGAATGAGAGATCTCCTAGATTATGTGCTTCTGCCAGAGCATATGTTGCACTTGCTCACAGCAAGTGCATTTGTGGATCCTTAAGCATGTGCAGAGGGGAGAGATAAGCCAGGTCTATGCATGCAGCAGGACATGGGTAGAACAGATTGTAGAGGGTATTGCACTAGGTTTAAAAAAAAAACCAAAAAACACTAAATGAAAACTCCCTGACAATAGGAAACTAGCACAGCACACCCTGCTCTGCTAGTTCTCTTCTAACAGAGAATTTTACTTGAGGAGCATTTAAAAATTATTCCTCACCTGCAATCTAAAGTGCTATTTTCCACTCAGCAACTTTATTCTTCCATATACAGACTAGGCCATGGGTACTATAAATTTAATAAGCGTGCTGTGTGGGCTTGCTTGCTCTTCAAATATCCATAGTTGCAGTTTCAGTCCTAGGACAGTAATTTAATTTTACTCTATTGAAAAGTAACACAAATCCTAGGAAAGGAAGTAATCTTGCTTAAGGAGACTTGGATCCATTTAGAGGGTCATGGGCCGCGTTCCAATTCCCTTCACTTTTGGTTTCTCTTACATACAGTGCAGGAGAGGTGCTCTCTAGATGATCCAGTAGCATTCTCAAATACAGTATTTATCTTGTCCTGAAAGGGGATTTATAACTAGAGGAAGAAAGCCACCCAGGCTTTCCGCCAATAGGAATGGGTCTCTTTAGGAGCATAGGAAGCTGCCTTACCCTGAGTCACACCATTGGTGCATCTAGCCCAGTATTGTCAACACTAACTGGCACCTCCAAGGCTTCAGGCAGGGTTTTTTCCACCCTGCCTAGAGATGCCGGGAATCGAACCTGGGGCCTTCTGCATGCAAAGCAGGGGCTCTGCCACTGGTCTACAGACCCTCTCCTAGGCGCCTTTTCCAAAGGTAAAACATCCACTACTCAAAACAACAGGCAACACTGCCCAATTTAGCTGCTGTTGAGTCTTGTGTGTTATCCAAAAATAGTCTCCAACCTTACATGAACAAAGACTATCATGTTGCTTCTGGTGTGCTCCAGTTATGGGCAGAGACAGGTGACGCTTCATCTTCTAAAGGGCTGCTTCTCCACAGGTTTAACCCATGTTACATCTGCAATGGTTAAAAGAGCAGCCACCAGGTGGGTGGGGCTAATTCCATGGGTCCTTACCTCACCACCACCACCACCAGGCTGGAATGGGGACAATGATATTGGTACTAAGGACCCGTGCAATCCCCCCACCTTCCCCAAAGCCTTTAAATGCACTGTGGGATGAACCCATCAAAAAACAGTTCCCCCACTGCTAAAACATCCCAGGTGTGCAGCAAAACTGTTTCCAAAGGAAGACTTTTCTTCCCATCTCCCCCACATACCCTGCTGTAATCAGGTTATTCTGCTAGGCAAAGGACTAACTCTAATTTGCATTGTCCTTTACCCTCCTATCACAGTCTGTAAAGCAGAAGCTATAGTAGGCACATTTTTCTCTTGATTTTGTTGTAAATATCCAACTTGTTCTGCTCATCTCTGAAGCTCATAGACCACATTGCACATTGTGGTTGGTAACTATTTGCTCTCTTCAGCAAGAAAGAGCTGTGTACATACACAGCCTCCCATGCACAATGGAGATATACCTCCGTGGCACAATGTTCCATTGAATTAAGTGGATACATCTTTTGATGTGAACGGAGGTGCAAACCTAGGACTGCCTGTAACTACAGGACTATCAGGACTATATTTGTGGGAGGGCAAGTTTGCAAGCTGCGTTCCTCACAGAGATCACTGAGAGCAGACAGGCTACCAGAAACCATGTTCCCCATTACTAAATTTCCCCTTCAATGCAGTCATGTGGGAGTGAAATCAAGGGCATCATGTTAAGTCCATTCCGGGAATACACCCTGCACCCTGCTTGCATGAGCAATGCAATATGGAAGTGTGGCTCTCCTTCCTGAGTGCTGGTGGGGAAGAATCAACACAACTTAGTTGAGAGTGTAGTGGACTGGTCAGTGTTGGACTGGGACTTACGGGAGACCTGAGTTCTAGTCCCCACTCGGCTATGAATTTCACTGGGCGACTCCGGGCCTGTCACTGGCACTCAGCCCAATTCACCTTACAGGGCTGTTGTGAGGATAAAATGGAGAGGAGGGGATTGTGACTTTACATGTACGTATATTATATATTTGTGGTTATAGATGAGTATTCCTGTTACGACTCTGATGAGTATATCTAGAGAGAGAGTGGTATGAGTGACAGGCAGTATGGTGTACTGGCATATGCGAGATGGCTGGCTGAGTGAGCGAGGCAGTGGGTGGAATGTGTGTATTATATAAGCAGGGAGTGGTGTGTGTGTAGAACAGATGGGGGGTTTAGAACAAACAGAGCTTAGGGGAGTGGGGGGGTCGGTGGAGAGGTAGATTGTGAAGGGAAATTGTGGCTAGGATTTGTGTGTACAGGACCAAAGTGGAAATTAAGTGTGCCTGTGTGAGAGAGTATATACTGATAGAAGCTTATAAAGTTACTTATTTACTGCTCAACATCTTAATGTTGTAATTAATTTTTAATTTTTTTTTTATAAAATCCTATGCGTACTGCTCATGGCTACAAAAGGGTAAAGTAATAAAGGGAATTAATACAGATTAGAATAAAACCAGTGTGCCGTCACATCTCATGAAGTAAAAAGGGTGGGACCTGAGGTAAAGGTCCTGGTGGCAGCATTACTGTGTGTTGCCTGCTGTGGGAAAGGCCTTATTGAAGAGGTATTCTCACTGGTAATAGGCGGGAACACCACAGGGATCACGTACGTGTGAAGTACTAGTTCTTCTCTATTCAGCGCTGGTGAGGCCTCATCTTGAGTACCGTGTCCAGTTCTGGGCGCCACACTTTAAGAAGGATGCAGACAAACTGGAGAGAGTTCAGAGGAGGGCAAAGAAGATGATCAGGGGATTGGAAACAAAGTCCTCTCCCTCCTCTCCTTATGAGGAGAGACTGAAAGAACTGGGCATGTTTAGCCTTGAGAAGAGAAGACTGAGGGGAGATATGATAGTGCTCTTCAAGTACTTGAATGGTTGCCACAGAGAGGAAGGCCAGGCTCTCTTCTCGATCATCCCAGAATGCAGGACACGGAATAATGGCTCAAGTGACAGGAAGCCAAATTCTGGCTGAACATCAGGAAAAACTTTCTGACTGTTAGAGCAATATGACAATGGAACCAATTACCTAGGGAGGTGGTGGGCTCTCCCACACTGGAGGCCTTCAAGATGAGGCTGGACAGCCACCTGTCAGGGATGCTTTGACTTGGATTCCTGCATTGAGCAGGGGGGTGGACTTGATGGTCTCATAGGCCCCTTCCAACCCTACTATTCTATGATTCTATGAGACTGAAAGAACTGGGCATGCTTAGCCTAAAATAAGACTAAGGGGAGATATGATAGCGCTCTTCAAGTACTTGAAAGGTTGTCACAGAGAGGAAGGCCAAGATCTCTTCTCCATCATCCCAGAGCACGCGGGACATGGAATAATGGACTCAAGTTACAGGACGCCAGATTCTGGCTGAACATCAGGAAAAACTTCCTGACTGTTAAGAGCAATATGACAATGGAACCAATTACCTAGGGAGGTGGTGGGCTCTCCCACACTGGAGGCCTTCAAGACGAGGCTGGACAGCCATCTGTCAGGGATGCTTTGATTTGGACACCTGCATTGAGCAGGTTGGACTCGATGGTCTTACAGGCCCCCTCCAACCCTACTGTTCTATGATTCTATGCCACCTTGGGCCCTTTAGAGGAAAGGCAGGTTAGAAACGTAACAATAAACTTGTGATTTGTCTTTCTATGGAAAGAGGCCCACAAATATATGGGAGTTCATGGTTACTGTGTCAACTGCTCATGCAAGTAGAGCACATTCCTGAGCAGTTTCCCTCAGTCAAGCAATACGTATCTTTTGTGGGAGACAGAAGGTTCCTTAACAGGCAAATAGGATGTGGAAAGGGAAGGGCATTGAGCTTCAGGTAGATATTTAAAACCCTCACCCCCCTCTCTCTCCTCCCCTTCCCATCCTCCTTCGTAGGAGGGGATGGTTCTAGAGATGTACAAGAATTTAATTTCAGTTTGCAAATAATTCAAAAATGCCCAGTTTGAAGCCCTGAATAGGAGCGCATGTTCCCTCAAAAAGTGTTTTCAAATTCCCAAACTTTAAGAAACACTTAGTGTGTTTCTTAAATGCACATGTCTTAAAGTGCACACTTAAAAATGGACCTTTTAAGAAATCCACACTTTAGTCAATGGAGAAAAAGGGCATGCTCTTTGAAAAATGACCACAGAAATGCGTAGTTTTCTCATTCATCCTACCGTCATTCTTGTACATTCACTTCTGCCTTGCTCTCTAACCAAGCCAATGCAGTGTGCTGGGTGCAGCTAAGGTGCAGGCAGTCAAGCAAAGATGCACTGGTGAGTCCTGGCCCACAGTTTGAGAAATGCTGCCATAGGATAGGCAACCACAGTTAAATTGGAAGGGTATATAATACCTGGCCCTATTGTAGTGTCACTGCAAATACATTGGTCAGGATCTTAAGAACCATCCAGCTAGTTCAGCACACTCAAGGGACGCTGGACATGTCTGAAGTAGCTCTTTGGATCTCAACCTCCACCCTTCAGTGGCTTTTTGCTGAGCCCCATCTGAATGAATGCCTTGGTGGTTATGTCTATTTCAGTCTTAAAGCGGCCCTGGAAAAGAGAGCGAAGAGGCTGTTCAGAGCCAGGCTCGGTCTCTTGCCTACTGAGAGAACTGGTTTCTTCAGACCAGAAATGAAACACACCTCAGGAGCACAGCTGCTTTACTGCACATTTTAATCATTGTGACTAGTGAGAGAGTTCCGTATGGCACCTTTAGAGACAAGGTCAAGCATGGCTGATTTCTCAGAGCTAGCAGGTCTTCAGCTTGCCACGTCACAACGCATCGCACCCCTGAAGTCTAGATAGTGCCTGGCTACAAAAAATAATAATTAAAAAGAAATCCTGCTCGCAGCATTCAGAGTTAACAGTGAGCCACCTACAGCAATAGGCTGGTGGTCCCCAAAGAGCAACACAAGGCAGTGCCCACCCCCACAAAAAGGGGCACATACAGAGGGCGGCGGCAGCAGCTGAGATGCACAATCTCATGTGGTCATGATACAAGCTCATGCCTGAAGCACAAGAGGACCAGATATCAGGGTGTGCCGGAACAAGAGGCTGCTATGCCAGGTCGCTTGCTCAGCAGGCCTTCGAAGGCTTAACCGCTGTTGTTCCTAGTCCTCCTCGCAATACCGTACTGCATGGCGAGACAAAGGACCACATCCATTTCACTGCCCTGCTCCAGTATAGCTATGTGCTTGTTTGAGACACATCGAGAAGGGAATGGAACGCTGTGCCACACCCAAGCGCATGAACCTGTGGCTTTCATGGCCAATGGAGGCTGCACAGCCTAGATATGCTTCCCAGTTCTCAATCTCTCTCTGTCTCTCTCTCTCTCACACACACACACACCCACATGCACACTCACACAAATATGGCCCCAGGAGGTAATTTTTTTAAAAGGAGCAGACACCAGCAATGTAGACTCTACTAGTAAGATGGCAGAACACTTACTTATGGGGAATCGGACATCTCAGCACCATTACGCCTCCTCCTTCAATCTCTCCTTCAAGCCACGTTCGATTACACTCAGGTCTCATTCACACAAAAAGCAAAACAGGAAGCGGTGGGACAGAAATGCAAGTGCTGGCCTGGGAACTCCAAGCTGCCAGCAGAAGCAGGTGCCTGGCACCAGCTCCCAAGGCAGGGCAACTGAAGGTCCCAAGTAGTTTGGGGCGTGCATTGAGAGAGCTGGGGCTATAGCTGCACAAGAAGGGAACACGGCAGAACAGCCGTTGTTCCCACATGTTCATCAAGGGGAAGGGCAGCGCCCGAGAAACCCTTCCCCCTCCGGTCCTGAAAAAAACGTAAAAAAAAAAATCACACTGTCTGCTACATATCCGGCCAGGCAGGGGCCCTTGCACGCATAAGCCACGCCTTTGCCCCCGGGCCTCCCACCACCACCGTGCTTAGCCGATGGAAGACCCCGGCGATCTTGTGCTCCTTCAGGCCGTGGCATGAGAGCAAAGGCTCAGAGGAACACGAATCCTCTTGGTTCTCCTTAATACTGCTGTTTCTCCTGGAAGAAGAAACACAGCCCAGAACGCTAACATCCTTAAGGCGTCAAAGAGTTTAATACGGTCAGGATCTGTTGTACGGCTGAAGGCAATTCTGCCCCGTCTTCCTCTGCAGGGCCAAGAGGACTGAGGCCCCCTCCCGCAGTTTAGGTTGAGTGCAGAGGGATGACGAACTTGCAGCCGAAGGGTGAGTGGTAGTTGATTCCCACCTCCTGGAAGACTTTCTGCGGGATGCCGATGTCGCACAGGTACACCCGCCCAGCCCTCTCACCCAGCGGCAGGGGCAGCCCCAGCGCCAGAGACCACTTGGCATCGACTCCTTGTTCCGCATCATGCACAGGGGGGTCTATGCTGAGGACGGGGGCTCTGTTCTGGTTGGCCCAGTCCACAGCAGCCTTGTACCAAGGCTGGTCCCTCAGAAAGGCATTTTCATGGCAATCCAAGCAGTTTATCACCAAGTCAACCGGCGTATCTGGAAGATCTGAAGAAAGAAGAGGCGGCTTTACATATTTATCAAGCAGCAATGTGCAGGGGGAATTTACAAACGCCTCCTGAAGACAATCCTAGCAGGCCCCCCTGCTGGATCAGAGCAACGGTTCATCTAACGCAGCATCCCCGTTTCCCTGAGGAGCCTATAGGAGCGCAACTGCCCGCTCCCACTGTTGCTCCCCAGCCACTGGTCCTGAAAGGCATACCTGCCTCAGAATACCGTATCACCATCATGGGTAATTACCATGGAAAGACCAATCTTCTATGAAGGTGTCTAAGTAATCTATGACAGGCAGAAGCCTGATTTCAAGACTGAACTTCGTACTCCTTTTTCAGCAATTTGCCACCTCTGCCCGACAAACATGAAGCAAGTTGTGATCCAATGACAACCCAACTCTTCCCCCTTTCCAGACCACAGTGATGTGAAAATAATTCAGCCCCTCGCCGCTAGATGGTGCTGCTAGATTAGAAGCTTTCTACAATCAAAGGCTCCTTTCAGAGCAAGGTGCTCTCAAGATGCTAGCTCAGGGCTCTGTGGTGTAAGTTTGTACAAGATTCAGAACACGCAGCTTCCTTACCCAGCCCCCAACCCCACCTTCTGAAGCGGGGTAGTACAGGAAGTTTCACCAGACGAGCTGCTGTTTGTGTAGAGCAGGCTTCCCCACCTTGGTGCCCTCCAGATATATGGGTCTGCAGCTCCCATCGTTCCAGCCCATGCTGTCTGGGAATAATGGGAGTTGCAGTCCAACACATCTGGAGGGCACCAGGTTGGGGAAGGCTGGCACAGACCCACAGAACCACACCTTGAGTCTCCGTTTTTAGCTCATGTGAACAATATTGTACACATGCTCCAACCAATAATCCCTCATTTCTTCTTCACTGCTGAGACTGGCTTATACAATATTTCCTTCATCTAATCAAGGGAGCAAGAAGGACATCGATTTTATTTATTTTTATTTTTTATTTTATTGCATTTATACCCCGCCTCTTTTTTCCTCTTGCAAGGAACCCAAGGCGGCTTACATTATCCACCTCCTCTCCATTTTATCCTCACAACAACAACCCTGTGAGGTGGGTTGGGCTGAGAGTCTGTGACTGGCCCAAAGTCACCCAGTGAGCTTCCATGGCCGAGTGGGGGCTAGAACCCGGATCTCCCAGCTCCTAGTCCAACACTCTTGCCACTACACCAAAGTGGCGGAGCACGTGGTTTACCACAAGATGCAGTGAAAACCACCAATTTGGATGGCTTTAAAAGGGGATTGGACAAATTCATGGAGGAGAAGGCTATCAATGGCTACTAGTCCTGATGGCTATACGCTGCCTCCAGTACCAGGCCTATGAAGACCAGTTGTTGGGGAACATGAGTGGGAGGGTGCTGTTTCCCTCATGCCCTGCTTGCGAGTTTCTGGTGGGCAGCTGGTTGGCCACTGTGTGAACAGAATGCTGGACTAGATGGACCTTTGGTCTGATCCAGCACGACTCTTCTTACGTTCTTATATTAAGTGAAGTAGTGCATATTACTGTCTGAAGTCGGGGTGGGGGGTCCAAGACCATTAAATCCAGCATTTAGAATTACCTAACTGAACCATGGCATCCCTCTGTTAAGAATCCTCCACTGCTCTGTTGTTGCTTTTTAAATTCTGCATTTTGTTCAGAAGACTGTTCCGTTTTCTACTGTTTTAGTTCCTTCCATTCCTTTCTCTACCCCCATGTTCCTGTTGCATGTACATGCCACTGATAAAACCTTCTGAAGCAGTGTGGATGTGATTGTGATTACGATTGCATTGGAATTCTTTTTGTGTGGTGCTTTTCCAATACGCACCGGAGTACACGTGCACATGAATAACACACTGCACAAAAAGGATCTTGATGCGCTCGTGTCTATGATAACGTATTACATCTGGACTGCTCTTGTGCAGTGTGCACTGATTAGACAGGGAGGTGGGGGTGGGGGGAGAGATGCAAAGGAATCAAAAGAACAGAAAGTTGCAACTAACTTTGCATGCTCCAGTTCAGGAAATGATTTTACACACTCTGCTGGATAAACCAGAATTTATGAGGAAGAGAACTCAGGGCAGAGTGACTCTATGAAACCAGAGGCACTGCTAGCTTTGAGGGGGAAGATCCTTTCCTCCTCCCCACGTTGCTTCCCTTCTCTCCCCCTGCCCCACTGCCGCCACCCTGCCTGCCCTCTTTTTTTTACCTGGTGGAGGTATGGTGGCAGCTCCCCCTCCTTTATTGCATATTTTGCTTAATACAAGTGGGACCTGCAACAAAACGCTGCCGTGTGGAGTGCTCCTGCTCAGGGTTCCAGTAAACCACCAATGCCCTCCTTCTAGCAAACTCCATCCCCCCACTGCTGTTTTCCATTTTTTCCCCTCCAACAGTCAGCCAGCATTGTGTAGCTTACTGGTAATGCTCAGTACACATTTAGCTGTTTGGGGGTAATTCCGCCATCAGTTTTTTTTCCCCCATAAAGATTTTTTTTTTTTGCATTTCTGCAAACCTTGGGGTTTCTCCAAACCTACTAATACCTCCCTCCTGTGTGAGTAGTGCCATTTTGGCCACATAAGTATCCACAGTCAGAGAATGAGCAATGAGATGTGTTACAGGGGAGACATGATAGAGATGTATAAAATTCTGCATGGTACAGAGAAAGTGGGTACAGAGCTGTTTTCCCCCCTCTCTCATAATATTAGAACCCGGTTTCATCCGATACAGGTGAATGGTGGGAGATTCAGGACTGACAAAAGGAAGTACTTCACACAGTGCAATAAATCTATGGAAGTTGCTACAGCAAGATAGAGTGATGGCCACCAATTTGGGAGGCTTTAAAAGGCGATTAGACATTTTTATGGCTATCAGTGGCTACTAGCCCTCATGGCTATATGCTTCCTCCAGCATCAGAGGCAGTACGCCTATGTTGCTGGGGAACATGACTCGGAGGGTGCTATTGCACTCATGTTTTCCTTGGGGTTTCCCAGAGGCAACTGGTTGGCCACTGTATGAACAGAATGCTGGACTAGATGGACCCTCGGTCTGATCCAGCATGGCTCTTATGTTCTTATGCTTTGCACACAGAAGGTCCCAGGTTCAATCTCTGGCATCTCCAGGTAGGGATGGAAAGACTCCTGTCTGAGACCCTGGGTTGCCACTACCAGATAGTGTAGATGATATTGAGCAAGATGGACCACTAGTTTGGACTTAGTGCTTAAAACAGGGTTCAATATTTTAATAGTAGTACTAAAGAATTTCTTAACCAAAGCTATGGACATCTTTAGAACTTTAATGTCACCTTCGTATATCCACACGTTCATTTTCATTAGATCTGAGGAGCTGGTTTAGTCTGCATCTCATGACCCAATGTGTAGGCCTAGTTCATGCAAGGAAAGGCCATGGGTAGAGTCTCTACTCATGTAAGCATCCATGCACACCCAACTGCACTTGTCAGCAGCTGGTAGATACATCTAAACATGACTGAGTATGCTTAGAATGCTTGCACAGACAAACCGTTTCCCCATGGCCCACATCCTGTATAAATCAGACCCAATTGTCCCCTTTTAGTGCTCTACTTCCTGGTTTTGTATGTAAGAGTTCAGCACCACACTGTACAGGTACAATCCCTCACACAATTAGGGTAAATACTTTGTGAGGGCCTTCTTCCCAGCCATTGTCTTACCTCTCCTTCTTGGTTTTTTAGAACATTTTTTTAAAAAGTAAAGCTCATTATGCTCAAACACGTCAGTTCATTATACACCTCATTTTATGCTCTCAGACCTCGATAAGAGATTTAAAGCTCTCAGCAGCGAGGGACCAGGGTGTCCAAAGGACCGTGTTCTTCTATATGAGCCTGTTCTCTTGTTAAAGCTTCTTTCGAGGTCCTGTTCTAGGGTGGCCACCAAAAAAACAGCCTTTTCTGCAATGGCACCAAACTGTGGAATTTCCTCCCAACTCATGTTTGCCAGGCACTCTCATTATTAGCTTTTACTATCGGGGTGGGCAGAAGGTGGACCTCCAGATGTTAGACTTCAATGTCGAGAAGCTCCTGCCAACATGGCTAATGGCCAGGAATGCAGGAAGTTGAAGTCCAAAACGTCTGGACATCTACTTTCTGCCCATCCATTTTAGATGCCTGGAGAAATTCACTCTGGTTCTCATGGGTTTTTAGTGGGACTTCGCTCCTGTTTTAGTTTCCCTTCTTAAATGGGTACTGGTTCTTCTCAGCTGCTTGTATTTTATTCTTGTTTCTAGCTGCTGCTTTTAGTTCTGGTTTTAAGAGTTTTTAGCGTGTTTACACTGACTCATTGCCAGAGCCTCTGGCAACAAGATGGGACATGCATTCAGAAAATAAAGTGAACAAATAATCATATATCCTATGGCTGCACACATTTAGAAAATAAAGTGAACAACATAAACGAGTGAAATAAATAAGTGAACAAATAATAATCTATCCTATGGCTGCACACAGCCCACCTTTTATGCTGGACACCTGCTGGCCTTGGGTCTTGCTGAAAAGCGTCATTTCATTGGTGATCGATTCCAGCATCTTGACAAAGTTGGGAAGGAAGAGAATGACATGTACATCGTGATTGGAAAGGTGCCGGCCACAACTGATTCCCTGGGCCCCCTTCACGTGGGGGCCGCACAGCAAGGCAACCGTGGGTCGCTGGTGAATGTTTTTAGGATTCAACCTGAAAGTTAAGATGTGTGAAGGGTCTTGAGCATCATGAGCAGTTTCCTGGAGAAGCACTTGGAATAAAAACTTGCCTCCTTACGGGGAAGAGATATTTTCAAATTACACATGTAAGCCAGGCGCAGAAGGCAAAGCATCACATACTGGATTTATAGTCACAGGGGGCTGGATTCAGAGAAAAGCTGTGGAAAGCAACTTTCCCGCTCCCCCTCCCAAGCAGTGATCCATGAAGCTGGGAGATCCTGCTGAATGGGGTGAGCTCTGGCATTTGGAGGGGGCACTGAGGGGGAATACCCCCAAATTGAGCAGAGGTACCTTCCATGAATGGGATGCTCATGGAAGGCACCTCTGCCCATTTTGGCGAATCCCCCATTCCCCGTTAGGCCCCTTCTGCCATAGCCCACCCCAATCAGCAGGATTCCTCAACTCCTAGGAGGAGTCCTTGGGGGGGGGAGATTTGGGGGAGGAGGGGGGAAGTTACGTTCTGCCTGCCTTCATCCACAGGATTTTCTCTGGATACAGCCCTAGAATTCTTCAACTGCTCCATGATTTACAACACAATCCTATGCACTCAGACAGAAGTGCTGTTGTGTTCAATGGAGCTGATTCCCCACTAAGTGGGCATAAGAGTACAGTGTTAGAATGCAATGTACTAGCAAAAAGCAAGCACATAACTGAAAAACCCAATGTTGCTTAAGAAATTAGATTTTTGTTTCTTAAAAAATACCAGAATAGCTTTGTTATCTTGACTGTCTAAAGAGACAGGGAATCCAGTACTTAAATCTCATAATACCTTAGCTCCAGTGGTTCTATAAAGATCTCCCTAGGAAACTCCCCGTTTCCTCTCCACCTTTGTCGTCAAGCCAGCCCACATTTCTGGGTCAGGCTGCTCTGAGACATCCTGGTGTACAGGAATACAAACAACTCTTTCCCAGAGGAATGAGGGTGATTATGCATAGGAATTAGTAGAAGGGACAAGAAGCAGGGACTCCCAGACAAAGCTCTGGCATCTTTCCTGCTTGTTTCAGAGCCAATGGACCAGCATGGAATAACAGGGCTGCAAGGATCCCAAGGTAATCCTGTTCAAATCCCAAGCCCCTCTAGCCACCAGCCCACAAAACCCAGCCCAAAGCACACCACACATGGGTGTCCAGAAGGCACTCTACACCAAACGTGCCTGGAAAGCAGCTCCAGGTGACTCAAGAACAAGCCAAACAGACAGTACAGGGAATGACATCCTGGGACCCCGTTTTCAGTGCCTGGCTGGCAGGCAATCAGAAAAAGGCTCAAAAGCCAAGGGCCAAACTGCAAGACACTAGAATGTCCTTACAGCTACGCTGACTTGCAGGGCCTGTCATTTGGCAAACAAGGCTTGCTACTTCCCAGAGAGGGTCTTTACCTGTTGGGCCCTCCAAGCAGACTCAGGGCCATCTGGCTGGCACATACCCCTGTCATTTCCAGTCTCCGCTCAAGAGTCAGCCCGTGTTTCTCAGCCACCGAAAGAAGTTTTTTGTGTAGCTCATAGGAGACACTTGGAACAACCAGCCCAGAGTCTGAAATGCAGAAGGGGAAGAGGGAATAGTTATTAGAAGACCCTTGCCAAAAGGAGCATAGCTCTTCAGATCATTCCAACAGATGTGATGTTTCTGCAGAAGAATGCGGCCATTTAAAACTTGGTTACCCATTTGCCCAGACCTTTTAGGAACGCAGATACAAGCAGCACCTATAGAAAGACACAAGCAGCACCTATACAATTCACATAAAGTTCATTTAACTGTCAGCAATCCCATTTCTACACACCAGCATGGAAAAAATGAGGTACAATATGCTCCACAGGAGTCCTTAAACACAAGAAGCTGCCAAGATATGAAGATACCCAGATCAGGCCACTGAGGTCTGTCCCAGCTCTGTTATCTGAAATCCTTTTAAATGGAGATGGCTTTAATGGAATGGTTAAATGGAATTTTACCTGAGGCCTTCAGCATGCAAAGCAAGTACTCTACTACTGAAATATGGCCCTTCCATAAAGGTACGTTTCACACCTTTAGAGGTTCTAACCCCACATAGGGACCGGACCTGCAGAAAGCCAGCGTCACCCAATTGGGAAACACCCTCGAGACACTGGGGAAAAGATTCTTCCCAGGGTTCAGCAGTTCGCAACCTCTGAAACAGGTACCCATTCTTAAGTGCCCTCCCCATACATAGACAATGCATACATGTGCTTAGTCCAACAGACATGCAGCTGTGAACACATACACACACGTACGTTTTAAAACACACATGCATATAGATGCTCCTGGGAACCCAATCAGGATTCCCAAATCCATGCAGACAAGAGCGTATCATCCACACTGCTGGGAGAAGAGTGTACACGTAGGTCCCATTTGCATGTAATGGTGGCAAATTGTGTGTTAACTAATGCACAATTTGCCGCAACGTGTGCCCTGAGCATGCCGCCGCCATTTTGAATATGCAACGTCTGATTGGCGGTTCCTCCATAATGTGCAAATCCGGACACTATGGGTTAATTGTGGGTTAAACAACCCAAAGTTAACTTAACTAATTGTGAGTTAATGATTAGCCCATAGTGTCTGGGTCTGTACGTCACGGAGCAATCTCCGATTGGGCTGATTGGAGGTTGCATACTGAGGATGGAAGCGACATGCAACCCTGGCAAATTGTGGGGTCACTTACGTACGCACCAAATCAATGTAGTCACATAGGGCCAGATCACAGCTCCATCTAGCTCAATATTGTGTACTCTGGCTGGCAGTGGCTGCATGTCATGTAACACCTACTCTTGTTCAGGTGTATATTCCACTGAAATCAGGGGGGCTTCCTTCTGAGTAAGTGTGGTTAGGTCCTTGCAGCTACACAGAATGCTCAAGTAAGGGTTTATCAACAGTGTGAGAAAAGTGGCTCATCACTCTCTCTACAGCCAGGGTAGGGAACATGAGGCCCTCCAGATACTGTTGGGACTTCAACTCTCATCAGTCCCAGCAAGCATGACCAATCGTCAGGGATGATGGGAGTTGTAGTCCAAAACTTTGAGAGGGCATCAGGTCGAGGAAAGCTCCTCTTCAGAAATGAATTGCTACTGCAAGGGGTCCCCAATCAATGGAGGGCCAATAGAAGAGGCAAAGTTTTCTTTTTGAACAGCCCCTATAACAAGTTTACTACAGACACGGGACAGGTGAAATGTTTATACAGCTTGATCTTGCATGTCAACAGCCCATTAAGATAATTGCCTTATCTTGATCAGTTTTATTGCATGCAGCACCCGTGCTAGCACTATGTTGTTCTTGAAACCAGTTTCAGAACAGTTGATAGCTTGAAAAACAAAACAAAACACAGACACCTGGATGTTCAAAGTCACAGAGCTCTGGTGTCGGCCAAACTAGTCACACAGCATTCACCTCGCTCTTTCTCCTCCAGAGTCACGCCAGGTTCAGCAGTAGCACTTTGCTTTTAAGCAAAGACGCTCACAGCAATACCCTGAGGGACATTCACGAACTGGGGTGGAGAGTGTATCCTGTCCCCGGTTCTGAACTCGTGCTCTTTGATCTGGGATCCAGTAAAGTTCCTTTTCCGATTTCACAACAAGGCCATTGCAGGGCCCTTAACTCTCTGTTAAGCTCCTGTCAGCTTCCGTGACTTGTGCCACGTGGAATACCCTTTGCTTCCCAATACCACTACCCCTCAGTTATGTGACAGAGGCCCCAACTGAGTAAGCACTGCCTATGAAAGGGGGAGAAGGAGCTGAGCTTTGGACCAACCATCTGTGTAGTCCAGTCTCCTGTTTCCCCTCAGGGAACAGCCGGATGGCTCCAGGAAGCCCATGAGCAGAGCAGGAAGGCAACAGACCTCCACAACAACTGGTACTCTGTACTGCCTCTGAACATGGAGATAGATCCCTTTGAGCAATCATGGCTAGTAACCATTTAGACCCATCCTCCACAAGTGTGTCTAACCCCCTTTCAAAGCCTTCCAAGCTAGTGATGATCATAGAGAATTCTATGAATACCACGTGCCAGCGTGGAAGTGAAAGATTACAGCACACTCATGAATATCACCAGACAAGGTTCAAAAACTGAATTTGGGAGAATGGGATGGTAAGGGGGAGTGGGATGCCAAGAGTGCAACTGGTCCCAAGAAACCTGCAGGCCCATTCTATCCACAGCTGGGCTTCTAGTAAATATGCATGGGATCTGGCTGTAAATACTGTGCGTCTAGTGCAATGAGATCTTAAGCAAGACATCCCTTGTCCCAAAGGGCTTGAAAACCAAAGACATGAAGGTGGGGAAAAGCAGAAGGGGCCAAGAAAAATTCCAAGCCAGCCAAAATCAGCTGTAATCTCACTATGCCAGACTCCTAATCAAGAGATCCTGGGCTCTCTTTTGTTTCCCATGGCAGCCCTTCTTCTTCCTATCAGGTCAGCAAAGCAACATCTGCTGCCTACGTGGTCCCTGGGAGCCTTCAGTTACATTCTGTCCAGTTGCTTCAGATTATTTTTTTTAAGACAGAGGTGTTTAAAGCCCTTGAAAGTTCTCCTGAGCACGACCCACTGAAATAAATGGCAGCTGTTACAAAGAAACGACTATCTGCGCGAGAGAATATCCTGGTGGGATTGTGTCTGTCGAAGGGTGCATTTCATCTTTGCTGATTTCGACACAGTTTTGGGTTTGTTCTGCCTATGTCTATGTCATCATGTGCCTGTTCTGCTAGTGTTTTATGCCCCTGAGAACTCTCAGCCCTTAGTACTACTTCATTCAAGGGGATATTGTTTGAAGTGTAGTGAAAGATAAGGTGTGAGATTACACGGCACCGTTGCACGCAAGAACAGCAAGGCAAAAGCTTTATTACACTTTGCCCTAATTGCTCTTTGACAGGAGCGTGCAAGCACCGAGAGGACTTCCCTCCTTCTCACTCACGCAAGGGCCAACCAGTCAGACCGGCTTATCAAAACCAGACCGTGTTAAATAAACTCAGAGTGGAAGGCAATCAAAGAGGTAGCGTGTAAACCTGAAAAATTACAACAGTGCCACAAATGAGAGCTGAACTGGAGCCAGACTTAAATTATGCTTGGGTTGGAAGGTGGATTGTATTATTCCATAATTAAGATAATAAAAACAGATCAGCTTCGGCCTGGATATTATTGCCCAGCTGCCAACATAAAGGCAGATAGAGCTTGTGTAGCCTTGTGAGGGACAGTGGAGTGAGGGACACATTTGCCCTATTCCTTCTTCTCTTCTTGCCCTGCCTCCGCTCCGACATCCCAGTGGCCTCCGTGTGCTTCCTTCTTGTCTTGAGCTGTTCTACATTTTAAAGAGTTGGAACCAATCCAACTATGACTAGACACGCTTTGGACAGTAACTCTGGCAGCTAAGTTGCAATGGAAGCAAGTGTTTTCAAGGGTAGAAGTCCTAGAGCAATAAGAGAGTTAGTGTAGTGGCTAAGAGCACAAGCTGTGAAACAGAAGGTTAGTCATTCAAGTCTTGCCTCAACCATGAAAGTCATAGTGTGGCCTTACACAAAGCTACTCTCTCACTCTGTTTCAGCCCATGCCCCACCACATCCTACCAATATAGGAATACTACTTGCAGGGCTGTTGTAAGGATTATGAGAATATATGCAGAGCACTTCAAACACTCAAAAAGTGCTATATTAATGCCAAATATTCATTCAGACCCACTTCTTTATATGCTTACTAGCTGTCCATGCAATTGTTTTTGATCCACTCCATAAAATAAAAGAGTCATGTGGCATATAGCAAGTGGCACAGCACAGAAAAAAGTCAGAACAGCCACAATTGCATTACATTAATGTAACAGATCTCCACTTTCAAAGCTTCACTTGCAAATCATTCCCCAAAGAAGCGACTACATGTAATTTTATAAAGCCAGCATACCAGTGCAGAATTCTTTGCTTGCCTGAGGCACAGTGATTCTTCGGTACACTATGGGCTCAGATTCCAAGATATTCTCATCATGGCGATAGCGGGCAGATCTCTCATTTGGAGTGCCTCTTGAGCGGGTCCCACTCTTCCTCTCATAAGTTTCAATCTCTTCAAACACAGCTGCCTTGTCAAAGAGGGCCAGATTCCCTTCAAAATCAAAATCCGTATCTGGGATTTCTTCAATGTCATCCCCAAAGCACTCGTCATCTTTGTTCTTCATCTGCCCATTCTTCACACCACTCTTCTTCGGAGTCACCTGGTTCGGATGACGGCTACTGGAGGACCCTGAATTGAATGACACAGCAGGTCAAGGCTTTGTCAGCAAAGGAGGAATTCAAAACTGTAGGCTACAAAACACAGATTCTAAAGTGCTTTGCCAGGTAATGTACAAGCCCAGCCTTCCCCAACCTGGTGCCCTCCAAATGTGTTGGACTACAACTCCCATCACCCCCAGTCAGCCTGCACCAGGCTGGAGGGCATCAGGTTGGGGAAGAGTGTCCAAGCCACTACAGGGCATTTCAAAGAACTGTCCATGAACCGGCCTGCCCTTTTTCTTATTGGTCCTGTTCATACAAGTTGTGCAGGAAGATATCCACTAGGGAGAGAGAAGGCTTCTATTTGCACTGTCAACAAGAAATCATGGTGTTTTTTTTTCAATATATGGTCCATAGTGTCCTAAGGAGTCCACAGTTTAAAAATAAAAATGGTTCCTTGTCTCAAGCTCACCACCCAAGCAAGACAGATGTGAAAAGGTAGCTTTCCCCAATCTGGTGCCCTCCACGCTGTCTGGGAATGATGGGAGTTGTAGTCCAATACTTCTGGAGAACACCAGGTTGGGGAAGGGTGTGCTAAGGAGAGAGCATCTCTCATGTGTAGTGCCTTCAAAGTTCTGCCTCTACAAACATGCAAGGCTGCCTTTTATTGTCAGACAACTGAGCCATCAATATCAGTATCTTCGACTGGCTGGCAGCAGCTCTACAAGGTTAGAAGCCAAGGTCTTCTCCAGCCCTGCTAACCTGTTATCATTAAACATTATTTGCCAGGGACTAAGCCTGGGACATTCTGCATGCAAAGCATGGGTTCTACCACTGAGGTATGGTCCCTCCCGTCAAGTCTTCTTGGAGTACTGCATCAGTCTTGGTGACTGCATGGTGGCCCTGACTTCCTATTTAAAAGCCTGTTTTTAGAACCATTAAAAAGCTTGCATTAGTCTGTCAACTGCCCAATATTCCAAGCAATAATGTGGTTCCTAGAACAAAGCCAACTATTCTTATATTTCCTCTTAGCTCATACCTATAATATCCACCTCACAAGAAGAGCTCTGTCCCTCTCTCTCTCAATAGGAAGTACAGATTTCCAGTTTAAGGTGGCATGTTGCAGCCTGTGACACAAAGAAGATACCAATCCAACAGTGCTCTCCAAGGTGAGGCTGAGAATCTCTGGCCACTTCTAGAGCTTTCCCATCTAGAGGAAGTGCATGCATACACTTCTTGATGTGGGCAAAAAAATGACAATCATGTCTCCATTCCCACAGGACGTAATACTGGATCTTGTAAAGCCATTAAATATGTTTAACTGCGTGCCTTTTAACCAAATTCGATGAAGTTTCCATTCTGCAAAGCGTCAAGACACATGCCTTTTTGTGGACCCTGAAAAGATAGGGATGGCTTTTCCTGAATGATATCAATTTACAATTTAAACAAAGGCTACGTGCATTGTTAAGACGCATCTGGCTGGCCACTGTGGGAAGCAGGACGCTGGATTAGGTAGGCCTTTGGATTGATCCAGCAGTTCTCTTCTTATGTTCAAAGGGCTATTTCAGGCGCTTCTTCGAATCTGGAAATGTGAGGGGCCAGTAAAAAACTGGAGGGGGGGAGGGGAAGAAGGTGAATAAAATTGGATTCCTTTGCCCTTCTTCTCCTAATACTTTCTTGCTCACTCAACACAAAGGAATTCCCCTCCTCTCCCCAGTCCCTTCTTCCCTTGGTCCCCACATAGCAATGTCGGTGTCGACCGTTACTGAAGTCCCCTGCTCTCACTTTGCAGCCTGGAACCAGCTGACAGCTCAGACAATCCCAGGTCCCAAAGTAAGCAGCAACATATACAGAAAACCAGTTTACAAATTAAGTGACTAAAACTGGGACTCCTCTGGCCAGTGGTGCTACAGGTCTGTAATAAAACCTATTCTTCCACTTCCACTAATCTACATATACTCTCTCTTGCTGTTAAAAAGGAATCCAGGATCCCGGACAGGGACTATCAGGTGATTTGCTGTTACAGAGGAATAACTCCTGCCTCTAATGGTCTTGGCCTCCTTATTACTGTGGAACTTCTCATTTGACAGAAAATCTTGACACCCAACACCACCTCATCATCTAGCCAAAGCTGATGTCCGTTACTATATTAAGAGACAGAGATACCCTTAACAACCACATCCCTAACTTCTCCTGCTGTGATTAAGCTGCTGTACTAGGGCAAACAAAAGACCACCTGCCTTATCACCTCCCAAGCTAATGCCACACTAGAGCATAGCAAGAGAGGCTCGGGTTGATGGGAGAGTAGCTGATCTCTCTCCCACCAGTCCACACCCTGCTGGAGCCTTCAGGGTACAGAGTAGTGCTCGCTAGAACAAGATTACCACTGCACCCCGGGGAGACCTGTGGTGGCCTGCTACAGGGACAGAAGGGGAGTGGGACGACAGGCTGCTTGCTACCCTCCAAGCCAGAGTGCCAGCACTTGTACACACCACTAATGGCTTCCCTGGGTTAGCATGCATGTACTAATCAAAGGTCACTTGCATTGACGGGAGTGGCCGAACTCCATATTTCCATTTAGCCATCCCATGGTAGGTGAGCACTGACCTCTGTTGAGCATGATGGGCCCCAGCCTTCCTGCCCCCTTTACAGCTGCTTGGAGGCTGGGGGTGAGGATTGCCCTTGCAGTTGTGTGGCAAACCCCACCCCCTTTCCATCTCCAAGAGTTGGAAGTGTCTGGCTGCTGTGCTGCCAAGGTATTTGGTAACACAGGGCCAAACCAACCAGCCTGCTGCCACTCTTTCGAGCTCCAACTCTGAAGCTGGGCAGCGAGCAAGAGACTGTCCCTGACCTCACATGGATGCACAGCAAGGGGAGCAGTAAGGTCCTGGCTTAGCTACCTTTTGGGCTTGGATATCTTAGGACCCATGGGGAATGGGGATTGTTTGATTCCTAGTTTACTGCAAGGCTCTGCCCGATTTCTCCGGCCCCCAAGTTTCCATCCCCAGTTGTCCAACAGCCTGAGTTCAGAAGAGCAAAGCGCAATTACCCAGTCAGAGAACTTGATGGAAAGAGGATGTTGTGTGTACATGTTGTGTCAGCTCAATACAATCTGTGACTGTGCCAAGCTGAGCGTTTTAGGTATTTCCAGATTCATCTGCAAAAAAGCTGTCTACTACTTTTACAGCTACCTGCTCCCCTACAACTCAGAAAAAGGGCACAAAAGCACCCATGGTGGCTAATTTCAAAGGGTGAGGGGTAGCCAATCTGCCTGGAGTCTAAATACTGATGAAACAAAAAATAGTCACAGAAGCAGGAAAAACAATAGTCAGAATGCTCTCCATCGTCTCCCAATAGACATCCTGAATGGGAGCCAAGCTCCTGCCCCACCAAAACTAAACACACTGGGATTGTGGAGGTCAGCGTTTAATCCACCCAGATGATTACCAGCTCTGAAATCTTGCTGACTGCCTTTGTTGGCTCTGCTATAAAAACTGCAGCAACCAAAAAGTGACATCACTTGTTTAACTGGCCACCAAGACATGTCAATTTGCATCCCTAAAGGACTGCCAGAGCTCAGAAAGAGCTTGTATTTTTTGACAGAGATGGGCTGTGATATATGGGGGCGCTTCTGTGTTGAAACATGGAAGTAAACATGAGGAAAAGCAAATGGGGTAACTGCACTAAGAACACTGTAATATCCACTGGGCCGAAAAAGGGGTTGGTTGCCATGTCTGGGCAAGCACTTTACACCCTCTGAATCCTTCATTTGCCACTCAGGACTTCATATGCTGTGAGATGTTCACCCAAGACTATGGTATATTAGGCCAAAGGCAGCATGTGCACACAGCAGCAGACTTGCTATCAAGGGTGGATAAAGCTACACCACTTAATGACCGTCTATGTTTCAGGGACAAGTCTTTTCCACAGTGTGTGCTGCATTCATCATGCCACTGCATGAGTGGAGTTACAGCCAGGATATGAGACCCCTGCTAAGCCTCTCAATATTTCCTCCCTCCCTCAATGCCTTACATACACACCCTTTGGTCCAGTCAATCAAGGCAGTAGTTGGGGTGACAAGCAGGCTCCACAGTAGCCCATCTCCCAATGGCCCATTTGCAGCCATCTACAGACCAGTTTGTCTCTAAAACAGTTTGCCTCAGTGTTGGATGTTGCATGGCTGAGAGTTTGTTTGGCAATCTGCCAATGGACAAGGAGACCCACCCTTGGAAAAAGTAAACAAAGGCTCCCAGACAGATTCAGTCATCAGTTACAACCAACAAGCCAAATGCATGAAGGCTCCTGAAAGTCGACTGCCTTCCTGCAAAATCCTTTTCAAGGCTGCACTACCAGCCCTAGCGTGAAAAAGGCTGAGTGCCAGCCCTGCACGTAACCCATTGTTGTGCAACCTACACTATTATTGTTGGTTTATCAATTCCTTTTTCAAAAGCATTATAAAGAGGTAATTTTGCCCCTGCCTTTAGCACGCACATCACAGGGCATTTAAAGGGCAAGTGCAGCTCACCCAGTGCTGGCCACCACTTCCGTAACAAAACTCATCAATCTTGCACCATCATCTTCCTTGGCTTTCTTGGTCCCCTTGATTTTCCATAGCTCGTATCTTATAGTCCGCTTAACCTCTTGTCCAAGGCTCTATCCCAGAGCCAGGATGTTCACACAGCACAGGCAGAGATGGGAAAGGCGGAACTGGCCTTTATATGTTTTCTGTGGTGTGTCACAAGTGCTCTCCAAAGTCTTTTAAAAAACCCTCCCATGAAAGCTGTGTGATTGATCTATGTAGCCAGGAAACTAGGCAGTTTCCATTGATCTAATACCAACTTATTATAAAAGGAGAATCTAGAAACACTTATTTTCTCTGCTGGACCAAATAGAGGTAAATAAATTTATGAAGCTGCCTAACACTGAGTCAGTTCATTGGTCAATCTTGCTCAGCATTGCCTCCTCCAACTGCCAACAGCTCTCCAAGGTCTTGGACAGAGATATGTCCCAGATCTGTTGCCCAAGACCCCTTTAACTGGAGGTACTAGGGATACTTGTCTTTTATTTATACCTGTTTTATGTGTTTTTATTAGATGTGTTTTTATTGAATGTGTTTTAATGTTTTAATTACAACACTGTTGTTTTTACTGTATTTTGTTAGCTACTTGAAGTGTTATTTTAGTGGAAATAAAGTTAATAAATAAACTTCTGTGAGCAAGGCACATGCTCTACCTTCCCCCACTGACCTAACTAACACACACACACACACACACACACACACCTGTTTTCAAGTGTTCAGACTTTCTCCCCGGCAAAGTCAACTTTATAGTTGGAGAACTATAAAAGCAAGCAAGCAATTCAACTTAGAAAGACTGGCACACAGAAGTTGCAACTGAAGGAAACTAACATAGTGAGATTTAGTTTGCACAGCTTGGCTGATTTACAGAGGACAGTATTAGACATACACCAATAGTTATTATTTGTAGCGGCCAGTTGCAATTACAGAACATTTAGAACATATACTAGTAGTGAAATTCAAATAAAGGAAAGACTAACTCCCAAATAAAGAATTAAAAAGGACAGTTACTAAGTACTAAAAGCCAACAACACAGCTAAAGACATCACTCTGGTGAGGTTATTGCTTCTATTACAGGGCCTGGGGCTAAAGCATGAAACATCAACACTAGATACCTGGCATTTCTCACTTAAGCCACTGCAGACCAAGTACTCCTGCAAACAGGAATACTTTGAAAATGGATATCTGCCCACAAGGCAAGTGCCAATGAGCCTTTATGGTCAAGCTGATGACATCATAAAAGCTTACTCAAACCTGCTTGGATGAATCCTAGGAAATCTATAGAGAAAACAGGTCTAGTTTCATATGGAGCATTTCACCGTGGCTGGAATGACGAAGCTACCTACATATTCAGCATATCCACTAAGAGTGTAGAAAGGGTTTGGTTAAAAGAAGCAATAATCTTCATAATCTTCTGGTTATGGAGAGAAAGACTAGCAACTCTAAGTTTTCCTTTCACAGAGGGTGCATAAACCCTTTCTGCATAAGGCTATCAATGGCTATTAGTCACGGTGGCAATATATATCACCTCCAGTATCACAGGAAGCATGTCTCTCAATATCAGTTGCAGAACATGAATAGGAGGATGCTATTACACGCATGTCCTACTTGTGGGCTTCCCCATGGCATCTGACTGGCCACTGTGGGAAACAGAATGCTGAACAACATAGACCTTTGGTCTGATCCAGCACAGCTCTTACGTTTTTATCCTTTTTATACTGATACAATGGCCATGTGAAATAGCTAGGGCCCAGCAACAGGCTGCTTCAGTTCTGCCAGCTGCTAACCTCTTCTCCACCTTCCTCTTCTCTGGAGTTCTTGAAACGCGGTGGGGGTGGGGTGAGGGTGGTACAGACACTACATACAAAATTGAGCCCTTGGTCCAGTTCCCCACTCAACTTTGAAAGACAGGAGGGAAGTCAAGACAGATGGATTGCACCAGCAAGGGGACGGTTCCCCTATCTTGTTTGAGTGCTGCAGTCACAGTCTTCCTATGGTGGAAACCTGGACAGTAATGAGGGACTGAGAGGTATGAGCAAGATGAAGTATTGCTTCTTTGCTAGTATGCCCAGTCTCAGGCTAGCTGTACACATCTTTGGAAGCTGTCAGGAAAGTCAAATGCCAGCAAGGAGGCGGCTCCCTCCCACTTGCTCGTGTTCTTCAGTACTTATGCCATTCTAGGGAGGAGAGTGACTCCTGATTTTGTCAGCATACTAATAGAATGTCTCCAACGCTCCCCATATGTGGCCTGGTTGAAGTAGACTATATGGAAGCCAATGCTAGAGCCCACTTTGAGTATTTGTAGATTGCTTTAAAATCTTAAGATAAAATCAACTTATAGCCTACTGGCCCAGTGGAAGAGCTCCTAGAGATGGTGATGGGCAGCATGGACACAAAAATGTCAGTAGCAATGCATAATCTGAACTATAGCAACATGGCACAGGCACAGAGACAAAAAGAAAGAAGAGTACCACACAGCTAATATACTCA
The DNA here is from genome assembly GCF_057233095.1 of Heloderma suspectum. Taxonomy (NCBI): domain Eukaryota; kingdom Metazoa; phylum Chordata; class Lepidosauria; order Squamata; family Helodermatidae; genus Heloderma; species Heloderma suspectum. The sequence continues at coordinate 13,249,256 of NC_139468.1, forward strand.
CATGAGTTGTGCCTCCGACGGAAGCCTTTGGACTGATTCAAGGATTCCGTATGCCGATCCACATAGCTCTTGGAACACTGATGCTGCTGGGGGGAAATGGCAACATCCTGGCTTTTCACATCTGTCCTCTTGGGAATATTCTGTGGGGCGCTGCTAGGCAAACCGGGTTTCTTCAGTAATTTGCCAGTGCCATTCTGGCTGGCCCCCCCTGGGCATCCAGTACTAGCAATACCAAGGTCAGTGTGCTGAAAATCTCCACATTGCCCATTATCACCAGAGCCTGGAATCTCCAGGATCTTCAGTTCAGTAATATCACCTGCCCTAAACAAAGGAAAAGGCCCAAAGTATGACTCTGCAACAGTGCCAACCTCTACAGGAACATAAGGGCAGCTGGCTGGCAATTTAGCTGGGGAGAAAATGATGTTGTTAGAACCTGTCAGTAACAGTAACTGTCAGTAACTATCAGTAACTATTGACACTTTAGTTACAGTACAGGCAATTGCCCCACCCCAAATACCAAGCTTGCAGGAATCAACACATATTAACAAATATGGGCCAAGAGCCAGTTTTTCAAAATTTGTCACTACACATCATTAGACACAAACAGACCACCAAGCCATCCATTATATGCTTTCTTCCCCATGCTGGAAATGCTGCAAATAGTGCAGGCAAGAAAATTCTCTATAGATCCCTTCTCTGGGATTTGCCATTTTAAAGCACTACTCTTAAAACATAGCACCCAAACTCCCTCGTAGAAGTACTTAAATGTTTGGAAAGGGGCAGAAGGGGTGTGAAGGGAAGGCAGAGAACATTAGAAGAGCAGGACTGGATCAGAACAAAGCTCCATCTCTAGGCCACATCCTGTTTTCCACAGTGGCCAGCCAAGTGCTTCTGGAAAGCTCACAGGCACAGCATGAAGGCCATAGCCCTCCCTGGCTGTTGCCCCCACCAACTAGTATTTAGTAGCATACTGCATCTGAACATGGAGGTTCCACATCTAAAATTGTATTTATTTGATTTGACATGAAAAGACAAGTTCCTTTCCTTACATAAGTAACTCAGTTTTTACTGCCAATGGTTTTCCAGCCAACAGTACTGCATGTCTTTTGTGTCCGCTTGTCTATTACGTGCTATCTCATAAGCAAACAATGCAGTGCAAAGATAAATTCATAAAACGCAGCCATCCCCAGACAGTTGATCTGTTTGCTTTGGAGACTATTTTACTTTTATGCCAGGCAAACGATCAATTTACAGTTGTCAGCCCCTTGTAACCGGAAGCAAAGAGACAGGTAGCATGTGGCTGTCATGTACAGCTATCTGATCTTGCTGCTTTCATAAACTTGCTCCAGCTGTGAAGATCTGAATCAGCATTGTTACAATAATCAGTAGAGCAGGTCAATGGAAGACACTCCACTGTCTTACTACATATGGACTAGTAGAAACAAACAGAATTTTGCTTCCCATGCTAATGAACAGCAGGGAAAAAATAAAGGCAGAAAGGCTTTTTTATTAAAGAATGCTCACCCAAGCCAGGGTTGACAAGTATCTTGGCTTACTAGCCAATCTCTTATTTGCTCTTGTTACCTTCATCCACCCTAAGCTTTCTGGTATGCGCAGAGGGCTCTGAGGCAGGGATTTTTATTTTCCCAAGCTTTTTAGTCATTCCGTTTTTTAAAAAATGTGTTTGTGAGTTTTTAGAACTTCACATTGCTGCTGGCTTTTATCTTGGTTACTACTTTGGTTTTATTCTATTTTAAACTTATGGTCTTATTTATTTTACTATGTTATTGTATTTTATGATTTTAAGCTTTGTCTTTTAAACCACCCAGACAGCTTTGGCTAACGGGTGGTATCAAAATGTAAAAAATAAATACATACATACACAGGAGGCACATAAATACCATCACCTAAATTGTTTTAAACTGACAGCCCCATATACCAAGGTCTTTCAAGAGATGGCTTCATTTTTTTAAAAAAAAATTGAACGTATCCATTTCAGGGAAAAAATGCTACAGAAAAAGACAGTGTGTTTACATACTAATTTGGCATCAGTCAGAATCCTGAAAATAGAAAATACAACTGTGAATGACATGCACCAAATATCAGAAGCAGCCTCCTGGCTCATGGCATATTTTTAGAATTGGTTCATAACTCTCAAGAAGCCAATGGTCAAAGCCCAAAGAAAGCAGACAGAAGGTACGTTTACCTGAAGGTAACCTCTGGTACCAAACATTTGACTCCATTATGGAAAGGGCGTGTTAAGGAGATTGTCTGGCTGACCTGATCCACAGCAGACACTCTTCCCTGATAGACTCCAAGACTGTCTCCACAGTTGATTGAGACAATGCTTCCAAGCCAATCTGTAGCCATTTTTTCCTGATCACTGCAAAATGAAGGTGAAATAGACGGCATAAAAATGTCTGCATTGGACAGCAAATCTTGTGTCGTGATATTGCCAGCTCTGCAGCTCAGTTTTCATCCCTTTAGACTTCCTACATGCAGAATTGTCACAGAATTTTAGCGATTTCAGAAGCAAAAATAATTATGTCTACCATACCTTTAAAGTTGGTATTAAATAATAAGTAAAGTTTCACCTCTAAGCACAAGTCCTAATCTAAACAAGTCCTGATCTAATTCTGTAGTCTTTGTTTTTGCATTAATATAATTAGAAGCTAGAAAAAAATAATTTTAATTGGCTATGCCAACTTTAAAATCATTATGCTTACCATACCTTTAAAGTTGGTATTAAATAAGAAATCTGTAAGACATGAAGCTGATTCCCTGGAAGACTCAAAGGTTTCATGGACACTTAGCACTAATGCAACTTATTGCACACCAGTTAGGTTTCTTTTTTTTAAAGTCTTTTCAAATTTTTTGGATTTTAACGTGATTGTTAAGACTTTTCATCAGCTACTGATCATTCTCTCTTCCATCACATACTAAGCCCACACTACTCTGCTTACCACAAAAAGAGTTCTGTAGGCAGATCATTATAACATAACATGTTTCCAGCACTGCAAACTTAGGATGGTCTTTACCACCAAAGGAAAGTGTTCAATAACGCTTTTGCAAGCATTTTAACAGTCACCACACCTATACTAAACAAATTGCTACATAACACAAAGTCAATGCAATCTGAAGGGACAGCAAGTGGATAGGCATAGGGTGGGGAGGGACGGGGAAGATAGTAAAAGAAAGAGAGTACAGGACTAGCGGGAAAGAGAGAAATAGATGAAGGACAGCAATGAGTGTGCACATGCACGCACCCCGCCCCCTAGACAGAAAAGGAAAGGAAAAAAAGAAAAGGAAAGAAAAAGCAAAAATACAAGGAACTGCAGAAACAAGTCTTAAGGTACCACAAGACATTATTGTACTATAAACTTTCATGAAATGAAGTCCACTTCTTCAGACGCATAAAACATTATCCTTGTTTCATATCTACATTTGAACATGCTTTGTGCCCCTGACAAACTAGGCTTCAGTCAATAAATGCTTCTGCCACAATAAAAGTGCATGCCAGTTGAAAGGTGGCAACAAGGGAGAAGGCCTTCTCAATGGTGGCCCCCCGACTGTGAAATAAGCTCTCGCCTAGCACTGACACTGTCATCTTTCGGTGCTAGGTTAAGACTGCCCTCTACTCCCAGGCATTTAATGGGTTATGATGGGGCACTTATGTCAGCTGTCTTTAGCAGGTCGCTTATTGGAATTGTTTATTGGAATTGTTTTTAGCTGTTTAAATTGTTGTAAAAACAATTTAGACTATGTTTTATCATAATGTTGTATTATGAAATGTTGTACAATGTTATTGTATTTTTTGTGAATGGTTGCGAACTGTTCAGAAAGCTTCAGCTACTGGGCAGTATAGAAATGAAATAAATAATTGTTGTTTGTCTGTAAGGTGCTACAAGGACTTTTCATTTGTTCTGAAACAGAGCGATACAGCTGCTACCAGGGATGCTTCAGGATTTCATGCGGTCTGTGTCTTTAGATGAATTGACCTCTACACTTCCTGGAATGATATGAGGATCAGAATATAGGGAGCTGCCTTATACAGAGTCAGACCCTTGGTCCATCTAGCCCGGTAGTGCCAACACTGACTGGCAGAGGCTCCCCAGGGTTTCAGGCAGGAGTTTTTCTAGCCCTAACCAGAGATGCTCAGGATTGAACCTGGGGCCTTCTGAATGCTCTACCACTGTCTTCTCAGTTTTCACACATCTCCTTGGCTCAAAAACAAAGCAAAATGCTCATAAAAATGCATGTTTTAGGATAAAATGCAGAAAAAAATGCTACAAAAATTCAGAGATTGATATGGAAATGGGACAGAATGAAATTATAAACCAAGACTTGCAAAACTGACATAGACCGGAAATAGACTGATTCGTCCATCTCCAGTTGCTACCCCTCTGAAAGGGAAGGTATGAAGCCCCAGGTGATCCAAACACATTTGTCACACAAATGTTGGGACTTTTCCACCATCCTCTGCTTTTTGTAGCCTGCTTAAGAGTTCTGGATAACTAGAAAGCTTTTACACTTGTTTGTGGCATTTCAGTTGGTCCTAATAAAGGTACTACCCAACTGTGGTTTTTGGGCTTTTTCTCAGGAGCCAGCATGATTATCTTTCTTTTTTATGTACACTGAGGACACGGTATGAATGAATATATACTTGGGCAGAATATGATGGGTAAGAAAAAAATTTTCAATGCTAGATTTTTCTGCTGAAAATTTTCCATTTTTAGAAGCACATTGTTTGATAAAAATAATTAGCAATATAATGAATGAATTGGAGACAAAACCAGCTGGTCAGATTAAAATCAAAGTTGTAACTCATTCTCCTCCAGCCACCCCCCGCCAGGTGACTATCACTTAGCAGCACATATATTTATGTGCAGAGCTCTTTAGCTACAGTATGTGAGGTACACTGGCTTCTAATTTGTTTCCAGGCATAATTCAAGGTTTTGGCAGTTACCTCTAAAGCCTTATGGTTTGGATCCAAATTATCTGAAGGACTTCCTTCTCTCACAGGACTGCCCTCTCTTTACCAATGCCTTAAGATTGATCAGACCAAGGGTCCCTCTAGTCTAGCATTCTCTTCACACAGTGGCCAACCACCTGCCCATGGGAAACCCACAAGCAGGACATGAATGCAACAGCACCTTCCTGCCCATGTTCCTCAGCAACTGGTGTACATAGGCATACTGCCTCTGATACTGGAGGTAGCATATAGTCTAGTAGCTATTGATAACCTTATCCTCACTGAATTTGCACAACCCCCTTTTAAAGCCATCCAACTTGGTGGCCATCACGACTTACACCACGCCACTTTACCTTCAGAGGCACAGTCGGCTGGAACATGGGGCATATCCTTGTCATAGTGGCACTAAAGCTATGGAATGCCCTTCCTAGGGAAGCTCAGTTGGCTCCTTCTCGCTTAGCCTTTTGGCAAATGGTCAAGACATTCCTATTTCCCCAGGCTTTTGGATTGTTTTAACTTTGTACCTTGCTGCTACAAATGGTTTAGTGTTGCTGTGGTTTGTAACTTTCAGTTCTTTTGTATTTTATTGTGATGGTATTATATATGCTTTTCATCTATATTTTGAGCCACTTGGGGGCTCTTGTAGCCGGAAGACAGGATGACTATTCGAAATAAGTATGGTTATTTATTTAGTATATGAGTATTTCAGTGCCTTCAGTTCCCCCCAACCCCTCTTAAAAATCTAAATGATGAAAGGGAAACATATGCTATTCAGTTATCACACCTTAAAAATAACTAAGTATTTCAATAAAAATAACTTCGAGCCTTTAACGTAAGCCACATTAAAGCCACAATCCTATGAACACATTCCTGGGAGTAAGCCTCACTGAGTATAGTGGGAATTACTTCTGAGTGTGTGATGATGATTAGTGCTTGAGCTGAACAAAGCAACAAGATCCATCACTAACAGTCTCCTGTTTGTAGGATCCTCAGGGTAGGGGCTTGCCCGTGTTTTGCCTTCATAACTTTTTCTAAGTTATCTTGTGCATTGTATTACTACTAGTAGTCATCATTACCATTACCATCATCATCATCTCAATTCTTGAACTGAAGGAAGAAGCAAGTGACACCAACAACCCTTACTGTTTGTAAGTGCCTCAAGAAAGGGGCCTGTTTTCCCTTTGCAACCTGCTCTCTAAGACACTATGGACATATTAAAGCGAAGAGGATCTAAAGAGCCTCTTGTTGAGGGTGAAAGTGGAGAGTGTAAAAGCTGGTTTGAAACTCAACATTAAAAAAACGAAGATCATGGCATCTGGCCCCATCACTTCCTGGCATATAGAAGGGGAAGAAATGGAAGCAGTGACAGATTTTATTTTCTTGGGCTCCAAGATCACCACAACGGTGACTGTAGCCATGAAATTAAAAGACGCTTGCTCCTTGGGAAGAAAGCTATGGCAAACCCAGACAGCATAGTAAGAAGCAGAGACATCACCTTGCCGACAAAGGTCCGTCTAATCAAAGCTATGGTTTTCCCAGTAGCAACGTATGGCTGTGAGAGCTGGACTATAAGGAAAGCTGAGTGCCAAAGAATTGCTGCTTTCGAACTGTGGTGCTGGAGAAGACTCTTACGAGTCCCCTGGACTGCAAGGAGGTCAAATCAGTCCATCCTAAAGGAAATCAACCCTGAGTGCTCATTGGAAGGACAGATACTGAAGCTGAAGCTCAGATATTTTGGCCACCTAATGCGAAGAGAAAACTCCCTGGAAAAGACCCTGATGCTGGGAAAGATTGAAGGCAAAAGGAGAAGGGGACGGCAGAGGATGAGATGGCTAGAATATTCACCGATGCAATGAATATGGACTTGAGCACACTCCGGGAGAGAGCGCAGGACAGGAAGGCCTGGCATGCTATGGTCCATGGGGTCACGAAGAGTCGGACACGACTGAACAGCAAGTAAATATCTTATTTATTGCATTTATAGTCCACCTTTCTGGCAAGGAGCTCAAGGCAGTGTACATGGTTCTCTCCCACCCCCATTTTTTACCCTCACAACTCTGTGAGGTAGGTTAGGCTGAGAAAGTAGAGTGGCCCAAGGCCACCCAGTGAGCTTTTCTGTGGCTGAGCAGGGGATTTGGATCTGGATCTCTCCAACCCTCGTCAGACACTCCACCAACGTTTTTGTCCTTGCTGTTGGCAAGTTCCTTGGGGCGGTGACCTGTCTTGTTTTACCTACCTGACCCTGTAAGGCTCCATTTACACTGACAGCACTAGATTAATAACAGCAGCTGGAGACTTTTGGCTGCATTGCTCCCAAACTCTGACACACACTCCCTCTGAAGTTACAATTGGTCCTAACTGTGTTTGCCTTCAGGAAGGGGCTCAAGTTACATCTTTTTGATTTGGCTTTTAAAATTGCACTTAGGGTTTGTACGGTTGTTGTTTTTTTTAACTCTGGACTATATCTTTGTTTATGATTAATTTTATTTTCTGAATTTTTTGTAACCCGCCTCACTTGGCTCAGGTCACATGGCATAGAAACACAATAAATAAATAAATGAATAAATACTCAGTGTAGTGTAGCAGTTAGACTGCTTAGATTGGAGAGACACGGGTTCTAATCCCCACTTGGCCATGAGGCTCATTGGGCGACTTTGGGCCTGTCATTCACCAAACCTACCTCACAGGGTTGTTGTGAGGATCAAATGAAGAGGAGGATCATGGATGCATGGTGTGGAGAATGTGGATAAGGAGACATTTTTCTCCCTCTCTCAAAATACTAGAGCCTGGGGTCATCCTCCCCTTCATGGATCACTGCCTTGCTGTGGCGAAGGGGCTTGCGTAACTCAGTGAAGCCATAAGCTATGCCGTGCAGGGCCACCCAAGACGGACAGGTCATGGTGGAGAGTTCTGACAAAATGTGGTCCACTGGAGAAGGAAATGGCAACCCACTCCAGTATTCTTGCCAAGAAAACCCCATGGAACGTATCACAAGGCTAAAAGAGATGACGCCGGAAGATGAGCCCCTCAGGTCGGAAGGTGTCCAATATACTACTGGGGAAGAGCAGAGGATATTTCCAAGTAGCGCCAGAAAGAGTGCAGCGGCTGGGCCAAAGACGAAAGGACACTCAGCTGTGGATGTGTCTGGTGGTGAAAAGAAAGTCCGATGCTGTAAAGAACAATATTGTTTAGGAACCTGGAATGTTAGATCAATGAATCAAGGTAAGCTGGAGGTGGTCAAACATGAGATGGCAAGATTGAACATCGACATCTTGGGAATCAGCGAACTAAAATGGACAGGCATGGGCGAATTTAATCCAGGGGACCATTATATCTACTACTGTGGGCAAGAATCCCTTAGAAGAAATGGAGTAGCACTCATAGTCAACAAAAGGGTGGGAAAAGCAGTACTGGGGTACAATCTCAAAACCGATAGAATGATCTCAATACGAATCCAAGGCAAACCATTCAACATCACAGTAATTCAAGTCTATGCCCCAAACACTGAGGCTGAAGAAGCTGAGGTTGATCGGTTCTATGAAGACCTACAACACCTTCTAGAACTAAAACCAAAAAAAAGATGTCCTTTTCATCATAGGGGATTGGAATGCTAAAGTAGGAAGTCAAGAAATCACCGGGATAACAGGTAAGCATGGCCTTGGTGTACAAAATGAAGCAGGACAAAGGCTCATAGAGTTTTGCCAAGAGAACATGCTGATCATAGCAAACACTCTTTTCCAACAGCACAAGAGGCGACTCTACACATGGACATCACCAGATGGTCAATATCGAAATCAGATTGATTATGTCCTTTGCAGCCAAAGATGGAGAAGCTCTATACAGTCAGTACAAACAAGACCTGGAGCTGACTGTGGCTCAGATCATGAGCTGCTTCTGGAAAAATTCCGGCTTAAATTGAAGATCGTAGGGAAAACCACTAAACCATTCAGGTATGACCTAAATCATATCCCTTATGAATATACAGTGGAGGTGGGGAATAGATTTAAGGGATTAGATCTGAAAGACAGAGTGCCTGAGGAACTATGGACAGAGGTCCGTAACACTGTTCAGGAGGCAGCAACTCAATCCATCCCAAAGAAAAAGAAAAGCAAGAAAGCAAAGTGGCTGTCATGAGGCTTTACAAGTAGCTGAGGAAAGAAGGGAAGCGAAAAGCAAGGGAGAAAGGGGAAGATATATGCAACTGAATGCAGAGTTCCAGAGAATAGCAAGGAGAGACAAGAAGGCCTTCTTAAATGAACAATGCAAAGAAATCGTGAAAAACAACAGAATGGGAAAGACTAGAGATCTCTTCAAGAAAATCGGAGATCTCGAGGGAACGTTATGTGCAAAAACGGGCATGATAAAGGACAAGAAGGCAGAAGCAGATGAGATTAAGAAGAGGTGGAAAGAATACACAGAAGAACTATACAGGAAAGATCTTAATGTCCCTGATAGCCATGATAGTGCGGTCACTGAACTTGAGCCGGACATCCTAGAGAGGGAAGTCAAGTGGGCCTTAGGAAGCATTACTAAGAACAAAGCTAGCGGAGATGACAGTATTCCAGCTGAGCGATTTAAAATCCTAAAAGATGATGCTTTTAAAGTGCTGCACTCAATATGCCAACAAATCTGGAACACTCAACAGTGGCCACAAGACTGGAAAAGGCCAGTTTACATTCCTATTCCAAAGAAGGGCAATGCCAAAGAGCGTTCAAACTACCGCACAATTGCGCTCATTTCGCATGTCAGCAAGGTTATGCTTAAAATCCTACAAGCTAGGCTTCAGCAGTATGTGAACTGATAACTACCAGAAGTACAAGCTGGGTTTCGAAGAGGCAGAGGAACTAGAGATCAAATTGCCAACATTCGCTGCATCATGGAGAAAGCAAGAGAATTCCAGAAAAATGCCTATTTCTGCTTCATTGACTACGCTAAAGCCTTTGATTGTGTGGATCATTAGAAACTCTGGCAAATTCTTAAAGAGATGGGAGTACCAGACCACCTTACCTGTCTCCTGATAAACCTGCACGAGGGCCAACAAGCAACAGTAAGAACCAGTCATGGAACAACCGATTGGTTCAAAATTGGGAAAGGAGTACGACAAGGCTGTATATTGTCACCCTGCTTATTTAACTTATATGCAGAGTACATCATGAGAAACGCTGGGTTGGATGAATCACAGGTCGGAATTAAGATTGCTGGGAGAATTATCAACAACCTCAGATACGCAGATGATACCACCCTAATGGCAGAAAGCAAAGAGGATCTCAAGAGCCTCTTGTTGAGGGTGAAAGAGGAGAGTGCAAAAGCTGGTTTGAAACTCAACATTAAAACCCCAAGATCATGGCATCTGGCCCCATCACTTCCTGGCATATAGAAGGGGAAGAAATGAAAGCAGTGACAAATTTTATTTTCTTGGGCTCCAAGATCACTGCAGATGGTGACTGAAGCCATGAAATTAAAAGACGCTTGCTCCTTGGGAGGAAAGCTATGGCAAACCTAGACAGCATAGTAAGAAGCAGAGACATCACCTTGCCGACAAAGGTTCGTATAATCAAAGTTATGGTTTTCCCTGTGAAAATGGCTGTGAGAGCTGGACTATAAGGAAAGCTGAGTGCCAAAGAATTGCTGCTTTTGAACTGTGGTGCTGGAGAAGACTCTTACGAGTCCCCTTGACTGCAAGGAGGTCAAATCAGTCCATCCTAAAGGAAATCAACCCTGATTGCTCATTGGAAGGACAGATTCTGAAGCTGACGCTCAAATATTTTGGCCATCTAACGCGAAGAGAAAACTCCCTGGAAAAGACCCTGATGCTGGGAAAGACTGAAGGCAAAAGGAGAAGGGGACGGCAGAGGATGAGATGACTAGATAGCATCACCGATGCAATGAATATGAACTTGAGCACACTCCGGGAGAGTGCGGAGGACAGGAAGGCCTGGCGTGCTATGGTCCATGGGGTCACGAAGAGTCGGACGCGACGTAACGACTGAACAACAACAAGGGTCATCCTATTAAGCTGAATGGTGGGAGCCTCAGGACAGATAAAAGAAAGTACTTCTTCACAAAGCGCATAAACTGTGGAACTTGCTACCACAAGATGTACAGACGGCCACCAATCTGGATGGCTTTAAAACGGGGGCTAGGCGAATTCCTGGAGATGAAGGCTATCAGTGGCTACTAGTCTTGATGGCTATGTGCCACTTCCAGTACCAGAGGCAGTGAACCTGTGTAGACCAGTTGCTGGGGAACATGGGCGGGAGGGTGCTGTCGCACTCATGCCCTGCTGGCGGGCTCCTGGTCGACGGCTGGTCAGCCACTGCGTGGAACAGAATGCTGGGCTAGACGGACCCTGGGTCTGATCCAGCCTCAGGGCTCTTCCTATGTTCTTACAGCGCGTGAGAGATCAGTGGATATTTCTGTGAGCCGCCTTGGGTTCCTTGCAAGAGGAAAAAATGGCAGGACGTGCTCATAACGTAAAATATAAATAAATAAATAACCTTGGGGGCGGGGAAGCCACACCCCCGACGCCTCTTCCTTCTAACCGACGCCTGTGCCGGTTAAGGGGGCGGCGGCCCCTCACAGAGGGCGTGGCGAGGGGGGAGGGGAGGCGCCCCTCACCGCCCCCCTGCCCTGGCGGCCCTAAGGAGGGAGCGAGGGAGCGCAGCAGCCGCAGCAGCCGCAGCAGCCTCCCCCGCCCAGCGGCGACACGCCCTCCCGGGTCCCCGGCAGGCCTCCCGCCACCACTTGCACACCTGGGCCGGGGGCAGCGAGGTCGCTCGGCTGGTCGCTCGCTTCTCTTCTCCGTTTCCCCTCAAAGCTTCTTCACACCGGAAACGCCTCGCCGCGCTTGGGGCAGGCGCACGTCACTTCCGCCTCTCTCCTGAACGCCATCCTGGGGCGGGGGAGGAGGAGGAGGAGGAGGCAGGAAGAGAGGCGCCGCTTGAGCGTCAGGACGCGGAAGTGCGCATGCGCCCGCGCGGAGGCCGAGGGAACGGCTCTTCGGCCGCAGAGCCCGCGTCCCCGTTCGCGCTAGGCATGCGCAGAAGCGGCGGGCGGCGCTCCGCTCTCTGGCTGCTTGCTGTCCTATCAGCCCAAGAGTTAAAGGCAGTTTGTTTCCGCGCCTTTATAGGCGCCGCGTGCGAAGCTCGCAGTGCGGCGGCCGGTTTTGGGTTCTCTCTTGGCGCGTCTGCCTGCAAAGAGCGTGGAAAGCGAGCGCAGGCTGGGGCTTTAGGGCGGCCACCCAGGCCCGACCGCGGGCCGCTTGCCTAGTCCGTGGTAGAATCCGGGATGGACTGTGCCACTTCAGGCTGAGAGAGCGGTGGGGTGCAATTTTTTGAGTGTTTGACCCAGGTTGAAAAACCCCCATCAGATAAAGAGCTAGCCTGCCAGGAAGGTACTAGACTAGTGCCTTCCTGTGCTAGATTTCTACTTGCAGGGAAAGGCGTTTTGCTTGTTTGTTTACGTTGGGCAGCATTTTAAAAATGTGATTCTTCCACCGTGAGACTACATTTTCCAGTCCAGTCCAGTGTCCCACCTCACAGTTTTACCATCTTATGTGAAGACTAAGCACTTTTTGCTGGTGCCGTAGGTTCCTGGTTCAAATCCTGGTGCAACACTTGGCGGATGCTGCTTCATCTCCTTGCTCTTTTCAAAGCTTGCGTGATCAGACAGGGCAGGTGAACAAGCAGTCACAGCGAGGAGGAGGAGGAGGAGCAGCAGCGGAGCCAGGGGCTCCTGTGGATGCTGAACTGCAGACCGGAAGGTCGGCAGGACAGCAGTTCGAGACCCGAGTGCTGCGTGACGGAGTGAGCTCCCGTTTTCAGTCCCAGCTCCTGCCAACCTAGCAGTTCGAAAGCAAGAAATTGCAAGTAGATGAATAGGTACCGCCTCGGCGGGAAAGGTGACAGCGTTCCGTGCACCCCGGTGTTCAGTCATGCCGGCCACATGACCACGGAAGCGTCTTCGGACAGCGCTGGCTCTTCGGCTTAGAAATGGAGGTGAGCACCGCACCCTAGAGTCGGACACGACTGGTTGGGGACACCTTTACCTTTTACCAGCAGGGATGTGGTGCCAATCCTGCACATGTGACTGACTTAGGCTTGCATCTAAATGGGAATTCCATGAGGAGCGGAATTCTCCTTGAACTTTGAGAAGCTCCACATCATCTCCGTAATTTAGATAAGGGAGACTCGGCAGCCAAAAACTTTGAAGGGTTTAAACCAACGGCAATCAGACAGCCGTAAAGGTGTCCCCAACCAGTCGTGTCCGACTCTAGGACAGGAATGAGTGAATGAATGACACGAACTGAAAGTTGCATATACACAATGCTCTGGCAGCAGAGATAATCAGAGTTGTTTTGTGCAGCTTTCTTCACCCTACAAGCAGACAGGAACTGGCAAGCCCTGGGCATGGCGATCGTCTTCCTAGTTGTTGCATCACATCCTTTGCTTGACAGAAGGCCTGTCAAAAGCTCCATTCTCAACTACTTCCTCTTGCTCTCCCTTCACTCCTTCGTCATTGGTTTGTGCTCACCTCCTCCAACTTGTCCCCCCCAGATGTGTTGGGCACATCTGGAGGGCACTGGGTTGGGAAAATCTCACTTGTGCTCGCCATTGTAGTCCAAAACATTTGAAGGGCACCAGGTTGACCGGGGCTGCTCTACACTGGTCGGCAGCAGCTCTCCAGAGTTTCAGGCACGGGTCTTACTCCTTTTTCTATCCCTGCCTGCACATGCGGGGGTGGCGGGGTGGGGGGGACTTGTAGGCCTGTTTTTCTGTCGAAACATGCATAGGATTACGCCTTAAATCTCTAATGAAGAAAACCTCTGTTGTCTAGGTAGAGGGAATGACTGTAAAACTCAGCAGGCCTCAAACACAACTCTCCTTTACACACAGAACTGAAGAACTTAGCAGAAGCTCCACCCACTGTTGCTACTCCCAAGTCTACAGGAGCTGCCAAGGTTCGAAACAATCTCTAACCCACAGTACCCCCCCTTCCCCCCAGAATACATAACATTCCTCCCCCGTTGGCTATCATAGTCTTTCAACCCACGAGGAGGTACCCTTTCATGGCATGGTCTCTGCAATCAACTAGTAGGTGTGGATTGCTCAGATGACTTTCTTTCAGTAACTGCTGTAGGTAAGACAGGAGTATTGCTCCCATCACTTAGTGGTTCTGGCGCTTCAACCGGTGGTGAGAGAAACCCATTAGTTCCAGAAAGATCTTCAGCAGCTACCTTTGCTGATGACAACTCACTCTGGCCAGAACACCTTCTCAGCTGGTCAAAATGGTGATGCCACACTGACCCATCTGCACGCTGTGTGAAACAGGTCCAGTGACCTCAATGACAGGAAGGAACCCACCTCGGTCCAGCACCATAGTTCCTAGCAGACACCTGATCTTGTGGGGCAAATGAATGGAGAGTAGTTGCTGAGAAGGCCGCATCCAGAGCTTGCTCCCGTTTACTTTGTAAGTCTTCAGCTAAATCTGGGTGGAGACGGTCAAGGCAGGTTTTTAGATGCCGCCCTATAAGTAACTCTGCAGGACTGACTCCTGTTACACAAGGAGTCACATGTTGAGCAACGAGAAACCTGGCAAGGCGTGTTGGCCAGTCTCCTCCAGCAATGAGCTTCAGAGCATCTTTTGTTGTCTGCACCATCTGTTCAGCTTGGCCATTTGCTTGGGGATGACGAGGTGCAATGGTGACAGCCAGAATAAGGTTCTTGTCTGCAAATGATTTAAATTCACCAAGTGTAAAAGCAGTCCCATTGTCTGAGACTATAGTATCAGGCAACCCATGGGTTGCGAATAAGTGGTGCAGTGCTGTGATTGTTGCCGTGGCTGTTCGTGGTGGTACGTGGGGGGTGTTTCCACCAGCGATTTACTCTGAGCTGGCTGCTTGTTGAGGTCGTTAGGGATCTATGATGTCATGGCCATCCAGCAGCCACCTCGGAGCTTATCAAGGAAAAACCGGATTTCCTGAGACTGCTTAAAGTCTGATTCTTTTCCTTAAGTCGGGTTCTCCCTGGTATAGTTGCTGTGTGCCCCAACCCCCACATTGACCTCAAGTATGCTAGCTCTGCCCAGGGGTGTGCCTTTCACCGTGAACCCGGTCAAGGGGTGTTTCCTGTGTGTTTCCCATCCCTGCACAAACCAGTCAGAAGTAAATCCCATTGTGGTCAATGAGGCTTCTCCCTTGAATGCCCACATCAGAACTTAAAGAGATCCCCCTCAATTGAAACGGCACAGTTTAAAGCCCAAAGTCCCTAAGCACGGTAAAGCGCGATCTCGAGGCTCCGATTCTCCGTTGCTTGGTTTATTGCCTTAGGAAGTAACTACTTTGACCCTTTGTTATAGAGATCCTGCTGGTTTCCCATCCCTGTGTTCCCCCCGCCTCTTTCCCAGGACAAGCATATGTGTGTCTACTCGGAAGTAACTCCCATCGTGTTCAGTGAGGCTTGTCCCCTGAGTGCCCACATCAGAATTTACAGAGATCCCCCTCAATTGAAATGACACAGTTTAAAGCCCAGTTCCCTAAGTGCTGTAAAGCATGATCTCGAGGCTCAGATTCTCTGTTGTTTGGTTTATTGCCTTAGGAAGTAACTTCTTCGACCCTTCGTTATAGAGATCCTGCGCAGCATTGGGTTACAATGGGTTTGCTGCTCTCTTTCCCACAACAAACCCATTAGTGTCTCCTCAGAAGTAACTCCCATTGTGCGGAATGCGGCTTGCCCTTTGAATGCCCACATCAGAATTTGCAGAGATCCCCCTGAACTGAATACAGAGTTTAAATCACTGAGTCCCTTAAGCCTGAAACGCACTTTACCGAACCTGCAATTCTCCCGTGGCTTGGTTTATTGCCTTAGGAAGGCACTACTTCACACCTTTGTTATAGAGATCCTGTGGTTAGAAAGGGGGGTGGTTTCCCATCCCTGTGCCCCCCCTGCTTTCCCAGCACAAGTGTATGTGTGTCTGCTCAGACATACCTTCCATTGTGCTCAGTGGGGCTTGCTTCTGAAATGCAGGTGCATCTGGACTTTCAGGGGAAAGGAGAAAGGGTGTGTGAGTGGGTGGGGGGAAGCCTCTCTTAACGGTTGAGCAGCCCCTGCCAGTCAGATGACATTCACTCCAACCCCCACCCCCACCAGGAAGTATGTTCTGTGAAGCAATTTTTACTGGTGCAGAGAACCTGCTCGTGGAGCCCTGCATGGACCAAAGTGCAGCAAAGCTGATTCCTTTTTTAAAAAAATCTGTTACTCCTCCATTCGCTTCTCCTTCTGTTGTCGTGGAGGCACAGTCTAAGACTACTTCAAGCCACTTTGAGTAAGAATCTACCACAACCAAGTTTTTCCCTTGAAATGGCACTGCAAAATCAATATGGATTATTGACTAAGGCTTCTTGGTGACTTTCCATGGAAAGATAGATGCCCTTGGTGGATTGTGCCTAGTGGCTTGACAAGTACTGCGCTCATTTACAGTTTTTTCAATATCTGAGTCAATACTGGCCATCAGACATAGCTCCTGGCCAGTGTGTTCATGCAAACAATCCCTGGATGAGCTGCACGCAGCGTGGTCAGAATGGTTTGACAGTCGTTATCTGGAATAACCCCTTCATGGATCACTGCCTTGTTGTGGCGAAGGGGCTTGCGTAACTCAGTGAAGCCATAAGCTATGCCGTGCAGGGCCACCCAAGACGGACAGGTCATGGCAGAGAGTTCTGACAAAATGTGGTCCACTGGAGAAGGAAATGGCAACCCACTCCAGTATTCTTGCCAAGAAAACCCCATGGAACGTATCACAAGGCTACAAGAGATGATGCCGGAAGATGAGCCCCTCAGGTCGGAAGGTGTCCAATATGCTACTGGGGAAGAGCAGAGGGTATTTCCAAGTAGCGTCAGAAAGAGTGAAGCGGCTGGGCCAAACCCAAAAGGACACTCAGCTGTGGATGTGTCTGGTGGTGAAAAGAAAATCTGATGCTGTAAAGAACAATATTGTTTAGGAACCTGGAATGTCAGATCAATGAATCAAGGTAAGCTGGAGGTGGTCAAACATGAGATGGCAAGATTGAACATCGACATCTTGGGAATCAGCGAACTAAAATGGACAGGCATGGGCGAATTTAATTCAGGTGACCATCATATCTACTATTGTGGGCAAGAATCCCTTAGAAGAAATGGAGTAGCACTCATAGTCAACAAAAGGGTGGGAAAAGCAGTACTGGGGTACAATCTTAAAAATGATAGAATGATCTCAGTACGAATCCAAGGCAAACCATTCAACATCACAGTAATTCAAGTCTATGCCCCAACCACTGAGGCCGAAGAAGCTGAGGTTGATCGGTTCTATGAAGACCTACAACACCTTCTAGAACTAACACCCAAAAAAGATGTCCTCTTCATCATAGGGGATTGGAATGCTAAAGTAGGAAGTCAAGAAATCACCGGGATAACAGGCAGGCATGGCCTTGGTGTACAAAATGAAGCAGGACAAAAGCTAATAGAGTTTTGCCAAGAGAACATGCTGATCATAGCAAACACTCTTTTCCAACAGCACAAGAGGCGACTCTACACATGGACGTCACCAGATGGTCAATATCGAAATCAGATTGATTATGTCCTTTGCAGCCAAAGATGGAGAAGCTCCATACAGTCAGTAAAAACAAGACCTGGAGCTGACTGTGGCTCAGATCATGAGCTGCTTCTTGCAAAATTTCGGCTTAAATTGAAGAACGTCGGGAAAACCACTAAACCGTTCAGGTATGACCTAAATCATATCCCTGATGAATACACAGTGGAGGTGAGGAATAGATTTCAGGGATTAGACCTGATAGACAGAGTGCCTGAGGAACTATGGACGGAGGTCCGTAACATTGTTCAGGAGGCAGCAACGAAATCCATCCCAAAGAAAAAGAAATGCAAGAAAGCCAAGTGGCTGTCTGATGAGGCTTTACAAGTAGCTCATGAAAGAAGGGAAGCAAAAAGCAAGGGAGAAAGGGGAAGATATACCCAACTGAATGCAGAGTTCCAGAGAATAGCAAGGAGAGACAAGAAGGCCTTCTTAAATGAACAATGCAAAGAAATCGAGGAAAACAACAGAATGGGAAAGACTAGAGATCTCTTCAAGAAAATTGGAGATCTCAAGGGAACGTTTTGTGCAAAGACGGGCATGATAAAGGACAAAGAAGGCAGGGACCTAACAGAAGCAGATGAGATTAAGAAGAGGTGGCAAGAATACACAGAAGAACTATACAGGAAAGATCTGAATGTCCCTGATAGCCATGATAGTGCGGTCACTGAACTTGAGCCGGACATCCTAGAGAGTGAAGTCAAGTGGGCCTTAGGAAGCATTAGTAACAACAAAGCTAGCAGAGATGACAGTATTCCAGCCGAGCTATTTAAAATCCTAAAAGATGATGCTGTTAAAGTGCTGCATTCAATATGCCAACAAATCTGGAACACTCAACAGTGGCCACAAGACTGGAAAAGGTCAGTTTACATTCCAATTCCAAAGAAGGGCAACGCCAAAGAGTGTTCAAACTACCGTACAATTGCGCTCATTTCACATGCCAGCAAGGTGATGCTCAAAATCCTACAAGCTAGGCTTCAGCAGTATGCGAACCGAGAACTACCGGAAGTACAAGCTGGGTTTCGAAGAGGCAGAGGAACTAGAGATCAAATCGCCAACATTCGCTGCATCATGGAGAAAGCAAGAGAATTCCAGAAAAATGTCTATTTCTGCTTCATTGACTACGCGAAAGCCTTTGATTGTGTGGATCACAACAAACTGTGGCAAATTCTGAAAGTGATGGGAGTACCAGACCACCTTACCTGTCTCCTGAGAAACCTGTATGAGGGTCAAGAAGCAACAGTAAGAACCAGACATGGAACAACCGATTGGTTCAAAATTGGGAAAGGAGTACGACAAGGCTGCATATTGTCACCCTGCTTATTTAACTTATATGCAGAGTACATCATGAGAAATGCCGGGTTGGATGAATCAGAGGTCGGAATTAAGATTGCTGGGAGAATTCTCAACAACCTCCGATATGCAGATGATACCTCCCTAATGGCAGAAAGCGAAGAGGATCTCAAGAGCCTCTTGTTGAGGGTGAAAGAGGAGAGTGCAAAAGCTGGTTTGAAACTCAACATTAAAAAAACTAAGATCATGGCATCTGGCCCCATCACTTCCTGGCATATAGAAGGGGAAGAAATGGAAGCAGTGACAGATTTTACTTTCTTGGGCTCCAAGATCACCGCAGACGGTGACTGTAGCCATGAAATTAAAAGACGCTTGCTCCTTGGGAGGAAAGCTATGGCCAACCTAGACAGCATAGTAAGAAGCAGAGACATCACCTTGCCGACAAAGGTCCGTCTAATCAAAGCTATGGTTTTCCCAGTAGTAATGTATGGCTGTGAGAGCTGGACTATAAGGAAGGCTGAGCGCCGAAGAATTGATGCTTTCGAACTGTGGTGCTGGAGAAGACTCTTACGAGTCCCCTGGACTGCAAGGAGGTCAAATCAGTCCATCCTAAAGGAAATCAACCCTGAGTGCTCATTGGAAGGACAGATAATGAAGCTGAAGCTCCAATATTTTGGCCACCTAATGCGAAGAGAAAACTCCCTGGAAAAGACGCTGATGCTGGGAAAGACTGAAGGCAAAAGGAGAAGGGGACGGCAGAGGATGAGATGGCTAGATAGCATCACGGATGCAATGAATATGAACTTGAGCACGCTCCGGGAGAGAGCGCAGGACAGGAAGGCCTGGCGTGCTATGGTCCATGGGGTCACGAAGAGTCGGACACGACTGAATGACTGAACAACAATCTGGAATAACAACACAGTTTCCCCATAGCAGGCATCCCTTATGGGCAGACATCTCATGCTGATGGCATTTGAATGGCTTAAATTCCTCTGGCAGTTCCTCACCTGGCCATCCCCTCCAAACCCAGTTTAAAACATGAGCCAGTACAGGATCTCAAGCAGTCAGCCTAGCCAATTTGATCAACCTGGAGAGGTGGGTCAGGAAGGGCTTTGAGCATCACGACTTTCAGTGGAGGAGGTACAACAAAATCTGGAATTTGAAGTGGTACCTGACTTAATCCGTCAGCGTTAGCTATTGCCTTTCCTGGTTTGTAGACAAGTATATAATCAGAAGCATTGAGCAGAATGCTCCAGCACTGCATGCGAGATGATAGTATGCAGGGAGTAGGCTTACCAGGAGAGAAAATTCCTACAAGAGCCTTGTGGTCTGTGCGCATTTCAAAAGCATGGCCATAGAGATAGTTGTGGAACTTTTTGACTCCTGCAAAGCAGCCAAGGCTTCTCTGGCAATTTGTGCAAAGTTCCTTTCAGTAGATTACATAGTCCTTGAATAATAAGCTATTGGTGCCTCTGTACCATCTGGAAATTTGTGGCTTAGCGTAGCACCAACCCCATAAGAAGAAGCATCAGTATTAAGGTTTAGCAGGCTTTTTCATCGCAACATACAGGTACATTATTTGAACTCAACATGTGTTTGATATTCTGGAAAGCATTCTCATGCTGGCTGGTCCATTTCCATGGAACTCCTTTTCCCAATGACATCAGAGGAGGTGCTGGAAGATACTGGAGCATTAACTAAAGGGAAAGCACAAGGCAGTGACATGTTACCCACTAGGATATTTAAGATCAGTCCTGAATGGTGGGTTCCTATATTCGCCAAACTCTTCATGGATATTAATACAACAGGGATCTTACCCTCAGGTTGGTCCTCTAGTGTGATTATCCCTATATTTAGAAAAGGAAATACATGTGATCCTAAAAGTTATAGACCTATTAGCCGCTGAACATAGTTTCCAAGCTATGCTCCCAATACCTATTACAGAAATTAATAGCTTGGGAGGAAGCAAATAATGGAATCAATGAAGCACATGCAGGTTTCTGCAAAGGTCGAAGCACAATAGATCAATGCTTTGTCCTTCACCATTTAATTAAAAAAAAACTATGCAAGGGTCTTCTTAAAAATTGTATGCAGCTTCCATTGATTTATCTTCCGCACATGTCTCAGTAAATAGGACCTAGCATTGGGAGAAGCTTGCTGATTCTAACATTGATGAAAGACTACTTTGGCTAATTAAAATACTCCATTATAATAATGTCACCCAGGAAAGAGTTGGATTAAATGGACACCTCACAGAAGAAATAAAAGTCAGCCAGGGAGTTTGTCAGGGCTGCATTTTGGCTCCCTTTTTATTTATTTATTTTTTTGTCAATAATGTAGTGCAAGAAATGGCATTTCCAGCCTTCTTCCCCAAAAACCCTTGATTCAAGCAAGGTTCCAGTTCTGATGTATGTGGATGATGTAGTTCTCCTATCGCTTAATCATATAGGTTTGAGACACATGTTAGTCAAGTTCAGCTCTTTCTGTAGTAAGGAGCATCGCACTATTAATTACCCAAAAATTAAGATAGTGGTCTTTGGGAAAGGACATAAAAAGCACAAATGGACAATGGATGGCCACCTTATTGAGCAATGCAGCTCATTTAAATATCTGGGTATCCATTTCAATGAAAGAATTAATTGGAAAACACATTATGATGCAGTCAAATTGACAGTATCCAGAACCATACTACAGATTTTGAAATTTTTCTCCTCCAAGGGTAGCCAACTGGTAGATCCTACTTTAAAAATATTTGTCGGGAAAGCAGTTGCTCAGATGCATTATGGAGCCGAGATCTGGGGTGAGGGTAATATTGCTTCATTGGAAGCTCTCCAGAATGGATTTATAAGGAAAATGCTAGCTTTATCTCTGGGCACACCAGCAGCCCTGTTGAGATCCAGTGCTGGTGCAGACTGAATAAAATGGCCGATTCTAGACTCCCTAAGAAATTCTGGTACGAACAATTGAGACGGGGTGTGTGTGTGTGTGTGTGTGTGTGTAATGGGCGAAAACCTGTCAGCAAAGAACGAACTTATATTCAATCTCCATAGAGCGTGCAGCTCTGTTTGGCTTTCAGTCTAGCTTTAACCAACAAATCAAAAAATTCAATTTATCCCTGGATAGGGGGACTATTTACAACAATCGCTCTTCACAATGGTTTGCTGTCATTAAAAAAGACCATCAGTTTTCAAGGTATCTAACAACTATTACCTATCCACTCTTGAAGAAGGCCTTTACAGAGTAAAGTTTTCAACAGATGCCATCTACTCATTTGGATGGCAGGTACTGTCACATTCCTGTAAATCACAGACTCTGTATTTGTGGAAATGGTTGTCTGGAGGTCCTCATGCGCTATTTATTGTGCTGTCCGCTGTATGCTTGCCCCAGAGACCGTTTTTTTGTCTCACCTCATATCACAATGCAGGGCGGCCAGTTCAGAATATAATAATCCACCTGCTATCTGACGAGCAGGAGCACGTTTCTTAACAAGTCACCTTGCATCTGACTACAGCAAAGAAAACCAGAGCAAGACCTTCGTAAGGGGGAGTCAATGATCTGATAGGGCTAACCCTGTGAGGAATTTTAGCAAGTTTTCAGGTCCATTTTAAACTTGAGTATTTCTAAATTGCATGTGTGATCTTATCTTATTTCTGTCTCAGTGTTTTTACCAGTGGTGATTTCACTGTCAGATTTTGTGAGTAATTTTAGTAAGATTCAAGGTGTATCTAAAATGCTGATGTTCTAAGTTGTGTTTCTAAATGTGAATGGTTTTAAATGAAACGTGTAATTTTCTACTCTTGGTTATAGTTGTATTCATCCTGTCAGATGTTTTTGTGTTTTGTTGTTCTGCAATGGCCTATGGTTAAAAGCAATAAACAGATAATAGGATATGCTCTAGCTTAGCAGAATGAATGAATCAAAGGTTTATTTTGGTCATCCCCCTCTCCTTGTCCTTCAGCAGCTGACACAGGGCTTCATCACACGGGGGCAGAAATCCACATCAATAACGGGGTTTTCTCCATACCGGTTTCCATACCAGGGTTTTCTCCATCAAGTTTCATCATGGGATTAGACTGGGATCCTTTACAGAGTTATTTCTATCTCGTTATATTCCATTCCTTACCTTTTCACGGGGTGGCCACTTTTCTGTGAAAAGCCATTACATGTACTGGGGGCACTGTGAAATTTCCTCCCAGGTTCCTGCCTTTTTCCCTGCCCTCGCAGATCACTGGTGGTTTGGTTGAGCCAGTGTGGAGAGAGAGAGCGCCAGTGTGGTGTAGTGGCAAGAGTGTTGGACTAGGAGCTGGGAGATCCGGGTTCTAGTCCCCACTCGGCCATGGAAGCTCTCTGGGTGACTTTAGGCCAGTCACAGACTCTCAGCCCAACCCACCTCACAGGGTTGTTGTTGTGAGGATAAAATGGAGAGGAGGAGGATAATGTAAGCCGCCTTGGGTTCCTTGCAAGAGGAAAAAAGGCAGGGTATAAATGCAATAAATAAAATAAATAAATTGGTTGTGATTGACACGCAACGTGGGTGGACAGCAGCCTCCACCCAAACCCCGTCCCCGCAGGCACCGGTTTCCCGGTGAACTGCTGAAATGTTGGCATGCTGGCCATTCTGTGTTGTGGAATAAGACGAAGTCAAGAGCAAAAGTTGGTGTGTTCCATTTAGTCATAGCGTGGCGGCAAGCCGGCAGGACAGTACCGACACACCCACCACCCCAACGTCACTGCCGTCCTCATCGTGACCACACCCCAAACAAAGGGGGGTGTTTTTTTGCGCTATGGGAGCGGTACACTGGCAGGCCATGGCGCTCCTGTTTCACAGGCTGAAAAAATACTGCATTTTTTCTGTTTGGGCATAACATAGGATAGGCTGGGGGAAATGGCAGGAAAATCACTGAAGGATTACGATGTCGTGTAATGGACCCGCAAACTTCTGTGAGTGACCAATCATGAGTGCATGATAAATTGCAGGTGTAGAGTTGCCCACAAGCTTGGTCTGCCCACCACTCCCCCCGCCCCCGTCCCCAAGAATATTAACTCTTGACATTTTAGGAGATTGACTATGACCTGATCAGTGCGTATCTGTGGACAGCTTTGTCTGGGCAAATTATTCAAAGATGCAGTATTTGTCACGCAAAAAAGCAGCTCTGGTTCATCCATGAGAAAAAAGGGAGTATTTCAAGCAATGTAATGGGCATGTATTGGAATAAATTAAAATTTTTAATTATAGTAAGAGATAAGCAGCATGGAGAAACGTATCTACTTAGTGTAGACATTTAGATGTCAGGATACAGAGAACAATCAGTCAAGACATTCTTGAGGAACCCCCACTGAGATGTGCAAGGGGAGGTTGTACCTGTATTTGGGGGTGGAGGTGTTAATCCCTGTATATCAGTTGGAAAGACAAATTGAGTATGATTTTTTTGTTACTCTTTTCCCAGTTGCTTTTTACAGCTTTAAAATAATCCCAGCCAGTTCCCCCACAACCTCATCGACCAAATATCATTGCAAACCTTCCATCTCATAGCAAGCAATTTATTTATATATACTTCCATCATATATATATATCTACACAACACAGATAATCCCTGCCCCACAGCTCGAGAGGTTGGTACTTAAGGAGATATATACTTAGTCATCATCCCCAACTGCAGTGAAGGCCAAAAGAGATTAGGCCAAAGTCATCCACACCAAAAGTGGTCTGGAGGAGGGATTTGAAAGGAGGAACATTGGCAACATGTAGCCCAGATATCCCCCACCTGGTGACCTCCAGATGTTTGGACTACAAACCAACAGACTTTTTGGACTGTTTGGCCAACAGGCAGGAGTGCTGGGAGTTTAGTCCAAAACAGCTGGAGGCCACCAGGAGAGGGAAGGCTGATGAAGAGTTTTGGGGAGTGAGTTAGAGACATAAGGGGTGGCATGAGAAAATAGGCAGATTCTCCTACATTGAAGAGATGTTGTGCATGTACTTGTGAACTGCGTTGTCACCTTAACGTTGAATACACCTGACATTGAAATGTTGCAGTGCTTTGCTCCAGCCAGCCATGTCTTCTTTCAAGGTACTCCGTTCCATTTCTCCTTCCCCTATTTCCAGCAGTCATTCAGCACTCTGGTACTAAGCATGCTCATTCATCATCAGGCTGGGTTGGGGGGGGGGCTCAGGTTCCCCCCCCCTCTGTGTGTGTGTGTGTGTGTGTGTGTGTATACACACTTCTGCAAAAAGGCTGTCAGTGCCTCCCTCTTGGGTCTGGATGGTGCCATTTTGGCTACATAAAGGCGCCACACTTGAAGAATAATGAATTTGCTATTTTTTAAAATTATTTATTAGATTTATTAGCTGCCCATCTGGCCAGCTGCCCGGCCTCTCTACGTACAATACGTACGTACAATCTGGCGGCGTACAATACTAATAACAAATTTACATAATCCGGGATAATAATCCTATAATGCAGAGATGGGCAGGAATTTAATTTCTGTTCTCAAATAATGCGAACATGTCTAGTTTGCAATCCCAAACGTGATCAGGAGGGTTTTTTTCGACAAATGTTCCCAGATTTGTGATCATGTTTGGCAAAACACGCAGTTTTACAAAAATACGCATTTTCCCACTTTAGTCAATGGGGAAAGAGTACTCTTTTGAAAAATTTGCACATACATGTTTAACTTTTCCTGTTCAAATGAGCCAAAAAACAGGTCGAACATGAAAACAGGAGTAAGCTGCAATGAGCTTTGAGGTGATTTTCGGAGAATTTAGGCAAGCTCAGAAATGGCTGGTTCTCCCCTCTCTACTATAATGCATAATATATATATATATATATATATATATATATATATATATATATATATATATAATCTCCGTCCCATTAAGGCCCTGTTCTAAGCACAGGAGTAGAAAAAAAAAAAAGTATCCTGGAGGCCTTTCAGCAAGGCCTTCAGCCAGTAATGTTCAATGGTGCCATACATGCTTATCAGCTCCCTCTTAAAACTATGCATCCACAACACAGCTCATAGCCTCACCAATTGTCACGTATGAGACAAGCCCTTCCAGGCCCGTATGACCAGAGCGATCACAATATTATTCTCACAGTCAAATCAGAAAAGTTCTTCCATAACTTGACTTCAAGTCACATAAAAGCAAAATTTTCCCACTTTTCACAATAGTGTCTGCCCCCCAGTTTTCTTTACAGTCACAGCTGCTTTTCATCTGCCTTCACTGAGAGTGGATCAAGCCGCAGCTGATACACTGTCAAGAGAACTGTGAACTCTGCAAGAGAGGGTTTTGTTCCCTTTCTTTCCTGGCTCAGTGTCCATCTCGCCCCAGATTTCACTGGTTAGAAACGCTGTTTGATCTGGAAGTGCTCACACACCTTGTATTTCATCGTGAGTCCATACTGAGGAGTCATGTCCACCCTCTCTCCGCTGCACAGACTGAATTCCAGATTCTGGACCAGAGTGGCCAAGAACAGGAAGATCTCCCCTTTGGCAATATTCTCCCCAAGGCACCTTCTCTTGCCCAACCCAAACAACAGAACCTTTTCAGTCTCTACTCGATTTATGCCAGTCCCATCAACAGCAAGAAACCGTTCTGGGATGAAACTAGAAGGGTCATTCCAAATCCTCCTACAAGAAAAAAAAAAGCAGACATTCTAGAGTGCTGTTTTTCACGTGATCCTAGATGGGGATTAGGAGAAAACACACGGTCACATCATGTCCAGGATAGGACATTGGTGGGGTTGTGAATCCATTCCAGGTTTCCGTCAGGACCAACCAGACCTCTAACAGAGCTACCCAAGGTGCTGAACCCATTTTGGGGATAGGGTTCAGCACCTTGGACAGTTCCTTTACAGTTCTGACTAAAGCCCAGAAAGAATTCACAGCCCCACCACATTTAGAGCCACCAGCCTATTTGAAACTGCCCCCAGGTACAGCATGTTTCTTTGCAGAATCAGAAGAAATCTTTGGGACAAAGCCTTCGTCTGAGAAACAAAGCTCTTTCTTTGGGGTAAAGTGGAATACTGCAAACCTTAAGGCCACTTCACACCTTACATTTTGGGTTTCGCACCTAACACAGCTTATGTGACTGACTGGTTTCCAGAGGAGGCTTTTAATCATACCATCACTCTGCCTCCATTCATGCAATTTTATAGGGGGTCCGGAAGACATCATCTTCTACTTGCAACCTACCTGGGTCTTCCATCTTTTTCCTTAGTTGTTTGGGGTCCAATCTAGACCACAGCAGGGGGGCAAAGTGTTAAATTCCCCTACAGCAGGGTCTTGATCGGGGTGGGAGGCTGTGCCTGCAATTGAGATTTTTTTTTTTTTTAAGTCATTCATGAAAAATTGCTAACTGCATGAATGGAGGCTAATTTGGCCCTAGTGGATGAGCGTTAGGGGAATTTGTATGTGCAAGAGCTGTTCTACAGTGGGTTTGATAAGCTGGGGACAATTCTGCAGCCGTGTATGCATAAGATGCCCCAGGTATTGGACCAAGTGACCCAGAGCAGGGGTGTTGAACCTCAGGCCCATGGGCCAAATTCAGACTGCAGGCCTGTAGGCCCTATACAGGGTTCCCCAAATGGTTATGCCCTGTCCCCCTTCAACTAAGTGGTGGCTTCCCAGCTTTTTCACAGTTGTTTCCTATTCCCATTCTAAAAGAATGAAATGTTTGTGCTAAGCCTTAGTCAGAGCTTGAAGCTAAACTATGCTGGTATTTTTGGCCCCACCCCTTTGCTTATGGCCCCACCCACCACTGGAATGTGGCCCCCTGAGAGCTTCTTGGAAATGAAATTCAGCCCTCAGGCCAAAAAACGGTTCTGCACCCCTGTCCTTCGGAGAGGCATTTTAACCTTTTAGAATGGGGAAAAAACTACACAAAAGCCAGGAAACTACCCAATGGTTGATGGTGAGGGAAAAGTGGGTGAGGCCAGGGGGAGGAGCGTGGCCATCTGAGGAACCTTGGAGGGCCAGACTAGGACCCCAGGAGGGCCGCATTTGGCCCACAGAGCTGAGTTTCTGCACCCCTGCTTTAACTAGAAATCAACACAGATTTACACCTGGCATATGTCAAATTAGGCTCATCCATGAACATCTGAAGTGCCAGCAAAGCTCCCTTAAACAGACCTTTAGAGCAGGTTCTAGAGATACTTACGAATCATGGTTGACTTGCCACTGGTTGACAAATACGCAGGTATCTCGAGGGATGTAGAAGCCATTCAATGCTGTGTCCCTGTTTGTGCTATGAGAAAGAAAAAGCACAATATTTGTACAGGCACAAATAGAAGCAAGGACTTAGTTCTTGTTTCCTGAAGGTGACATGGGCTGAACAGGGGAGAAAGCTCTAATCCTAAGTGCATCTGCCTGGAAGTCATGTCATTTTGATAAGTCTTACTTCCAAGTAAAGGCAGCTGAGGAAATTGAACTCAAATAAAAATAGAGGAAGATAACGCACAGCAGACTATGAGCCATGTTTTTTGCTACTGATTGATAAGGTTTTCAGCTAGGAACAGTACAGTCCTATCTGTGTCTGCCCAGAATACTATTGAGTTAAATGGGGCTCATTCCCAGGTTAGTGGATATAGGATTGCAGCCATACCTATTTTTAAAGAGCTGTTGTGAAACTAGTTACTACCACTGCCAAAAGGATGGGTAGAATGACAGTCTAACTGTGTACCAATGTGGTATGCATTCCCTTGCTCTTGTCAAGGGATCTTACAGTAGGGATGGGGAACCTGCAGCCCTCCAGATGTTGCAGGACTACGATTCCGATCATTCCAGATGATTGGCCATGCTGGCTGGGACTGATGGAAACTAGAGTCCAACCACTTCTGGAGGCCACACATTCCCCGTCCCTGTCTTACAGGATGTGAAGCAAGAGCAAGGTGGAGGCAGAAGGAAAAGTCCAATAAATAGCAAAATGTTGGATAGTGGTAGAGGCAGCAGCTCTAGCATCAGCAGCATCCTTGGGCACCTGCCCTGGGATATCTACATCAGATACTTAAACTGCTTCAGCAGTTCTTCCCTCTCCCTATGGATCTCTGGGAAATGTAGTTCCAGGGGATGGAAGCTAGGCATAGGAAGCCACCTTATACAGAGTCAGACCATTGGCCTATCTAGCTCAGGGGTCCCCAACCTTTTTGGACCTGTGGGCATGTTTGGGAATTTGAGAAACTGCTGCAGGCACCATCACAAAATGGTACCCATGGAGGATGTGGGTAGTCACACAATGGATGCCATGGGGGGCCTGGCTAGTCAAGAGGTGTGTGTGGGGAAGAGAAATAGAGAGGCAAGAGGCTCAGAGGGGGAAATAGCAAGGAAAGGGGTTGGGGGAGAGAAATAGAGAGGCTCGAGGCAGGGAGTGGAGAGAAACAGCAAGATAAAGGGGTGAGTGGGAGTGAAAGAGCAAAGCTGCCATATGACCAGTCCGGCCTTACCAGTGAGGGATTGTGAAAGGCACAAAGGAGGAGTGTCTGAACGTCTCCATGATAAAAGCTTCTGTGTAGTGCAACATGGATCGATCTGACAGCCTGGGCTTCCGTTCTCTGCCAATGGTTTGGTCTGCAGGTCAAAGGAGGGAGAAAGAAGGCAGGTTGATGGAAATTAAGCCTTGAAGAAGGGCTTAAAAAAAAAAAAAAAAAAAGGTCAAGAGAAGAGGGTCTGGATTTTTACCGATTTCTTCCTGAATCTTCTTCTGGATTTCAGGGTAAGTCACGAGATACATGAGGCACCAAGACAGAGCAGTGGTCACTGTGTCGAACCCTACGACAGACCCAAAGGGAAAGCCATTCAGCATCAGCTACAGCACAGCCAACAGTGATGCAAACAGACTGAAAGGGAATGAGCAGAATTCCGCCAGTATTTGTTGACCTTAGATCCCAGTTCCAAGACATTACATGTGGTATCGGCAGCAAAATTTTTACTGCATTTTTATCCCGCTTTTTAGAAAATTATCATCTCCCAAAGCAGCTCACATCAGTTTAAAAAGAGGGACTGGCCCATCATTAGGCTTACAAACTAAAAAGACACGACACTCAAGGGAAGGGGAGTGGAGAGAGATCCCTTTTTCAAGGCCAGAACAAGGTGGCGAGCTATAAGCAGTCATTTGCATAAGAACGTCAGAACTCAGAAGAGCCCTGCTGGATCAGACCAAAGGTCCATCTTGTCCAGCATTCTGTTCACAGCAGCCGCCAACCAGCTGCCTATGGGAAACCCACAAGCAGGACACGAGTGCAACAGCACCCTCCTGCCCATGTTCCCCAGCAAATGGTGTACATGCTGGCTGGGGGCATGCTGGTAGTTGCAGGACTTTTTTCTGTCTAAACATGTATAGGACTGTGCCTGAAGAGAACTTCCGTGAAGTTTAAATATAGTCAGGACATGCTTTGATTGGGAGGAAAGACTTTAATTGGGGTGCAGAACCAATCTTCGGCGGGAAGCCGAATTGCCTCTCACCAGTCCCTCCATGGGCCGGATGACGTCAGTGGGTGTGGCCACACCCATGGATGTCGTTGTTGTTGTTCAGTCGTGTCCGACTCTTCGTGACCCCATGGACCATAGCACGCCAGGCCTTCCTGTCCTGCGCTCTCTCCCAGAGCGTGCTCAAGTTCATATTCATTGCATCGGTGATGCTATCTAGCCATCTCATCCTCTGCCGTCCCCTTCTCCTTTTGCCTTCAGTCTTTCCCAGCATCAGTGGCAAAGAGGCATGGAGTTCAATGCCCAGGGGGCATTTGCTATTTGGGAAGTATACAAATCTAGTTTGCTAATTGCTATCTCTCCCAGCATGGAGAAATGGACTCAGCCAGTGCTTGGAGTAGCAGCTGCTTGCCTCTCTAGTACTGCTCGCTTCTCTGGTGCTTGGACTCTCACCTGCTGAGTTCATGGATTTGTCCTTCCCCATCTGCATCTCTGATCCAATCCGAATGGAAGTGGGAAGTAGTGCACAGGGGAATCCCCATCGTTATCTCCAGTTGGAGATAACAGTGGGCAACCCGCCCTGAAAGAACCCAAAGAAGTTCTGCAGGAAGGGCTAGAAAGCCTGGCAGACTAGGCTGGGGCCGCAGGCTGTGGGGGTTCTGCACTCCCTGGCTTCAATGAATTGCCAAATGCTTACTGTCAAGGGTAAGCCAATATTGCCATGGTAGAGCACATGCTTTGCCTACAGAAAGTCCCCGATTCGATCCCTGGCATCTCCAGGTAGAGCTAGGAAAGAATCCTGCCTGAAACCCCGGATAGCCATTGCTGCCGGTCAGTGTCAACAATACTGGGCTGGATGGACCAATGGGCTGAGCCAGTATAAGGCAGCTTCCTATGCCTAAACTGAAAAAGGTCTCCTGAACTGGCAAGGGCCAAAATGAATTTGAAGAGACCCTGCACAGGCAACACTTGAGAGCACAAGATAAGAAGAGTTTTGGTATGATGTGCAGCATTTCAGTGGAGGACAATTTGCACATCTCTAATGGTCAAGATAAAGAGACTGGCTATTCATAGGTCAGGAAGAAAGCACACCAAGGCATTGCTATACAGAATGTATCAGATTTGGAGCGGAAATGTTCTTGTATTTGGTGTACTGGGGTGAGCAGCATATCAGATGATACGAGCAGTGGCTGTCCCCGTTTATTGTTTTTAGAAGCAGGGGACTGCAGCTAGCGTGAAGCAGGGAGTGCGTAACTGCAGAGTGCAGCGGTATGGGGAAGAGCAGAGAGAAAGAAGAGATTAGCAGATTCTTACCAGCTCCAAAAATATCGGTGACAATACTGATAATCCTTTGATCCAAATGCTGGATATTGGCATTCACGTCCAGTTTCTTATTCTGGCAGTGGTCAATGAGGGAGTCAGTAATGTCTCGGATGTTGTTCTGAAACACAAACCCAGAGGATGGTTGCGGTGCCAAATTCCAAAACACTCATTCTCAGATCAGTGATGCAGAGTCAGCCTCGTTAGGAGACAGACGTTATCCCAGGTCAGAAGACTACTTGTCCATCTGCCTTAGTACTGTCTACTCTGACTGGCAGCAGCTCTTAAAGGTCTTTCCCCATCACCTGCTACCCAATCCTTCGGACTGGAAACGCCAAGGATTGAACCTGAGGCCTTCAGCATTCAAAGCTGGTGCTCCACCAATGAAGTATGGCAGGAACTACAAGTGGAAGAGCTCATTTTAGCTTTCCTGTCTACTCGTTTCAAGCCTCATGATGCAGCAAACTTCTTGAAGCTAAACAGGTCCAGGACTGGTCAGTGCTTGGATGGGTGACCCATCTGGGAACCCTATTTATACCACCTTGAATTCCACAAATGATAATTTCATTCATACCCCACCTATCAGACAGGAGAGTAAGGGTTAAATAGCATAATATGTTGCCCATTTTGTACACAGAGCTGGGCAGAAGGTAGATCTCCAGATGTTTGGGACTTCAACTTCCAGAAGCACCTGCTAACATGGCCAATGGTCTGGAAAGCTGGGCCTTGAAATCCAAAACATCTGGAGTTCTACTTTCTGTCCACCCCTGCTGGGGCAGGACCAGCATGCTTTATTTGCAAGTGTTGCATGCAGCTATAAATCTAGCTGCAATGCAGTATATTGCTACACATATCTACTGTGTGGACCCCAAATGCTCAGGCTGCAAATAAAGTCTCTGCGAGTGCAATCCGTCTTACTCTGCAAATTATAGGCATACAAGAAATTTACTGCAGCCTCTTTGCTGGTCTTTCACCATAGATATGGTTTGCTTGTCTGAGCTACAAGCGCAGAGAGAGAGAGAGAGAGAGAGAGAGAGAGAGAGAGAGGAGAGAAAAGCCAAGTAGCAAAGCAAGACACTTAACACACTGAATGGTGTACACACACACACACACACACTCCTACCTTGTCAAAGCTCATGTAATGATCCTTAACTATCTTCTGCACAAGTGCATTGAACCGCCAATTGAGATCTTTGAAGGCCTTCATAGCGCGGCTGGGAAGATACTGGAGGACAGGAATGAAGTCAGCTGGGTTCCCAGAAGCAGCTGCTTCCCCAAACTCATTGTTCATGTTCACCATACTGAGCAGCTCCTGGTCTTCATGGTTGTAGCGCTTACCGAAGCACATGGCACAGATGACATTAACCACAGAGATCACCAGGTACCGGTAAGGTTCAAAGCTCTTCTTTTCCTTCATCAGTTCCTGGAACTTTGTGATGAGGTAGTCCGCTTCTTTGGAGACATGCTCCTCCAGCAGACAGATGGATGATGTAGAGCTGGTTGAAGATGAGAAGGACTTCAGTGCATTCTGGGCAAGCTTTCTATGGGCTCGCCATATGTCCACAGACTGCCGACCAAAGGTTAAACTCTGCCCATCACTGATGAACTGGAAGCTGTAGAGATCAGGGCGTCCCAAGAAGTCTTCTCCTTGCTTAATGAGGGCTTGCTTGATGGTTTCTAACCCACTCAGCACCACCACTGGCCTTGTGCCGAGATGAATTTGCATCACATCCCCATACTTCTGGCTCATCCATGTCAAGGACTGATGGGGGTTCTTCCCCAGGTCCAGGATGTTGCCAATCAGTGGGTATCCCCTTGGCCCGTGAAGTTTCTTCAGTCCCAGGGGAATCCTCTGCCAGAAAGATCTGATGAAAGCCAGAAGCAGATAGGAAAGGACAAAAGCGATGAGGATTTCTGTGACTGGCACGATGCCTTGGCTTCCCATCAGTACAGCCTTCATCCCCCTAAAGTTACCTAAAGAACAAGACAAGCAAACAGGGAAGAATTGTGAGCAAGATCTGGGACAAGAGGTTACTCAGTGGTTAGAGCACGATTGTAAACACTAAGCTTGCCTTTTGGCCCTAGGAATCTTTTCAGGATTAAGATTTGTTTAAAATGAACTGTCGTACTGAATGATATTTACAATGCAATCCTATACATACATCCTTGGAAGTAAGTACCACGGAACTAAATAGGCCTTACTCCCAAGTGAGTGTATACCCTATATATACCTGCCTGGACTCTTAAGATCATCTTCAGTGGTCCTTCTGTGGGAGCCCCTGCCAAAGGAAGTGAGGCAGGTGGCTACGAAGCAGAGGGCCGTTTCTGCTGTGGCACCCCGGTTGTAGAATGAGCTTCCCAGAGAGGCTCGCCTGGTGCCTATGTTGTACCAGGTGAAGGCCTTTTTATTTTCCCAGGCATTTTAGTCTTTTAGCTCTGTTTTAAATTCCTTATGATTTTTTTTTTAAATCTCTGCATTGCTGCTAGGTTTTAGTTTGATTTGTACTCTTATATTGCAGTTTTAAGCGTTAGATTTTACATCGCATTTTATGATGCATGCTGCGATTTTAGTTGTTGTGAACCACCCAGACAGCTTCGGCTATTGGGCAGTACAGAAACATAATAAATAAATATCACAGCTGTCACCAAACCAGCACTCTCCAGATCTGTTGGACTAGAACTCCCATTAGCCACAGCCAACATGGCCAATGGCCAGGGATGATGGGAGTTGTAATCAAAGACATCTAGGTGGCTTCAGGTTCAGGATGGCTGGTGTATAGGACCACAGTCTTAAACTATAAACTGCCCTATAGATCCCCCCCACCCCAAATTTTGCTGAAAATCAATGCACCCTGGGAAATTGTGCCAAAATACTTTAACAGAAGAAGACATTTGAGTTGCTGTTGCTGACTGAGGAGGCTGACAAGGTATCCTCCAGGCAGACACCAATGAATGGGTTTCTCTTTTGACCAAAGTTCTCAACACAGTACAAATATATATAGGAGACACAGAATTGCTTTGCAACTTGCATGTTGACAGTCATGGGTGTAACAACTGGATGTGCATGGAAGAGATTTGAGTTTGATATTTGTCTTGTAAGCAGTCAACATTTCAAACACTAAGTAGTTCGACATGTCAATTAGCAAGTACTGCCAAGTATTAAGATCAAGTATCATTGGACGTGGTTATTCAAACAGACAATTATTTGGTGACAACTTGACAAATAGTTGAATATTCAGAGAATACCCAGAGAATATTTGATACCAACCTTTAGAGAAGTGTCTTCCTGCATTGAGCAGGTGGGTGGACTCAATGGTCTTACAGGCCCCTTCCAACGCTAGTATTCTATGATTCTAAATCTGCAGAGCAATCCTCAAATGCAAGTCCCACTTTGCTCTAGGGAGTAAGAGCCCATTGAGCTGAGGTGGGCAGAAGGTAGATCTCCAGATGCTATGGACTTCAACTCCCAGAAGCCCCTGCCAGCATGGCCAATGAATGCTGGGAGTTGAAGTCCAAAAAATCTGGACATCTATTTTCTGTCCTAGAGCACAGGTCAGCAACATACAGCCATTGGCCACATTTCAGAAGTCCTGTGCAAGGGAACAGTTCAGACCTCCGGCAAGAGCAATTGATTCCTCCCCTGGAAGTCTGTTGGGTGAGGAGGGAGCGAAAGAAAAAGAGCGGCCCTGCCTACTTTTGGCTCTGGACCCACCCACCAGCATACTGTTCCACCCCAACAAAAAAAGCCCCTCCCCGCCCTGGAGAATGCATTTAGGATTGCAGCTTTAGGCTCTAATGAAACCTTCCCCGGCCTGTGCTGGGGGGCTGCAACTTCTGTCGTTTCCAGCCACCGCAGCACTTGGCTACGCTAGTGTGAACCGGCCTCAAGCAGCTCTGCAGGGCACCAGTTCTTCACCTGTTTCTATACTGCCTTTCATCCCAGGATATTCCAGGATGGCGTACAATACAACACAATTCCCTCCCTAGGGAACTCCGCCATGCCCCCTCTTTAATGAACTTCCACCGCGCATTAAAAATGTGGTTGTTCAGGCAGGCATTTGGAGTGGGTTAGGGTATTTTTAGAAATATGATACTTTTACTGTAGAATTTTATTGTTTTAAACTGTTCTATTACATACTTTGTACATCGCCCAGAGTGGCTGGGTGACCAGCCAGATGGGCAATTAATAAACAAACAAACAAACAAACAAACCATAAATTAAAAAACCCAATACAATACAACAAAAACTACTATCCAGCAGTTACAATAAAAGAGAAATTAAAGATTCAGTCTCCGTTGCAAAGGCAGAATGGGAAGTTCCACAAATTAACATGGCCGGGTAAAAGGAGATGTTTTAATCTGGTGGTAGAAAGACTTTAAATTAAGCACCAGGCATGCCTCTTTAGGGAAGGCATTCTAAACTGGGGCAATGCACAAAGACCCTCTCCTTATGCCGTTATGGAAGTCCACTTCCAGTAAGGGAAGATGCTTGAAGGAAGGCTCGAGCAGAAGATCTGAAGACACAGGCAGGCAAGTATGGGAAGGTGGCACCCACCCGTTCAAGCATTTGGTTAGAGCATCCTTGTCTAACTCAGCACCCTCCAGATGTGTTGGACTGTAACTCCCACAGTTCTCAG
Source organism: Heloderma suspectum (assembly GCF_057233095.1). Taxonomy (NCBI): domain Eukaryota; kingdom Metazoa; phylum Chordata; class Lepidosauria; order Squamata; family Helodermatidae; genus Heloderma; species Heloderma suspectum. Next base: position 13,285,523 of record NC_139468.1, read on the forward strand.
CCACTGGCCATGCTGGCTGGGAATTATGGGAGTTGTGGTCCAACACATCTGGAGGGCACCAGGTTGGGGAAGGCCATCTTAGAACTTTAAGTACAAGCACCTTGAATTGGGCCCGGAAGCAAATAGGCAACCAGTGCAGCTCTGCATGGGATTGGAGCGATACGAACCAACCTGGCAGGACCCGCTAAAAATCCTGGCAGCTGAATTCCGCACTAAGCAGAGCTTCCCAGTCAGTTTCCTCATCCCCTTGGCAGACTGCCCATCCCCTGGCTGGAGACTAGTATGACCTAAACTCGGGATGCAGGGAATGTGGCCAGAAGGAAACAGATTGCTGCATGAGCAGATCTAATGAGCCCTGTTCACTGTTCGAATCCCTCAGAAAGTTGCACTCTCCCTATGCCAGCTTCCCTTCTACATCTCTAAAATGGGAACAGCCATTGATGGTCTTGCCAGATTCTGAAAAAAATATTTTGGAGAGGAACCACAGCTCAGTGGTGGTAGAGCAGCTGCTGTCAGGAGCTCCCTGGCGGCCTCTTTCAGTCTACTCCAATAGCCAACTCAAGACACAGACAAAAGGATTCTTTTCAAGGCTTTAATCCTTTTACAACTTAATGACTCTTTCAGATGCTAATCACCAGCGACTAAGCAAGGAACAGCACTGGGAAAAGATAGCAGAGTAGCCTATGCTCCAGGTTAGGCAGTTGGTCCCTGTTTGAAGGAGAATCACTTGCAGACCCTGAACTTATGGGCTAGGGAGTGTTCCTCCCTCTTTCCCTTGGGTCCACAGGGCACGACTGTTGCTTGCGCACCAAACAGGCACTATGCCTCCTTTCCGCGCCTTCCATCTCCCTGCGTCTGCGTCGAGTGTCTACCAAGTCCCCCTCCAGCACTCTCTCACTGCCAGGGTCACTATCTATCTCAGGAATGCTGGCAGGAGGAATCTCTGCCAGCTGCTGTGCCTGTGAGGGATGAGTGGGCTCCTCTCCCACGGATTGCTGTTCCTCCTCAGAATCAGAACTGCTCTGGGGTTCTATGGGCTCAGTTTCCACCTTGACATCTGCGTTGCATGCAGAAGGCTGCAGGTTTGATCCCTGGCGTCTGCAGGTAGGACAGGAAAGAATCTTGCCTGAAAACTTTTAGAACACGGGTGGGCTGAAGGCAGATCTCCAGATTTTTTGGGCTTCCAATTCCCAGAAGCTCCTGCCAGCACGACCAATGGTCAGGAATGCTGGGGGCTGAAATCTAAAACATCTGGAGATCTACTTTTTGCCTACCCCAGCTCTAGAGGGATTGTCAGTGCCGACAACACTGGGCTAGATGGACTAACGGTCCGATTCAGCATAGAGTAGGTTCCTGTGTTCCTAAATCAAATTGCTATTGTAAGCACTAGAGGCCCTGATCCAACACTGTTTCTACGGCTAGTAGCCAATGTTAGTCCTACTTGGAGTAGACCCATCAAAATGAATGGGACTTAGGCTCGTCGTGACTAACCTAAGTCTCATTCATTTTGATGGGTCTACTCTAAGTAGGACTAACATTGGATACTACTCTATATTCCTATCCCCACATAATGAGATATAGTTCCGTGTTGTTTACACTGACTGCCAACAGCTGTTGAGGGTTTCAAGCAGAGCCTATCTGGAGATGCCAAGGATCTCACCTGGGACCTTTGGCATGCAACGCACATGCTCGGCTTCTGAGCCACAGGTAGGAGATAGCTTTCCTGTGCAGGACAGATTCCTTAGCTCCCAGTCTGGGTGAGAGATGTATTCCACCACTAGGATCACACAAGGTGGGCAAGTGTGTGGGCATTTTAACTCTTCAGAATGGTGCGCCATTACCAGACCGCATTGGATGGGGATTTACTACCATCCAATGTGCCAGTGAGAAGTTATACAATAATGATGGTTGCAATAGCTGCAGACAGGGAGGAATTGCACTTCCCTCAGCAGCCAACTCATTGTTTGAGTGCTGAGAAAATGGGATTTCCCTGGATCAGAGGTGTTGTATTAGCTGGGGCTGTGGTGTGTGTGTGTGTGTGTGTGTGTGTGTGCGCGCACAACCTGGTTCATGTTCACTTAGATAACTTTTTGCATATTTCTTGCAGGGGGATGTGCTATCTATAAAGGTCCTCAGAGGTTTGGGGTTACAGTTCCTAGCATGTGCTGGATCACTCTTCTTTGTTTTTTGTTTTTTGAAGTGAGACGAGGACCCGGTGCTGAAAATTGTACACCATAACCTAGAATCTTGCCCCTGAATCTCAGCTGGAGCAGGGATATCAAGCCTGTGGTTGCTCAAAGTGGTTCCAAAAGGCACTCTGCACATGCCTAGGGCCCCTCTCCAGGGCCCACTTACCATTAACTACTTATTTAAATTTCTACCTCCAGCTCAAGTCCCTGAAGACATCCCCTTCCATTCAAGAGGGAACATTTTAGTTCCTTGGCAGGTTCTCATCTCGGATCAACAAGAGAGCAAACCTCAGTGTAGTAATCACCAGCAGCCTAAAGAATAACTAGTGACATTTTAAAGCCCCTTTCATCAATTGAGAACATTTGCTGGGGGGGAGGAAAGGGCAGGCTGACAACAGACAAAAGTCCTCTCCATCAGCAGCCACGGATGGACATATACACCGGCATGCACACACACCTGCACAGACAGACAAGTAAGAGAGAGCCGAACTGTTTGCAGAACCGAGGCTCTGGGACCTGAGAAGAAATCTCCGGCCTCTGCTGCGCTCACCTCCGGGGAACTTCGGGTCCGTCGTCACTCCGTCCGGCCAAACGGTCTCCGAAAAGGCAAAGATGCTCCGCTCTCGATGGCTGAAATATCGCCCTTCTCTGGCACGTTGGCTGGAGTGCCACTCTCTGCCAGCTTTATATGCACCTCCTCGAGTCCCGATTGGCCGCTCGGCCTCGCGTCACGTGGCAGCAGTTTAACCAAAACCGAAGTGGCTCCGAACTTTGGCAGAGCGCTTTTGCCCGCAGCCGCGCAAGCGATGGTGCGGTGCGCGCTTCCTTGGGCGCGTGTCTCATTGAGTTAAATGGGTCTTACCCCAAGGTAAGCGCGCCTAGGTCAGTAGCCTTCGTGTTTCTCTCTCTCCACCCCGCTCCCCACTTTCCAGGTCATGTTAATCAAGACATCATTCGAGATAATTTATGTATTTATATTGATTTATTTAAAGTAGCTGGTTTGTGTAGAGAAAGACCCATGGGTTTCTCTCTCTCTCTCTCTCTCTCTCTCTCCCCCACCGCCCAAGGCACTCTAGATACGTGGAGGGAAGCGTCTCCCCTTCGAGACGCGTCTCCGATTCCTCCTGGATCAAGGCCAGAGCGCCCAAAGCAAAAAGGTTCTGGGGGCAAGAAGAAACTGAAGGAGGGGGAAGCAGAATTCCAGCTGGAAGGGGATGGGGAGGAAGTGTCTCCCCCGCGCAGCTGAAAACACACACACACAAAACTGGCATGGATGTCAGCTGTTATGTGGAATTGTATTTATCTCCCCTTTAAAAAAATATACATTCCACCCTTCCTCCAAAAAGCCCGGGCGACGCGCGTATGTCATCCTGATTTATCCTAACAACAACTTCGTGAGGTAGGTCAGTGTGAGAAAGAAAAAAGACAAAGTGACCAGTCTGCAGCCATCCGGTCGGCTGCATGGCTAAGTCTGGGTCTCCCTAGTCATAGAGCAGCCTCCTGCAGCCCAAGCCGATGCAGGGTTACTCGGGAGTAAATCTCAATGAGTTCAATGGCGCTCAAGTAAGGTTGCAAACCTATACACACTAACCTGGGAGTAAACCCCTTGAGATTCAATTGACTTGCTTCTGAGTAGACATGTGTAGGATTAAGTGTAAGTGTGGTTAGGCAATCCTGTGGGTATTTACTCGGATGTAAGTCCCGCTGTGTTCAATGGGGCTTAGGCCCAGGGTAAGTACGCAGGGGACTGCAGCACTGGGGTTGTATCTGACGCTAGTCCCTCTTACAGTAGACCCATTGAAAAGAATGGAACTTAAGTTGGTTCATCCTTCCTTCCAGGAGGGAAGTTAGCCCCATTCATTTCAATGGGTCTACTCCAAGTAGGACTAACATTTGATAGGACCCCTGGTCTTTGACTTGTGGATCAGGACCCCCAAGTAGATCTGCCCATCTTTAAGCTAAATCCGCACATCGAGCAGAATGGGGTGGTGCAATTCTGACCATACCACTTTAAACCGAAAGTGTTGAAATTGGGCGTTGGACTGAGATGGGGGGGTGCTTTTTTTCCTTTTTACTCTTTTTGTTTTATTCTTCCCCCTTTTTTATGTTTCCAGTCCTTAAAACGCACGCACACATACTTCCCTCCATGTAGAGAACAAGGACAAGAAAACGGCTACCTTAAATCTTTCTCTCTGCTGTACTAGTTTTCTACATGCGGGGAGGTTTTTGGTTTTGTGGTTGCTGTTTTAATGTGGAAAAGCATTCGAAAATATGACCCTCACTTGCAGTGTGATGTGGTACAGTCCTCAGCCCTACTATCTTAACCTGCCACTTCATTCTGTGTATGTGTAAAACAACCTTCCCCAACCCAGCGCCCTCCAGATGTGCTGGGCTGCAACTCTGGAGGGCTCCAGATTGGGGAAGGCTGGTGTAAAGTGCGGTTTCACTCTTCGCGTGAATTGGATATACTCCACTATTTCAAGAGCTTGAGGTTCAAAAGATGTGCAAACAGCCGCCCACAAACCACCCCAGACTGCAATCAAGGACACCTTATTTGGGAGTGCCCTTCTTTTGAACTCCCGCAGGATTTATTTGCTTCGGAGTAAATTGCGTTTAGCGTCCCGCGTCTCACGCATGGGACTGATGGCTTGCTGCTGAAGCGCTTTGTGGATCACTGTGTCTGAGGGCTGCTTTCACTGGTGTCAGAAAATAATTTATCTGGAAGCATTTTCATTCGCAAATACCCCCATGCAATGCACGAAAACTGTCCAAAGAACGATCCTGCATGCGTATATTTTGCTCTCCAGGACACATGGCACGCATCGGTATACCCGAGTGTGGTTCTATATTTGTCACTGACGGAGATGGAGGTCGTCTTTATTTCGTAAATTCCTTTTCGTAAAACCAACTTAATTTCCATTCGGAAAGAGATGCCTTCTAATATCTGCTTCGCCAATTATCGACAAAATAGGAAATAGATTAATCTACCAATTAAAGGTGGTACCTCTATTTTGTATGTTTTTTTTGTTCCTGCATACTCGGTGGTGGTGAAGAAGAAGCCTCCCTCCACACACACACTTTCTTCTTCTTTTTAACCTGTCTTGAAAACTTTGCTGAAGGACTGTATAGAAATCGTTTAAATAAATACGTTTATTGATTTTAATGAATACTGCCTTGAAACCATAGAATCATAGAATAGTAGGGTTGGAAGGGGCCTATGAGACCATCGAGTCCAACCCCCTGCTCAATGCAGGAATCCACATCAGAGCATCACCGACAGGTGGCTGTCCAGCTTCATTTTGAACGCCTCCAGGGTGGGAGAGCCCACCACCTCCCTAGGGAATTGGTTCCATTGTCATATTGCTCTAACAGTCAGGACGTTTCTCCTGATGTTCAGCTGGAATCTGGCTTCCTGTCACTTGAGCCCATGATTCTGTGTCCTGTACTCTGGGATGATGGAGAAGAGAGCCTGGCCTTCCTCTCTGGGACAACCTTTCAAGGACTTGAAGAGCGCTATCCTATCTCCCCTCAGTCTTCTCTTCTCAAGGCTGAACATGCCCAGTTCTTTCAGTCTCTCTTCATAGGGGTTTGTTTCCAGTCCCCTGATCATCTTCATTGCCCTCCTCTGAACCCTCTCCAGCTTCTCTGCATCCTTCTCAAAGTGCGGTGCCCAGAACTGGACACAGTACTCCAGATGAGGCCTGACCAGTGCTGAGTAGAGGGGAACTAGGACTTCCCGAGATTTGGAAGCTATGCTTTATCCAATCCTTGTTTGGATAAAGGCATGGCCTGCAATGTTTAATATATAAATAAATAAATACACCAGGATCCTTGGAAGTGCTCACTGCTCAGAGATGAGTTGCAGTCCAAAACATCTGAAAGGTGCCAGTTTGCCTGCTGCTGCTCTATGCCATGCTAACACCTTGGCTGGTGCTTCACTTTCTTGTATGTACAAACAACACATTAAAAAGAGGATGGCGCTCTTTCCCCTTTAATAAAAGGAGGACTGCGCCTTTGCCCCTTTAATTAAAAAGAAGGCGGTGCTCTTGCCCCTTTAATAGTTGTGTTGAAATGGGGATTTTAACTGCAGTACCTGAAGTTCCCTCTTCTAGACAACTCTTAAGGTGCAGGAACCCTATCCTTCTTTTCACTTAGTCACCCCAGTTATGATATATATGTGAAAAGTGCCTTTCCTTCACGTAACCACAGGTGTCCCAAAGTAGGGAAGCAGGTGGAAGAGATACTTGGGGGAGGGGGGCACTTGCCCCTGCACCCCTTCACATACTGCCTGTATGAACTTTATTTGTGTCCGGTCTCTATTTTCTTGTTTAACAACACAATCCTGTACATGACTACTCAGAAAGAAATCCAACTGAGTTTAATGGGGTTTACTCCCAGATAAATGGGCCTAAGATTGCAGCTTTATGTCCCAATCTTATATACGTCTACTCACAAAAAAGCTTACTTCCAGGCAAGGTTCAATCCTATAAATGCCTTCTTAAAAGAGAATCCCATTGAATTTAACGAGAATTGTGCCAAGGTATACTCATATATTTGGGAGTATGCCCCATTAAAATCAATGGCACTTACTTTTGAGCTGACATGCATAAGATTGTGTTTTTAGTGTTTTTAATCCTGTAAGCTGTTTTGGTGATGGAAAAATAGTAATTTCTCCAGGCCCTCTGTTCTCTTGTTCCTGCGATGAATTTTCTTTCTTTCTTTCTTTCTTTCTTTCTTTCTTTCTTTCTTTCTGGTTGGGGTTGGGGAAGGATCAAGGCTGCAATCCTAAACGCCTTGGGGCGTTACTTACTCCCGGGTAAATATACGAGGTGGGAGGATCGCACGGTTAAGCATCCCTTTCTCAGACGTCGGGAATTTGGGAAGGGGAGGGGTGGCGACATCGGCCGCGGAGGTGAAAGGGTAGCGATCCCCTGGTCGCCATTTGGCTCAGCCCCTCTCGTCCCCCTCCGCCCTGGATGGCCCCGCTCGCTCGAGATAACGATTGCCGGCTTCGCGTGCGAAGCAGCGCGGGTTGCGTGCACGGGCGTCTCGCTTTCTTTTCTAGGGAAACAAAATCGGGAAGCGACCGGGGCGCTCAACTTCCTCAGAGAAGCGGGCGTCGGTGGCGTGACAAGCGGGCCGGGAAAGGCGGCGGCTCCAATGCCTGGCAGAGACGGTGTGATGAACTGCTTAGGGAAGCCTTCCCAACCTGGCGCCCTCCAGATGTTTTGGACTACAACGCCCATCACCCCTGACAACTCGCCCCTGCTGGCTGGGGCTCATGGGATTTGTCGTACAAAATGTCTGGAGGGCGCTAGGTTACTTAACCCTTAAGCCAGCCTTCCCAACGTGGTGCCCACCAGGTGTTTTTGGGTTACAGCTCCTATCACCCCAGCCAAAAGGGCCAGTTGATAGGGGGATGATGGGAGTTGTATTCCAAAGCATCTGGAAAGTGCCAGGCTACTCAACCTAGGCTTTGCCAACCTGGTGCCATCAGATGTACTTGGATTACAACTCCCATGACCCCCGACTATTGGCCTCAGCTTGCTGGGGCCGATGGGAGTTGTAGCCCCAAACATCTGGAAGGCGCCAGGTTACTTACCCCTAAACCAGCCTCCTTCAACCTGGTGCCCACCAGATATTTGGGACTGCAACACCCATCCTCCCCTGACCACTGGCCACGCTGACTGGGGTAGAGGGGAGCTGTATCCCAAAACAACCCCTTTCAGCAATAGACTAGCTTATATACCAAAGGCCTGTCTGAATAATTACACCTTTGTGTAAATCAGCAGAAAGGCAATGGAGAGGGGTCCAACCTAGCCTCCCTCAGCAGGGAGTTCCACAGCCTGGGAGCAGCCACGGAAAAGGCCCTCTTCCTTGTCCCCACCAAACTCGCCTCTGATGGCAATGGTACCATCAGAAGGGCCTTCCCCAAAGACCTTGATATGCAGGCAGGCTCATATGGGAGAAGGCAGGCAGCCTTTTAGCTAGCCTGGTCAGAAGCCATTTAGGGCTTTGTAAGTCATAACCAGCACTTGAATTGTGCCCTGTGCAAACCTTGCTGCTCCCCTTCATCTTCAGGAACTGGACAGCATCAGTGCCTCTTCCACATGTGGTTAGTGCAGCTGTGATTGTGATCAGATCCATGTCTCCCAGTGCCTTGATTTATATATTCACACACACACACGCACACACTTGAGGACATTTAACAGAATGTTTAGAGTCTCACAATGGATGTAGATGTAGCTTATTCAAAAAACAGCTCAGTTTTATTTCTGTGCTGACCACAGGGCATAACAGAAGTGGGAAAACACAGCACCCAACGGGCTTGAGAACAGAACTCAGACCTTACAGCAGGGGTGGGGAACGTGCAGCCCTCCGGATGCTGCTGTTGCACTCCAGCCGGCATGGCCAATGGCGTGGTACACGGGAATATCGGAAGCTGCTTTACCCTGAGTCAGACCCTGGGTATATCAAGCCCAGTATTGTCTACGCTGGCTGGCAGCAAGGCTCCCCAGGGTTTCAGGGAGGAATTTTTTCAGCCCTGCCTGGAGGTGCTGGGAATCAAACTGGGACCTTCCGCATGCAAAGCAGAGGCTCCACCACCAACACATTGGGAGGGCCACAGATCTTCCCCGGTGCTAATGCGCAAGCCGCTGACTCGGGCCACACATATAGCTAGCATTCATTAGTTCTATCAGCCATCCGCAACCTGGTGCCCTCCAGATGATCTGGATTACAACTCCCATCAGTCCCAGCCAGCATGACCAAAGGATGGGAATGCTGGGAGTTGTAGTCCAAAAATATCTGGAGGGCACCAGGTTGGGGAAGGCTGAGCTATCTGATCAGCTAGCTAAACACATTCAGCATCTTTGCTGTTCTGTAGGTGTGTCTAGAAGCAGCACTGGGCTGGATGAAGTCTAATAAATGGAAGCTAAACCCAGAAAAAACAGGAGGTGCTCCTGTTCAGATGGGGCAGCGTTCCCCAACCTGGTGCCCCCCAGATGTTTTGGACTACAACTCCTATCCTCCTGATGGGAGTTGTAACCCAACCCCCTTGGATGAAACCTCTTGAACTCCCATCAGCCCCAGCCAGTGCAGCCAGTGGTCAGGGAGGATGGGAGCTGTCGTCCAAAAACCTTGGAAGAAACCATTTGGCGTACAACTTCTATCAGCCCCACCCAGTGCAGCCAATGGTCGGTGGGGGGAGGAGGAGTTGTAGTCCAAACCCTTGGGTGAAACCACATGGACTACAACTCCCATCAGTCTCATCCACCTCAGGCAACGATAGCGGAGGATGGGAGTTATAGCCCCAAACCTCCGGAGGGCACCAGTTTGCGGGGAAGGGATGAGATGGGAGATGGACGCGAGAAGAGCGATTCAGGCCGCCATCCTAGGCGCACGCTTAGCTGGGAGCGAGCCTCATTGACCTCGATGGGCCTTACTTCTGAGTAGGCATGAATATAGCATTGCGCAGTGTCAGCCTGTTTGGCCCGAACTCTGCCGCCTGAAACCTCTTGCCGATCGCAGCCGCGTCGCCTCCTGAGTCGTGCCTTTGAACCTCTTTCCCCCCTTTCTTTCTCGGCAGAGGGCGCGGGAGAGGGCAACCCGCCGCTTTGGCTGGGCCATGGGGGGGGGGGGAGGGTTGCGTGAGAAGGGCCGCGCCAACGCGATCGCAATCTCTCCCCTCCGCCCCAAAGTGCGCAACGCCGCCCTGGTTACTGCAGGCACGCACGCCACGGGGAGGGCTCTTAAAGGGGCCAGCGCCCCGGGCGACGGCGAGCCTGCCGCGCAATTGCCGTCCCACAGACTGGCGCAGGAAGCTGGGGGAAGGCCGAGCGCGCGCGCGAGGGGCGGCCGCGGCCGGCCCCCTTGTCACGCAGCGGGGCGGGGGCGTGCTGCTCTAGCCGCGCCAGCAATCGGTTTCGCGTGTGGGGAAAGCTTGTCAACGCCGCTGGGAGAAGCCTGTTTTTCCCTCCCTCTCACACGCACCTTCCAGATCTCACGCGTCTCCCAAACGGCGGCTGGGTGTGGGGCACGAGGGATCGACCCAAAGGCGAGCGGCTCGCTAGTGGTTGGCTGGCGCTCCCGGCGGCGGAATACGCCCACCCGGCAAGGGCGCGCGGGAGCCGAGAGCCCTGCCAACCGGCCGGGAATTTGTTGCTGTTTGGTGGAACTCCAAAAGCTCTCAGTAAGAGAAAATGCCTTTATGGAGACCCGGGACTAAAAGGTCACACAAAGGCCACAATCCTAGGCACGCTTCCCTGGGTGTAAATCCCACTGAACTCAGGAGGGCTTACTTCTGAGTATGCATGTATAGTATAGCACTGAAAGTTTATGTGCAAGCTTCTGAGGGTGCCAGGAGTCTTCTTCAGGCTGGTGCAATTTTTTAAAAAAGTGAGACAGAAAGAGATGTTTCTGGGTGTCCGTGGAGCAGTTCGACTTTGGACTTAATGATCTTAAGGGACCTTCCCCCCTTTAATTGGTGATGTGTTAATTGGATGGCTTTCCCCAACCTGCTGCCCTCCAGGTGTTTTGGACCACAGCTCCCATCATCCCACAGCCAGCAGGCCCAGTCCATGCCTCCTCGGGTCCCTCTTACCAACTGCAGCCCTGGGTGGCAGTGACTTTGGGTCAGGGGCCCCCACTCAGCAAAAACAAGCAAGAGCACCCCCCAATGCATAGCAGGCTGTGGAATGATGGGAGTTGTAGTCCAACACATCTGGTGGGCACCAGGTTGGGAAAGGCTAGGCTAAGCCATGCTAGGTGCAAAAAGGAGAAATAAAATCTAACATTGCACCAAAATTGCCATATATATTTCTCGAACTTTTAAGTCTAAAAATTTACCCGAGTTAAATTAACCTAAATTTACCTCCCAGGAGACACATACATCTCTGCTCAGCACCAGTAAATTGCTTAGGAGGAGAATAAGCAGAAATCGCCTTGCACAGACTCTTGGCACTTCCTACAAGTTGGTTAGGGGAGACATGATAAGAGGTCTACAATATTATTGCACGGTGTGGAGAAAGTGGATAGGGAGACATTGTTCTTCCTCTCTCATAATACTAGAACTCGGGATCATCCCATGAAGCTGATTGGTGGGAGATTCAGGACAGGTAAAAGGAAAGACTTCACACAGCACAGAGTTAAACTGTGGAATTCACTTCCACCAGATGTAGTGATGGTCACCAATTTGGATGGCTTTAAGAGGAGGTTGGTCAAATTCCTGGGGAAGAAGGCTATCAATGGCTACCAGTCTTGATGGCTATGTGCTACCTCCAGTACCGGAAGCAGTGAGCCTATGTACACTGGTTGCTGGGGAACATGGGTGGGAGGGTGCTGTTGCACTCATTCCCTGCTTGTGGGTTCCTGGTCGACAGCTGGTTGGCCACTGTGTGAACAGAATGCTGGACTAGGTGGACCCCGGTCTGATCCAGCAGGGCTCTTCCTGTGTTCTTATAGCTCATGAGATATTAATGAATATTTAATGGAAAAGCCACATACAGTTGATAACTGCACCATAAATTAGAAATGAAAACAAGGCTGCCATCCCAAGCGTTCAGTTATGTGAAAGTTAATTTAATCAAAACCAATATTTATTATTCAGGTTTATATACAGCTTTCCACAAGGCTTCAAAGTGGTGAATTTTCAGTATTGTACTATCGAAAGAACAATATAACAATAAAACTACACAATAATAAAACAGCTGCACATCCTGCTGTGCGCTACAGACCATGGCTGGCTGGGACACACGACATTTCAGGGAAAGCCTGTGTGAAGAGATGGGACTTAAGGGAACTGTAGGGGCCTGTCTAATGACAACTGGTAATGCGTGCCAGACAGCAGATGCTGCAACAACATTAAACATTCTGCTGCAAGTACTCCTCAGGCGAACCTCAGAAGCATGTGGCACCCTCAGGAGTGCTTCATAAGAGATGATCCCTAAGATAACCTGGTCCCAAGCTCTTTAGGGCTTTATAGGTTAGCAACAGCACCATAAAGTTGGCCAGATAGTACTTACTTTTGAGAAAATACATTTTGGATGCGGGGGTTAATGTGAAACATCCCATTATTTCTCTTTCATAAATCTTACTTAAGAGACAATGTTCACCCCTAACCCCTGTAATGCACTTTGCCCCTTCTGTACCACTCCAGGGTTTTGTCGTTTCCCCCCTGGTGCCACCACTGCATTTTCCTCCTCTCATCATGGCAATGTCTTGCCAGACAATGGGGCCTGCTTGGCTGCTGGAGATATTAAAGCAAAGGACAGGACTGGAGCGTTCACAGATCCCCAGGGCTCATCTCTCTCTGTCTACTACACACCAATTAATTAATTGCAGTAAACAGTAATTTCCAAAAATGATCATCCAGATCTTGCAGGCTGGTGGATATAGTACTTTATGGCAGGGACAATCTATTCGTAGATCTCTGATGATTTGCAGTTGATTGGGAAGGATTTCTGACTCCCAAATTGTTTAACAGTAGCAAGAGCATTATGCTGCCTACTGAATACTACCGACATGAGGAAAGTTTGGGGTAATTGGAAGTGTGTGTTTGCTAGGTTTGTGTGAGATCTGTTCAATTTGGATACTGAAACAAATTGCTTGGCTCAGAACCTTTTAATTTGAAGTGTACATAATTGGAACCAGGCTCTGTCTGGTGGATTTGGGGGTTCTAGTAAAACAACAAGGAGCCTTGCGGTACCTTAAAAACAAAGACATTTATTATGGCATAAACTTTCGTGGACTATAGCCCACGATGCATGGAGTATGCACGGCTGGTTGGGGAATGCTGGGAGTTGGACTTTTTCTGTCTCAACATGCATAGGATTGTGCCCTTAAAGTGCAAAATGGGTGGGCAGGAAGCAGTGCTGAATCCTTGTTCTGCCTGTGTTTTTGTTCCCAAATACTTCTCCCCAACTGTGTTTTTTTTTAATCTCCTGGTAGAGCTACTCCTAGTCTTGGAGCCCCACAGGGAGAAAAACAGCAAGAGAAATTCAGCTTTGGAAGGAAAAACACCCTCTCTCGCATCTTGCTGTGCTTTAAAGTCTCCTCTTCCCCACATGCATCTTAGGATTTGATAGCAAATTAATTTTGATACATCACATCTAATTTGACACCCCCCAACAGCAGGTGAAGTGGTAAACCTATGACTGGACTGTACCACTTCAGGCACTTCAGCTGATAATACTGAATGCTCCTTTTTGTATTAAAAACATCATAATCCCTGCATGTAGAAAGCTAGGGTATCAGGGAGAATGGTTCTAGCCTAGGCTTGCTAGTTTTCTAAAGGTGCAATCCTATGCATGTTTAGACAGAAAAAAAGTCCTACAACTCCCAGCATTCCCCAACCAGCCATGCATACTCCATGCATTGTGGGCTATAGTCCATGAAAGTTTATGCCAGAATAAATGTCTTTGTTTTTAAGGTACCGCAAGGCTCCTTGTTGTTTTACTAGAACCCCCAAATCCACCAGACAGAGCCTGGTTCCAATTATGTACACTTCAAATTAAAAGGTTCTGAGCCAAGCAATTTGTTTCAGTATCCAAATTGAACTGATCTCACACAAACCTAGCAAACACACACTTCCAATTACACACTGCCAGATGTTTTGGACTTCAACCCCCATCAGCCCCAGCCAGCATAGCCAAAGGTCAGGATGCTGGTGGGGAGATGTAGTCCCAAATATCTGGAGGCCCCTCCCCCCGCTGGGGAAGGCTGCTCTGTTGGGATGTTTTGTCCGTCTGCTCCACTGGGCTGCACCCCCTTGCTGAAGAATTTAGGGGGCGATTCCTGGTCTATGCAAGATCATGGCCTGTAACCAGACTTCCCCAACCGGGTACCTTGCTGATGTGCTGGACTGAAATTCCCATAATTCATAATGGGGATTATGCTGGCTGGGAATTATGGGAGTTCCAGTCCAGCACACAACAGGGCACCAGGTTGGGAAGGCTGCCTAAAGCGATCTCTTGCTTGCACCTGGCTCCACAGTTCTTGCATCCCTTCCACCTGGGACCGAGGAGGACAGTTTCAGAAAACAGGGCGTGTTTCAAGTGCGTGAGACTCCAGCAGCAGGCTGGCACGCAAGACTGATCCCTGACCTCATTAACCCCAGGAACAACCAGCCACTCTGGCTTTGGCAGAGATCGTGAGATAGAGGCCACACAAAGGAGCGGCTTATTGACAACCCAATCCACTGCATGTTTGCTCAGATGTAAGCCCCCTGCTGTGTTCAGTGGGGCCTCCTCCCGGCTAAGCCTGCCGAGGACTGCAGCCTAAAGCTGTTCTGAAATCCACGTCTGGATTCCTATGCCCGCTTGGGAAGCGGCCTTTTACTAGGTCAGATTCTTGGTTCATCCTGCCAAAGAATGCCAAGCGCTCTCCAGGGGCTTAGGCATAAAAAGCTCTTTGGCCCTTCCCCCTGGCCCCACCCCCTTCCCACTGACCAATGATGATTTGCTGGTTTCCCAGCTGTTTGCATGTCCCCCACTCCTACTCTAAAAGACTGAAATGCCTCTTCTAAGGCTTAGTTACTGGCAGGAAGGGCTTTAAGCTAAAATATGCTGGCATTAGGTCACACCTCCTTTGCCTTCAGCCACACCCACGGTTAGAATGTGGCCCCTGAGAGCTCCTCAAAATGGAATTGTGGGCCGAAGGAGGTTCAGCACTCCTGCCCCAGATGATGACATCTTCCACTCATAACCTACCCCCCCATTCTCAGTGCTGCTTCTGACTTTTTCTTTTGGATCAAAAAATCCATTAAGGCGGAAAAGGCGGAATAGCCACACAATGCCTTTTAACTGTTAGCTGTAGGACTCTTCCGTCTGGAAGCTCCTAAGGGGAAAAGCTCCATTGAACTTACTGGGCATTGTGTCTGAGTGAACTCGTTTAGGATTGTACTGCATGTTGCTTTTGGCAGACCTCTCATTCACTCTGTATGATGGGATTTGGCCTTCCCATAATACTTGGGCAGCACCTACAGCACTGTGAACCAGGGGAGGACTCCAAACTGCAGGCCTCCCTGAATCACAACATTTCTGGCCTAGAGGTTCATGTCGCACTGCATATTAGCATGTCCCAGGTTTGCTATGCATTTTACACTGAATTTTAAGATCCAGTTCAAAACTAACAGGTGCTTTGTACTGCTTCCTTCCCACTGGCTTCCTACAGACAGGCAAAGTTATATTTATTTATTTGAGTCGGAAGCTCATGTCCTCTGCTGCATCTCATTTTTTAGATGAGCTTTGAGGACTTTGTGGTCCTCTTTCTAGGAAGGCTGAGATTTTATGAAGTGTTGTGAACTTCTATTTTATTTGTTGTATCTTAAATCTGCAAGCTGTCACGGTAGGTTTTACCAACAGTAGTGCATAAGTAATTTTAAATTAATGAACTAATGGCCACACACAGTCGAAACCCCTATCTGTCTAATCTTGCAGTGAAATGGGGTAAAAAAGTCCTTTGGGAACCACAGAATAAGGGTTGGATCCAAAGGAGCAGCCTTCTCCAAACCGGTGCCCTCTGGCTGTTTTGAACCACAACTCCCATTAGCCCCAAACAGTACGGCCAATGGTCAGGGACCATAGGAGATGTTATTCAAAGCATTGGAGAACACCCGGCTGGAGAATGCTGAGTCAAGATCTAGAGGAGACGGCAGAGCCGCTGGGTTTGCCACAGCTAGGGGTGAGTGGTGGGTGTAAGGTTAAAGTTTATCATTCAGCATCGCAGTCCTTTGTATGGGCCACAGTCCCCTTTCAGGTTAAAGATTGCCCTGGCTTGCGTGAGAAGCGGTTTGGCTGCAGTTCCTCTGGTTTCCCGTGCAAATAAAAACAGAGACTGGGGAAAAGGGGAAAGGGGGAGTTGATGGTCCTCGGGGCTGGAGAGGTCACTTTGGAGACAGGACATCGCGTGAGAATGGCGTGGGAGCAGAGGGCAGGGAGGGGCAGTGTACCTAGGGGAGAAACCAAGAAGGACAATGGGCAATTCACTCCCATATCAAGCCCCTCCAGCCCAAAACTCAGCCTGCAGTACCAGAAGTGCTAGAGGGGATGTCTTCATATTTTCTTAGATGCATCCTGTATGGTGCAGTGGATTCTTTTGAACAGCTGAGAAATCTTCTCTGATTTATTTTATTTTATTATTATTATTATTATTTATTATTATTTATTATATTTATTTATTTATTTATTTTCTCTGATTTATTTTTTTAAAAACAAATCATCATCATCATCATTTCTATACCACCCCATAGCCAAAGCTCTCTGGGCAGTTTACAGAAGTTAAAACATTAAATGCAATATAAAAAGTTTAAAAGCCATTTACATAACAGCAGACAGACAATATACACAAGCAACATATAACTAAAAACAACTTTGAATTGTCAGTCATAACTAAAGACACATCCAGGACCGATGAAAACTCATCATGTGTTGCCAAATGCCTGGGAAAATAGATTATTTTTACACCCGCAAAGATCTCGTGCTCTTTATAAAAGCAAAGCATAGTAGTAGATGTTAGTTGATTCACACACTACCTAATGGATATGATCCAGTCAGAAAAGCCCCATAGATTTGGATGGGAGAGATAAGCACATGCTTAAACCTCTCCTATTGAAATTAACGGGGACTTGCAGAGAGATCCTAAGCACTCTTACTCAGAATTAGGTTCCATCCAGTTCAGTGGGACTTACTTCTAAGTAAACATGGTTAGGATAGCAGCCTCAAGAGTGCAATCCCTGGGAGTAAGTGCCATTGAACCTATGCCTGAGTAGCCATGCACAGGATTGTATTGCAGAAGTGTATACATTTGCCTGGGTTGTGCTCCAAGTGTTCTCTCATTTCTCTTCTTGAAAGCTGATTTACAAAGACAATATTCGTGTGTACGTATGTGTGAACTATTCCACACTGTAAAAGAACAAAACATATTTAATCTGAGCAATTCTTGAAATGAAAAGAATTGAAATGATCAGTGAACGGACTGACAGACAGAGCAAATAAAATCTTGAAAACTCTTCTTCAGTGGGCTGGAGAACAACTAATGTGATATTTCCAGAATGTTTTCCCCTTGGTTCTTAGTAAATCCTATACTTCAGTTATGCTGGGACTAGAGACACTACACCGGTGGAACTGCCACCATATTGGATAAGTCCTCTGCCTGAGTGGAGGGGGAAACACAACCAGAAAACGCAAAATGGTGGAAAAACAAGAGACACAGGTCATCCCTAGAAACAATGCCAGTGCTCACCAACCAGTGATGACGCCCACATGCCTCCCATAC
The DNA here is from genome assembly GCF_057233095.1 of Heloderma suspectum. Taxonomy (NCBI): domain Eukaryota; kingdom Metazoa; phylum Chordata; class Lepidosauria; order Squamata; family Helodermatidae; genus Heloderma; species Heloderma suspectum. The sequence continues at coordinate 13,302,985 of NC_139468.1, forward strand.
ATAGAGGGAGCCAATGGACTCACAAGAATGCCCCCCCCCCCGCCAAACTCACTCGCTCCAACATGCCAGCTGACTGAGGGCTAAAGTAGATCTGTGATCAAATAGTCCATGTGTATAAATGCAGCCACAGAGGAGACCTAATCTGGATTGGGACCATGGCATAATGAGAGAAGGCTTTAATCCGTCCCCCTGGTCCATGTTCCCAATTTAACTTTCCCTGAAAGATAGCTGTATGTTTCCTCTCACAGGGCAAACTGCAATTTTGGTATATGCGTGTGTGATTTTAATCAGAAAGATGGCTCCAGGGGTGAGGGTGGGAAAGGGCTAAACCCAGCCTTGTTAAACCTAGCACTTGCCTAATCACCATAGGTGACAAGGAACTCTTTGCAGACGAGTGATTGGAATTCCATGCAGGAGAGTGAGTGAGTTGGCAAAGAAGGGACAGAGCGCATAGAAACCAAGAGGGCTGCTAGGGGCAGGAAACCTCCTCCTCCACACTCGGCATAGAAGTGCAGCAGGCTGTTGCACAAGGGACAGAACTCTCTGTCTCACCTTTGGCAGCCCCCAGCAGATGGGTAAACATTTTTGCAGGCTACTAACTTTTTTGGGCTTATTTACAAGGCTGGTTAACCCCCCTTAAACCTCTCTGCCACCCACAACTGCCAAGGTCCCCCCACCCCAAAAAACATGTGACATCTGGTCAGAGATCTGCTTCCAATGCCACATCTATTCTGGCCCTGATTGGCTAGAGTGTACATAAAAGGAATGGGTTGCTTCACCTGGACGGGAACAGCGGGGTGCATATGAGAAAATAAATTATCTCCAGGAGTAGATAGGCACTTGGCGCTGTTTGCTCACACCTAGCCTGGAGCCAGGCACTTTTCCCACGGCAGGGGTTGTTTTGCAAAGCAGAGCAATTTTTTTTAAAGAGGCAAGAGTCCCAGGCAGAGATCAGCAGGGTGTGTTCAGGACAGAGGTGTGTGGGGCTGAGCTACAGCTGTCTGGCACGCAAGAAGGATTCCTGATATACCCAACAGCCAAGAGGTACAGTACCCAGCCCTGCCTGGCATGGGCAAGGGAATTTTGTTCCCAATTTTAGTTGTCACGAACATTCTGCTGATTCATTTTATGGGGCAATGGTGTTGATGCCTGGGAAAGCATCCCTCCCATTGTTTGAGCATGACTTCCGGTGTCTGAGATCTCGTCTACAGGAAGGTGGTCACCGGAGGCCTATTGGCATCGCAGTATGTGCATTTATTGACCAATGCATAGGTTGGGCATAGGTGGAGGGGGCAGCTATGTTCAAACACACCAGCCAGCAAACCAGGTTCCACCGCTCATTATGGATCACCAAAGCCGAGGGCAAAATAGGACACAGAGTTGCATCAACAACTTTAGATGCACAAATGCAAGCATTAGAAATGCTTACTATACTGTAACTAGAAATGCAATACATCTCACCGTGGTGTGGTGGGGAAGATTATGATTCCCTGTCTTGTGTGCCTGATCAGGTTTCTGTCCAGGTATGCAGGGGCAACTCCAAGGCCCCTGCTGCTTTTCCTGCTCCGGGTTCGTAATCATTACACCAGACTTGGCCTGGGTGTCCTTTCAGAAAGAGGACACCTTCAGGTAGAGGACGGTCCTCTGACACACCTTTAGATAGAGGCCTGTCCTCTGCAAAGTAGGGCACATGGCCACTCTACCGCTCCTAAACCAGATCTCTAGGGTGAGACAGCCAGTGCCCTAAGATGCAGAAAAGGCCAACCCCAAAGATCAAGGGGCTAGAGCAACTCCCCTATGAGGAATGGTTATGCTGTTTGGAGATCTTTACCTTAGAAAAAAGACAGGTAAAGCAGGGAGGGTGGCCGGACGTGATGGAGGTGTATAAAATAATGCATGGTGTGGAAAAAGTGGATACTCTCATAATCCTAGAATCCGCTGGGGCCATCTCACAAAGCTGAGTGGTAGGAGATTCAGAGCAGATCAAAGGCATGAACATCATCACAGGGGGGAGACCAACCTGGTCCTATACATCAGCCAGAGAGGGAGGAGCTGCAGGGAGCTCACTCCACCCTTCCCTGCTAGAAAGAACATGCAGCTCCAGCTGAGCGTTCCTTGGGAGTGCAGACTCTGGCCTCATCCATCAGCTGGAGAACCGAGGGCCAGTGGGGGGCTGCACCTCCTGCCTCCCAGGATGAACATCATCGCAGGGGGGAGACCAGCCTGGTCCTATACGTCAGTCACTGGTGTATTTGCTTTCCTTCCCCTCCTCCCTCCCAATCCCTTTTCCTTTTGTGTCATGTCTTTTAGATTGTAAGCCTGAGGGCAGGGACTGTCTTAATATTCATCTTTGTAAGCCACTCTGGGAGCCTTTTTCGGCTGAAGAGTGGGGTAAAAACACCCTAAATAAATAAATAAATAAATAAACAAAGGCAAGACTTCTTGACACAGAGCATCGTCAAGCTGTAGGATCTACTTCCAGAAGATGTGGTGGCAGTTGCCAACTTGGACTGCTTCAAAGGGGGAGTAGTCAAATTCATGGACAATGATTTTCATCATTCATATACTGCATTATTTGCTAAAAAGCCATCAAGGTGGTGTGCAGCAATAAAGCCTCGACAAAATAAAAAAGAATATTTCAAAGAGTAGAATGTTAAGGCTATCCGTGGCTACAAGTCATGACGGCTATATCTTACTTCCAGTGTCAGAGGCTGCATGTCTCTGTATACCAGTCGCTGGGGAACACAAACAGGGGGGCGTTATTGCACACATGTCCTGCTTGTGGGCTTCCTACAGCCAGCGGGTTGGACGTGCAGTCGCACCTCCCGCTCATGTTTGCCAGCCACTGGTATACGGAGACATACTGCCTCCAATATTGGAGGTACTATATCACCCTCTTGCAGCTGAGACTGGTGGCTGGTAGAAAACACTGGGCTGCATGGATCCATGGCAGTGGAGGCTGGTGACTTCAATTTCTCTGGGGCTGTGAATCCATTCTGGGTTTTAGTCAGAACCAGACAGAACTCTGAAGGAGCTATCTGAGGTGCTGAACCCTATCCCCCAAATAGGTTCCACAGGCCTCCACTGCCATTATGACTAGAAGCCATGGAGACAGCTTATCTTCCATGAATTTGTCTAACCTCTTTTCAAGCTGTTCAAGTTGGTGACCATCACTACCTCTTGGCAGTGTGAAGGTAGGCCTGGCTAGGCCTCATAAGTAGTTTGGCTCAGGCGAGGCGCTTGATGGGACTGAGGGTGTGTGTGTGGGTGTGTGTCTGACGATGAGAAGTTAGTGTAACTTGCTCATAAGCAGGAATTCCTATCCACCAAAGTAACTCGTCCCTAAAGATAAGAAGGCCGCTCTGCTGGTAAGACTGTTGCTGAGTACTAATTGGTTTCTGAACATGTGTACTGTATTTTCTTTGTTCTCCAACTTTCAGTCTGTATAAATGCATCCTGTTTTCTTTTTTTGGAGAGAGACAGAGTTTCGTCTGTCTCTCCCACAGCCGTGATGATATTTATAATAAATTTATAATAAATTTCTGACTGTTCAATCTAACCTGCCTTGGATATTTCCTTAACAGCAGCAAATTCCACACCTGCTCCATTCTCCTAACATTGATCACAAATGGAGACTCCCAGTTCAGTAGCAGTGTATCTCTGAACACTAGTTGTGGGGGGATAAGGCCACAGCGGGTAGGAGACTGTTGCCTTGGGGAACTGCTTGTGGGCTTCCCAGGAGCATCGGATTAGTCATGGTGGGAGCCAGGATGCTGGGCTAGGTGGACCATCGGTCCGATCCAGCAGAGCTCTTCTCATGTTCTTCTCCCTAATGGACCTTCTGCATGTTCAGTGCCAGCTCCAGGTTTTGGAGGGCCCTTGGGCAAGGCCCCCTCAATAGGCCCCCTCCCTCAGTGAGCCTATCTACTCACCAGCTGCTATTGTTCCTCCACCTCCCCTTTCTCATCCTTGCTCCCACTTGCTTGCTCGGCAGGCAGAGAGCCAGGGAGCAGACAGGCCGTGGCATCTCCTGCTCCTCCTTCTCTCCACCACCGTTGTCTGGGCCAGAGCGAGTGGCAGGGGAACGAGCAGGCTGCAGGGGTGAAGAGGAGGAGCAAGTCCTGGGGGCTCTTGTCCGTGGGCCTTGCTGGGGTGTGGGCCTTTCCATGGTGCCTGATTATGCCAGCCAGGAGCCAGCCTTGTATTGGTGCCTTCCCCAACAGGGTGCCCTCCAGATGAGTTGAACTACTATGTCCATCATTCCCAGGCAGCATGGCCTTTGCGTGCTGAGTTCTGTATGTGTGAGGTGGGCTTTTGTTTTGTATTATTACAATCTAGTATAAGCCTCCCTGAGGATCTTTCAATCAAAAGGCAGATCTTTTAAAAGGAGATTTTGAAAAATAGACCAACAGTTAAAATCAGTTTTGATCCTGACATGGTTTTAGCCCTCCAGCTGCTGCTGCTGGTGCTGGTTTTGCTTTTGAATTTTTCCTGTGCCGCTGCTGATTTTCATCTCGCTTTTATCTTGACCTGTTTGATTGCCATTGTTTTATTGCTACCGTGTGTTTTAGGTATGTTGTAACATGTGTGCACTCCCCTGAGAACTTTGGTTATTGGGCGGTTTGAAAAATGTAATAAATAAAAACAATTCTTTGGAGATCATGGACTCCTGTTCTGTTCGGGAACAGACATCTCTCCAGATTTATTTATAGAAAAGTATGTGTGTGTGCGTGTGTAAAACTGCAGCACAACGAGGTTAGCTGTTTGTTATCTAGACTACAGAGACATTTACTCTTCTGTGTTTACAGGGGACCTATTAAAAAATGAACCCCATTTTCTTCTGGAGCCCTGAGAAAATCCTACTGAATGCCATTCATTCACCTTCACAATAGGCGTGAGTATCCTGATGGATAAATCTGTGGTGTGTGGATATAATGGGGTGTTCTTTTAGAAGCATCAAAATTGGGTCCATGGAATATTCAGCTCAATCGCACCATGTGGGGCTGTGAATCCATTCTGGGTTCACAGAATGGATTCACAGAATCCATTCTCAGTTCACAGAACTCTAAAGGAGCTATCCAAGGTGCTGAACTCCCCCCCAAAGGTCCAGCACCTTGGATAGCTCCTTCAGAGTTCTGGCTGGTTCTGACTAAAACCCGGAATGGATTCACAGCCCCAGAGAAATTGAAGTCACCAGCCTCCACTGCCATGGATCCATGCAGCCCAGTGTTTTCTACTTTGACTGGGTGTGGCTCTCAGAAAGAGTTTCGTCTTTCTCAGTCTTACTGGCTGTGATCCTTTAAACCAGAGGTGTTGAACATCTTTCAGCCCTGAGGGCCAAATTCCATTTTGGAGAAACTCCCAGGTGCAGTATGCCAGTCATAGGCAGGGCAGAAGGCAAAACAGAGTGGGGGCAAAACACCCCAAATAATGGCATATTTTAACTTGAAGCCCTTCCTGCCAGTTAGTAGCCTTAGGAGATCCATTTCAACTTTAATGAGGAAGAAAACTGTGCAAAAGCTGGGAAGCCAGCCAATGATCAGTGGGTGCAGAAAAGGCAGTAAGGCTAAGGGAAAGATTATGGCCATCTGGGAAACCCTGGGATCCCAACTGGGCCAGATTTGGGCCACAGAACTGAGTTTCAACACCCCTGCTTCAGTCCTCAGACCTTCTGCACACAACACTGTGCTCCACCATTGAGCTACAGGCCGTCCCTTATAAACAAAGCTGCTACTGAGTCAGCCCATTAGCAGCATAGTATTTACTCCAGCGTTGGCACAAAATAACACAACAACTGAGGCAGGAGAAACTTCCTTCTCCTCCTCCTCCTCTTCCTCCATCCCCTGGCTTTTAATTTTTTTTTGCTATCACATCCATTAACGGTGGCAGTGTGGATGATTTCACCCATCAATACCGCTTTCTGAGGGGTCCTTTCTCACAGCGAGACATTATGGGTGAGGTGGCCATGGAGCCTGCCCGTGCTGCCGTTGCTTTTAAGTATGTAAATGTAAGTCACTTTAAACATATTTGCCACTATTGTGGCAAAGCAGTGGCGGTGCAGGCAGTTTGTGGGGCCCTTGCCTGTAATCCCTTTCTCTGAGGAAGGACCCCTCTGAGCAAGGCATTGGGCAGGAGCTCCGCAGAGTCGCACCATCTGCTGACCTGCAGCAACAATTGCCACAGCAGCGAGCAGTGGCGATGCTCCATGGTGCACAGCTCTCTGGGCAGCAAATGAGGGCACTTGTGATCTACCACCCTCCCGATCTGCCTCCTGAGCCACATTGTCTTGCCTCCCTCCACCAGTAAACAGTGCTGGTTCCAGGTTTTGGAGGACCCTTGGGCAAGATGCTCTCAGTGGGTCCTTGTCTCTGAGGGAGACCCTATTCTCTTCCTGGGTACTGCTGCTATTGCTGCCATTTGCTGTCCTGTCCCTCTGGACCCAGTAAGAACATAAGAAGAGCCCTAAGGCTGGATCAGACCAAGGGTCCATCTCGTCCAGCATTCTGTTCACACAGCAGCCAACCAGCTGCCCACGGGAAACCCACAAGCAGGACATGAGTGCAACAGCACCCACCCACCCATGTTCCCCAGCAACTGGTGTACTGCCTCTGATACTGGAGGCAGCATAGAGCCATCAGGACTAGTAGCCATTGACAGCCTTCTCCTCCAGGAATTTGTCTAACTCCCTTTAAAGGCGTCCAAACTGGTGGCCATCACTACGTCTTGTGGTACTGAATTCTACAGTTTAACTAAGCGCTGTGTAAAGAAGTCCTTCCTCTGATCTGTCCTGAATCTCCCACCCATCACCCACCCATCAGCAACATGACCTCCAAGGGAGAGAGAGAGAATGGACAAGGCCTGCGGAGGTAAGTTACAGCTCCTTCTCATTCCTCTCACTGCGTGGTTGCTCAGAGAAGGAAAGTGAACAGCAAAGAGGTAGAAGAGCCGGGCCAGGAGCCTCCAGGGATTGGCAGTGGGGGCCCCCTGCTGGGGTGTGGGCTCTCAGCAGATGCCCATTCATGGCGAGCTTTGGTGCCCTGCCAACATAGCCAGCAAAGCTGATCGTGAGGCATGAGCATCAGTGGGCAGCAGCACATGAACAGAACACTGCTCTGTGAGAGGAGCAGGCTAGGGATCTCTACCCGAGAATTCTCAGACCCGTCTCCCGCACACAAACTACAACTCCCAAGAGACTTGGAGGGGAAACCCTGACAGTGAAAGCAACACATGCTTGTAGTGTGGCTCTGCTGACGCAGGGAGAATCTTAGCGATGCCGCTTTACGCCCACCTCCACAGTGCTATGTCGGAAGAGAAGCTGCACCATTTTTAAATGCACAGGAAAAAAAGACCTTTTTTCTAGACCTGTGTGCCAATGGCGTCATCAAATTCTCCACCTTACTTGTGGGCAGAGAAATTTGGGAGAACGTTTCACCGAATTTCGCCAAGGGGAGGAGAAATTCTTAACAGTTTCTCCCAGCTAGGGCTCCCCATTGACAGGTAGCACAGCTTCTTTTGTTTGGGGTAAGGGTTTGGGGTTTTTTCATGCTGCAACAGCATCAACTGTCATGGCAGGCTGGCCCCCAGTCTGCATCCACCACAATGCAGGTGGGGGCAGTGTTGTGTCCAGCTCCAAGGATGAGGTGGAGTTAGGGCTCTGCCAAAATCTGTCCTTCCTGAAAGTTTTCTACCCCCATGAAAGAGGCTTCCATTGTTCCTCCTCATTCAGGATGATAAATTTATTTTTGTGGTGTTCTTGAGCTCACCTAATCACAGCCAGCCTCCCAGGCTGCCTGCACATTCTCATCTGAAAAAGCCCCATGGGAGGAATTATTGCATGGTGCCTTAAATGGGGCTTTAATTGAAGTGTAGGAAGCTGAGGAGGCTACAGGCAGCCAGAGAGATGATTGTACAATGAAAAACAGGAAACTTGTGCTCAGTCCTCCGTCCCTCCTAAGTAAGGTAAACCCAACAAACCCAAATCCAACCCATGAGAATTTCTCTGAAATTTCTTCACCATTGAATTTCTTTTCGAAAGCAATTTCTTGTCTATCAAGTTGAATGAGAATGGTCAAAAAATGTGGGAGAAATTTTCGGCACAGCACTACTCTTATTTATTTATTTATTATTTATTTCATTTCTATACTGCCCAATAGCCGAAGCTCTCTGGGCGGTTCACAAAAATTAAAACCAAACAACACACAATAAAACAATTTAAAATATATAGAACATTAAAACCACAATATAACAATACAACCACAATAAAACCTAGCAGCAGTGCAGGAGTTTAAAATACAGATTTAAAACAACAAAGACAAAAATTTAGAAAGCTAAAATGCCTGGGAAAATAAAAAGGTCTTCACCTGGCGCCGAAAGGAATGCAATGCAGGCACCAGGCGAACCTCACTAGGGAGCTCATTCCAGAGCCGGGGTGCCACAACAGAAAAAGCCCTCCTCCTAGTAGCCCCCCGCCTCACTTCCTTTGGCAGGGGCTCACGGAGAAGGGCTGCTGCTGATGATCTTAAGGTCCGGGCAGGCACATATGGGAGGAGGCGATCCTTCAGGTAACCTGGCCCCAAGCCGTTAAGGGCTTTGAATGTTAACACCAGCACTTTGAATCGGGCCCAGAAATGGACCGGCAGCCAGTGCAGCTGGAAAAGTACTGGCGTAATATGAGCTTGCAGGCCAGTCCCTGTTAACAATCTTGCTGCCCTATTTTGGACCAGCTGAAGTTTCCGGACTGTTTTCAAAGGCAGCCCCATGTATAACGCATTGCAGTAATCCAGACGAGAAGTTATCAGAGCATGGATAACTGTAGCTAGGCTATCTCTGTCCAGATAAGGGCGTAGTTGGTATACCAGCCTAAGCTGATAAAAAGTGCTCCATGCCACTGAGTTCACCTGTGCCTCAAGTGACAGTTCTGGATCCAAGAGCACCCCCAAACTACGAACCTGATCCTTTAGGGGGAGTGCAACCCCCTCCAGAACAGGTTGAATATCACCTAGCCGGGCAGACGAACCACACACTAACAGTACCTCCGTCTTGTCTGGATTGAGTTTCAGTTTATTGGCCCTCATCCAGTCCATTACTGTGCCCAGGCACTGATTCAGAACAGCCACTGCCTCACCTGGTTTTGATGAGAAAGAGAGGTAGAGCTGGGTGTCATCCGCATATTGATGGCACCTCAGCCCACACCTCCGGATAATCTCCCCCAGCAGTTTCATGTAGATGTTAAACAGCATGGGGGATAAAATAGAGCCCTGTGGAACCCCATGGCACAATTGCCATGGCACAGAGCAATAATCCCCCAGCACCACCTTCTGGAATCGGCCATCCAAGTAGGAGCGGAACCACTGTAGTGCAGTGCCTCCAACTCCCAACCCAGACAACCTATCCAGAAGGATACCATGGTCGATGGTATCGAAAGCCGCTGAGAGGTCCAGGAGAATCAACAGGGTCACACTCCTCCTGTCCCTCTCCCGGCAGAGGTCATCCCACAGGGCGACCAAGGCAGTTTCTGTTCCAAAACCAGGCCTGAAGCCCGATTGAAATGGATCTAGATAATCCGTTTCATTCAAGAGTGCCTGGAGCTGTCCTACAACCACCCGCTCAAGCACCTTGCCCAGGAAGGGGATGTTGGCCACTGGCCTATAATTGTTAACATCCTCTGGGTCCAGGTTAGGCTTTTTCAGGAGTGGTCTAATTACTGCCTCTTTTAAAGCGGCAGGCACCACTCCCTCTCTCAAGGAGGAATTTACAACCTCCTGGACCCAGCCGGACATCCCTTCCTTGTTTGATTTAATAAGCCATGAAGGGCAAGGGTCAAGCACACAAGTGGTCGATCGGACTTGGCCAAGCACCTTGTCCGCATCCTCAGGCCTCAGTAACTGAAACTCATCCAATAAAACTGGACCAGACAGTGCTCTGAACGCCTCTACCAATGGAACTGCATTAATGGTGGTGTCCAATTCATGACGAATCTGAGCGACTTTATCCTCAAAGTGCCGTGCAAACTCGTCACAGTGTGCTACCGAGGGTTCCACCGTCTCTCTCCTGGCCCAGAATGTAACAGGCTGCGAACCACTCGGAAAAGCTCCGCTGGACGACACTGAGAAGATGCAATGCTGGTGGAAAAGAACTGTCTCTTTGCCACCCTCACCGCCACAGAGTAGGCTCGATAGTGGGCTCTTACCTGTGTTCGGTCAGACTCAGCACGAGTTTTCCTCCACCTGCGTTCTAGCTGTCTCCCCTCTTGCTTCATTGCCCTCAGCTCAGGTGTATACCAAGGAGCTGGCCGGGCTCTGCTCAGAGGGAGAGGGCGCTTGGGCGCGATCGTGTCAACCGCCCGAGTCATCCCTGCATTCCACAGAGCGACCTGGGCGTCGACAGGAGCACCAGCCATACCAGCAGGAAAATCCCCCAGAGCCCTCTGGAATCCATCGGAATCCATTAATCTCCGGGGGCGGACCATTTTAATAGGTCCCCCACCCTTGCAGAGGGGGAAGGCCGCCAGGAGTCTAAACCTCAGCAGGAAGTGATCTGTCCATAACAAAGGGACAGATGTTAATTCCTCCACTTTCAGATCACCATCCTCCTGCCCAGTCGAGAAAACCAGATCAAGCATGTGTCCTTTTATATGCGTTGGGCCGATGACATGTTGGGACAGCCCCATGCTTGTCATGGCGGCCATGAAGTCCTGAGTGGCCCCGGATACAGCGGCCTCGGCATGGAAGTTGAGATCCCCCAGGACCATCATCCTAGGGGTCCTCAACACCAAGTCCGAGACCACCTTCGTCAGCTCAGGCAGGGAGTCTGATGGGCAGCGGGGTGGGCGGTACACCAACAGAATCCCTAATCTGTCCCGGGTACCCAACACAAGGTACAAACACTCAAGATCTGCACTCGAATGAGCAGGAAGCCTGGAGAGGGAGATTGAATTCCTATAGACCACGGCAACCCCTCCTCCCCGACCCTCGAGTCGGTGTTGGTGCTGCACCGAGTACCCAGGAGGGCACAGCTGGGAGAGAGTGACCCCTCCCAGTTCCCCCACCCAGGTCTCAGTAATACATGCCAGGTCAGCCCCCTCATCCACAGTCAAATCATGGATGAGGGGGATTTTATTTTGGGCCGACCTGGCATTCAGCAGCAGCACCACCAGACCTGAGGGCAGAAGACTGGTAAGGCTGCCAGGAACCATCAGGTTGGGGGAAGAACCAGAAGAGGGGACAGCTGTAAGGTGTCTAGCCCCTCTTCTCCTCAGCTGGCCTGTTAATCCCCCAACGCCATACCTCCCCCTGCCCGTGACCACAGTTATGGTGGCACCTCCCCGACCCCCTGAGTTGCCCAATAGTCCTCCCAGGCACATATTAAAATGTTAGGGTACAAAATGCACAACAGTTTAAAAGAATATAAAAGATAAGAGATAAAATATAAAAGAGATACTTTTTCCTTTATGGAAGCTGCCAGTCCTAAATGAAGGAGAGCTAGTACAACCCCATAGTATTTCAGGCCTCTTCTTATTCTCCCTTCACTCCCAACTGTCCCACCTATTTCAGCTGGATGCACTCCTGAGTAAGTGTGAATAGGGCTTCGGATGAGTTATATCAATTTGAGCAGGTGCATATTTTGAAAACAAACACATCTGTAGAGATGTGGAGCTTAATATATATTAAGAACAACAATACAGCAACATCTGAACAGAAAATTGATTTATTTTGGATTCAGGAAGTTCCAAAAAGTAGACTAACCAGTCTCCTTAAAACCTGTTATTACCCTTCCCATGTTTGAAATGACTCCGCTTTTGTAATGTCTTTGGGTCACATGACTACAGAGGGGCCAGCCAACCAGGTTTTAGGAAGCTTCATATTATGCCGTGAGAAAATATGACCTTGTGCTACCTGCCAAGAAGAAGGATTCAGTTCACTAAAATGAAGAGACGTCCCTGTGATCACATTGCTTTTGCCAACAGACTAAGAGGAGTGGAGGCTGTCAGTGAGTTAACATCAGCATAATACAGTTCTCTGGCCCGGGGTTCAATAGGTGCTTCAAGTTGGGCTTCAGCTTCTTATTTTACCATTGCTTTTTCTGTCTAGGAACAGTAGTGAAAGTACAGTGAGATACACTCTTTGCAGTGCAATCTTATGCTAGTGAACTCAGAAGTAAGTCCTATTGGGTTCAATGAGGCTTAGTCCCAGGTAAGTGGATATATTAGGTACCTTTTAATTTTAGAGGAAAATGTTTTGAATGGTGTCTTCAGAATGCTTCTCGGGGGTGGTGTTGTAGCTCATGTTTCATTTCCCCCAAAAGAGACTGGGTGTGGCTTGTATGAGAGTTTTGCCATCCTGCCCCAGAAAGAACCCTGGTATCCTACTCAGTAGTGTGGCAGGAAGCATGCTGTATATGTTCTAAAGCTAGGCTGACCATATTTCCTTGAGACAAAAACGGGATATTGGGATGACAAAAACGGGACGGGGTTATGTAATATTCCGTATTCATGAAAAAGTAAGACAATAACAAAAGTTTTATTAGAGAAAGAATCTCTATGGGCGTAATGATGGTAGAAATAACAGTAAGACTCAGCCTCCTGGCTCCCACACGCTGAATGGGGCTTAGCGACCGCCTCTTGAATTCCCCCCCACTGCGGACAAGCAAGGGGACAGCGTCTGATCGTCGCTAGCTCAAGACCCGATAAAGTAAATGGAACTTCCTCTTCCTCTTCCTCTGACCCGATAAAGTAAACGGAACTTCCTCTTTCATCACACTAGTAGTTTTACTGCACGCATTGATTAGCATAGAGCCTTATGATAAAGGCGTTCAGTTTTTTAGAAAAAAATAAAAACGGGACAAAATTGACATTTATATTAAAATGACGGGACGGTCGGGAAATATGAAAAAAATGGTACTGTCCCGTTTAAAACGGTACATATGGTCAGCCTATCTAAAGCAGACATGGACAGAAGATAGAGTGGGATCGGCTTGTAGGTTTCTGGGTGATTTGCAGTAGATCTGACTCCCAGTGATTTAACCAGACTTATTTATTATTTATGTATTTATTGTTTATTTGATTTATACCCAGCCTTTCTACCAAAAAATGGCACAATATCTATCTGTCTTTCTGAGCAGGCAGGTGTACGATTGCACTGTAAGAGTACCTATTACTTGCACCCAGTGGAGGCTGGTGGCTCTGAATTTGGTGGGGTGTAAATCCATTCTGGGTTTCAGTCAGGAGCAGCCAGAACTCTAAAGGAGTGATCCAAGGTGCTGTACCTAGTTTGGGGATAGGGTTCACACCTTCAATAGCCCCTTTAGAGTTCTGTATGGTTCTGACTGAAACCTGGAATGGATCCACAGCCCCACTGAAATTGGAGCCACCAACCTCCACTACTTGCCCCACTGCCTTAGGAACAAAGTCCGTGAAACCTACATTTAAGAGCCAGTGTGGTGTAGTGGTGAGAGTGTTGGACTGGGAGCCGGGAGATCCGGGTTCTAGTCCCCACTCGGCCATGGAAGTCACTGGGTGACTTTGGGCCAGTCACAGACTCTCAGCCCAACCCACCTCACAGGGTTGTTGTTGTGAGGATAAAATGGAGAGGAGGAGGATAACGTAAGCCGCCTTGGGTTCCTTGCAAGAGGAAAAATGGTGGAATATAAATAAATAAAATGCTTCTGGAATATTCAGGATTGTGGGTTTTATTACTCTGGTAATTATTTTGTCCCATGCTCTGGACAGGAGCAAAAACTGAGAATGGACCAAGCATGGACAACTTCCTATTGCAAAATTTAGAGGACTGTCTTCAACCCTCCTTCTTTTTCACCTCTTTGCAGTCCTGGATACAGCTGAACACTCCCTCTCCTGCATGAATCCCTTTATGCTCCCCATCTCCATGAACCTTGTCTAACAGTTCTTCCAATTTTTCCAAAAGGGAAGCTTTTCCTCTGGTTTCCCTCTCTTTGCTGGGGCCCTGCAGGGAATCTGTCCTAGTCCCTTTGCTCTTCTCTTCCGCAGCCTGGCGCCCTTCAGATGTGGTGGACTACAACCCCTATCAGCCCCAGCCAGCTGATGGGATTCATTACCCAACACATCTGCAGGACACTAGCTTAGGGAAGGCTGCTGCAGGCCCTGTCCCTGGGTGACCTTATCAAATCCCATAACGCCATGCCGCCTGCCTACAGATGTGTCCCGTGCTACCGGGATCTGTGGTCACTGCCCCCACGTGGTGATCCTTGGAATTACAGGTGGCAGCAGGGCCTTGAGCTGGCTCTGCCCACTGGGCAGGAAGTAGCACAAATGGGCTTCCTGTTCCGGCTGAGCCTTGCTTGAGCAAGGAAGACTTCCTGAGCTCTCGTGTCTTCCTGAATTCCTGGTTGGCCCAGTGGAGGCTGGTGGCGCCGATGTCGGTGGGGCGGTGCATCTGCTCCGGGTTCAGTCAGAAACAGCCAGATCTCTGAAGGAGTTCTCCAAGGTGCTCTACCTAGTTTGGGGATAGGGTCTGGCACCTTGGATAGCCTCTTCAGAGTTCTGACTGAAACCCGGAATGGATTCACTGCCACACTGACATCGGTGCCACCAGCCTCCACTGCTTTGACCCTAACATCTGGTTTTGTCCCATTGCTCCTGGCTCACCTCAGCTTGCTACCCACAGCCCAGCCCTGGCAAGCTGATACCCAGCTCTGTCTTTCCACCCTAAGCTCCCTCCCTGTAGCCCTGCATCTCTAGACTGCCTCTCTGATAGTTCTGCTCGGATGCTTCCTTTGTCATTGCCTCTGACTAAATGGGTTCACGACCAAAGGTCTCACCTTTCCTCCCAAGCCCTCCTCTCTTGTATATTGTCCTTCTCCACTGACAACGTTACCACCTACCCCGTTCAACAGGCACATACTGTTGGCTTCACCTCTGACTCCTCCCTCTCCTTTATTTCGCAGGTTCAGTCTGTTGCCAAGTCATGTCACTTCTGTCCTTTACAACGTTGCACAAACACAGCCTTTCCTCTCTGCCCCCTTGGAACAAACTCTGCCCCATGCCCTGCTCATAGGACACCTAGAGCCAATCTACACAGGTGTTTTATCCCAGTACTGTAACATCTGGCTCACGTGCAGAGCACATGACACACTCCCCAAGTTGCTGTCCTGCTGCTATTTCTTCCTTAATATTTCCTTTCCCCCCTCAAACTACTTTTTTATGACTTCTTTTTTCTGTACTGGAGGTTTCTGTGCACTACGAAGACTGGTGTGTTCCAATCTAGCGGTATTCTAACCCTTGCCAGTGGGACTTGCTTTAATGCTGTAGAATGGAGGTGTTGAACCTCTGGGCTGAGGACCAAGTCTAGCTCACTTAGGGTCCCAATCTGGCCCTCTGGGGTTTCCCAGATACCCTTCCCCCCTTCCTCTGGCACCACCATCTTTCCCACAACTGTGGATCATTGAGTGTTTTCTTGGCTGTTGCACAGTTTTTTCCCCATTCTAAAAGTTTGAAAATCTGCTGGTATTTGAGCCCTGCCCCCTTTTGCCTTCAGCCCCCCCCCCCCACTGGTATGTGGACCCTGTGAACTTTTCTGAAATGAATTTGGCCCTCAGGTTGGAAGAGGTTCAATACCCCTGCTGTAGAACCTGTTTTGCAACATTTCCCCCACCCGTCCTCCCACTCACTTTTTCTCCCCTTCCTCCTTTCATCCTCTGCTCTTTCTTTACACTGGTTTTCATGGGTTTTGTGGGCAGGGAGTCAGCGGGGGCTTTTGAAGGTTACTTTTCACTGCGCATCTACACAGCTGCGCAGCAGTGAAGAACCGCACGCTTTACTTTTCAGCCTCCATTCCTGCGCAGTAGTGAAGATGTGCACCAAGTTAGCAGACTCGAAAAAGCAGCAGCAGCAAACTGGAAAAGCAGCATCGCCTTTCATGTCCTTCGCAATTGCCGCACGATATTGTGACTTGTGGCACACGCTCACACTACAAAGACAAATGATAGAATCCATGTGACTATTCCAGCTTCTCCTTCTCCTGCAATTGTAATGTTGTGACTTTGTGCGTGGCACTTGATCACTTTATATATGCTTGATGCTGTGCTGCATTTATGACTGTTTTCCCCACAGAGCTGCAACTGTTTTCTGAAAAAATACCAGCCCAATGGTGTCTCACAAATAAAGCGGGCTCTAGTGTAGTGTCTCCCCAGACCACTTCAGTCTCCTCCTCCTATATCTAGCACGAGCTCCTTCTCTTCATCTAGTGCCCTCTGCATTGTAAGTACGAATGCTTTACGACAACCTTAACTGACACAAAACTATAGAAACAAGTAATAGATCTCAAGCCCTGAATTACTATCCTTGCTGAACACATTTTTGTACTCTCGCAACCACATTCTGAGCAGCACTCCAACTAGCAATAGCCACACTAGCAGAGGGAAGAAATGCATTTTCCCAGCATCCGTATATTGCAGATTGAAAATGCAATATTCCTAAAACAGAAGCATTATTTTTTGGAGAGAAGAACTATGCTTTAAACAGAAAAACAGCTATTCCTCATGTGCAAATATAATAAATTAATCAACTTCTGTGATTTTATACCCCCTTTCTTGGGAGTAAGCTCCATTGAACACAATGGGGACTTACTTCTGAGTAAAGGCTTGCATAGGATTGCACAGTAAAACCCAGATGATGCATTGACTACCTGTTCTTTGTTCAGATGATAACCCTAACTGTTGTATTAGGATGACTCAAAAAATCTCTCTCCTGACTATCTCCGTTCTGTGCCTGTCTTCCAAAAACTGTTTAGGATTAGGGTTCCTGCAAAGTTGCAATGATGCTTGTGGAAAACGAGAATGCCATCTTGGTCACCAAAGTTCTTGTTGCTTTCGCTGTCTTCTGTTTCATTTTCACCATCATGAGATCCTTCCAGCAGCAAATACCATGTGGGCTGAAGAGGCTCCCAGGGCCAGCAGGGTACCCCTTGATTGGCAACATCCTGGACCTGGGGAAGAACCCCCATATAAGCCTGACCCAGATGAGCCAGAAATATGGGGATGTGATGAAGATACACATTGGTATGAGATCGGTGCTGGTGCTGAGTGGCCTCGAGACGCTCAAGCAGGCCTTGATCAAGCAAGGGGATGACTTCATGGGGCGTCCAAATCTCTATAGCTTCCGACACATCGCTGATGGCCAGAGCTTAACCTTTGGGAGGGATTCCGAAGGAGTGTGGCGTGCCCGCAAGAAACTAGTTTCAAACGCCCTGAAGAACTTCTCTGTCTCTCCCAGCCTTACTTCCTCTTTCACCTGCCTTCTGGAAGAGCACATCTCCAAAGAAGCTGATTACCTGGTTGCAAAGCTGTTGCAGGTGATGAAGGAAAACAAGAGCTTTGACCCATTTCGGTACGTGGTGATCTCTGTGACCAACGTCATTTGTGGCATCAGTTTTGGCAAGTGCTACAATCATGACGACCAGGAGCTGCTCAGCATAGTGACCATGCTTGATGACATTGAGGACGTCATCGCAGCAGGAAATCCAGCAGATTTTATCCCAGTCCTCCAGTATCTTCCTAGCTCCACCATGAAGAAGTTTAAGGACATAAACAGGCGGTTCTTCAGTTTCCTACAACAGCGGGTCAATGAGCATTACAACACCTTCAGCAAGGTAAAGCACATATGGGCAACTGGTGGTCCACATGCAGCCCTTGGCTCTATGTGGCCCACCAGTCTGCACAGATCAGCCATCAGCCGGGCAATGGGGAACAGATGCACTGGGAAAACAGAGATCTTGATTAGGATCGCCTGGGGGAGAGGTTAGAGCCTCTGCACCAGTGATCCCAGTCAGGATAGCTGTTTCCCCAATGCTATTTTTAAAACTGTTTTTTTGTAAACCACACTGGAAGCATTGCTGGAGGCTGTTTTATCAACCTGATAGCTGCATTTAAATGAATAAATCTCAGGCTGGCCTGCTGGTTGCCATTAGGTCTTTCACCTTCCGTGACTAAACAGACGGCAGGTTCTTTTGCATGCTGTGGGCACATAGCTTGTGGGTAGCTATGCCTACAATGTGGGTGTAGGCATAGCTAGGGATGTCAGAGAAATCGGCAACAGATTCAAATGAGTTTGTGTTTCTATGAATCTGACCTGCAGATTCCAAAGCGGACTGCCTTTTTCCAAGTCATGTGGATTCGGCTGACCTGTGGACCAGTTTTTATTTATATTTATTTATTATTACATTTATATCCTGCCTCTTTTCCTCTTGCGAGGAACCCGAGGCAGCTGACATGGTCCTCCTTCTCCTCTCCAGTTTATCCACACAACAACCCCATCGAGGTTAGGCTGAGAGTCAGTGACCAGCCCAGAGTCACCCAGTGAAATTCCTAGCCAAGTGGGGGCCAGAACCCAGATCTCCCAAGTCCCAATCCAACACGCTAACCACTACATCACATTGCCTCTCTACACTGTCACCGTTTTATCACTTTTAGGGGGGAATTATGCTAATTTGCATTAGTGCTCATGCAAACTCGTGCTAAGGCGAATTAACGCAAGCAGAAAAAAAGTCTGGTAAAAAAAAATCCAATTCCATCAATGAGCAGATAATGGAACTGAATATGCCTGACAATCTGCAAAACCCAGATTTAACAGATTTAACAAAATCCGTACATCCTTGGGGTAGCACTTAGGGCTGTATGAACCTCACTGCTTCCGGTACGGGGGGGGGGGGGCGGTCTGCAGCAGGGAAATCTGGGCCACTTGAGGCCCTTCAGATTCCCCTGGAGCCTTGTCGCATCCGTCGGATTTCATGGGGTGGCTTGCGGGGACTCTTCTTTTTTGCGCTGGCCGTGAAGGAAGCCCTTGACAGCCAGTGCAGAGAGGAAAGGCTTCGGCGGCACTTGACAGCACTGGAGAGCCGCCCCATGGGAAACAGACATGGGGGTGGGGTGGGACCAGTCCACTGTGGCCTTTGCAGGTTGGATTCTTGAGAATCTGGCCTGATTTGACTCTGCAGCGGATTTCTCCACCATTCCTAGCAGCCCTTAGCAGTAGGGATGACAGAGGAATCCATCTGGGGGGTGGAGCTCATTGAGCTTCATCAGCTCGGCCCCTTGGACTTTGGCTCATTTCCCATGAGCTGGCCCAACTCGATCTGCACTGAGCTGGGCCAGTTTGCGATTTTTCCCTTTTTAAAAAATTTCACAATTTGCACAAATGTTGCCTGTAATTTTAATAATTTGTGCAATTTGCAGTGCGATTTGTGCAAATTTCTATTTATGCAATTTTTTTTTTTTTAATGGAAACAGTTGCTAGATTTTGGGAAAAACCTGTGGCTCAGCTCACAGATGCAAGCTGAGTTGGGGGCACCATGGAAATCTGGCAAGCCCCCAAAGGGCCAGATTTCCCAGTGGTAGACATCCCTACTTAGCAGAGGACTACAAGCAGAGAGGACAAATGTTGCTGGGTCCCTATTCTTGATGTCTGTTTATCTTCACAACAACATTATTCTCAATTTCACAATTCTGTTGGGAGCAAATTGATCTTAACTTGGTAAGAGCAGGAAGTGATAACTGTTGCCTTCTTCTTCCAGGACAACATCCGGGATATCACAGATTCCTTGATTATGCAAAGTCAGGAAAAGAAATTTGTGGCGAATACCAGTATCCAGCTCCCTGAAGAGAAGATAGTTAATCTTGTGAATGATGTTGTCGGGGCTGGTAAGCATCTCTCTTTTCAGCCTTCCTGAGAAGGCTTTAGAACAGATTTTTCTTTAAAAACCACCCATCTCTGGTTTTGACCATGAGCTATGAAATTGCCTCACACCACATCAGACCAATGGTCCATTTAGCTCAGTATTGTCTACTCCAGCCCCCCCCCCATTTTTGGACCCATGAGCGCATTTGGGGATTTGAGAATCTGCTGTGGGCATCACCACAAAATGGCTCCCACAGCGGATGTGACTAGTTACATAATGGCTGCCTTAGGAGCCTGACTAGTCAAGAAGTGTGTGTGTGTGTGTGTGTGTGTGTGTGTCTGTGTGTAGTGAAATAGGCTAGAGGCTGGGAAGGAAGGGGAAATGGAAGGTGTTGCTTCCTGGCCTGCCCAATCTTCTTCCATCCACACAGACCTTTCCCCTCCTCTGTCTCTCTCTTCCCAGTCTCTAGCTTTGCTATTTATTTCCCCCAACCCCATAGCCTTCTTCTTTCTCTCCCTTCCTAGCCCCTAGCCTTGCCCTTTCTCTCCCATTCACTCCTTGCTCTTTCTCTCCCATTCACCCCTTGCTCTTTCTCTCCCATTCCGCCTCCCGCACAGCCTCTAGCCTCACTATTTCTCTCCCCAACCCCTTTCCTCACTATTTCTCCCCCTTCTCCCTCCCTTTCCCTTGCCTTCTTCTTTCTCTCCCTTCCTAGCCCCTAGCCTTGCCCTTTCTCTCCCATTCACCCCTTGCTCTTTCTCTCCCATTCACCCCTTGCTCTTTCTCTCCCATTCCGCCTCCCGCTCAGCCTCTAGCCTCACTATTTCTCTCCCCAACCCCTTTCCTCACTATTTCTCCCCCTTCTCCCTCCCTTTCCCTTGCCTTCTTCTTTCTCTCCCTTCCTAGCCCCTAGCCTTGCTCTTTCTCTCCCACTTACCACTTTACCTTGCTGTTTCTCTACCTGCCTAGCCTCTAGCCTCACTTTTCCTCTCTCCTCTGCTCCTTTTCCTTGTTTTCTCTTCCTGCCTCCTGAACAGCTGATCAGTGGCAGGTTTTTGCTGAATAAGACACAGCCTAAGATCCATAGGTGTGACAGGTGGACGCCAAAGCGGAGATCCACTGATTTGGCATTTTGTGGCAGTGCCCACAGCAGTTCCTCAAATCCCCAAATGTGCCCACGGGTCCAAAAACGTTGGGGAGCCCTGGACCCAATGATCTCTAATGTCCCTCCTAGCTGTATTATGTGATGACATTTTTAGGGGGGGGCAGTGTTTTTTTGGGGACTTGTACATTTGCTGAGAAAATTTTTAACGAGATAACTCAGGTCAAAGAAGCAGTGCCCTGCAAAGCTCTGTGCCCCACAGCCATGACCTGGACAAAGATAAAATACTCTGTGTGAGAGAAGCAAATCTGCACACTTCTTGCTTAATTTTCACAGGTCACAGCATACTTTACTAGGCCATCATGTGTGTGTGAGAGGGAGATGTGTTAGCACTGCTGGACTCTGCTGGGGCTAGAACTCGAAAGCCAAGCTCTGCCTGTGGTGTAGCGCAGCCAGGGCTCACAGGGATGCAGCACTGTTCCTTTTTGATTAGCAGGGATGAGGATGTTTTCTGCCCATCCCTGCCCCCGCCCCCCAGGCTTCCCTGTTCCCTCTGAGTTGAGTCGCAAACCTCGCTTTAGCTAGAGGAAATGGATTTCCCAGCAAAAATATATTGTTCCCTGTCATGCAAAGTATTCTGAGGTGGGTGGCTTTCTCTCAGGGCCAGCCCTCTCATGAGGCAGAGTGAATCCCCCACCTCAGGCTGCAGAGCAGGAGGAGCAGCAAATTGGGTGCTCTCCACCTCCACCAGGAGGATCTGCTGTCACCTTTCCTCCCTTTGCTGCCCCCCCTGCCATCATCATGTCTTCCACCCCCTACTTGCTGTCAGGATTCCTTTAGCCCCCACTGTATTTCAACGCCGAAAACAAACACAGATGCGAGGCTTCAGTCTACAGCTTTTAATCCATTATTTCACAGGGTCATACAGATGCAAATTCTCAGTGACTCTCAGCCTACAAAGGAAAGCCTTCAAGGGAATTCGAAAGGAAGTTATGAGAGTTGCCCGCCTTTTCAAGAAGAAGGCGGTCTCACTAGCCAATTGAAGAGGGGAGAGGTCCCTCTCTCTCTCTCGTGAGGCCTCTGAGCGCAGCTTCTCATGCAAAGCCAATCGGGTAGACTGTCTAAGTTCTGCCCCTGCCTTCTCTCTCTTTGCTCTGTGCCTGTGCCTGGTGTCTATTAGGTCATGCTCCCCAAACCCCACCTCCTTCTGTTCACTGTCTCTCATGGTGTGTGTGTGTGTGTGTGTGTGAAGAGGGACCCTCATCCTCAGCCAGCTGGACATTTGTAACCTGAGAAGCCGGCCCAGTCATGTCTGGACTAGCCTGGGAAAACACCTCCCCCATGTCTAGTGGTTCTCCTTCAGAATCTGAACTGCTATCCCACTCTCTGCTCTCAGAAACACCCCTGGCACCTACTTACCCTGCCCCCCCATCGCTGCCCCCTGCTCTAAGGATCCTCTCAGAGTGAGTCCACAGGTGGCCGAATTCTCTTGAGAGCTGCGTCAGCCAGAAAAGCAGCCCTGGTGGCCCTTTGGAGAGCTAGCCACACCTCAATGCCTGGCTCGGAGGGGTCCTTCCTTAGAGTCAGGCATTGTGGGAGGATGAGCGTCCTTCGAGACTGCCTGTACTGTGGAGCAGGTAGCAGGAATGCAGTAAGTAGGGAGGGAGACAGATGCGGCAGGGCAGGGGGAGGGGTCAGACAGGGGGAGGGGAGGGAAAGGAGGGAGGGAGGGGGTAGCAGTAATGATGGCCAGCAGCAGTCCGTGTGCTTTCCCGCCTCAGGTGGTGGGGCAGTTTGCACTGGCACCGCTTGGCCTTGAATGGGCAGTTTCAGACCCATTTGCTTTAGAAAAGACCTGCTCCTGGTGGACATGAAAGCTGCTAGAACCACCTTGCACCTTGCGTCATCTTGCATTGTCCTCAGGGGCACGGCTATGGGGACTGCCACGATGAGTGCCTGCCAGAAGAGGCTGGTGGAGCCAGTGTCGATGGGATGGAAATTCCATTCTGGGTTTTACTTACAACCAGCCAGGCGTCTGAAGGAGCTATCCAAGGTGCTGGACCGTATCCTCCCAATAGACTCCTGGCTGGGGTCTCTAGAGAATGGAATCTCCACCCCACCAAAATCCAATCCACCAGCCTCTGCTGGCACCGGCACTTCAAAACTGACCACGACACCCCTGTTTCCCACTGTATCCACCCAGGTTTTGAAACAGTGACGGCGGCCTTATCTTGGTGCCTCATGTATCTGGTGGCCTATCCAGAAATTCAGAAGAAGATTCAGAAAGAACTAGGTAAACCCAGGCCCTCACTCACAGATTTAACATGTCCTTTTTACAAGGCCGGATCCCAAACCTCTCTGCCCTTCTCTCTGCCTTGCTAGACCAAACTGTGGGCAGGCAGAGGAAGCCCCGGCTGTCAGATCGCACCATGTTGCCATACACAGAAGCCTTTATCTTGGAAATCTTCAGACACTCATCCTACGTGCCCTTTACAATCCCCCACTGGTAAGTCCTGTTGACAGTGGGGCTCCACTGGTATTGCAAATGAACGTGGTGAGTGAGTCACAAGGTTGTTGGCACTGGAGTTCAGATCGCACCATGTTGCCGTACACAGAAGCCTTTATCTTGGAAATCTTCAGACACTCATCCTATGTGCCCTTTACAATCCCCCACTGGTAAGTCCTGTTGACAGTGGGGCTCCACTGGTATTGCAAATGAACGTGGTGAGTGAGTCACAAGGTTGTTGGCACTGGAGTTCAGATCGCACCATGTTGCCGTACACAGAAGCCTTTATCTTGGAAATCTTCAGACACTCATCCTACGTGCCCTTTACAATCCCCCACTGGTAAGTCCTGTTGACAGTGGGGCTCCATTGGTATTGCAAATGAACGTGGTGAGTGAGTCACAAGGTTGTTGGCACTGGAGTTCATGAGGCAGAAGCGTCTAAAGCAGGAAAAAAAGTCCGAATCGGACGGATCTGGGTAACCACTGGATGCTATATTTTCAAAAATGGGGAGTTGGACACTGTCGGACATATTTCTTTGTGTCAGCATCCCTAGGTGTAACCTGAAACCTACGTAGCCCCTGGGAGATGCAACTTAGTAATTTAAGTTGCATCAAGTTGTGACTTAAGGCAGCTAAGTCTGTCACCTCTTCCTTCTTTAGACTGTGACCAGAGCCAGGGGCGGCCTGTCCAGAAAGGCAAACTAGGTGGTCACCTAGGGCACCAAGTTAAGTGGAAACTCGAGGAAACAAATACAAAAAAATACATGCACATACAGAGGGAATATGATAGAGACTGTGGAGGTGAGTGAGGTGATGTGCAATGTGCTCTTGCTCCTCGGCTGCTCCCAGTAGGTGACAGGGAGTGAGAGGCCCTGCTGAGAGCAGACGCTTCCTAGGCTGAGCCTAGGGGCTGGCGGCGCCTTGTTGCCCATGCTGCCCTGAGGATGCCACCGGGACCCTTCTTCCGGGGACCTCCCTTGGGCGTTGTGGAGGGGACTTCTGTTCCTTCGCAGAGTGGACGGCTGGGCTTTTATCAGACCCTCTGTGCTGATACAGTGCTTAGTTAAAAAGAACACAAACACATTTGGGGCATGTTTTATTATAAATGATAATATTTCTGCTTCCGAAGTTGTGGGGTGGCGGCAGCGGCGGCAGCCTCTTCATTAAATGCAGCTGCCCTGTCAAACTCAAGGGCAATGAAATGGTTAACCAAAGCCAGATCTCAACTCAATGAAGAGAAATACTTGTTTTTTGCTCTGAAAAGGGACCAGCGTGTTGCTTTTACAGGTTTACAATTTGAGATGATGGATACAATGACGCTTCAGGGAAGATTCAGAGGCATCCCATTGAACGGCAGACTATGTGTATGTGGTAGTTCTGTAACTGAAGATCTGGCATACTATTTTCTTGAATTTCATCTATACTCAAGCTGCAGGGAACACTATTTAGCCTTATTTCTGACCCACATGAGAAATTGGTCAGTGAAGAATAAATTGTTATTTCTCTTACGAGGCTCTAATTTCTTTGTGTCCCAGAGGGTTGGCCTTTTTGCAGTCAAGGCAGCCAGTATAAGGAAAAAGGAATTGGAAAAATGCTCTGGCTGATAGATTCAAATGAATGTGTGGGCTTCATGTATCACTGTTTTTATCCCTCACTAGGTTTTTTTTTTAAAGTCCTTTTAATGTTTTAATGTCAACATAATGTTTTAAATTTCAATGTAATGTTTAATTCTAATGTAATGTTAGTAACTTTAATGTAAAGTCTTCTTTTCAAATTTTTTCTATTATTATGTTTGAAATGGTCAGAAGACTTATTCAATAAGTTAATTCATTAATTCATTCTTCATTAAATGGCAAATAGGGACAAAAGGTTTCCCAGTTTACCAAAAACCTCAGCCTAGATCTGCCCTTGGGGTTTGAGATGGGGATGCAGACTGCATGGGTCAACTAGGGTACAAGTTGCAGGTAGCTAGACTAGGGCTGCCCCTGACCAGTGCAGCTTATGGCTTTAACACCTAGTGATGAGTGAGACATTTGTAGGGTTCACATTAAATTCACACGTCCCATATCTAAATCCAAACTCAAATGCAGTTTACCATAGAAATCTGTACATTCCCAATGTGGTTCGCAAAAAAAGTGCACAAAGATTGTGTACATTTCAAAAAATGCACACAAAAATGTGTATATTTGAAAAAATGTAAATATTCATTTATAATATTATAATATTCATTTATTCATTGGAAAAGTGCTTTAAAATATGGACATTTGTAAGAGTGTACACAATAATACACACATTTTAAAAAATGTATACAAAATGTGCATTTCCCCCAAAATGAGCACAAAAATCCATACTTTTTTTGTGTGGACTGCAAAAAGAATCAAAATCTGACCCACCAGGGGTGGGGAATGTGTGGCCCTCCAGATATTTTGGCCTACAAATCCCATCATCCCCACCACTGGTTTTGCTGGCTAGGCTGATGGGAACTGTAGGTCAAAACAACTGGAGTGACACAAGTTGCTCACCTCTGCAATGCAGAAATGACAGAACGCAAAGATGAAAAAAAATGAGAACCTGAATGAAATTGTGCTTGACAGATTCGCCCATTGCTATTAACATGCAAGTCAGCTTTTTTTCTCCTGCCCTTTCCTTCCCGCTTTGCTTTACACCAGTGGAGGCTGGTGGCGCCGATTTCAGCGGGCCCGTGAATCCATTCTGGGTTTTGGTCAGAACCGGCCAGAGCTCAAAGGAAGCTATCCAAGGTGCTGAATCTAGTCTAAGGATAGGGTTCAGCACCTTGGATAGCTCCTCCAGAGTTCTGGCTGATTCTGCTGGAAACCCAGAATGGAGTTATAGCCCCACTGAAATCAGAGCCACCAGCCTCCACTGCTTAACATCCAACTAAATGAAGAGTTCTGGAGAACTCGAAAGCTTGTTCCTCTACACTATGATATTTTGGTCAGTCCTAATAACAGTACTACTGCCTTACTGTGATCTTTTCTTACGGGGCATCATGGCACCTTTGGCCTTTTTCTGAATCAGAATATGATAGGTGTATTGGTCATTCAGGAACACTATAGTGTTAGCCTGAGACTGGAGTCTGGATTACTCTGGGGTGGCCCTTCCTAGCTCCAGGTAGTACTGGTTGAAACTATTGCCCTCTTTGTCAATAGGCCGAGCAGGAATCCACATTTGGAGAGGCAGATCACATATAGGATAGGGCAGGGGCTGGTGAACAGGAAACAGGCCAAGTTCCTTTTTTAAACAGAATGTATATTTTAACTGCGTTTTCATAACAGGTAATACAGAAAACAATCCAGGTTAGAAAATACAAGAAAATACAGCTAATACAGAAAACAATGAACAGAAGCCCCCTCTCCCCCTACAAATATTGATATTAATATTATTAATAATAATAATTATTATTATTATTTATCCACCTCCTTGGTTGCTCTTTATTTTAGTTCACTTAAAACCCCCACAGAAAGTAATATCTTGAAGCAATTGGTACCAGCGCATAATTTTGTACTTATTTGGCCTGTTCCAGTTCACAGATTACGGGCACAATCCTGTGCTGGCTGGGGAATGCTGGGAGTTGTAGGACTTTTTCCTGTCTAAACACACGTAGGATTGCACCCTAAGTATCCAGAGAGGCCAAGTTTCTGACTGCTAAATGACAGAAGCTCTCAATCAAAACCCCCCTCCTGTTAACTGATTAATTTGCTACCATTGCATAGAAGAATCTCTGATCTTTAGTTCAAAGTTGGCTGAGTGCCCGTTCAAGGCAACGTTCTCCAAATGCTGACATTTCACTGTCCAGCCCAAGAGTCATCTTTGGTAGATTTAAAACCAGATTTTAAATGTTACATTTGTTTTGGCCCTATATTTTGGGTGTTACCACAACCAGGCCGAATTCTAAGTAAGAGGAATGGGGAAAGGACTGGACTCTCTTGGTTTGTCTTTAAAACTTTGAAGCAGGTTTTAAAATCTAGGAATGAAAGCCTTTCTTGCTCCCCCCCACCCCCCAGCACAACCAAAGACACTGTCTTGAATGGATTCTACATCCCTAAGGATATGTGCGTCTTTATCAACCAGTGGCAAGTCAACCATGATGAGTAAGTTAATCTCTCTCTCTCTCTCCTCCCCTCTTGGTGAAACTGAACATCACAGGAACATAGGAAGCTGCCTTATGCAGAGACAGAGCTCTGGTCCCTCCAGCCCAGTATTGTCAATACTGATTGGCAGCGGCTCTCCAGGGTTCCAGATAGGATTCTTTCATACTCCTCCCTGGAGATGCTGCAGATTGAACCTGAGACCTTCTGCATGCAAAGCAGGTGCTCTTCCACTGAGCTATGGCCCCATCCACTGTTAACAATCAAACAGGCTGCTTGAGACAGGGATTGGCTGGTGGTGGGTTTTAGAAAAGGTGGAACTGGATGGGTTAGTTGACCAAACTGTCTTTAAGTTCATTTCAGATATTACTCAACAACCCTTGCAACCTACTCTACAATCGACAGTTCTCTCCAAATTTGAGGATAATTAGGAACACATTGGGCTGGATCCAGATTTAGTCTTGCTTAGAGTCAACACACTGAAATCAGTGGGATTGATGTTAGTGATGACTAACTTCAGTCCCATTGATTTCAATGGGTCTGCTTTGTGTAGGACTAAATCTGGATCCAGCCCATAAAGGTCTTATAAAATTCCATCTTAGAGATGGTAGGATGATGGAAACAGTGCGGGGTTCTACGTTAGATGATTGCCTAGTAAATGTTCCGAAGATAGATGTGAACATTTGTGGAAAAATTAACACATCAAAACAGGTTTGGGAAGAGGTTTAATAAAGCAGGATTTATTTTTTTAAATACACAGTTCCCCTTTATTTGGTACATCAACACAGGTTCCTCTGGACAGTGCCTGCAAGAAACTCATACCTCCTTTTGGAGGGATGACAAAACTGAGCCTTTCCCACCCAGGTGCTCTCCAGATGTTTTGAACTTCGACTCCCATCAACTTCAGCCAGCATGCCCAGTGGCCAGGAATACTAAGAGTTGTAGTCCAAAACATCTGGAGGGCACCAAATTGGGGAAGTCTACCATAACTTGTAAAAACAAAAATTTAAGCCCATCACCTACTTGCTAACATAGGTTGAATCAACACCACAGTCAACCTCCCTTAACGGTGTATATGAACTGTGATTTCATGTTCCTATCAATCCATTATTTGTGAACTGTCCAGAGAGCTTTGGCTATTTGGGCAGCACAAGAACGTAATGAATAAATTTTTAAAAATGAAGTGTTTTTTTCTTATTGTTCTAAGTATAAAATGAAAACCTAATTTTAGAAAATGAAATAATCTAGCCAATATATATAGGCCTTTTCCATCACAGGCCTCTACTCTTTCTGTTTCAGGAAGCTTTGGAAGAACCCTTCCTCGTTCAGTCCGGAGCGTTTCCTCACTGCCGACGGGACCGGAATTAACAGGGCTGAGAGTGAGAAGGTCTTGATGTTTGGATTGGGCAAGAGGAGGTGCATTGGAGAGCACATTGCCCGCTGGGAGGTCTTCCTCTTTTTGGCCACCCTGCTCCACCACCTGGAGTTCAGTGTCTGCAATGGAGAGGACGTCGACCTGACCCCTCGCTATGGGCTCATCATGAAGCACAAGAGGTGCGACCGCTTACAGGTCAAAGAGCGGTTCCAGAAGCAGAGCTCTGAGTGAGCTTCAGAGACTTCCTTTGGCTAGGGATGGGGAGAAACCCTATTTCAGCCTTTCCCAGATGCTGCCTGGGAAAGATGGAGAAGGGAACATGGCTTACTGGGGAATCTTGGAGGGCCAGATTGTGACCCCAAGCGGGCTGGATTTGGCCTATGGTTCAACACCCTTGATGGAGGAAGTGCCCCCTGACCTCCGTAGAATTGTCCTGCTCAATAAAATGACTTCCTATTAGTCCTTGATATTCTTCCAGGCAGAGCAATCCTATACGTATATTGCACTAGCTCTGTAAGACCCTTAAGGTTAAATGGGGAAAGGGCAAAGCATCCTCCTCTCTCCCCACTGCAGGGGTGGGCAACTTGTGGTCCTCCCAATGTTGCTGGACTGCAACTCCCATCATCCCTGACCATTTGCCATGCAGGCTAGGGCTGATAGGACTTGCAGCCCAACATCTGGAGGGCCAGAGGTTGCCTGCCCCACCCCTGCCCTCCCACTTCTCTGACATTCAAGCTGCTTTTTGAGCTTGAAAATGAAAATGAAAATAAAAGGGCCATTGGCAGTGGAGGCTGGTGGCTCCGAGGTCAGTGGGGCAGTGAATCCGCTCCGGGTTTCAGTCAGAACCAGTCAGAACTCTAATGGAGCTATCCAGGGTGCGAAGCCCCACTGACATCGGAGCCCCCAGCTTCCACCGACCGTCGAGCTAGTGCTGCGCTCTAACCACTAGACCGCACTGTCTCCCCCTAGTATTCGGGCTCCCTTTCCGTGGCTCACCCACCCAGAGCATGTGATTCCAGGAAGTGAGAAAGCTCTGGGCGAATGAACTTCCATGTCCTCTCGGCCTTTTCCCCTCGGCCCCTGTTTGCAATGGAGAAGGTGTTGCATGTCGGCCAAGTTGCTTTGCACGCAAGCCTGGGCAATCGTTAACCTGTGCTTGGGAGGAAGGCAGATGCTGCACTTGCCAGGCTTGCCTGTTTGACAAGTGTCAACGTGATCCTTGTTTGGTGCCCTGGAACTTGGTCTCTTGCCACTTTGGGATCATGGGTCAGGGCTTTAGCCCAAGTGGACCAACAGCCAGCACCTGTTGGTCCCAGAACCCACTTGCTGGAAGCCAGACCCTTGCTGAAGCCTGGTACACTGATGCAGAAAGACATATGTCGTGGTGGATCTCACTCCGTATGTGTGAATACCCCCTTTCTGGCCCCTTTTTTCTTGGCCCCTTTTTTCTTGTTTCTTTGTAAGCAAGTATTTTATTTTACAAATACAAGATAACAATATATAGATAACATCAACCATGTGCAACACGCACAGCCTTTTTAAAATGATTCATCATAGGTTCTAGACATGTTTTAGAATGATTGCCCCATAACATACACTTGTTGTTTACATTTTAATCTCCATTACAGCCACACGATGACCAGTTTTCAACTGTTCACCTTGCCAGTTATTATTCCCTTCAAAAATAGGACTATGTGCTCAGTGGATGCTGTAGTCTGCAAAACCCCTACATTAATGTATATAATAAAAAGCAACCAAGTTTCTAAGAATGAGTCCTGCTTGATTATCCCTCTGATCAATCCATTATGTTGTGTTGGTTTTTCAGCAAGGTTTTTTCAGACACCATCCATTCACAGGGTACCCTATTTTCATTTTCTAGGATCAAGCTATAACCATTCTAGCCGGTGCTAGTAATGCTAAACTTTGGTCTTTATGTAACAATTGCTTTTGTGCGTTATTAAAAATAAAGAGAAGGGCTAATAATGTGCCTGCATGGTTCTTCCAAGGCATTTTGTACTTGGGCTCTGATAACCAAGTACAAAACGTGCTCCTAGCCCATCAGGTATAAAGGGCACACACATGTCTCAATTGTGGCTTTTGTGTCAATGTACGTGAGTGTAGGAACTCAGACCTTTTTCAAATTGCCATTGTTGTATATTTTGAAGCAGAAAGTCAGCATTTAAACCTGTGTGCATCCTTCAGAACTGATACAATATGGGCAATTATTGCTTCAATATTGGAACTAGAGATAGCTGTAATGGTTGGGTGCCACTCCAAAATCATTTTGGCAGAGCCAGATTTATTATCTAGAGTTTATCTTGCTTTCCAAAGAGCCCCCTGGAATCTGATTTAGAAGAATCTGGAGGTGTCTGGCTGGTCTAAACACTTTGGAGACATTGGATGCTGGCAATGTGCCCTGGTCCCCTACAACATTGTGTCCTAATGATATAATTCACGGTCCTTCTCTGTGAGCCCTTGCCAAAGGAAGTGAGGTGGGTAGCTACCAGGAAGAGGGCCTTTTTGGCTGTGGAATGAGCTCCCTAGAGAGGTTCGCCTGGCACCTACATTGTACTCCTTCCGGCACCAGGTGAAGATTTTTTATTCTCCCAGTATTTTAGCATTTTAGTTCCCTAGTCTTTTAGCTTTGGTGTTTTAAATCTGACAAACTGTGGCAAATTCTTAAAGTGATGGGAGTACCAGACCACCTTACCTGTCTCCTGAGAAACCTGTATGAGGGTCAAGAAGCAACAGTAAGAACCAGACATGGAACAACTGAGTGGTTCAAAATTGGGAAAGGAGTATGACAAGGCTGCATATTGTCACCCTGCTTATTTAACTTATATGCAGAGTACATCATGAGAAACGCCGGGTTGGATGAATCAGAGGTTGGAATTAAGATTGCTGGGAGAATTATCAACAACCTCTGATATGCAAACGATACCACCCTAATGGCAGAAAGCGAAGAGGATCTAAAGAGCCTCTTGTTGAGGGTGAAAGAGGAGAGTGCAAAAGCTGGTTTGAAACGCAACATTAAAAAAACTAAGATCATGGCATCTGGCCCCATCACTTCCTGGCATATCGAAGGGGAAGAAATGGAAGCAGTGACAGATTTTACTTTCTTGGGCTCCAAGATCACCGCAGACAGTGACTGTAGCCATGAAATTAAAAGACGCTTGCTCCTTGGGAGGAAAGCTATGGCAAACCTAGACAGCATAGTAAGAAGCAGAGACATCACCTTGCTGACAAAGGTCCATCTAATCAAAGCTATGGTTTTCCCAGTAGTAATGTATGGCTGTGAGAGCTGGACTATAAGGAAGGCTGAGTGCCGAAGAATTGATGCTTTCGAACCGTGGTGCTAGAGAAGATTCTTACGAGTCCCCTGGACTGCAAGGAGGTCAAATCAGTCCATCCTAAAGGAAATCAACCCTGAGTGCTCATGGGAAGGACAGATACTGAAGCTGAAGCTGAAATATTTTGGCCACCTAATGCGAAGAGAAAACTCTCTGGAAAAGACCCTGATGCTGGGAAAGACTGAAGGCAAAAGGAGAAGGGGACGGCAGAGGATGAGATGGCTAGATAGCATCACCGATGCAATGAATATGAACTTGAGCACACTCCGGGAGAGAGCGCAGGACAGGAAGGCCTGGCGGGCTATGGTCCAGGGAGTCACGAAGAGTCGGACATGACTGAACGACTGAAAAACAACAACAATTGCTGCTAGGTTTTATTCTGGTTGTACTGTTATATTGTGGTTTTAAGCTTTCATATTTTATATTGCTTTATGCTGTGCTTTGTGGTTTTAATTTTTGTGAACTGCCCAGAGAGCTTCGGCTATTGGGTGGTATATAAATAAATAAATAAATAAATAAATAAATTTCTATCGCTTTTTGACTTTATACCCTGCCCTTCAGCATATGATTTTCAGGAGGGTGTACAAGAATCCTATAAACTAATAGTGAACCCTTTCTCTGAGTGAGGATCTGTATGGAGCCAAAATGGTACCATCCATGCACAAGAGGGAGATTTCAAATGGCTTAGAGCAACTCCAAGGTTTGCAGAAGTACGAAAAATCTTTATGTGGAAAGGGAGAGGGAATCCCAGAACCGCTCAATGAGTACTGAGCATGCTCAGTTGGAACAGAATGCTGACTTGACAGTTGTGTGTGTGTGGGGGGGGGATGAAAAACCAGGAGAGAGGAGTAATGGAATGGAGCACCGTGCAGGAGGGCACAACTGCTTAGCTGGTCCCTTGAACAACAGCACTTCATGCTGCCACATGTTATTGCAGCTCCCACCTGTAAAAGAATAAAACACAAAACACAATAAAATACCATCTATGAACAGGGTGGCCTTGCGTCCTACTTTACAGAGGGCCATCCTCTGTTTGAAGGCATCCTCTGTTTGGAGGGCTGTCCAGTCCAAGTCCAAAGATAAAGAAGCATCAGAAGGGAGAGCTCAGGGGAGCTCTCCCTTGAAATTGCCCATCAACAGCACCTGGGCAGCAGAGCAGGTAGGAACCTGTCACCTTGTTATGGTCTACTCCACCAGGCTAAGATGTATAGTATTTCTAGTTAAGTTTCATGTCTATTCATGTCAATTCATATTAGAAAATGTTATGCAAATCTCTGTCCTCTTTTGTGCGTGCGTGCACATGTGTGATGTGTTTCTTCTTTTTGTGAGATGTGTGACTGGCCACACCCTGCTTATAAAACATGCTTGAAATGCCTGAACACCAACAGCAACAAGGTACCCCCAAAGCCTCAAGGCTGGTACCAGCTGAGTCTCTCTGGAGAAGGCGTTTCACATAGGGGGCTCCAAGCAAGCCCTTTCCATGGTCTCCACTCACCTGACCTCAGAAGAGAATGGGATCACCAACAGGCTGTACAGAGGGAGATGGGGTCATTCTACCAGCCCTGCTGAAAAACTACTTCATTTCCCCCCCCTCTTCCCTTCCCATGCCTTTTTCCTTGTGTGCTGTGTCTGCATGTAAGCTGGTCCTGGAGCCTTTTTGGCTGAGACGTGGGATCAAAATCCTTTAAATGAATACGTTTGGAGGAGGAGCATCCCTGAATCGGATCAAGGGGTTTTGGTAGGCTCTTGAGATACCAAAGCAGAAAAGGGCAACTGAAATGATCGAGGGGCTAGAGCAACTCCCCTATGAGGGAAGGTTACAACAGCTGGGATTGTTTAGCTTGGAAAAAAGGAAGGAAAGGGGAGACATGATAAAGGTGTACAAAATTATGCATGGTGTGGAGAAAGTGGATAGGGAGACATTTTTCTCCCTCTCTCATGATACTAAAACCTGGGGTCATCCCATGAAGCCAACTCGTGGGAGATTAGGACAGATAAAAGGAAGGACTTCATGCAGCGTATAGTTGAACTATGGAATTCATGCAGTGACGGCCACCAATTTGGATGGCTTTAAAAGGGGTTTAGATAGATTCCTGGAAGAGAAGGCTATCAAGGGCTACTAGTCCTGATGGCTATGTGCTACCTTCTGTACCAGAGGCAGTATGCCTACATGCACCAGTTGCTGGGGAACATGGGCAAGAGTGCGCTGTTGCACTTGTGTCCTGCTTGTAGATTCCCGGTTTACAGCTGGCTGGCCACCATGTGAACAGAATGCTGCACGAGATGGACTCCTGTCCTGCTCTCCTTATGTTCTTAAGAGAAAGGAGGTGATCCTTCTCTCAACATGTGTCGCCGGAGGCTTGAGTGTCGCACCCTGCCATGTCCCTAAGGCCCTTGGGGGCCCACAGCAAGATTTGAGAAGACCCTGTTCCAGTTTGGCCATTGTAAGAAGCCACATTCTTCAGCCACCAGCAGGATCTGAATTTGGCAGTATTTCCAAAGGCTACAAATAATTTCCCAAGGTGGGTCCTGAGTCTTCTCTGCCTGTTGCCTTGTTTCAAGGGATCCTTTAAGAAAAGCAAATCCCAGCCCACTATTGAGTGCAGCCTCAGCCACCTTGACCTTTCCTTTCCGTGCATGCTCCCAGTCTTATTTTCTTCCCTCTGCTTGGCTCCAGGGGATAACAGGAAAGCCAACCAAATGGCTTCTCACGCAAACCTGGACAATCTTTAACCTGAGCTGACCAGCGCCAGGCCTGCCAAGCCGCTGCTGACGAGGCGCTTCTGAGTTTGATCTCCTGTTTGAACTGACCCTTGCATTCCTTTTTGGGGTTTTGCTTATAGCCTCAGACCACGGCCTCTCAGTTATCCCACCAGAACCACCCTGGACTTCCCGCTAGGAAAGGATATGTGCAGTTACGGGTGGATCTGTCAGTTCGCTTTCTCCTGCATTCGAATTCAAGTTCTTTCTCTCCCAGTTACAAAGAACTTTGAGAATTTGGGTAAATTCTAATAAAAAGCAAACAGAAATGAAATCCTCACGCATCTGCACCAGCCAAATTGAAAAGGTGCAGCTATTCCCAGCATGGAGAGGGCACTGATATATCTGCCTGCCAGGTAGCTGTTAAGATGAGGAGCCTGCCAAAAAAAAAGAGGTGGCAGCTAGGGATGTACAACCCCCTCACTGTCCGGTCTTGGGGGGGGGGTCCGTGGAGGGGCAATTTGGGCCGCTCAGGGCCCCGCAGAATCCTCTGGAGCCCAGCCATGTCTGCTGCAGTTGGCGGAGGGGCTTTCTGGCTCCCTATAAGATGCAATACGCGAATGGCGGCTGCCATTAGCCTATCGCAGGAAAAATACAGCCGTAAATGGTGTATTGCATGCTATTTGCGGCTGTAAAGCACTGACTTTGACCTAAATTGCAGCTGTTTATGGCTGTATTTGGGTCAAAGTAAGTGCTTTATGGCCGCAAATGGCGTACAGTATGCCATTTACGGCTGTAACTTTTCTGCGATAGGCTAATGGCAGCCACCATTAGCTTATTGCGTCTTATACAGAGTCAGAGAGCCGCCCTGCGTGAACTCCTCCAGACCCGGAAGTAAGCACAGCCACTCTGCTGTGGACTCCAGAGGTCCGATTCTTTGGAATCCAGCCTCATTTGAGTCTGTGGTGGAATTCTCCAGCATCCCTAGCGGCAACCCTAATTCAGCATTACAAACATGGTTGAATACAGAGGGATTCAAAGCCAGACTTTGAATATCTCTGCGAGAGGCATTTATAGTGCGCTCATGATTGTTCACTCATGGAAGTTCGTGGGTCCTTTTTATGGTGTCATCAACCTCCAATGCCTCTCCTGCCATTTTCAAGCAGGAACCTCCATTTTATAAAACTCTGAAAATGCTGCAATAAATCAAAATTGCGCAATAAAACAGCCCATCTGCTGGTGGTATAAATGAAACATATGGGAAGCAAACCAGCAAAAACGGGGGGGGGGGGGGGAGGGGAGTGTGTCTATTGTGTCGAGTGCTAAACCTGCGAAGCTGAAGCCCCAGTAATGCTGTGGGATATTTGCTAAAGTGGAGAATCCCTTTGGAGAGCTAAGCACTTAAAGCCCTCTTCCTGGATGGATGAATCTGACAGTTTCTGTTCCTCCCACATCCACATTATAGAATTTTTACTTTTTGTAAAAACGAATATGGAAATCGTTGTGAATTTTGGCAAATTCTGATCAAAACTGAACTGAGACAAAATTCTCACTCATCCCTAGATGAGAGTCATGGGAGGGAGCATAGCTTGGTGGTACAGCACCAGCTTTACTGGTATCATACTTTTCTTCAGGGTCTCTAAAGGGATTCACAGCAAAGGCCTTGTACAGAGACAATTAACATATAACATTTAAATTTCTTATTTAAAAACAATAATAATGCACGTGTAATAATTTTACATGCATAACAATACACTTATCACCCAAAACAATAAGACAGAGCA
This sequence comes from Heloderma suspectum, assembly GCF_057233095.1. Classification (NCBI taxonomy): domain Eukaryota; kingdom Metazoa; phylum Chordata; class Lepidosauria; order Squamata; family Helodermatidae; genus Heloderma; species Heloderma suspectum. The sequence continues at coordinate 13,339,557 of NC_139468.1, forward strand.
TCACCCTCCCAAAGTTCTGTCTTTCAGCTTGAGTCCACAACAAAAATATAAATAAACTTCTCTCTGAAGCTTGATTTTTCTGCTGGCTGAAGAAAGAAAACAGTCTCTGCTCAGTTCACTCCAGTTTTGCAGCAATTTTCTCAAGGTGGATCAGGATCCAGCAACACAGGAACCACTTTGTAAACAGCCCTTTATATAATATAAAAGAACATAAACAACAAGGAACTCATAGCGTTTGTAAAAAAATCATGACTCTTTTAAAAAAATTCAAAAGGAAACCTCCCTACTAACCTGTCTCAAGGGTTCAGGGTCTTACAGAGAGGAGAAAGCAAGCTTCTTCCACACTGCATTTTGGTAACTGCCTTAAATGGTGGCCACTCCCTATCTCACTCCTTTCCTGAGCATGTGCAGGAATATTCCCATTCAGAATTCTTAAAGACAAATATACCAGTGGGTTATACATGCGAAAGAGCATCTCCAGAAATCCTGGAGAGCTGCTCCCCATCAATGTAGAACAGCCCCCCGCATGCTGGTCCCTCCAGATGTTTTGGACTTTGACTCCCATCAGCCCCAGCCAGAATGGGCATTGGTCAGGATGGCTGGTAGTTGTAGTCCCAAACATTTGGAGGACACAAGGTTAGAGAAGGCTGGTGGAGATGACACTGAGGTAATTGGACCCATGTCCTGAGTTTGTGTAGGCATCTTCCTAGGTTTCTAATGTTTGGTGAAGGGCTGCAGCTTAGTGGGAGAGCATACACTTTGCATGCCAAAGGTCCCAGGTTCGATTCCTGGCATCTCCAGCTCAGATATTCTACATTAAGGGTGCAATCCTATGCATGTTTAAACAGAAGAAAGTCATACAACTGGCTGGGGCATGCTGGGAGTTGTAGGACTTTTTCCTGTCTAAGCATGCATAGGAAAAATGTCAAACCATTTGGCACAGCTCCTTTGAACTATATGTGGAAGAAACGTCCTGTGCCAATAACAACAGGAACATACCACACTACACACACCAATTAACAGCTACCTACTTCCCATCCCGTCCCGTCTCGTCCCTTCCCTTCCTCTATCTTTTCACTGTCCCCCTTCTCTGTGTATCTCCCACCCACACATGTCTCCCTTCTCCCTAAGAATCAAACTGTAACAGGCGATGTGCACCAAATGAAAACACAAAACTGCCAAGCATAGAGTTGGGAGGGAGGTGGGTTGTAGATGGGGGGAGAAATTGGGAAATTGTAGCTAAACTTGTTGTAAAAAGCCCTAAATAAATAGAAATAAACTTTTAATAATGACAACAAACTGTAACAAGCAGTGTGCACCAAATGAAAACACAGAACTGTTAAACAGAGTTGGGAGAGAGGTGGATTGTAGATGGGGGGAGAAATTGGAAAATTGTAGTTAAACTTGTTGTAAACATCCCTAAATGAACAGAAATAAACTTCAAATAACAATAACAACAACAACAAACCACACGCACTCGTAACTGGCTGATGTGGGACACATTATTACCTGATTTTTTTCACTCAGATCCCAAGGACTTGAGTGTTTTATTGGACTTCCTCAAGATATTAGTCCAGGCTTGGCTGCAAAAATGATGGTTTGGCCACGGAAGAGAAGGTGGATTTGGCAATCATTCTTTTGACTGCAGCGTATAAAATGCACTCTCAGGCAGCTCAGAAGCCACATAGTGTCCAGCAGTAGAAGAGAAAGGTCTTGATACGTTTGGGGAAGGAACTATTACATCCAGACTGTATTCAGTACAACACTGTTCCAGACTCCAGTTTCTTCCTTCATCTGCGACACACAGGTATTTATTGATTTAAACTGTTAGGCTGCAATCCTATGCACAATGATCTGGGCTTAAATTCCACTGAAGACACTGGGATTTACTTCCAAGTAAACATGTACAAGATTGCACTGCACTTTTTTTTCTCCTCCTGTCATAGGTGTTGCAATATACTGCTTTATCCTTCATTCCTTATCAATATTAACTAGCAGAAATCTTCTCCTAGATACCATTGATGAACTGTTAACCGCACGCTATTATAGCTTTAGTACACAATACAGCAAGAGTTTTCAAGTATTTTTGTGGACCTCTGGAAAATTGTTGGGGGTCTCAGTGAACCACTTAATAAACTGGTTTGTTCAACAAATCAAAACATATACATACTCATATTTTTAAAACATTTTTTCTTCCGTGTCGTTGGCAAAACCAGCACAGGATTATGGAAATTATGGGCTGTAGGTCAGACCACTGAGAAAGGCCCCTTTAACCAGTAAATGTTTAGGAAAAAAATAGTAGACTGCATCAGTGACTTATTATCAAAATTATGGATCCTATGCTCTGCTGTTGTTAGCCTGTTTGGTAATCTGGCCCTGGTCAGAATGGCCTTGATCTCCATTGTCAGAAAATAAATAAATCAAGGACTGGGCCAAGTACAGGTATTTTCAGTATCTTCCATAGATAAGCAAAGCAGGCAGGGGTGAGTGTGTGTACGTGTTTGGAAGACTGTTGATAAAGTACAGCACACTTTGGAAATGTTTTTTCAAATCGTTATTATTTGGGACTCTAGTATAGGCCCTAGAGCCTGCACAAATATGTCACGCACCTCATCACGCAGACAGACACACACACACACTCACGCAGACAGACACACACACACACACACACACACACAGAGATGCGTGCAAGTGTGTGCGCACACACACACACAGAGACACACACACACACACACACACACAGACACAAACACACATGCATGCACACACTTTAATTCCTGCAATGTGGAACATTCATTTGGGGGCTCCTTCATATGGAGCTTTTATCCTGTGATGGAAATTGCTCACTCACGGACGTTTGTGAGCCCTTTAGATGATGTCATGAACCTCCAGGGCATCTCCTGCGCTAAATGACTTTTCCCCCATTTTTAAATAGATTGGAGATAACAAGCTGTCAAATTATCCCGCTTGTGTTTCGCTTGAGTTCCCTCCGTGAAAAAGGAAAAGCCGCAAGAAGAGGAGCGAGATCAGCGAAACATATGGAAGACTCAGATAAGGGGGAGAAGGAGGGGGAGAGGGGAGAGGGGGAAGGAAGCACGTGAAAAAGGGAGTTGTTGTGATCCTGCATTTAAAACGGAAGCAGAAAGCCCTGTTTTAAATGTGGGGTTTTAAGCTGGTGTAGAGATGCTCATAGATGAGGAACATACTGTAACTGACACAGAAATTTCATTGGCAATCAGAAATGTTTGTCAGACTTGTCAGCAGGTAGGGTGGCCGCTTGCGCATCGCAAAAACGAGGAAGTGCATCACAGAAAAAAAAGATGGCACAGACTTGCATAAATGTTTCATATGCTAATTTTATATAGAGAGATGCAAATTTAGAAGTAACTGCTATAATTTCAACAGAAATGCACTACCTCTCACCCTGGTGGGGAAGACTGTGACCGGGTGACCTGTGTGTCTGCCTGTTCAGCCTGTTGTTCAGATGCTCACTGTGGACGGGCAAGTTCGAGGTCCTTGCTGCTCTCCCATTTTATGGATCTTTATCTTTGAACTGGACTTGGGCTCAACAGCCCATGAAACAGAAGACCCCTTCAAACAGAGGCTTGTCCTCTGACTGCCCCTCAAATAGAGGGCTGTCCTCTGTACATGGCCACCCTGTTTCTAAAACAATCCCTTTTCACGTGTTAAATGACTGCACTCGGTTGTAGGCGAACGCTCAAATCATTGCAGGGGGAGACAGAGGGGCCCTTAACAAAATCCACAATGCCTACCACTTGCTCCCACCAAATGTTGCCGGATCCTGCCCTCCAATATATTAGGGGGCTCTCACAAAAGGTAAGGGCACCAGGCCTCCTTGGCCTCCCCGTAATCCAAGTTCAGCAGTTGGTGGCTGTTCAGTGGGAGCCTGAAACCAAAAACCAAGGCAGGGGCCAGAGACAGAGAATATCTCAACACCAGCCTAAAATCCCGCATTTAAAACGGGGCTTTCTGCTTCCGTTTTAAATGCAGGATCACAACGGACTCCCTTTACATGAGCTTCCTTCCCTCTCCCCCCATTTTCTTCCTCCTTTCCCCTCTTATCTGAGTCTTTGATATGTTTCATTATACAGCTGCTAGATGGTGGTGTGGTTTATCTCCTCTTATTTTGGGTTTTCCTCTTTTCATGAGGGAACTCAAGCGGAGCTCAAGCACGGTAATTTGATAGCTCATTATCTCCAATCTTTTAAAAAACAGAATAAAGGTCATTTAGTGCGGGAGATGCCCTGGAGTTTATCGACGTCATCTAAAGGGCCTGCAAACTTCTGTGAGTAACCAATCTCAATAGCAGGATAAAAGCTCCATGTGAAGAAGCCCAGAGAATAAACCAAGAGCTGGGAAAGATGATAATTGCCAAGACAAACTGGCCTGAACAGGAAGCTTTTATAGCCCTTCCCGTTGAGAAGTTCCAATAGCCAGATTGAGCGGGTGGAGTCATCACACTGGGAAACTCTTTGCTGCCTAGGCTGGCTGGGGGATGCTGGCAGCTGTAGTCCAACACACCTGGAGGGCACCAGGTTGGCAAAGCCTGTCCTAGCAGGTAATCGAGACCAGCGGTGGAGAACCTCTCTCAGCCCAAGGGCCAAGTTCAATTTGGAGAAGGTCTTAGGGGTGGGGAAGGATGGGCAACCCCATCCAGGTTCCGGGTGCTCACTGAGCCCCTGCTCCCTATCGCTGGTCCCCAGGCTGCATTTGAGCCTCTCCTGTGCTCGGCGATTGGCTCGCAACTCACCCAGGCCTGTCTGCCTCTGTGCCGATTGCCATGTTTTAAAAAACATGGTGATAGGCAGTCTATGCCCATAGACTTATATGCAAAATAGCACCATGAATCTTGCATATATGGGAGATTCACAGCGCTTTTTCAATATAAGTCTATGTGGGCAGTCCAGGGACTGGCAAGCAGGGAGGAGGGACCGGCAGGCGCAGCTCGGGGGGCACGGGTGCCGGTGGTCCAGTAGATTTGTGGACCGAAATGGGCACCCATACCATCCCTACTTGGGGGCCACATTCCAGTGGTGATGGGCAGCTATGAGGGAAAGAGCCTTCTCTGTAATGGCCCCCCATCCATGGAATGCCCTTCTCAGAGAGATCCTCCTGGTGTCTCCACTGTATACCTAGATGCCTGGTTAAGACCTCCCTCTTCCAGCAGGCATTTAGTCTTTAAATCTGTTGCTTTGATGATTAACTTTCCTGTGGGCTTTTTAATATCACTGATATTTTAAATATTTTTAATGTTTTAATATTCTAATATTTTGATATTTTTATTCGTTGCAGTTATCATTTTGGTGGTTATTTTATTGTTGTTTGCGGTTTATTATGATGTAAACCACCCTGAAGTTATTTGCCAGTTGGGCGGTATATAAATATTGTTATTATTATTATTATTATTATTATTATTATTATTATTATTAATTTGCCCCTTTATTTAATAACCATGAAAACTGGCATTATTGCTGTACCAGCATCCACATAGACTTTTGCTTACTAGTCATACCTTCTGGGCCTGTCTGTTGTCTAATTTTTGTAGGGTTCCTAGATCTATGATACCAATGTTTGCAATGTGGCTCATGAGAACCCTGGCCACAGTCTCGGCTACAGAAGCTCTCGTTGCCGCTGCTGTTTTTTGCCTGATCGTCATGATAATCAGATCCTTCCAGGAGAAGATCCCCCAGGGCCTAAAGAGAATCCCTGGGCCAATGGGTTACCCACTGATTGGCAACATTCTGGAGGTGGGGAAGAACCCCCATCTGAGTTTGGCCAGGATGAGCCAGGAATACGGAGATGTCATGAGGATTCACATCGGCACGAGGCCAGTACTGGTGCTGAGCGGGCTTGAAACCATCAAGCAGGCCCTGGTGAGGCAAGGAGGAGACTTCGTGGGACGTCCTGATCTTTACAGTTTCCGTCATGTGGCAGATGGTCAGAGCTTGGCTTTCAGCACCGATTCCGGAGAGGTGTGGCAAGCCCGGAGGAAAATGGCCCATAATGCTTTGAAAAGCTTTTCCTTTGCACCCAGCCTTGCCTCCTCCTCCACTTGCATCTTGGAAGAGCACGTCTCCAATGAAGCTGCCTATTTGATTAGGGAGCTGCAAGAGGCGATGCATGAGAAGAAAAGACTTGACCCCTATCAGCACCTGGTTATCTCTGTGGCAAACGTCATTTGTGCCATGAGTTTTGGCAAGCGCTACAACCGTGACAACCAGGAATTCCTCAGCATAGTGAATGGGAGTGAAAAGTTTGTGGAAGTTGCGGCTTCTGGGAACCTTGCTGACTTCATCCCTGTGCTTCAACATCTCCCGAGCAAAAACATGAAGATGTTCAAGGAGTTCAACCAACAATTCTGCGCCTTCCTAATGAATATTGTCAAACAGCACTATGAGACTTTCAGCAAGGTAAGGAACAACAAAGGGTCTTCCGGATATGCCTTAAGACAGGGGTGGGGAACGTGTGACCGTGGGCCGATGCGGCCCTCCAGGGCAGTTTTTGTGCCTGCCTGCCTCCACTGCCGAAATTGTGGTGGCGGCGGCAACCCCCCTGCAATTTTGCAAGAAAACAAGGTGTGTAGGGAGCACACACCTTGTTTGGAAGTAGAACCGCAGTTCTGGGAGTCTCCCAAGAGCATGATTCTCCTTTGTTTCCTTCCGAAATTGCAGGTGGTGGTCTGGCACCACTACAACAGGTTTGGGTGCAGCAATTTCAGTGGAGGAGGGGTATGGCCCCTGGTGGGTCCTGTGTGTGTGCGGGGGGGCATTGCCCCAATCCCCTGGTGTCGCCCACCCCTGCCCTAGGACATAGAAAGCTGCATTATACAGAACCAGACCATTCATCCATCCAGCTGAGTATCGTCAGCACTGACTGGCAGCAGCTCTTCAGGGTCTGAGGCAAGACTTTTCCCCCACCTGACATGGAAATGCCAAGGACTGAACCTGGGACTTTCTGCATGAAAAGCATGTGCTCTGTCACAGAGATATGGTTCTTTCCCCTTAAAAATCAAGACTGTAGTCCTCATGGTTCTGAATAATAAAGGGCTCATTTAAATACCAGTACAGGAAAGGGAATGCGTGAACAAGTGATGTTCGCATTCACCCAGATTCTCCCAGTGTCAACTTGGTGTTCAGCTCTCCTCGAGTTCCACGAGCTTTTGCGATCTCTGCTCGATTTGCGGAACAGGAAATTGCACAAATCAAACATGCCAAAGTGTGGGTACTTTCCAAAGTTGGGCAACTTTCCCCCACAAAGTGGGAAATTGTGCATTTTTAAAAAAACTGCACAATTTCAAACAGCAATTTTGTCAGAAATTGCACATTTTGCGAACGTGAGCGTATGTTCGAGAATTTGTGAATGTTTTCAGACAATGCATTATCCTGTTTGCATCCAGGTTCAGGGCTGCCAACGGGGCATGTCTGAGTGCTTTGGGGACACAATTGATATTCTTGTAAACCCCTATACAGGAAGCTGCCTTATACCAAGTTGGAGCGTTGGTCCATCTAGCTGTCACTGACTCTCCAGGTTGCCAGACAGATCTGAAGATATTGGGGATCAAACCTGGGACCTTCATAGAATCATAGAATTTGAATCATAGGTTCAAAGTCTATGCACCTTCTGCATGCAAAGCCTGTGTTGTACCACTGAGCTACGACCCTTCCCAAATGCCTTGAATGATCAGGACACGCTTGTTGATTGCCATCTCCTGGCTGCCTTTCATCTTGCATCTGATGGCCAACACATTCACCTGGTTTGCGCAATCTCAGGGTGGTTAATAACATACCGTGAGCTATTAACCACCCCGCACGTGCCAGTCGCATGCTGGAGGGATTAGCATAATTCCCCTGTTGCGCAAACCCACAGCAACAAGCCACCCAGAACCCATGACTCTGTATGCTTTCTTTAACTGTTTGATTTTTCTTTACAAAGCTTCAACGCTGCAAAGAAGAAGAAGAAATTTCATATAATAGGACATACCCATTAAAATTCAGGAAAATGCATGCATGCACAAATACGCTTGACATACCATTAATTGCTTTCTGGAACTATCAATTCATCAAAATATCAACTCGGCAGGTTTAAGCAGCCTATATCTCCTTCAAGGTGGAAAACAAACCAATATGTTTCGTGCTGTTGACATACTGCACTCTCTGATTCATAGGAGCAAAGGGAGCTTCAGGCTTCAGGTCCAAGTCTTGATTTTCCCCCATAGTGTTGTTGGTGCATTCACCTGTTTCCAGTATTCATCCACAAGAGTATGACAACAGCCATTAGAGGATGGCATGTTAACCCAATGTCCTGTTTGGATCCCTTTTTTCATCCTCCAGGGCAGGAGAAAGGAGCCTCTTTCAACCCCAGGGCTGAAGCTCTCAGGGGCCACACCCCAGCGGTGAGCGGGGGTGAATGCAAAAGGAGCGAAGCCAAAATGCCAAAAATACTGGCATGTTTTACCTTAAAGTGCTTACTGTCAGTAACTCAGCCTTAGGAGAGGGGTCTCCAGGCTTTGGGGGCCCATGGGCACATTTGGCATTTTGAAAAAGTGGCCTGGGCAACACTACAAATTAGCTGCTGTAGGGGTGGTGGGAGGCCAGCCACAAAAACCTTGGGAGCCCCCGCCCATCTGTGTTTGTGTGCGTGCTGTTAGCTCTGGCTTCTCTCTCTCTGGTGCTTCAGTCTCTCTCTCCACCCCACAGCTTTTCTTTCTTTCTTTCTTTCTTTCTTTCTTTCTTTCTTTCCTTCCTTCCTTCCTTCCTTCCTTCCTTCCTTCCTTTATTTCCTTCTACCTTCCTTCCTTCTTTCCTTCTCTCTCTGTCTGGTCTGTCTGTCTTTGCTTGCTTGTGCTTCTCTCTCTGGGTCCTCTTTCTTTCTTTCTTTCTTTCTTTCTTTCTTTCTTTCTTTCTTTCTCTGCTTGCTTGCTTGCTTGCTTGCTCTTCTCTCTCTGGGTCCTCTCTTTCTTTCTTTCTTTCTTTCTTTCTTTCTTTCTTTCTTTGCTTGCTCTTCTCTCTCTGGATCTTCCTTCCCTCCTTCCTCTTCCTCTTCCTCTCCCTCTCTCTCCCCCCCTTCCTCCATATTAAAGCAAATAGAGTGATTTTCCATTAGTTTTAATAGGGAGAGTAAAAGCTGCCTGCTGAAAAATGCCTGGGTGGGGGCAAACCTCACCCCCCATCCCCGCCAAGGACCCTATTGCCCTAAGGAGACCCCTGCCTTAAGAGATGCATTTTGACCTTTTAAAATGGGGGGAAAACTGCACCAAAGCCAGGAACCCACACAATGATGGGTAGCTGGGTGAAAGGGGATGGGGCCAGAGGAGGGGTGTGTGGACATTTGGGGTACCCCAGAGGGCCAGATTGGGACCCTAAAAGGGCCAGATTTGGCTTCCAGGACTAAGGTATTAATCTCATTTAACCCCAAGGCTCCAGGGGGTTAAATACCACCTTGAAATCACTGTAAACTGGACCAAAGTCAGTCAGTCAGAAAAACCCAGGATCCAGCTGGGCTTCCAGAGGTGCTCTTTAGCCTTTCCCGTCTCCTCATTCCATGGTTTAGTATAATTGCTCTTGTTCTTATTTAATATCATCAGCAACTTACATCCTTTTGCAACATTTCCCTTAGAATCTGCTTTCAATCAGATTTGTTGATCAAATCAAGACATTTTCAAGGAGATGATTTTGTATCATTTTGCCTCTTGCAAAATGCCTTCCTTAAAAATACTGATGAAAGGGAATTTTTTGGTCTTGCTGAGGGATGGGGAACATGTGGCCCCCTGCATGTTATCAGACTACAACTCCCATCATCCCTCTGTACTGGCTATGTTGGCTAAGACTGATGAGAGTTGCAGTCCTACAGCATCTGGAGGTCCTCAGGTTCCCTATGCCTGGTCTTGCTTTTCTATGATCAAATTCTGATACTCAGTAAAATTATCATTATTCCATAAGTCCATCCACCTTATCAAAGTTAACCTAAGCCACTTACCTTTACTTTCTAATACGAAGAGCCTATCCAACTCTGATGCAAACAAAGCTGCAGAAATGTAACAAGTCGTGTGAAGTACTAGTTCCCCTCCACTCAGCACTGGTCAGGCCTCATCTGGAGTACTGTGTCCAGTTCTGGGCACCACACTTTGAGAAGGATGCAGAGAAGCTGGAGAGGGTTCAGAGGAGGGCAATGAAGATGATCAGGGGACTGGAAACAAACCCCTATGAAGAGAGACTGAAAGAACTGGGCATGTTCAGCCTTGAGAAGAGAAGACTGAGTGGAGATAGGATAGCGCTCTTCAAGTACTTGAAAGGTTGTCCCAGAGAGGAAGGCCAGGCTCTCTTCTCCATCATCCCAGAGTACAGGACACAGAATCATGGGCTCAAGTGACAGGAAGCCAGATTCCAGCTGAACATCAGGAAAAACCTCCTGACTGTTAGAGCAATACGACAATGGAACCAATTCCCTAGGGAGGTAGTGGGCTCTCCCACGCTGGAGGCATTCAAGACGAGGCTGGACAGCCACCTGTCAGGGATGCTTTGACTTGGATACCTGCATTGAGCAGGGGGTTGGACTCATAGAATCATAGAATAGTAGGGTTGGAAGGGGCCTACAAGGCCATCGAGTCCATCAAGTCCAATCGAGAAGAGATCCTGGCCTTCCTCTCTGGGACAACCTTTCAAGGACTTGAAGAGCGCTATCGTATCTCCCCTCAGTCTTCTCTTCTCAAGGCTAAACATGCCCAGTTCTTTCAGTCTCTCCTCAAAGGGCTTTATTTCCAGTCCCCTGATCAACTTTGTTGCCCTCCTCTGAACCCTCTCCAGTTTGTCTGCATCCTTCTTAAAGTGTGGTGCCCAGAACTGGACACAGTACTCCAGATGAGGCCTCACCAGTGCTGAGTAGAGGGGAACTAGTACTTCCCGGGATTTGGAAGCTATGCTTCTATGAATGCAGCCCAAAATAGCATTTGTCTTTTTTGCAGCCACATCACATTGTTGGCTCATATTCAGCTTGTGATCGACAACAATTCCAAGATCCTTCTTGCTTGTAATGTTGTTGAGCCACGTATCCCCCGTATAAGACTCAATGGTCTTATAGGCCCCTTCCAACCCTACTATTCTATGATTCGATAAGTCATCACTTCATCTTCAGGTAATTTTTCACTTGTTAAAATTTCTACCAAGCCAGGCAGCTGTTAAAGCACAAGAGCCCAGCCAGAACAAAAGCTGGCAATCCTAGAAGTTGCTTTTAACTTGGAGATCTGCTGAAGATAAAGTGAACCGGGTCCATTTTCCTTTTGCAGGACAGCATCCGAGACATCACAGACTCCCTTATTGACCAAAGTCAAGAAAAGAAGCTTGACCAAAATGGGAAAATTCATCTCCCACCTGAAAAAATAGTGAACCTTATCAACGACATTTTTGGGGCTGGTAAGGATGTTTCCGGAGAGGGGAGAACCCAAATCAAAGCTGAGCCAGCAGTTCCCAGTGAGAATAACATCTGGGTCAAGATGGGATATAGTTGTGGCTTAAGAGCTCTGCTGGATCGGACTCAAAGTCCACCTAGTCCAGAATTCTGCTTCTCACAGTCAATGCTGGCTCCAGGTTTTGGAGAGCCCTTGGGGAAGACCCCCTCAGTGGGCTGCCTCCCTCAGTGAGTCTACCTTCTCATCGCCATGGTCACCAGCTGCTATTGCTGCTCACCCTCTTTCTCATCCTTGCTGCCACTCGCTTGCTTGATAGGCAGGGAGCCAGCCAGCAAGTAGGCATGGGCATCTCCTGCTTTTCCTTCTCATCACCACCATTAATTTCAATGGTGCAGTGGAGAACAGCTCCAGGGGCTTTTGTCAGTGGGCCCTGGCTGGGCTGTGGGTAAGGAGGTCAGAGAAATTAACAAAGGAATGAAATGAGTTTGGATTTATATGAATCCGACTGTCTTTGTGGACTGCCTTTTTCCGAGTCATGTGGATTCTGCGGACTTGCGGACTGTGTTTTTCATGTTGGGGGAGATTTGTGCTAATTCACGTTAGCGCTAATGCGCGCTTGCGCACCTGTGCAAATCTGCAGGTGGATTAATGGAGGTTAGCACATTTGTGCAAGTGTGCATTAGTGCAAATACAATGACATCCTGGTTTTAAAAAAAGAAAATTCCATCAATGAGCGGATGATGGAATGAAAGATGCCTGACAATCTGTGAAACACAGACAGAATGGATTTAACAAAATCTGTTAAATCCACCCTGCCACAGTGACCCACCAGATGCCTCTAGGAAGCCCACAAGCAGGACATATAGGCAATAGCATTCTCCCATTGTTGCTGGTCAGCAACTCATATGCAGTGATAGACTACCATGAACATGGAGGTTTGATTTAGACCTCAGGGATAAGAGCTGTTGATATTTCTGTCCTCCATGAATTTAAAGTGGCCCTTTAAAGCCACTTAAGCTCAGTGGGCCATCACCAGGGAAAGAGTGAGTTGAGTTAGGATGGGGCAAGATAGTGAGAGGAATTAGGGGCCAGAAGTAGTACGTCAAGGGTACAATCCTGTTTAGACAGAAAAAAAGCCCTACAACTCCAAGCATGCCCCAGCCAGCCATTCTGACTGGCATATCCTGGGAGATGTAAGGCTTTTTCTCTCTAAACATGCATAGGATGGTGCCCTAAGTTACTTGTGAGTAGAATCAGAGACAGGGTGGAAGTGAGAAGGAGAGAGACGTCAGCAAAAGCAGACATGAGGTGTTAGGTTTTTTAGAACCATTATTACTACTAGTTACCAGTTATTGTTTGTTCTGAATGTTGACCAGAGCCTCCTTGTTGCTTTGCTATTGAGTTGCCTCCCCCCCTCCCCCCCTTCTTTTCAATTTGGGTGGATTTGAAAGTTGGCATATCTCTGCCCCACATGCTAAGGATCTAAAGAGGAAAGTTCTGTTGCTCTCTCTAAATCAGTAGAGGGTAGCAGCTGGTGTTTTGAGGAGTCTTAGGAAAAGTCTGAACTCAGTGATCCAGACTCAGTGATCTAGTGGACAGGGACTTATAGGGGACAGGGCCTTTGATACATTACACTTTTGTATTCTGTTTGCGGGCTTCCTACAGGCATCAGGCTGACCACTGTAGGAAGCAGGATGCTGGGGCAATATGAAACAATCTTTGGGTATAGTTAAGATATGGAATTCACTTCCACAAGATGTAGTGCAGGCCACCAATTTGGATGGCTTTAAAAGGGATTTAGACAAGTTCGTGAAGGCTACTAGTCCTGATGGTTATATGCTACCTCCAGTATCAGAGGCAGTAGGCCTATGTACACCAGTTGTTGGGGAACATGGGCGGGAGGGTGCTGTTGCACTAATGTCCTACTTGTGGCTTTCCCATGAGCAGCTGGTTGGCCACTGTGTGAACAGAATGCTAGAGTAGATGGACCCTTGGTCAGATCCAGCAGGGCTCTTCTTATGTTCTCATGGCTGTTCTGTTCTTATAGCCCTGAAAAGGGATTTGTGGGGGTACTGAGCAAAAACTAAAATGTTGGTGGGACACACTCCGTAATTTGTACAGAGAAGACTGCCTCTTTTCTGCCTCCTAATACCATCCTTTCGGTGTGTCCGTACAGGTTTTGACACAGTGGCCACAGCTTTATCCTGGAGTCTCATGTATCTCGTTGTTTATCCCAAAATCCAGAAGAAGATTCAGGAGGAAATAGGTAAATCCAGGCTCTTAGAGGTAACTCTTCAGATGGGGTAGGCAACCATTTTTGGCCTGAGGGCTGAATTCAAATCCTGGAAGGGTTTCAAGGGCCACATTCCAGAGGTCGGTGGGGCCAAAAGCAAAGGGGAAACAACAACACCAATGTCCAGTTGACTTGTCCTGACAGAAGATCAAAGGGGGTGATGCCAGCAAGGGGGTGGGTGACTGGAAAAACCTCAGTGGGCTGGATTGGGGGCCCTGGCAGGCTGTGGGCCAGAGGTTCCCCTACCATGCTCTAACTTGTGTTAGCTCTAATATTTGGCATTTATTTGTGCAGCTCTGGGGACATAGGCAAATGCTTTTTTGGTGTTCGTCTGTTTTTGCAGATGGTTTCATTGTATTTTACTATATATTTGTGATTTTAGAATTATGATTTTCATGGAGTTTGTTTATGGCATTATGTTTATGAAGGCTGATAGCCACCTCGGGCTCTTTATGAGGAAGAGCAAGATATAAACACAACAAACACAGAAATAAAACATGTGTCTGTGAAAGCTAGATCCCAGTTTCTTTCTCTCTCTTCTCCAACCTGTAGATGAGATAATTGGTCAAGCGCGAAAGCCGCGGCTGTCGGACCGGCCCTTGCTGCCTTACACGGAAGCCTTTATCCTTGAAATGTTCAGGCATTCCTCCTTCTTACCCTTTACAATTCCCCACTGGTAAGTTCTGAGGGTTTTACAGAGACTTATGACCATATTGTGATTCTCCAGCTCGCATCAAGTAGAGCCTTATCTCTGCCAGGTTGTCTCTTTCTTGCATCCATGGAATCTGTGCTACCTGGTACAGAAGTGCAGCAGTTTGAGAAGCTCAGCAGCTTTTGAAAAACAAGCAAGTGAAGTTCCTAGCCCTCATGACCATTGGGAGAAAACTTTAAAATTCAGCGGGTGATTTTCTGGTGAAATCTCTGAAGAGATGGGCTGGTTCTATACTTACTGCCTTTTTTCACTTCCAATGAGGTTTCACCGCCCGCCTTTCACACTACGCAGTAGCCGCCTCGAATTGGAACCGGAATTTCCCACTTCCGTGCTCCCGCTTTCAATACCCTAATATTCTGGTATTTCCCCTTAATGTGCTCTGATTTTCCGCCTTCGCTACCATATCCAGTCATAGTCCCCTCCCCCGCCTGTCCATATGTGGCGGTGTTTGCATTTCCCTCCTGTCCAATCACAGCTCTCGACGGCCCCATGTCTTCTTCCGGCTACCGATTGCATAGCTTCCTCAGCTGCCCCCGTTTCCTCAGCAACAAGCAAAGGGCTGGATGTGCATGCGCTTGTCTGATCTCGGAAGCTAAGTGGGGTCAGTCCCGGTCAGTGCTTGGATGGGAGACCGCCTGGGAATCAGGCTTCCTCCACTGAGCAGGGAGTTGTTGTACTTGTATCCCTTCAAATGAGATTAAGTTTTACCCCCTCCTATCCCCCTCTCTGGATGTGTGTTTTTTTAAAAAGTTCAGGCTTTATCCTCGCAGAATCGGGTCTTCTCTGCGATGTTTTTTTTCCTAATTCAGGCATGATCTTCGAAGCTTCCAAGTTGTGAAGCTTCACAACTTTGAAGCTTCAAAGATCATGCCTGAATTAGAAAAAAACAACATCGCGGAGAAGCCCCGATTCTGCGAGGATAATGCCTGAATTAAAAAAAAACACATCCGGAGCGGGGGATAGGAGGGGGTAAAACTTAGTCTCATTCCAAGGGATAGAACAACCCCCTGCTCAGTGCAGGAAGTCTGATTCCCAGGCGGTCGTCCATCCAACTACTGACCGGGGCTGACCCCGCTTAGCATCTGAGATCAGACAAGCGCACGCAGGAAAACACTAGGAAAATAGCACAGCACTCGAGTGTGAACCGAGCTTGTGCATTCGATGAAGCACTGCAACGGGGAAAATGGGTGAGTATGAATAATCACGTTTTAATGTGAGAGCGTTTAACCTGACGGGACACTGAATTCATTGCAATGGTGGACGCAATGTAGCTTGGCAAGCACACAAGCTGATGTCAGAGTTCTCCTGCTTGCTTGTATTCTGCCACCACTACTACCACTCAAGGATCAACAGATGCCAAATCTCCACCTTGCCAATGGAAAGAAGCCAGTCGCAGGATAAATACGACAATGAAAGAGCAATACGACAATATTTAGAGCAATACGACAATGGAAGCAATTACCTGGGGAGGTGGTGGTCTCCCCCACACTGGAGGCATTCAAGATGAGGCTGGACAGCCATCTGTCGGGGATGCTCTGACTTGGATTCCTGCATTGAGTTGGATTCGATGGCCTTGTAGGCCCCTTCCAACCCTACTATTCTATGATTCTATGAAATCCAGATCTCTTCTTTCCAATTGTTTCCTCTTTGGCAAGGGTGGGATTTAAGTCACCTGGTCTTATCTCAAAGAACCGAAGAACCTCATCACACTGAGAGATGTATGACAGCAGCTGGAGCTCAGCCTTACTGTGCTCATCAATTTGTATAAGACAACTGATAGCAACGTCACAGATATGGCTTCAGCAGAAGAGGATCATGCCTGGCAGAAATGGGGTGATCTTCTGTTTAGGGTCCTTCTGTCCTTCTTCCATTGGGAATTTGTCCAACACTCACATCAGCAGTAGGGATGGGCAAAAGTCCCTTACCTGTCCTCGAAGCTTGCTTCGCGGTGGGGGGGAGCCGCTTCGCTTCTCCCGCCGAAGTTCATGTGAGGGGGGGAGGTGCCCCGCCTCGCCTGGCCGAAATTCAGGCCGGGGGGGAGGTGCCCCATCCCTCGCCGGTGAAATTCAGGCCGGGTAAAAGCACCCCGTCTACCCGGCCGCGAAAAAAAAAGTAAAAAAACACACACACACACACCCGTGATAGGCTACGTAACGATTTAAGTAGCCTATCACGGCTAGATTTCCAAAGTCAGCCGTGATAGTACGATTAATCGTTAATCGATAGTACATTAATCGTTACGTAGCCTATCACGGGGTTTTGTTTTTTTTTTACTTCACTTGTAATGGCGGCAGCGGCAGCCGGTCGAAAGACCAGCTGCCGCCCCAGCCCCTGACGAAGACCTGCCGAACCACCGCCGGGAACCGCTGCCGGGAGGGACATTCGTCAAAGCTAAGTCCCATCCCGGTGGGGTGGCGGAGAATTTCACCGCCAATTTCGGAGGGCTGAATGCGTTGGCACTCGGCCCCCCGAAGTTTCAGGGAGAAATTCTCCCCCATCCCTAACAGCAGGTCAAAGAGTTTGCTGTATCTTCAATAAATGGCTTCTGTTGAGCCATTGGACCAGGTAACTTCAGTGTATACATGGTGATAGTCGGGAATTCATTATTCTGCACATGGTTGTTCCTTCTCTTCTTGTCCCTTACTCATGACATATTTTCTGGGTTTGACCCTTTCAGACTACTTATCTCCACTCTCTTTCCCCATTTTTCTATTCTGCAGCTTCTTTGTGAACTTTTGAAAATTAATACATTTATTATCTGATTTCAGCACAACCAGAGACACTGTCTTGAATGGCTACTACATCCCAAAGGACCTCTGCGTCTTTGTCAACCAGTGGCAAGTCAACCATGATGTGTAAGTCTATCCAGGACCTTGGATGATTAGACATGTTCTATCCACAGTCAACTGTGCAATATATATATATATATATATATATATATATATATATATATATATATGATATCCATAGCAGCTTCTTAAACCTGCACACAAACTTATGCATCTTGGGCAGAGAACCTGCTCTGGAACCAAAAAGTTGTAGGACTTTTCTCTCTCTAAACATGAAGAGGACTGATAATTTAATGGGGTTGTTCACACAACATGCTAACTCACACTCAGTGATTGAGTGTGGGTTGTTGTTGAATCATGGAATGTTTGTTGAACCATGGGTTAGCATGTTGTCTGAACCCAGGACATTTCTCACAGGGTGGCTTGTTAACAACCCCGAACAACCCAATAACAAATCATGGGTTCTCAAGGTGGCTTGTTTGAGAAAAATAGCCACACTGCATGGTTAACAAGCCGCTCTGCAGAAAATGTCCTGGGTTCAGACAACACGCTAACCCACAGTTCAACAAACAACCCATGGTTCAACAACCCACACTCAACCACTGAGTGTGGGTTAGCGTGTTGTGCGAACCCAGTCAGTGAGATAAACATGACTTGACTTTGAAACAGATGTGCCCGAGGAAGCAAGAAAGGATGGTATTTTTATTTTTATTTTTTAATGTGCTCCTATTACAGGAATCTTTGGAAGGATCCTTCCTCCTTCATTCCAGAGCGTTTCCTTACTGCTGACAGGAAAGACATAAACAGGGATGTGGCTGAGAAAGTCTTGACCTTTGGTCTGGGGAAGAGGAGATGCATCGGAGAGCCAATTGCTCGATGGCAGATCTTCCTCTTCCTCTCCACTTTGCTCCAACAGCTGCACTTCAGTGTTCAGGATGGGGTGAAGGTGGACATGACCCCACGCTACGGTCTCACCATGAAGCTCAAGAGATGCGAACACATCCAAGTGGAACAGCGTTTTCCCCAAAGAATGAATGAGTGAATTACAAAGACATGTGGACAGGCCAAAAAACAAAACAAAACTGATTTTTTTTTACACAGGCATGGATCACACACACATGCATGCATGGAGACTTTGCTCCCTATGCAGAGATGGAGCAAACTTTCCTTGCTGTATTTCCAGTCAGGCTTCAAAGAAATGAATGGAAATAAGAATGATTTTCTCATAACTGAAATAAACTTGCAGGTAAGGTTGGCAAAGGCTTCTGTATGAAATACTGGAGAACCTCTGCAAGTCAGAGGAGACAACACTGGTCTAGATCAGGGGTGTTGAACCTCTTTCAGCCAGGGGACTGAATTCAATTTCAGAGAAGGACTCTGGGGCCACATTCCATAGGGAGTGGGTGGGGCTGAAAGCAAAGGGGGTGGAGACAAAAATGCCAAAATAGACCAGCACATTTGAGCTTAAAGCTACTGCCAGTAACCGGCCTGAGGAGGGCACCAGGTAGGGGATGGCTGGTGTAGATAAACCTGATGGTCTTACGTGGTAGAACATGAAGTTCCCAAAGTCTTTTATTTTTATTTCATTTACAATATTTATACACCACTCCGCATCAAAGGTTTTGGAGCAGTGAACAACAAGATAAAAGAATAAAACCCCATAATTTAAACAATTAAACCTTTTTAAAAGAACAGATTCTGAACGTAATAAACTGCAGCTGGTCACTTGAGGAAGGCCTCTCGAAATGGCAATGTCTTCAGGAGGCGCCGAAAGCAACACAATGGTTGGGACTCCTACAGGGAGGGGGCCACCATGCTGAAGGCTCTTTTCCTGGTGGACTCCAACTGGGCCATAGGTCCATGTGGAACCACCAGGAGCAAGCCCTCCAATGGCCTCAGTGACAGGGCAGGTTGGTAAAGAAGAAGGTGCTCTCAGGTACCTTGGTCCCAAGTTGTTTAGGGCTTTATACACTAGTACTAATACCTTAAACCTGGTCTGGTAGCGAACAGGCAGCCACTGCAGTTTCCTCAGCAAAGGAGTTACATGCTGAAAAAGGGCAGCTCCTGACCACAGCATTCTGCACTAGCTCCAGCTTCCAGACCAGCTTCAAGTAGCAGATCTTCTTCACAATCGGTAGTTCTCTTTGACAAGTTGGCCTTGCTGTAATTTATTTATTCATCAGAAGGGCTGCCTCCTCCCCATATGAATCTCCCTGTGTACTGCGGTTGTCCCCTGGGGCCCTGCCTGCAAAGGTAGCACTGCAGTTGCGGAACACCCTGCCCGGACCCTCATTTGTCTCCTACCCGTCTATCCCTTAGGCACCAAGTTCAGCTCGTTGGGTTTCTCTTGACCTTTTAGCAAGTCCTACCACAATCTTTTTGCTGTGGAATGTGAGGGGGATGAGGTGAGAAGGGCCGCAGCTCAGTGGCTGAGCCCCTGCTTTGCGTACAGAAGGTCCCAGGTTCAAATCCCCGGCATCTCCAGTATTTTTATTTTAAAAAGGATCACGTGAGGGCAAAGCCACTTTCTGAGACCCTGGAGAGATGCTACCAGTCAGGGGAGACTGTACTGAGCTACATCAGTCTTTCCCAACCTGATTCCTTCCAGATGCTTCCTGCACTGAGCAGGGGGTTGGACGCGATGGCCTTGTAGGCCCCTTCCAACCCTACTATGCTATGATTCTATGATGATAACTCCCAGCATTCCTGACCATTGGCTTGGGCGGCTGGGGATGATGGGAGTTGAAGTCCATGATATCTGGAGGACACAAGGTTGGGGAAGGCTGTGCTAGATAGACTGATAGCCTCTGACTCTGTATGAGACAACTTCAGATTTCGCTGCTTGCTGCTGCTGGTTCTGCCACTCGTGTGTGGTTCTGCCACTCGTGTGTGGTTCTGCTACTCGTGTGTGGTTCTGCCACTCGTGTGTGGTTCTGCTACTCGTGTGTGGTTCTGCCACTTGTGTGTGGTTCTGCTACTCGTGTGTGGTTCTGCCACTCGTGTGTGGTTCTGCTACTCGTGTGTGGTTCTGCCACTCGTGTGTGGTTCTGCCACTCGTGTGTGGTTCTGCTACTCGTGTGTGTGTGTGTGTGTGTGTGTGATGGTTGTTTTAATTTGATGGTTGTAACTCTTGCGGATTTTTAAAACATTCTTTTGTTTTGGATCTTAAGCCTCTTCGCAGACATGGTTGTGGAAAATGGGGGTGGGGAGAGCAAGGGCAGAATCCACCCCCGCCGATTCCGTTCTGCGTGTGGTGGGTCCCGCCAATTCTGTTGCGCAAGCGGGACCCACCACTTATGGAAGGGAGATTTAGCACTTCCTAGGGGAAGTCCCAAAACGAGCAGAAACGCTAGTTTCTGGAAGAGGCAGGTTGGCGGAGTTCCCTTATGTGAGCTCTGATGACCGTCCTCCTTCCAGAAACAAGCATTTTTCTGCTCATTTCGGTTTGCCCCAGAAGCGCTAAATCACTGTTGCGCAAGCGATGGGGGAATTGGCAGGGTGTAAGAGAACTGAAGGGGGCATAAGAGTCCCATTGGATTCTGCCCCAACATTTTTAATAAATACATAAATTTGAGACCCAGTGTGGTGTGTTGGTGCGTTGGTGTGTTGGACTCGGGAGATCTGGGTTCTTGTCCCCACTCAACCATGAAGCTCGCTGTGTGACTTTGGGCTAGTCACTGATTCTTGGTGTAACCTACCTCACAGGGTTGTTGTGAGGATAAAATGGAGAGGAGGAGAACCATGTAAGCCACCTTGGGTTCCTTGAAATAGGAAAAAAGGCGGGATGTAAATGTAATAAATAAATAGCAAATAATACCGACTTGTCTTATATGTCTCCCATCCTTCCTTGAAGGACCATTCAGCGGAACCTACATGCTCTCATCCTATTTTTGTTCTCCCAACAGTCCAGTGAGGTAGACTGGGCTGAGTCCTAGTGACGTACCCAAGGTAACCCGCTAATCTTCATGGCTGAGGTGGAATTTGATCCAGCCTTCCCAGATAAGAACATAAGAACAGCCGTGCCAGATCAGACCAAAGGACCATCAACTAGTCCAGCATTCTGTTCCCTGAGCAGCCAACCAAATGCCTTTAGGAAGCCCACAAGCAGAGCTTAATTTATTCATTACATTTATATGCTGGCTTTCCACTAAAAATAGTGCTCAAGGAGGCTGACAACAGAATACAAGGGAAATAACAGAATTATAACTTTTGAAAAACAGTTACAATTCAAAGAAGAACACCTCAGCAATAAAGAAATAACAGCACCCATCAGTTTAAAACGTACTTCGGCACCAAGCCAGCTGAGATTCCAAAAGCCTGGCAGAAAGCCAAAGAAGACGGAGTTACCTGGGAGGTAACTGCTCCTGGGTGGCCTGGGACCAAGAGCAGCCACCAAGAGGGACCCTTGTCTTGTGTTCCCACCAAATGTGCCTCTGATATACAGCCACCCTCATCTCATCCTCCATGAATGGGTCTAATATCCTTATAAAGCCTTCCAAGTTGGCGGCCATCAGCACATCTTGTGGGAGGGAATGACACCATTTTAACTAGGCACTATGTGAAGGAGGCCTTCCTTTTGTTTGTCCTGAATCTCACATCACTCAGCTTCTTCTGATGACTCCAGAAAGTGTTTATCCACTTTCTCCACACCACGCACCATTTTATGCACCTCTTACCCTGTTCTGCCTTCCTTGCCTTTTTTCCTAAGCTAAACATTGTAACCGTTCTTCATAGGGGATAATACCCCTAACCACCAAGGGATGTATTTTCTGATGTCTTCGGGCATTTCTACACCAGCCTAAAATCCTGCATTTAAAACAGGGCTTTCTGCTTCCATTTTAAATGCACGATCACAACTGACTCCCTTTACACGTGCTCCCTTTCCCCCTCCTTCTCCCCCATATCCGAGTCTTCCGTTATCTTTCATTGATCTCAGCCCTTTTCTTCCCGCTTTAACTCTTTGGACGGAGGGGACTGAAGCAGAAGACAACGAGGTAATTTGATAGCTCATTATCTGCGATCTATTTAAAAACAGAACAAAGGGCATTTAGTGCAGGAGATGCCTTGGATGATCATGACTTCATGTAAAGAGCCTGCAAACTTCCATGAAGGAGCAATCTTAATCTCAGGATAAAAGCACGTGTGAAGGAGCCCTTTCAGTTGACTGGATTGGAGTTGCCGTGAGAGCAAAACAAATAAGCAAATGCAACGATGGCTCTTTTGCTTCTACAATCATCACCATTTTTAGTTCCTGAGAAAACTGTGTTGCTTTGGCCCCAAATGTGTATTATATATAGACAAACAGAACCCACAGTTGAATGACACCCTTGATATTTGGCCAAATAAACATTTGACGTTTAGTCATTGTTATTAGATTCACATATGAATGGTGGCTTCTTACTTACATAACCATCTTGCAGACAGCATAGGAGGAGAAAACATTCACTTGTCTCTCTGCAGGTGACAATGGGGCCCTGTTCACTTCTTAGGTGGAATGACAGCTATAATTTTTCAAAACAGATGCATCATCTTAATAAATCACTTCCCTGATGACTTCTTTGGCATCTTTGGGTGTTTTCTCATTTTCTTCAACTTACCTCAGCAGTGTCTGAGTGAAGCTTGGTGGCTCCATTGTGGAAGCACCTTGGATAGCTCTGTTAGAGTTCTGACTGGTTCTGAGTGAAACTCGAAGTGAATTCACTGCCCCACTGACATTAGAGCCACCAGCCTCCACTACTCTGAGTGCAGTCTTTCCTCCTAACTCTTCCTCTTTGCCATCTTTGTGTTCCTTAACTTTGGATAATTATGGATGGACAAATCTGTCAATTTTGGTTTCTCTCAGTTTCTTGTTTTTCCAATTTTAAGTTAGTTTCCTCCTGAGCTTTGAAGATTTTTAAAAAGAAAGTGTGCATGAAAATTCATAAGCATGTTTGTGCACATTTATCCTAATACATGCATTTTTGTATGCATTTTGTATTTTTTGCAAGAGGTTTTCTTAATGTAATGCATATTTAAACATTACTTTCTCTAATATATGCTTTTTTTTTAAAAAAGGAGAACATTGCAAAAAAAGTGTGAATTTCAAAGGATAACTGAGTTTTGTTTCTGAAGTGCAAAATTAGGTAAGTTCCCATTAAAATGTGAACTGAACGAATTTCTCTCCCAACTCGACTCACAATTTCTCCTTCTGCTGAGGTTCAAAACATAGGTGTCTTTCTACTTTTATTTTTTTTTACAGTCCCCTTCCCTTTTCTACACAGATTTGTTAGGCTTACCACTTTTCATTGATCTAACATTTCAAAGATCCAACTTCTCCCTGTAGTTCAGTCTTCCCCAACCTGGTGCCTTCCTGATGTTTTGTACTTCAACTCCCATTAGCCCGAGCCCCCATTAGCCCCAGCCAGCATGGCCAATGGCCAGGAATGCTGGGAATTGTAATCTGAAATCCTAGGATTCCTCTCTCTCTCTCTCTCTCCCCACACACACCCCTTTACAATACATCGGTAAATATAGAAAACAAACAATCTATGATGCAATACATATGCTAGCCAGGGATGATAGGAATTGTAGTTCAACACATCTGGAGGGCACCAGGCTGGGGAAGGCTGCTCCATGGGGAGAAGTGATGGGAAGCGATTTAAGAACTATCCAAGATAGTTGTGGGCACAAGGAAACATTTCAGAAGGCACCTCCAATTTCTGCTCAAAGGGCAAAAGGGTCTTGGCCCCAAAAGGGACAGAGATGTATTGGCGACAGGTCCCAGAAAATAGGGACTGTCCCTAGTAAACAGAGAGAGTACATGAATCCTGCAGTTGCTGTATCCTGCCATCACTGGCCTGTCTATTTAGCTCTTTGCACATGGGTAGGAGGATGCTGTGCATGGCAAGAGATCCTTTCGGGCCATTGTAAAGCACTCAGGTTTCCTCAGTCTGCCCCCATCTTTGCCTCTCTGCTTTAATTTCTACCTGGAAGGAGAGTCAGCCTGGCTACAGCATGTTTCTTTCGCAGGCACGCAATATGGGCATTGACGTGCTCTTGGGTGTGCCGGGAAGAATCCGTCCTGCCTGACCTGCCCCAAGCGATCACAGAACTTTGGGTGTGTGAGACAGTCCGCTTATTTGGCCTTCATTCATTACACGCACATCACAACCTTCCAGTTGTACTGAATGAACAGGTATTTTACCTGTCAAATCTACCTCCTCCCTTCCTCCCTCTCTTATAATACTAGAACCCGGGATCATCCCATGAAGCTGAATGGTGGGAGATTCAGGACAGGTAAAAGGACGGACTTCTTCAGACGGCATATTGTTAACCTATGGAATTCACTACCAGAAGATGTAGGGATGGCCCCCAATTGGGATGGCTTTAAACCGTGGTTAGACAAATTCATGAAGGCTAAGACTATCAATGGCTATTAGTCATGATGTCATATTACCTCCAGTACCAGTGGGAGCGTGCTTCTAAACACCAGCCACTGGAGAAGATGAGTGGAAGGGTGATATTGCATACACTTCCTACATCTGGGTTCTCACAGGCATCTGGCTGGCTGCTGTGCGAACAGAATGCTGGATTCAATAGGCCTGTGGTCTGATCTAGCATGGCTCTTCCTATGTCCTTCTTACGAGCTTCCTAGTTATAGGCTATAATCCCATGCTCACTTACTTGGGAGTAAGTCCCACTGAACGCAGTGAGACATATTTGACCCCAAAGCAAAGACTGTGTTGGCCCACAAGAAAAATGCCCGAATCCAGATCTTTAAATCACAGTATTTCGTGACGTTGTGGTTGGCCTAGTCAAGGTGTTATCTTAACAAGGGTTTTGGAATATTTGAACAAGGGGTTGGAGCTGGGGCAACTTCCTACGAGGAAAAATGAAAGTATCTGGAGCTTTTTGATTCAGAAAAAAACCCCACACCCCTAAAGTCAGGAAGAACAACTAAGAGGAGACAGAAGGATGCCACACCCTGATGCCATGTGCTGCCTACAGATGCCATGCGCTGAAGTTTTCCCTGGGTTAAACTTCCTGCACCTGTGTCATGATCCTGGCCCAGACTGGGGGCCCCAGCACCTGTTTTTGTTTGTTTGTTTGTTTGTTTTTGAAGAACATATGCAAATTGTTGTGAACGTCCCAGAGAGCTTCGGCTATTAGGTGGTACAAAAATATAATAAATAAATAAATAAATAAGAATTTAATGTAGTCTCTGGTTTGCCCTTAGGTGCTCTATTTATTTAGTTTTTTGCAGCATTTACCCCGCTCTTCAGCCCCCTGCCCCCGCCCCCAGGCTCCCAGGCATACAGTCTAAAAGATGACATAAAAGGAAAAGCGATTGGGAGATGGGGGGGGGGGGAAGAAAGCAAAACTTGGGCACTACTAAGTTTCAAAGTTCTTATAGATGTTGTTTCTGGCAAGGAAGGGCAAAACAAGCCCCCTGCAGCTGTTCCTTCTCTGGCCATGTATGGGGCTACGTTGGTCTCCCTGTTGCCATGATGTTTATCCTGAGACCCTTGGTTCTGTCTGGAATGGTTCTGGCCAATGGATGTCTGGAATATCAAGGAACTGTCAGCTGGAATTTTGTGTTTCTTGTGGTAGAGACGGAGCACTTTACATAGGACCAGACTGCAATGATCCTGAGTGCTGGTAGATGACAGCTCTCTACATGATGGGAGAACTTGCAGAGGTGACTGGTTTAGTTATGGTGTCATAGTCCTCCATTGGCAACCACCACTTCTGGAAGAGCCCAAATGCTTAGTTCTCAGAGACACTCTGGATTTAGCATTCTCCAGTTAGGCCTGCCAAGTTTGGCTGATGGTGCCACAGGCTGGCCAGATGCAAGCATTGCAGGCTATCTCTGCTCAGGGCCAAACCACACATCACAGCGGCAGGTCTGCTCTTGAGTGCCAAAAGCCAAACCTGTTATGCTCTATTGCTTAGGAACAGGGGAAGTTACCTTAGACTGAGCAGGAGGCTGAGCAACCTATTGCCCTTCGGCCAGATGTTGTCAAGGTTCTCTTTTGTCCCCCCTGAACTTCAAATAGCCAAATCAAAACACAAAGAGGCTTCAATCCATGGCTCTTTAATCCTTTTACATCAATGGGTCATACAGATGCAAATTGTCAGTAACTCACAGTCTACAAAGGAAATATCTTCAGGGAGTTCAAAGGGAAGCTACGAAAGTTGAACGTTGCCCGCCGTTTGAGAAAAGGTGGGCACGCTTTCCTAACTTAAGGGGTGTGTGTGGGGGATCTCCCTCTATCTCGTGAGACCTCTACGCACAGCTGTTCCCACAGGGCCAATTGGGCAGATCGCCTAAGCTCCGCCCCTGCCATCTCTCTCTTGGCTCTGCGCCTGGCGTCTAAGAATTCAGGCTCTCCAAGCCCCACCTCTCCCTGTTCGTGATCTCTCACAGGGGTTTGTGAAGAGAGGCCCTCTCCGTCCAGCTGGACTATTGAACCCTGAGGAGTCTGTCTCTCCCTGTCTGGAAGAGTCTGGGAAAGTTCCTCCCCAACACTTTGCAGTTCCTCTTTGGAATCTGAGCTACTCTGCCACTGCCTATGCTCAGAGGCACCGCTGACAGATGTGGTCCTGCTAGGGTGGCCACATGACCAACTTTACAGAGGACAGTCCTCTATTTGAAGGCATACTACATTTGAAGGGCTGTCCAGTCCAAGTCCACTTTAAAGATAAAGTACCACAAAAAGCCAGGAGAGCAGCAGGAGCCTTGAATTTGCCCATCAACAGTGAGCACCTGAACAGCAGACTCAGCAGGTAAACAGCTCACCTGGTCACTGTCCTCCCCACTCTGGGAAAATGTATTGCATTTCTATTTAAATTCTACTGGTAATTCTAAATGTACATCTCTACCTATAAATTAGCATATGAAAATGTTATGCAAATGTGTGTCCTCTTTTTTAGGTGATGGGGTTCCTCTTTGTTAGTTAGCTAAAAGTGGCCACCTTACCCTTGGCATAATTTCACCTGGCCCTCAGTCTAATCTTAAAAGCCCTCTGCATGTGTTCAGTTTGGACCTATGGCATGAGTGATTGGTCCCTTTCCTGGGAGCCCACTGGGAAGGAAGAGAAAGGGAGAGGAAAGGGGGTGGCAGTGATCAGTCCCTTTCCTGGAAGCCCACTGGGTAGGAAGGAAGGGAAAGGGAGAGAAAAGGAGGTGGCAGAAAGGGAGAGAAAGGGGGTGACAGAAAGAGAAAAGGAAAAGGGGTATCCCACCCATTTTTGGCTCTGGCTCTGCCCACCTATGGCTTTGGCCCAGCCCACCACTATGTGGCCCCCAACAGATTATCCATGGGGAATGCGGCCAGTGACAGAAGAAAGGTTGCCCACCCCTGCCTTATATCATTTCAGAGCAACAGTTCATGTGATTAGTATGGGTAGGGACACCCTTTTCTGTAAAGGGCCATGTTCCCTTGGGTGCAATCTGTCAGAGACCCCATGCTGGTGGTGAGAGGGACCCAAGCCACCCCTCCTTTCCCTCTTCCTCCCCGCCCAGTGGGATGCTGGGGAGAAACACACACACGTTGCTTTTGCAGAGTTCTGAACAGATCAGTTGCAGCCAGCTTTTGAAATTAGGCTAAGGGCTGCCTGAAATTCTGCCAGAAGCCACATGTAGCCCTTGGGTCTACACTACCTGGCAGTGGCCCTCCAGGATTTCAGGCAGGGGTCTTTCTGAGTCCTACCTGGAGATGCCAGGATTGAACCTGCGACTTTCCGCATGCAAAGCAGGAGGTCTGCAACTGAGCTACGGCCCTTCCCCACGATGCTCCTTTCCAGGAGACACAGTACTTCTGGACCAAGTAATTGGAGAGCAATAAAATGGTGCAAGAATAAGAGAGAGAGAGAGAGAGAGAGAGAGCACAAGGGTAATTGTTTTGTCCCGTGGCTGGGAAAGGAACCTGGGAAGGTGAAGAGAAGTAACTCCTTCCTGCACGCAGAGCTTTGAGAAGACCTCTGGGCCAGGGGCATCAAACTGGTCTTTCCAGTTGATCTTCATACACAGCTATCCCACAGGCACAAAAGCTCTAGGTTGCACTGCAGGGGACAGGTGGACGGGCTGTTGGTGGGATGAGTTATGGGATCACTGGCTCTCAGTCCTATTTCTAGAGAGCATGGAAGAGCTCCAAAGAATTCCACGGGGGGGGGGGGATGTTTAGAACAGGCAAAACAGTATCTTTCATGATGGGTTGGGACCCGCTGGTCCTTCAGCCTGGCCCAAAGTGGCTCGCAGCAGCAGCATCACCGCCATACACAATGGAGGCTGGTGGCTCCGATGTCAGTGGGGCAGTCAATCTGCTCTGCATTTCGGTCAGAGAGCTTTGGCTATTGGGCGGTATAGAAATGAAATAAATGAAATAAATAAATAAATTAGAACCAGTCAGAACTCTAAAGGAGCTCTCCAAGGTGCTTGGGTAGCTCCTTCAGAGTTCTGACTGAACCCCGAAGCAGATTCACGGCCACACTGACATCAGAGCCACCAGCCTCCACTTGCCATACAGACCTATGGCAAAAAATAAATACATGAGGAAGCGGGTCACCAAATGCATGCTGTGCTTAGAACAGGAGTGTCGAATCTCAGGATGATGAGCCACATCTGGCCCACCTAAGGTCCCAATCCAGCCTAGAGCGTCCCTCACCCCACGCCCCTTTCCCCAGCTATCAATTGTTTGGTAGTTTCCTGGCTTTTGTACAATATTCTGAATATTCTAAATATTCTGTTTTGTATTCTAAAAAGTTGAAATTCCTCTCCTAAAGCTTAGTTACTGGCAGGGAGAACTTTAATCTAAAACAAAAGCTGGTTCCTTTTAGGATTTTTTTGCCCTGCCTTTTTTTGCCTTTGGCCTCACCCCTTTGGGGCCAGCCCCACCCACCGCTGAAAAGCGGCCCCCGAGAGCTTCTCTGACACTGAATCCGGCCATAAGGCTGAGAGAGGTTCAACACCCCTGGCTTAGAGTGGGAGGGTGCTTCCAGACCAAGGGGTTCTGCCACCAACCGTCAGAAGGCATCATGCAGCTGTTCTGTCTTATATTCCTGAATGGGTTTTCTGTGTTTCCTGGTGTTGTCGGCTTCAGCAGTGGGCGGGTAGCAAGAAATGTTGCTTAACCCCATCTCCTGCTGCCATTCATCCACTCGAAGTCTCCCTCTGAAATATGGGGAACCTGTATTTTCAGTCCCTTGTGAATGGAAACACAGGTCTGGGTGGGGGCAACTTTGGAATAAATTTTGGTGAGGTGGGGGCAACTCTGGAATAAGTTACCATGGGGGTGGGTGGGGGCGGTCCGCCAGGCCTCATCGTTGCAGGCGTTTAAGAAGGCCATCAACACAGACTACTTTATTCTAGCCTTCCCCTGCCGGTGTTTTTTTAGAATGTTTGCAGCTACTGCTGTTTTTATTGTGTTTTAACTGTTTTTATTAGTGCATTCATTTTTATTATGTGTCTTATTGTTGTACGGTGCCTCACAGGGGCTCTTGTCCTGAAAGGCAGCCAAGCAGCATTTTAAACAAATTAATTAAATAAATAAACTTTGAACAGACTCAACTTTAGGAAGGGAAAGTGGTAGAGATGCCTATGGAGGCTGTGAGAAATGACCCTGCTGACCACTGAAACTGCCACCCATTGCCATTAGTGTCCCTGTTTTGTACAGCCAGCCTTCACGTTTCCACTAACCATCACTAGAAAGGGACAAAGGTGTCGTTTCCAAATGAACTACAGGGGGCACTGTTGCCTCATTAGGAAAAAAAAATCTCGGAAAGGGATTTTCCCTGGCACAAGGTAATAGAAATAACAACCACTGCCATCACCAGAATAAATATTTATTATTCTTTATTATTCTTTATTCATATAGCACCATCAGTGTGCGAGGGGGCTGTACAAATAAATCTTAGTCAACAGATCACATGTGCTTGGGTCTGTGAATGAATTGATTAAATCTGCATGGTTCGTGGTTTCTTCCAAATCAAACCACGATTTGGAAGAAACACTCCCCCCCCCCCAGCATATCTATATAGTCAGTTGTAAAAGATTTTAAATGAAATAATCTAACATGAATTGACACGGAAGAGATACGAGTGAGAATGAATATATTTCTATAGCGCTATTCCCAAGTGCTCAGAACTCGCCATATGCATGATGTCAGAAGATAACAGTCCTGTGTAAGGGAGGTGAGTAGCATTGCAGATGGGAGCTGGAGGCTGTGTGATAGTGGCTTTGTAAAAGGAGGATGCCCAGGCAATGGTGCAGCTGGGGCCCAAAGGCCAAAGTCCAGGCCTCGCAGTCCACAGGAGCTCCGAGTTCCAATTTCTATGAGTCTGACTTGTGGATTCCTCGGTGGACTGGCTTTTTCTGAGTCATGCAGATTCTGTGGACTTGTGGACTGGGTTTTCACTTGGGGGGGATTTGCACTAATTTGCGTTAGTGCTAATTTGCATTAACGAATGCATATTAGTGCATTTGAGCAAGTGTGCGTTTGTGCAAGTATTTGTTGTTCAGTCGTTAAGTTGTGTCCGACTCTTCGTGACCCCACGGACCACAGCACGCCAGGCCTTCCTGTCCTGCGCTCTCTCCCGGAGTGTGCTCAAGTCCATATTCATTGCATCGGTCCAGCCATCTCATCCTCTGCCGTCCCCTTCACCTTTTGCCTTCAGTCTTTCCCAGCATCAGGGTCTTTTCCAGAGAGTTTTCTCTTCACATTAGGTGGCCAAAATATTTGAGCTTCAGCTTCAGTATCTGTCTTTCCAATGAGCACTCAGGGTTGATTTCCTTTAGGATCGACTGATTTGACCTCCTTGCAGTCCAGGGGACTCGTAAGAGTCTTCTCCAGCACCACAGTTCGAAAGCATCGATTCTTTGGCGCTCAGCCTTCCTTATAGTCCAGCTCTCACAGCCATATGTTGCTACTGGGAAAACCATAGCTTTGATTAGACAGACCTTTGTCAGCAAAGTGATGTCTCTGCTTCTTACTATGCTGTCTAGGTTTGCCATAGCTTTCCTCCCAAGGAGCAAGCGTCTTTTAATTTCATGGCTACAGTCACCATTTGTGGTGATCTTGGAGCCCAAGAAAATTAAATCTGTCACTGCTTCCATTTCTTCCCCTTCTATATGCCAGGAAGTGATGGGGCCAGATGCCATGTTCTTCGTTTTTTTAATGTTGAGTTTCAAACCAACTTTTGCACTCTCCACTTTCACCCTCAACAAGAGGCTCTTGAGATCCTCTTCTGCCATTAGGGTGGTATCGTCTGCGTATCTGAGGTTGTTGATAATTCTCCCGGCAATCTTAATTCCGACCTGTGATTCATCCAACCTGGCATTTCTCATGATGTACTCTGCATATAAGTTAAATAAGCAGGGTGACAATATACAGCCTTGTCGTACTCCTTTCCCAATTTTGAACCAATCGGTTGTTCCATGTCTGGTTCTTACTGTTGCTTCTTGACCCTCGTACAGGTTTCTCAGGAGACAGGTAAGGTGGTCTGGTACTCCCATCCCTAAGAATTTGCCACAGTTTGTTTTGATCCACACAATCAAAGGCTTTAGTGTATTCAATGAAGCAGAAATAGACGTTTTTCTGGAATTCTCTTGCTTTCTCCATGATCCAGAGAATGTTGGTGATTTGATCTCTAGTTCCTCTGCCTCTTCAAAATCCTGCCTGTACTTCTGGTAGTTCTCGGTTCACATACTGCTGAAGCCTAGCTTGTAGGATTTTGAGCATCACCTTGCTGGCATGTGAAATGAGCGCAATTGTGCGGTAGTTTGAACAGTCTTTGGCATTGCCTTTCTTTGGAATTGGAACGTAAACTGACCTTTTTCAGTCTTGTGGCCACTGTTGAGTGTTCCAAATTTGTTGGCATATTGAGTGCAGCACTTTAACAGCATCATCTTTTAGGATTTTAAATAGCTCAGCTGGAATACTGTCATCTCCGCTAGCTTTGTTGTTACTAATGCTTCCTAAGGCCCACTTGACTTCACTCTCTAGGATGTCTGGCTCAAGTTCAGTGACCGCACTATCATGGCTATCAGGGACATTAAGATCTTTCCCGTATAGTTCTTCTGTGTCTTCTTTCCACCTCTTCTTAATCCCATCTGCTTCTGTTAGGTCCCTGCCTTCTTTGTCCTTTATCATGCCCATCTTTGCACAAAACATTCCCTTGATATCTCCAATTTTCTTGAAAAGATCTCTAGTCTTTCCCATTCTATTGTTTTCCTCAATTTCTTTGCATTGTTCATTTAAGAAGTACTTCTTGTCTCTCCTTGCTAGTTTCTGGAACTCTGCATTCAGTTGGATATATCTTCCCCTTTCTCCCTTGCTTTTCGCTTCCCTTCTTTCCTCAGCTACTTGTAAAGCCTCACCAGAAAGCCAGTTTGCTTTCTTGCATTTCTTTTTCTTTGGGATGGATTTAGTTGCTGCCTCCTGAACAATGTTACGGACCTCCGTCCATAGTTCCTCAGGAACTCTGTCTATCAGGTCTAATCCCTTAAATCTATTCATCACCTCCACTGTATATACATAAGGGATATGATTTAGGTCACACCTGGATGATTTAATGGTTTTCCCTACGTTCTTCAGTTTAAGCTGAAATTTTGCAAGAAGCAGCTCATGATCTGAGCCACAGTCAGCTCCAGGTCTTGTTTTTACTGACTGTATAGAGCTTCTCCATCTTTGACTGCAAAGGACATAATCAATCTGATTTCGATATTGACCATCTGGTGATGTCCATGTGCAGAATCGCCTCTTGTGCTATTGGAAAAGCATGTTTGCTATGATCAGCGTGTTCTCTTGGCAAAACTCTATGAGCCTTTGTCCTGCTTCATTTTGTACACCAAGGCCATGCTTGCCCGTTATCCCAGTTATTTCTTGACTTCCTACTTTAGCATTCCAATCCCCTATGATGAAGAGGACATCTTTTTTGATGTTAGCTCTAGAAGGTGTTGTAGGTCTTCATAGAACCGATCAACCTCAGCTTCTTCGGCCTCAGTGTTTGGGGCATAGACTTGAATTACTGTGATGTTGAATGGTTTGCCTTGGATTCATACTGAGATCATTCTATCATTTTTGAGATTGTACCCCAGTACTGCTTTTCCCACCCTTTTATTGACTATGAGTGCTACTCCATTTCTTCTAAGGGATTTCTGCCCACAGTAGTAGATATAATGGTCACCTGAATTAAATTCGCCCATGCCTGTCCATTTTAGTTCGCTGATTCCCAAGATGTCGATGTTCAATCTTGCCATCTCATGCTTGACCACCTCCAGCTTACCTTGATCCATTGATCTTACATTCCAGGTTCCTAAACAATATTGTTCTTTACAGCATCGGACTTTCTTTTCACCACCAGACACATCCACAGCTGAGTGTCCTTTCGGCTTTGGCCCAGCTGCTTCACTCTTTCTGACGCTACTTGGAAATACCCTCTGCTCTTCTCCAGTAGTATATTGGACACCTTCCGACCTGAGGGGCTCATCTTCCGGCGTCATATCTTTTAGCCTTGTGATATGTTCCATGGGGTTTTCTTGGCAAGAATACTGGAGTGGGTTGCCATTTCCTTCTCCATTAGCGCTAATGTGCACTTACACTAATGTGAATTAGCGCTAATGCAAATTAGCGCAAGTAGAATGACATTCTGTAAGAAAATCCAATTCCCTCAATGAGTGGATGAACGAACAAAAGATGCCCGACGATCTGTGAAACAACGGATTTTGTAAAAATCCGTATATCTCTATCTGAGAGCAGCAAGTTCTCAGGGCATCAGATGCAAACTCTATTTTATTCCTGGAGGCATGATGCTGCTACCATTTAAGTGAGGTTAAAATGCAAAACTGCACATGCTCAAAGTATATGTTTTATCAGAGTTGGCAGTTTTGTTGTTGTCCTAGCATATCAGGACTGTAGAAAGAGTTCTAAAACATGGAATGACAGTGGGGTGGGGAGCGGGGAAGAGAAATGTTTGTTGCGTACTTTGGTAATATACATGGCCACCTAAATGCCCCCCCCCCCCATAAGACTATTAAGTCCAGGGTATAAAATCACCTAGCTGCACCACTGTATCCGGTGAATTCAATCTGTGGGAGATTTGAACTGGGGGCTTCCCATTTCATTTGATGAACAGCCATGCCAAGGTGGCGTTAAGCCACCTGATTACAAGTGGCCCAGAGGATAACCAGCCGTTATCACAGAGGATTTAGCTATGTTGTGTGACATGGACACCTCCTGAAATTAATTTATGCAAAGATCTCAAAATCCAGCCCTAAACACATTTACTCAGAAGTTAGTCCCACTTGTATGGACTTTCATAACAGCGTTCTATGGGAAAATCACTATTATACCCATTTTATAGATGAGAAAACTGAGGTCGAGAGACGACCCTTTGCCTGGTGAGGGCACTCAGGCTGCAATCCTATATACTTTTACATAGAAGTAAGTCCCATTGAACTCAACTGGACTTATTTCTGAGTAGATATGCAAAGGATTGAACTATCAATGTTTAAAAACAAAACACCAGGGTGTTTTAAACCCAAATCTCCTAGACCTAGGCCAAATATATCCACTGGAACCACTTCTTCTGGCAGTTACCGCCAGGATCTGTCCTTCCCAAAGATCTTGGCAGCACTTCGGTACCTTGTCATGCTGGCAAAATAGATTATGTTGAATTTAATTGAAAAATAAATTAATTGTACAAGCCATTCATTCTGAAGTGTATAAGACAAGGTTGTGATGGTCAGATCCATTAAGGAAACTACTAGATGAGCTGAGCTACAGAATGCAGTCTCACTCTCAATGTGTCTCCGTACTGTCTGTGGTTGCCAGAAGCTGTGAATGAATGGTAGTGGTGGATGGATCACAGACCTCTGGCTTCTTGGGACACCTCTTGTATGAAGGGATGTACAGATTTTGTTAAATCCGTTCCATCTGTGTTTCGCAGACTGTCAGGCATCTTTTGTTCCATCATCGGCTCATTGATGGGATCGGAATCTTTTTTTTAAACCAGAATTTCATTCTATTTGTGCTAATTTGCATTAGCGTTCATTCACATTAGCGCATTAGTGCACGTGCGCATTAGCATGAACCTACACTTGCACAAATGTGCATGACTGCACATCCCCCCCCCAGTAAAAAACCAATCTGCAAGACCATAGATTCTGTGTGATTTGGAAAAAGCCAGTCAGTTGTGGAATCTGCAGGTCAGATTTATGAAAATCTGAGCTGATTTGAATCCATTGTGGATTCCTCCAACATCCCTAGTTGTGTGTGGTGGAAAACAGGCAAGGGTCTATAACTCAGGGGTAAAGCATAAGAACATAAGAACATAAGAAAAGCCCTGCTGGACCAGACCAAGGTCCATCTATCCAGCATTCTGTTCACACAGCGGCCAACCATCTTCCCATGGGAAACCCACAAGCAGGCCATGAGTGCAACAGTATCCTTCTGCCCATGTTCCCCAGCAACCGGTGTACGTAGGCCTACTGCCTCCGATACTGGAGGTAGCGTAGAGCCATCAGGACTAGTAGCCATCGATAGCCTTCTCCTCCAGGAATTTATCTAACTCCCTTTTAAAGCTATCCAAATTGGTGAGCATCACTACACGTTGTGGTAGAGAATTCCATAGTTTAACTATGTGCTGTGTGAAGAAGTATTTCCTTTTATCTATCCTGAATCTCCCACCAGTGAGGTTCATGGGATGACCCCAGTGGGTTCTAGTATTATGAGGGAGAAAAATGTCTCCCTATCCACATTCTTCATACCATGCATGATTTTGTACCCCTTTATCAGTGTTGGACTGGGAGCCGGGAGATCCGGGTTCTAGTCCCCACTCGGCCATGGAAGCTCCCTGGGTGACTTTGGGCCAGTCACAGACTCTCAGCTCAACCCTCCTCACAGGGTTGTTGTTGTGAGGATAAAATGGAGGAGGATTATGTACACCACCTTGGGTTCCTTGCAAGAGGAAAAAAGGTGGGATAGAAATGCAGTAAACAAACAAACAAACACACAAATATTGTCACCTTCTCTCACAGGGGAGTTGCTCCAGCCCCTTGATCATTTTAGTTGCCCTTTTCTGCACTTTTTCCAGCAGAGCAGATGCTTTGAATGCAGAAAGTCCCAAGTTCAGTCCAAAGCACCTTCAGATTAAGCAGGGTAGGGACATTTATTCCTTTTAAGTGCTATTGACCGACAGGTGGTATAGAAATGTAATGAATGAATGAATGAAATGGTAAGGGAAAAGGAGACATGGCCATCTGTGGAACTCCAGAGGGCTGGATTGGGAACTCAGGCAGGCTGGATTTGGCCCACAGGTCTGATGTTCTTCACCCCTGCTCTACTGGAAGGGCTCTCCAGCCCAAGTCTGGTCAAAAGGTAAAGAACCCTAAGAAG
Source organism: Heloderma suspectum (assembly GCF_057233095.1). NCBI lineage: Eukaryota > Metazoa > Chordata > Lepidosauria > Squamata > Helodermatidae > Heloderma > Heloderma suspectum. The sequence continues at coordinate 13,376,148 of NC_139468.1, forward strand.
GGAAGCCAGGGCCTTGAAGTTGTCCATCAGCAGTTAACAGCTGTACAGCTGATGGACCAGGCACACATGTCATCTGGTCCCAGAGTCTCCCCACTCTAGTGAGATGTATTGTATTTCTACTGAAATTAGAGTAATTATTGTTTACATTTGCATCTTTACATATAAATTAAGACAGGCAAATGTTATGCAAAGCTGTGTCCTGCTGCCACCCTACTGCAGGAGTGGGGTACTCAGGAGGTTCCTGACAAGGCTGACCACTGACTAGGGATGTCTGAGAAATCTGCAATGGAACCAAATGAATTCAGATCATGAATCCGACCTGTGGATTCACACAGACCGACTTTTCTCCTGTTGGGTGAATTCTGCGGACTTGTGGACCAGTTTTCTAATTTTCCCAAATTTTGCGGAAATTTTGTTGTAGAAGAATACACAAAATTTAAAAAACCCAGCCAAAATGTGCATTTCCCCCATAGGCTAAAGGGTGAAAATGCATGTTTTGGGGGAATTTGTGCAGTTCCGAATGTGCGGAATTGCATAAATGCGCATTTGTGCAAATTCAGAAATAACAAAAATCCAAGTCCATCAATGGGCAGATGATGGAACAAAAGGCACCTGACAACCCGTGAAACACAGATGGAACAAATTTTATACAATATGTACATCTCTACCACTGACATCAGCCCTGGAGGAAGATTACGACTTCCAAAATTGTAATGCTATTTTATTGCTAATGACCTTCTGGCATTCCAGGGGCTAACAGTTTGCTAGTTGCTGCTGTAGCCCCATTGCTGAGACCAGATAACTCCCTGAAGGGGGAACACGATGTGAGCAAAGCTGTTTCCCTCCCCCCCTCTTTGAAGTCAGTTCGATGCTTTCTGACATGATTCACATGCCAAAAAGTCTCTCTTGCATAAAATGGAGCATGAAGCAGATCGAGCCCGGAAGTTTCACTTTCTTGATTGCATCTTTATGTAAAACGAATCAACACCTGTTGCGGAAAAAGCCGCACTCTTACAGAGAAACCATCAGGAAGTTCCCAGAAATATTTTTTTGTTGTTGAGCCGTTTCCACTTTTACGTGCCCACAGACTTCTAACAACACCACGTTTTAGTAATAGAACCTGGACAGCCTTTACACAAAACTATGTGGTCCAAAGAACACCCAGCCTGTGTATTGTTTCTAGTTTCACAAGGTATAAGTATTATATGCCATTGTTAGATTTATTTGATTGATTGATTGATTGATTGATTGATTGAAACCCTCACCCCCTAGGGTCTCTGCCCCTCACAAGGGTGGCTCACAATACTCAAAGCTAATTACAAGTTATTGAAAAACCAGTAACAATATAAAAAATATATAGCTATAGAAAACAACAACAGCAGATAAAATAGGACCCTAAGGGCATAATCCTATGGCCGCTAGACCATAATAGGATTTTTGGGGTTCTGAGAAAAAATAGGACTTTTTGGTTTCTGAGAACCAAGGTCTGAGCCAGCGCTCTGAGCTCGGTTCCCAGAAATCCAGCTCCCTGCCCCCGCCACCTCTTAAGAGGTGCAGTTCGTCCCTGGCTCCATGCTTGGAAGAGCAGCATGGAGCGGCCAAAGAGGGGGTCTTCCTGGGGAGGGTTGGGGACCACGGAAGTGCTGTCACAGTGCTTCGTATGCACTGTCTGGCTTCCCCTACCCTTACACCAAAGCTCCCCAGCTGTCTAACCACAAATGCAGGGCAGCCAGAGCGCAAAGGAGACGATCCCCCTCCATGCTCCGCCTGCCCTGCATCGCATAGTTGGGCCAGCTCCAAGTTTGGAGGTGGCTGACAATCCCCGTAGGATTGCACCCTAAAATTATCCCAAAGCTGACTGGAATAAAGAAGTCTTTAACTTTCTCCTAAAAAACAATAGAGAAGAGGCCATACATATCCCCATGGAAGAGAGCGATGAGACCACCACCAAAAAGGCCCTGTCCCAGGTACTCACCAATCTAACACCTCTTGCTGAAGGACCAGAGAGCAGGGCCTCAGAAGCTGACTGCAGGGTCTCGGCAGTTTGATATGAGTACAGGTGGTCCTTCAAATAAGCTGGTCTCAAACCGTCCAGGGCTTTAAGGGCTAACACCAGCATCTCCAGTTGGCCCCAGAAACAGCCAATATAGCTGGTGTAGAACAGGTGTAATATGATTAGAATGCCTAGCTTCTGCAGGCCTTCTTGCTGCCACATTCTGCACCCAACTGAAGTTTCTGGACCATCTTTTAGGGCAGCCCCATGTACAGCATGTTACAAGAATCTAGCCTGGAGGTAATCAAGGCCTGTGTGAAAGAAGGAAGGTCTGCTTTCTTCGGATAAGGCTGCAACTGGCAAACTGGCTGAAGCTGGTAAAAAAGCACTGCGGAGACACCTGCGTTTTCATGGGAAGTGCTGAATGAAGGAGCCCTTCCAAGTTGTACGTACCTGGCCCTTTAGGGGGCGAGCCGCTTCGGGGCTGGCGTCAAGGGTCGGTGTGATCTGGCACTTGCCGAGGGCCCACACCCCAGCAGGGGCCCACGGACCAGAGCCCCCTGGAGTTGCTCCTCCTCTCCACCACTGCAACCTGCTTGTTCACCTGCCGCTCGCTCTGGCCCAGACAACGGTGGTGGTGAGAAGGAGGAGCAGGAGACGCCGCGGCCTGCTTGCTCTCTGCCTGTCCCGTTAGGCGGTGGTAGCAAAAGTGAGAGAGAGGCTGAGGTGCAAGAGCAGCTGGTGATAATGGTGGTGAGCAGGCAGCCTCACTGAGGGAGGGGGCGCATCGAAGGTGCCTTGCCCAAGGGCCCTGCAAAACCTGGAGCCGGCACCAAGCAACCCCATCCAGACCCAGTTGTACCTCACCATCCAGGTCGGTGGACCTCCCAGTAAACAACATTCCTGTCTTGTCTGGGTTAAGCTGATTGCCCTCGTCTACCTCAAAACTGCTCCTCCTGACACATATTGATGACACTTAGCCCAAACTTGCAGGTGACTTCCCTCGGTGGTTTCAGTTAGATCAGGGGTACGCAACCTGCAGGCCTGCATGAGGCTCTTGGCTGCTCCTCGTGCGGCCTGTGGAGCAGTGGGGGCTCCGCTAATCAGCCGGATTGCAGCGGAGAAAAGCTGTTCTACCGCTGCTCTTAGCACTTAGCTGTTGGGGTTGCCTCTCGCAACTGCAGAGACCCTTCCAAACCCATCCCCCTGTCCCCGGCAACCCTACTTAAATGGAAGTTGTCCTTCCAATGCAAACAGAAGGCACAGAGGGCCGATCCAGACTGGAACAGCAATGGAGGGGGGGGGGAGGATTTAAAGCTCCACTATTCTTCTGGCAGAGTCCTGATCCGGACTGGCCCCCAAGTGCCTGATGTTTACTAAAAAAGAAAAGAAGCAATTGCTAACAGTGGTGTAATGGTACATTTTGAAGTGCAGCTGGTCATCGTGACAGTCCCCATAGCCACACCCCCAAAGGGAGTTCAAAATTGCAGGCAGCTGTGTGGATCCAGATCAAGAAACCAGTTCTAGCCATTTCCATCTCCATTAGAAGCACGCCTTTTGTAAAGCTAATGGGCCTTCATTGCCCCTTCAAGACCAAGACACCCCAAAACACTTTGCATTACAACAGGGAACAATATATTACTGCTTGGAATCCCCCCCCCCCAGCTACTAGAGGATTACAGCTAAACTCAGAGGGTACAGGGGAATTTGAGGGGGGTGACAGATGACATCAGTGTCCCTGCTAATAAAAAAAAAGTGCCAGCTCTGTACCCCTGGGTCTACCACACCACTGATTGCTAATTGTGTGAATGGTATTATGTCTCATCGGGCTGTGAAAGAGTCAGTCTCTTTTTGTTTGCTTTCCTCTTACCGTAAGCTTTTGGAGGGCGGAGACACTATTCGTTCACATGAAAAATCTCACCCGTGCTAATGTTTTTCTCTGCTGTTATGCAGATCATCTATACTGATAATCACAAAGCCCGTACCTACACCCACATCAAACAGCAGCTGCCGCTTGAAATATGGCATTTGATTCTATTTTAATCAGCTACTTCAAAGGCGCTCTCTCTCTCTCTCTGTCTCTCTCTGTCTCTCTTCCTTTTGCAGGCTGGCTCACACTTTTTTCTTTCACACCAGACTGAATGACCCCTGCAAATTCCCCTCCATTTTCGCAAGGAAAGACACCGAGAGCAACTCGGTGGTCCACTATCGGTGTTCAGCCTTCCAAGTAGCCTTATCTTTCAAAAAGTAAAGTTCAAGAGCTGCACATCAAGTCCACAAGGCCTTCTACTTTCTAACACGATTAATAACAAACATGCCTCTTTTCCCTGTACCCACCCCCTTTCCCCTCAAAGCACTGATGGTTTGGTGATTTCCTGGCTTTTGTGTGCTTTCCCCCCTGTTCTAAAAGGTTCAAATGCCTCTCCAAAAGCTCAGTTACTGGCAGTACGAGCTTTAAGCGAAAAGACACTGGTATTTTTGGCCTTGCTGCTTTTTTGCCTTAGCCCTGCCCACTACTGGAATGCGGCCCCCGGGAGCTTCTCCAAAATGGAATTTGGCCCTTGAGCTGAAAGAGGTTCTGCACCCCTGATTTAGTCCATAGACTTTTCCAGGTATTGGTACATAAAAGCAGTAAAAGAAGGATAGATTAACATAAAATAAATAAACAGGGTATATAGTACAACTAACCACAAAAATGTTAAATAAAAACTAACATACATACGCACAACATAAAATCAGCCACCAGCTTTACTTTATAAACAGTGCCCATACTATTTATCTCCCAAGAACAGTTATCATCAGCCATTAATTAATGGTGTTCTTATTTTAATAGCTGCAGAAAAATATTTGACTGTTTGTTCTGTTTCAGCCTTATTTATGCCAGCCAGCACATATGAAACAGAAAATCCTACTGTCATTCCAGGCAGCAAATTAAGTAACAGGGTTTAGGGATGTTGGAGAAATCCGCCACGGACTCCAGTGAGGCTGGATTCCAAAGAATCCGGCCCCCCGCTGTCCATGGCGGAACAGACTACCCCCCCACTGCCACCCCCCAAAATCCCCCTGGGACAGTCTCTACCTGGCAACGGATGCTCCTGGTCAGGTCGTCCTCCTTCCACAGCCAGCCTGCAGAATGAAATGGTGGCCATCGTAGTGGCCACCATTTGCATCCCTGCCTGTGGCCATGATTGGCTACATAAATATTTACATAGCCTATCATGGCCTAAGGCAGGGACACAAATGGCCGCTGGCGTAGTTGCTGCCATTTGAGTCTGCAATGCGGCAGCAGCGACCAGAAGTCTGGCTGCGGCCGGGGAGGATTCCGGCGGGGAAGGACAGATCGCCTCCCCGCCTCCCAGCGGATGCCCCGACCGGAACCAGGTAAGGGATTTGTACATCCCTAACAGGGTTATAAATGGGCCCTAATATCATTATATTTATCTCCCATCTAAAGACGAAAAAAAGGATTTCGATTCAACATTAGGAAGAACTAAAGCTGTGCACAAATGGCCTCTGAAAATTCTCCACCCTATTTGTGGGCAGAGAAATTGGGTGAACAATTTCACCAAGTTTCTCCAGAGGGAGGAGAAACTCTGAAACAGTTTCTCACAGGTAGGGGTCACCATTGGTAGGTGTTGTAGAACAGCTTCTTTCTTTTTTCCTAAGGGTTTTTGTTTTTTGTCCTGCCACTGCAAGTGGCAACAGCATCAACTGTGTTGACAACCTGGCTCCCATTTTGCAACCCCCGCAAGGGGGGGGGCAGTGTTGTATCCAGTTCCAGGGAAGAGGTGGCACTAGTGCTGTGCCAAAATCTGTCCTTCAATTTCCTGAAGGTTTTCTTCCCTCATCAGGCTTCCATTCTTCTGCCTCATTCTTGGAGCATTTTATTGCTTGTTTTGGAATTTATTTTGGTGGTATTTTTGAGCTTAATAGCTGTGAGATGGCCGAGGGTGCTGTGTCTTTTCTTGCTATTACACCTTTCTCCATTGCTCCGCAGCCTCCCAGGCCGTCTATATATCCTGATCTGAAATAGCCCTATGGGAGGAGTGAACTCACAATGTCTTCGCCTGGGCCTTAATTGAAGTCCAGGAAGGTGAGGAGGCGACAGACTGCTGGAGAAATTATTGTACAGTGAAAGGCAAGAATGTCACGCACACTCCTCAGCCACATCATAAGTAAGGCAAGCACAAGAAACCGGAAAGCAGCCCATGAGGATTTCTCTGAAATTTTCTTCTCCTTTGAATTTCTTTTTGAAAGCGATTTCTTCTCTATCAAACTGAATGAGGATGGTCGAAAAAATGTGGGAGACGTTTTCGAAGAACTTCCTGATGGCATGAGCTGTTCGGTGGTGGAACAGAGAGCCCCCGGACCTTTGAGGCCGACCTTCCAACTCTAGGATGCGATGAATTATTGTAGGATCTGCTTTGCATGATTATATGAATACAGCTTCACCGTATTCCAACCCACAGAAAAGAAACACAGTCGTTCATTGGGAAGTCCAGTAGACACCTGGTGAATTGAGATCCCCTTCATACCAGACAGGCAGGCAGGCTCCCATTTCAGAACTGTGCATAAGGGAATTCTCATTTTTACCACATTTCATTGAGATGTATTTATTTATTTATTAAATTTATATACCACCCAACTGGCAAATGCCCTCAGGGCGGTTTACAATTATAAAAAGCCAAAAGCCAAAATAAATAGCCAAAACAATCAATTCAACAATGAAAATATTAAAATAATAAAATATTCCAACACTTAAAATGTTAAAGAGCCCACAGTAAAATTAATAATCAGTACAACAGATTAACCCCTTCATGGATCACTGCCTTGTTGTGGAGAAGAGGCTTGCGTAACTCAGTGAAGCCATAAGCTATGCCGTGCAGGGCCACCCAAGATGGACAGGTCATGGCGGAGAGTTCTGACAAAACGTGGTCCACTGGAGAAGGAAATGGCAACCCACTCCAGTATTCTTGCCAAGAAAACCCCAAGGAACATATCACAAGACACCGGAAGATGATCCCCTCAGGTCAGAAGGTGTCCAATATACTACTGGGGAAGAGCAGAGGGAATTTCCAAGTAGCGCCAGAAAGAGTGAAGCGGCGGGGCCAAAGCCGAAAGGACACTCAGCTATGGATGTGTCTGGTGGTGAAAAGAAAGTCCGATGCTGTAAAGAACAATATTGTTTAGGAACCTGGAATGTAAGATCAATGAATCAAGGTAAGCTGGAGGTGGTCAAGCATGAGATGGCAAGATTGAACATCGACATCTTGGGAATCAGCGAACTAAAATGGACAGGCATGGGCGAATTTAATTCAGGTGACCATTATATTTACTACTGTGGGCAAGAATCCCTTAGAAGAAATGGAGTAGCACTCATAGTCAACAAAAGGCTGGGAAAAGCAGTATTGGGGTACAATCTCAAAAATGATAGAATGATCTCAGTACGAATCCAAGGCAAACCATTCAACATCACAGTAATTCAAGTCTATGCCCCAACCACTGAGGCCGAAGAAGCTGAGGTTGATCGGTTCTATGAAGACCTACAACACCTTCTAGAACTAACACCCAAAAAAGATGTCCTCTTCATCATAGGGGATTGGAATGCTAAAGTAGGAAGTCAAGAAATCACCGGGATAACAGGCAAGCATGGCCTTGGTGTACAAAATGAAGCAGGACAAAGGCTCATAGAGTTTTGCCAAGAGAACACGCTGATCATAGCAAACACTCTTTTCCAACAGCACAAGAGGCGACTCTACACATGGACATCACCAGATGGTCAATATCGAAATCAGATTGATTATGTCCTTTGCAGTCAGAGATGGAGAAGCTCTATACAGTCAGTAAAAACAAGACTTGGAGCTGACTGTGGCTCAGATCATGAGCTGCTTCTTGCAAAATTTCAGCTTAAATTGAAGAACGTCGGGAAAACCACTAAACCGTTCAGGTATGACCTCAATCATATCCCTGATGAATATACAGTGGAGGTGAGGAATAGATTTCAGGGATTAGACCTGATAGACAGAGTTCCTGAGGAACTATGGACGGAGGTCCGTAACATTGTTCAGGAGGCAGCAACTCAATCCATCCCAAAGAAAAAGAAATGCAAGAAAGCAAAGTGGCTGACTGATGAGGCTTTACAAGTAGCTGAGGAAAGAAGGGAAGCGAAAAGCAAGGGAGAAAAGGGAAGATATATCCAACTGAATGCAGAGTTCCAGAGAATAGCAAGGAGAGACAAGAAGGCCTTCTTAAATGAACAATGCAAAGAAATTGAGGAAAACAATAGAAAGGGAAAGACTAGAGATCTTTTCAAGAAAATCGGAGATATCAAGGGAATGTTTTGTGCAAAGACGTGCATGATAAAGGACAAAGAAGGCAGGGACCTAACAGAAGCAGATGAGATTAAGAAGAGGTGGAAAGAAGACACAGAAGAACTATACCCGAAAGATCTTAATGTCCCTGATAGCCATGATAGGGCAGTCACTGAACTTGAGCCGGACATCCTTGAGAGTGAAGTCAAGTGGGCCTTAGGAAGCATTACTAACAACAAAGCTAGCAGAGATGACAGTATTCCAGCTGAACTATTTAAAATCCTAAAAGATGATGCTGTTAAAGTGCTGCACTCAATATGCCAACAAATTTGGAACACTCAACAGTGGCCACAAGACTGGAAAAGGTCAGTTTACATTCCAGTTCCAAAGAAAGGCAATGCCAAAGACTGTTCAAACTACCGCACAATTGCGCTCATTTCACATGCCAGCAAGGTTATGCTCAAAATCCTACAAGCTAGGCTTCAGCAGCATGTGAACCGAGAACTACCAGAAGTACAAGTGGGGTTTCGAAGAGGCAGAGGAACTAGAGATCAAATCACCAACATTCTCTGGATCATGGAGAAAGCAAGAGAATTCCAGAAAAACGTCTATTTCTGCTCCATTGACTACGCTAAAGCCTTTGATTGTGTGGATCACAACAAACTGTGGAAAATTCCTAAAGAGATGGGAGTACCAGACCACCTTACCTGTCTCCTGAGAAACCTGTACGAGGGTCAAGAAGCAACAGTAAGAACCAGACAAGGAACAACCGATTGGTTCAAAATTGGGAAAGGAGTATGACATGACTGAACGACTGAACAACAACAACAATGACAAGGCTGTATATTGTCGCCCTGCTTATTTAATTTTTATGCAGAGTACATCATGAGAAAAGCCGGGTTGGATGAATCACAGGTCAGAATTAAGATTGCTGGGAGAAATATCAACAACCTCAGATACGCAGACGATACCACCCTAATGGCAGAAAGCAAAGAGGATCTAAAGAGCCTCTTGTTGAAGGTGAAAGTGGAGAGTGCAAAAGCTGGTTTGAAACTCAACATTAAAAAAACGAAGATCATGGCATCTGGCCCCATCACTTCCTGGCATATAGAAGGGGAAGAAATGGAAGCAGTGACAGATTTTATTTTCTTGGGCTCCAAGATCACCACAGACGGTGACTGCAGCCATGAAATTAAAAGATGCTTGCTCCTTGGGAGGAAAGCTATGGCAAACCTAGACAGCATAGTAAGAAGCAGAGACATCACCTTGCCAACAAAGGTTCGTCTATCAAAGCTGTGGTTTTCCCAGTAGCAACATATGGCTGTTTGAGAGCTGGACTATAAGGAAGGCTGAGCACCAGAGAATTGATGCTTTCGAACTGTGGTGCTGGAGAAGACTCTTACGAGTCCCCTGGACTGCAAGGAGGTCAAATCAGTCAATCCTAAAGGAACTCAACCCTGAGTGCTCATTGGAAGGACAGATACTGAAGCTGAAGCTCCAATATTTTGGCCACCTAATGCGAAGAGAAAACTCTCTGGAAAAGACCCTGATGCTGGGAAAGACTGAAGGCAAAAGATGAAGGGGGCGGCAGAGGATGAGATGGCTAGATAGCATCACAGATGCAATGAATATGAACTTGAGCACACTCCGGGAGAGAGCGGAGGACAGGAAGGCCTGGCATGCTATGGTCCATGGGGTCACGAAGAGTCGGACACGACTTAACGACTGAACAACAACAACAACAGATTAAAGATTAAATGCTTGCTGGAAGAAGAAGGTCTTAATCTGGCATCTAAGTGTATACAGTGAAGATGTCCCTGGGAAGGACTTTTTACAGATGAGGGGCCAGTACAGAAAAGGCTCTTTCCCTGGTAGCCATCTGTCACACCATTGTGGGTGGCAGCATCCAGAGAAGTATCTCCAAAGATGATCTTAGCAATTGGGCAGGAGCACATGAAATGTGTGTACACAGTCCCCAGGTAGTTTATTGCACTTATGGGATGCTATTGATGTTAACGTCTGGTTAGGGTTTAAAGATATCAGAGGGTGCAATCCTATCGGGATTGGTGGCTGCCTATGAAATGCAGGGCAGGAGAAGCGTGGAGGGGATCGTCCCCTCTGTGCTTCAGCTGCCCTGCATTTGCAGTTAGACAGCTCATTTCAGCTGTCTAGCTGCAGGAAGGTGGAGCAGGGGAAGTGGCTGCCAGACGACACATAGGATGTGTCATACCGTCATTTCCATCTTCCCCGCCCTGGAATGCCCCATTTTTGCTGCTCCGCGCTCCTCTCCCGAGTGCAGAGCACAGGGCCGTTCCGAGCTGCCTGCAAGGCAGCACAGGAGGGGGAAAAGGTCAGTTCTCAGGGAACCGACCTCGGAGCATGGGCTCCAAGGTCGGTACCCAGAAACCGACGTATCTTATGGCCGTCTAGCCACTGACTAGCGGCCATAGGATTGCTCCCTTAAGTAATCACATGAGTTTCAAATTGATTAATGACATTTTTACCTTACCTTACCCTTCCTCCAAGGACCTCCAGCTGGCATGCATGTACCTCCCCATTTTTTATCTTCACAGCAGTCCTGTGAGGTAGGTTAGGATGGTCCGAAGTCAGCCAGTCAGCTTCATGATGAGTGGGGATGTGAACCCAAGTCTGCCCCACCTTAATTGGACACTTGAACTGCTATCGTTCTTCTCCAACTTGGTGGCCTCCAGATGTTTTGGACTACAACTCCCATCAAGCCCAGCCATCATGGCCTGTGGTGAGGGATGATGGGAGTTGTAGTCCAAATCATAGAAAGGGTTCCATGTTGGGGAGGTCTGCCATACTGGTTCTCAATTAGTTAACCAACTTTATTTCCATATGAGTAAAGACAGTAAGAAAAAAAAGCAGAAAAAGAAGCAAAATCTGTTTGTAGTTGATGCCCACGCTTGTCGTAAGAGAGGCAACGAGGCATTCACTTCTGTTGTGTGAGAGAATGGGAAATGCTTCTTCTAAGTCCTAGAAGCATTGAAGAGGATGCTTGAAAGCTGCATTTTTTTGTACAAGTATGTACTAAAAATAAACGTTCTTAAAATCATTGGTGAGAGTAATTGTGGCCCAACCATTTCAGTCAATGAAACGTATAAAAAATGAATGGGTTGGATCCAGACATCGTCATACTTAGAGTAGACCCATTGAAATCAACGGGACTCAAGTTATTCATGGCTGTCTTAAGTCCTCTTGATTTAAGTGGGTCTAGTCTAAGTAAAATCAAGACTGGATCCAACCTAATGCATCAAATTGATTCATGGATCTAACACTGTAGTTCTGCCGCATCTGTATAATAAATCCCAGTGATGGTTTGGGATAACGCCTTTGTTGCACCAACTGCATCAGCTCCCTTCCCTATGACACAAATGCCCGTCATGCACAAAACATGTTCGTGCCTTTCTCTCTGTTGTATGCCCCCCCACTTTCAGCATTGGAACACATCCATCGCTTGTGACTGTTTAATTTTTTTTTAATCCCCCCCCCTTCTACCAATTATGATAGTGCAGGAATAGACAATCTTGCGCCCTCCGGATGGTTTGTACTACAAGTCCCATCAGCCCTGACAAACATGGCCCATGGTGAGAGATGATGGGAGTTGTAGCCCAAACCATCTGGATGGCGCCAGCTTGTCTACCCCTGTGTCCAGTGCATGCACAGCCTAAAGCGGCACCCCCACCCCGCAACCCATCTTCCTCTTACAGCCGATGTAGGCTGGTGGCTCCGATTGTGGTGGGGCTGTAAATCTATTCTTGGTTTTAGTCAGAACCAGCCAGAACGCTAAAGGAGCTATCCAAGGTGCTGAAGCCATTTTGAGGACAGGGTTCAGCACTTGTGATAGCTCCTTTAGAGTTCTAGCTGGTTCTGATTGAAACCCAGAATGGATGCACAGCCCCGCCAAAATCGGAGCCACCAGCCTCCACTGCCTACAGCAACACCGCCTGTCATCCACACCCATTTTTTAAAAAAAATTCTTGTGTGATTCCCCCCGCTGTACAGCACATTCGTTGTGGGGGTTTCTTTTAACCCACATTGTTTGTGTACCCCAGCCTTCCCCAACCTGGCACCCTCCAGATGTGTGGGACTACAACTCCCAGCATCCCCCAGTCTAACACATCTGGAGAGCACCGGGCTGAAGGAGGAAGGCTGCTGTAGTCTGAAGTGGCACACGGGGATGCTGGGACTTGTAGTCCAACGCATCTCCAGATCATCAGGCTGGGGAATGCTGTTGTACAGACTGAAGTGGCACTTCGGGATGCTGGGACTTGTAGTCCAAAGCATCCCCAGGTCATCAGGCTGGGGAAAGCTGTTGTACAGTCTGCAGTAGCATACGGGGATGCTGGGACTTGTAGTCCAACGCATCCCCAGGTCATCAGGCTGGGGAATGCTGTTGTACAGACTGCAGTGGCGCACGGGGATGCTGGGACTTGTAGGCCAACGCATCCCCAGGTCATCAGGCTGGAGAATGCTGTTGTACAGACTGCAGTGGCGCACGGGGATGCTGGGACTTGTAGGCCAACGCATCCCCAGGTCATCAGGCTGGGGAATGCTGTTGTACAGACTGCAGTGGCGCACGGGGATGCTGGGACTTGTAGTCCCACGCATCTGGGCGGCACCAGGCTGGGGAAGGCAGGCTGCTGTACAATCCGAAGTGACGCAGTCCACCCCACCCCCAACCACCCCCAGCACCCCCGTGGCATAGCCCGGACACGGGTCGTCTCCGGCCGTGAGAACGAGGCCTCGAGCGATCCAGCGCCCAGAAGCCTCTGACGAAAGGGGGCTTCCAGCTGAACGGGAGAAAGCCCGCCCGCCCCCTTCCCTTCCCGCGAGCGGCGGGACAACCAGGAGGTGGCGCGATCTCTCCGCCCGACTCCGCGACGGGGAGGGAAGGGCGAGAGCGGACGGGCCGAGCTCGGGCGGCGCAGGCGCCGTGGGGCCGCGGGCGGGCTGCTCAGGCGGCGCTTCCCTTCGGCCAGCAGGCCCCGCGAGCTCCCGGCGGCGGGGCTGGGTCGTGGGAGGGGGGGAGGCGGCGGGCGAGGGCGAGCGGACGGGCCCGGAGAGGGGAGGCGCCTCCCGCGCCCGGGACCGCGCAGGGCCTCCGGCGCCGCGCCTCGGCCCCGCGATCGCGCCGCCTTGCTGAAGAGCGACGCGCTCGGAACCCGGGCGGCGCCCGCGCGCCAACGCGAAGCCGGCAGCGCTCGAAATTGGAACCCGCGCGGCGGACGCGGCGGATACATTGTTTCCTCTCCCCCGCCCCCGCCCCCGCCCCCTCTACCTTCCCCTGCCCCGCCTCGCCCTGGGCCCCGCTGCCGCCCGGGCGCGCCCCCCTCCCCCTCGCCCCTGATCCCACCCCTTTGTACCTCTCCCCGGCCCGCGGAGCCTCGAGCCCCGGGGGTCCCCCCCCGGTGCATGGAATAACGCCGGAGCTCGGTCAGACCAGACCCAGAAGGATCCCGTGTGCCCACCCGCCGCCTCCCCCGGTCGCTAAGCGGAGCCAGAGCGGAGACTGGACAGAGGTGAGTAGCTGAGACCCCCCGCCCCGCGTTCCTTCCTCCCCCTGCCCCTGGGCTGGCTAAAGGGAAACGCAGCTCCGCGTAAGTGTGCATTTTAAGGAGCTGCTTTTACAGGGATCCAAAGGTTGGTGCATCTCCAGGTTCTTATACAGGCGGCCTGGATAGGGAAGGGGCGCTGTGTGCGAGAGAAAATTGCCAGCCCATCCTTTTTCTAGCCTTTCCTCCGGTGCTTGTAAGTGGGGGCGAACTCTAAAGAGATTCCACTTAAGAAACTAGTCCCTAGGGAATAGTGCCGTGGGGAAGGAGGCGGATCTCACACCCATCCAAGTACCCGGTCCCATCAGAGCCTTTTAAAGAGAGACCCTCTGGGTCATCCCCTTTAGTCGCGGGATGGGTCGGGTCACCCGCAGCCCCCACTCCAGGAGGAAATAGGGCGTTCTGCCTTTCGTTAGTGCCTCTGGGAGACTCGCACTCACTTCTACTTGGATTAGGCCTGTCACTTCCCTTCTGCCCCCTTTCTTCCGTGTGTGTGTATATGAGGAAAAGAAAGAAATAGGTGTCATATGCGGGGTGGAAATCAGATTTATTGCTTCATCGTTTCTGACGTTCGGCACTTCCTTCTGGTGGGCATCGGGTGCATGTTTTGAATGTCGAAGTACCGGTTTGTTATTACCTGCGACTGGAGGCTGTGTGTGTGTGTGTGTGGGGGGGGAGGGTATTGTACACTGGACTTTAAATGGGCCTTGGCTTCCTTGAAGGTTCTCCCCACTGTGTGCAGAGAAGACGAGGATCGTTGCCTTGTGTGCTTCAGTTGTGAAAAACCCCTCCGTTAAGTTGGTTGGTGGTTGTTGCATTTTTATCCCCCCCCCCTTTTTTTCTTTCTGAGAATAAATGGAACTTCCCTTAAGCAGTTCCAGATAATGGGTGCAGTTTCAGGGGGTGTTTTCTGTGCCAGTGGTGGTTCAGGAGAGAGGCCAACAGAGCCCGAGAAGATGCTTGCAACAATGGGGGATTTGCTGCCCCCCCTTTTCTGCCCCCCATCGGTTATGCGTGAAGCAGATGAGGGTGCTTGCACAGAAAGATCGCTCTGAACTCATGCGCTTGGGGTTCCCAAGGAAGTATTGGGGGGGGGGAGAGCAAAAATGCCATTTGTGGAATTCTCTTTAAGATTATGTGTGTATTTGGGGAGGAGGGAATGCAATCAAAGGCTGACAGAAGGACCGGCTGGCTTTGTATGAGTGGAGGGGCTGCTGCTGTCACCTACCACCGTGTGGGCAGACAGTGGTGCTACAGTGTCCGCCAGCCGGGGCCTTTACAGCTTCATGCTGCGCAGAAGACAACAAAGCTATTGATGGCTACTGGTTGGGATCTTTCCTTTCTCCCCTCGCCACAATCAGCGAGTCATATTGAGGCAAAGCGGCTGCTGGACAAACCCCGAGTCTGTTGCTTTCTGGCTGCTAATAGTGTCCGTTGTCACCAACCTGACTGGAGGGGGGCCAGGGGCGGCGGGGGGGGGGAGATGCAGAGATATAACAAGGTTTCCCGGTAACATTTGATGGGATAAGAGATTTAAAAAGCTCAAGGATGCAGCGCTTACTGTAACCCCCGCTAATTTAAAGGTTTGGCGACAGCTGATTAAAGCCGCCGCTGTTAGCCTTTGCTAGAGCTCTCTCTGAATGTGGGCTCCCTCAGAATGGACATCCGCAGCTGAATGAAGAGGGCAGTGTGGGGAAAGTGGATAGGGAGACGTTTTCCTCCCTCTCTCATAATACTAGAACCCAATGGGGTCATCCCAGGAAGCTGTTTGGTGGGATATTCAGGCCGGATAAAAGGAAGGTCTTCTTCACACAGCACATAGTTAGAATATGGAATTCACTTTCACAAGACGTAGTGATGGCCACCCATTTGGATGGCTTTCAAAGGGGGTTGGGCAAATCCCTGGAGGAGAAAGCAATCCATGGCTACTAGACCTGATGGCTCTATGCGGCCTCCAGTATCAGAGGCAGTGTGCCTATGTGCACCAGTTGCTGGGGAACATGGGCGGGAGGGTGCTGGCGCACTCATGTCCTGCTTGTGGGCTTCCTGTGGGCAGCTGTGGCCACTGTGTGAACAGAATGCTGGAACAGGTGGACCCTTGGTCTGATCCAGCAGGGCTCTCCTTATGTGGGAGAGAGTGGGTGCATTGCCTGCAGCGCATTTGCTTCTTCCGCTTTACCCCCCCCGACCCACAACCACCGCCTTCATAGGAGGTGCATGCAGCGTGATGTGCGAACCAGGACCCATGCTCCTCCCCTCCCCTGAACAACCCAGCAGTTAACTCATAGAAACCTAGGAAGCTGCCTGATCCAGAGTTAGACCATTGGTCCATTCAGACCAGTACTGTCAACGCTGACTGGCAGCAGCAGCTCTCCAGGGTTTCAGGCAGGAGATTTTCCAGCCCTACCTGGAGATTCCAAGGTTGTCCCCTGTGTGAATAGGAAGCTGGACGAGATGGATCTTAGCCTGATCCAGTACGGCTCTTCTTACGTTCTCATTCATATACATGTTTCCCAGGGAGGCAACTTTCTTTCTTTTCCTAGAGATCAAAAGGGTCATGTTGGAATGGCAACAGCAGCAAGGAGGGAGGAGATCTCCTCCCTGCAAGCTCTGTATAGCCATGGGCAGGGGATCAGATTGGATGCTTCAGGATGCAGTCTGGCAGATCCCCCTCGAGCTCGGGATTTCTTAATTCTGTTGCACCTGAATAATATACAGTGCTCCATCATTCTTAACCTTATAAGCAGCGTGTTATTATATGTCACTCTCTGGCAAAGTCTAACCATGGTGTAACCCAGTCTTCCCCAACTTGGTGCCTGCCAGGTGTGTTGGACTACAGCTCCCATCATTCCTAGGCAACGTGGCTGTTGGGATGATGGGAGTTGCGGTCCAACAAATCAGGAGGGCACCAGGTTGGGGAAGGCTGCTGTAATTTACCATTACAGCATGAGCCTATGCTCTCCACCCCCTATGCCTGGCTTGCATGCTCCCCCTGTAGTGCAGCTGTGAAGTGGGGTTTGGAAGTGTTCACTTCTCTTTTTGGTTTAGTACAGCTTGCCATGTCATCCAAATCCAGACAGACTGGTTAATCTTAACTAGGACTTACTGAAACAAGCCAACATCAAACTTTGGTTTATGAAACTGGCTTGTTTTTGCTATCCATAGTTAAGATTAAGTAGAGTTGCTCATTGGAAGGACAGATATTGAAGCTGAAGCTCAAATATTTTGGCCACCTAATGCGAAGAGAAAAGTCACTGGAAAAGACCCTGATGCTGGGAAAGATCGAAGGCAAAAGGAGAAGGGGACAGCAGAGGATGAGATGGCTAGATAGCATCACCGATGCAATGAATATGGACTTGAGCACACTCCGGGAGAGAGCGCAGGACAGGAAGGCCTGGCGTGCTATGGTCCATGGGGTCATGAAGAGTTGGACACGACTGAACAACTGAACAAAAGGGTTCAAACAACATGCTAAACTGTGGTTAGCCTAAACTGGAAGCTTCCAGTTTCTTCCTCATGGCCGTGCCAGAATGGGGGACATAAGTGTATGAATCTGGTGGCAGGCTAGGCTCATTCTTGTAATGCTAAATCATGGTTTAGTGTTGCATCTGAACATGGCCTGTTTGTGTGTTTTAATTTCACATGATGCATTTATGGGCTGCAGAATTTTATGTATGTTTAAAATCATTTATAATTTCAGCCTTCAGAAGGGTAACTAAGGCGCCTTACAAAGTATACACATAATACATATACAATTAGTTAAAAAATAAATAGTAACAACAGAAACCTTTTAAAAACTGAGCAAATAAGACCTAAACTAATGGCAGAATTCCATTACCAAAGCTGTCCTAAGCACTTGGCAGCTGTGCTCCAGGTTGGCACAGGCCCTTCTCTGACATCAGACCAGCTAAGCGAATGATATCGAGAGGTGGGAACAGCCAAGAAGCCAATGGGGAGAAAGCAGAAATGAAAGGGGTGCTGGGTTAGTAGCATGAGAGCATATTGATGATGCTGTTGTACCGATCTGCCTTTTGTAGCTGCATATGGAAGAAGCAAGATCTAGTTATTTAAGTGGGCTTATAGCCCACCTGATCCTAAGGACTTTGGGCATGTAACCATAAGGCCAAGTATTCTCTGCTGTCCAGGGCTACCAGAAGCTCGTTTGAATAAAAATGTTCAGTGCCGTTTCCAGAGCATGCATAGGCTCAGACTTTGGCGAGTGTCCAAGGGAAGAGAATTCCAAAGCTGAGGGGTGGCCATAAAAAATACTATTCCATGGGGACCCTGGTGGTCCTGACTCTGCATGCAGTCAGTGTAAAGAAATGTGCTCATTTGCTGTTGATCTTCTGTGGTGGAACTGAGCAACAGACATGGCCCCTTTGCACGTAGCAGGCTTACAAGAAAAGGCTGCAATTGATTGATCGAATTACCGCCTGCAATGTGCAAATGCCAGATTGTATGTGCCTGCATGTGTTAATTTCTCATAGGATGCGCCTAGACCATGGAATTCGAATGTCAAAGGCTGCTGGAAAAAATTCTTAAATAGTCAGCAAAGGACATTGACTAAAACCCAACACAAGTACTTAGAATAGACCCACTGAAATGAATGGGACTTAAGTTAGTGAAGGCCAAAGGGATTGTGCCCCCCCTTCTTTTTTTTACTTTTCTTTTTTCTTGGTAATTTAAATCAGCAGTGAGTGGGGAGTATCAAACATTAGTCCTATGTTGAGTAGACCCATTGAAATGAATGAGACTTAATTAGTCACAACTTAAGTCACATTCATTTCAATAGGTCTACTCAACATAGGACTAACATTGGATAGTACCTATTATCATTAATCTGGAATCATCGTTAGAAAGAATGTCCTGATGGTACAAGCTGCTCAGAAGCGGGAACAGATGACCTTGGAAGCCGGCGGACTCTTGTTCGTTAGAGGCTCCCAAGCAGAGGCTGGATGGTCACCTATTAGGACTGCTTCAGCAGTGCATTCCCTGCATTGGCAGGGTGGTGATAGACTAGATGACCTCTGAGACCCCTTCTCACTCTGGTTCAATGTGCATGGCACTTTGCAGAGTATAAGAGGATGAATTGCTCCTCTGAGGGGGTTACAATTTGTAATTCAGGATAGGGTAGATGACAGAGGAAGGTGAGGGAAGAGGAGGCTGCAGTAAATGGGGAAAGAACACGAGTTATTTTAGTTATACATACATGGTCTTAGTTGCAATAGGGCAGCCTTCCCCAGGCTGGTTCAGTCCAGATGTTTTGGACTACAACTCTGAGCATTTCTGATTTTTGGACATCCCAATTCTCCGCTATTCTTGCTTAGCGTTTTGTGTGAACACAACGGAGAGAAGATTTGTTTTGGAGATATGTAGATGAGTTGTTTCTCCTTTTTTTCCATTCATTTCATTTATTACATTTCTATACCGCCCAATAGCCAAAGCTCTCTGGGTGGTTTACAGAGACTAAAAACCTTAAAAATACAATATTGTAGGTAATATAAAAACAGTTTACATGCAAACATATAAACGGGCAGCACACGCACGCACACACGCACATATATCCAAACAATGTTAACTATCAATACTGAGAAATCCCATGACCTGATTAAAAAACTTATCATATTCTTCCAAATGCTTGCCTTAACCTGGCACTGAGAAGATAACTGTATTGGCACTAGGTGGGCCTCACTGGGGAGTTCAGTCAAGGGGCCACCACCGAGAAGGCCCTCTTTCTCGTTGCCACCTTCTGAGCCTCCCTTGGAGGAGATATCTGGAGGAGGGGCTTAGATAATGAGCATAGTGTATGCGGAGGTTCACTATTGCCATTTGCTGGTATGAAGATGGACCTGCAGATTCCTTCTTGGAGCCAGAGATGTGGTGGCAGTGAGGGAAGCAGCTAATGAGACTGCTTTAAGTCTGTTTGGGAGGGAGGAACTGTTTTCTGAAGCTTGCAATCAATTCCAAATGCACTAAGAAATTCCTAAGACATCGATCGGGACTCACTACAAAGGTGAGTGTTATGAACAGATGAGTTTTGGCCAACAAGTCGACTAATTACGAAAATTGGTGTCATCACTAGTTCCAATGCTATGCAGTGGGCTTTAGGAGACTTTAAGTTAAAGTCCTCACTCGTTTGCAGAGGAATTTCGCTGTTGTTGGGTCAGGTGCATTTTCTCATCCTGAGCTACCCTGCAGGGTTGTTGTGAGAATAAAAAGTGTAGTGTGTGTACAAATCATTTGTATATTTTAAGCAATATAATTTCTAAAAATATATTTATATGTGCACACACACATACACACACAAATAGGCATTTTATTACAATATAACAAAAAAAAAGGAGAAAGAAAAGGAAGTTGACTTCTTAAGAGAGCAAAGTCAAGTAAGCTGCAGTCATCAGATTTGTCAGCGTTTGCCCTACGGCTCTCTGCCACCTTTTTCTGTCATCAAATTTGTTTTGTTGTTGTTCAGTTGTTCAGTCATGTCCGACTCTTCGTGACCCCATGGACCATAGCACGCCAGGCCTTCCTGTCCTGCGCTCTCTCCCGGAGCGTGCTCAGGTTCATATTCATTGCATCGGTGATGCTATCTAGCCATCTCATCCTCTGCCGTCCCCTTCTCCTTTTGGCTTATTCATAGTGCTGTTTTTGACCTTTAAAGCCTTAAACGGTTTGGGACCAAGTTACTTGAAGGACTGCCTACACCCATATCAGCCTGCCCGCACTTTTAAGATCAGAAAGAGCGGCCCTTCTCATTTGCTCGCAGGTGGGTGACCACACGTGAGAGGGCCTTCTCTGCAGTGGCCCCACACCTTTGGAACAAGGTGCCATCGGAGGTCCGCCATGCTCCGTCACTGCAGACTTTTAAGAAGGCCTTGAAAACATATTATTTTGGCCTTCTATTGATATGACTGCTATTGTTGCTGTTGCTGCTGTTAACATTGCTGTTGGTTTTATTGTTGGCTTTTATTGTTCTTTTTATTGTTTTTATATTTTTATCACTTTTAAGATTTTAATTTTTTAATGTATTTTATTGTTGTAAACCTCCTTGAGAGGGCTTCTTCCTTGAAAGGCGGCGAAGAAATATTTTAAATAAAAAATAAATAAAAATTATCTTCCTCATTCAGATTCATCTGGTATGGAGAATGGGTGGCAAGGGGTGTTGGCTGTTTCAAATTCGGCCATTTAGTCTTGCTGGTGGCAGCTGTGGCGCTGATCCGGTGCTTCCACACACCTGCGAAACTATTTGAGCTCAAGGATGTTTTCTAGCATGTCTAGTTGTACTTTTCATTTGCAGGATAGTGGCGGCAAGTTTATATTACTATGCTCGTTCCAACATTTTTGGAAGCCATTGGTCGGCATGCAGTGTCTGGGATGGGAGTTGCGGCCCCCAAGCCAGAAATAAAAATGTGATACTCAACTGGTTAAGAGGAAACCTTTTAAAAAACATGCGCGTGTGCTTGCACGCGCAAACACACACACACACACACATTCCCCTGTTGAGTGATCTTGTCTTTTGGATTTAAAAGATAACGTGTTCATTGTGAGCAATGTAAGAGGTGCTAGAAAACTTCAGTGACACCACCCCACATTGTGTTCCTTAGGAAGAGTAGGTTGGATCCAGACTTATAACAGACCCACTGAAATCAATGGGGCTTCAGTTATGACTAACTCAGGTTCTATAGATTTCAGTGGGACGACTCTGGCTAAGGCTAGATCCAATCCATTATTTATACAAGGCTAGTTTTCCCCTACGTTTTGTGCAAAGACGGGCATGATAAAGGACAAAAAAGGCAGGGACCTAACAGAAGCAGATGAGATTAAGAAGAGATGGAAAGAATACACAGAAGAACTATACAGGAAATATCTGAATGTCCCTGATAGCCATGATAGTGCGGTCACTGAACTTGAGCCGGACATCCTAGAGAGCGAAGTCAAGTGGGCCTTACTAACATTACTAACAACAAAGCATTACTAACAACAAAGCTAACGGAGATGACAGTATTCCAGCTGAGCTATTTAAAATCCTAAAAGATGATGCTGTTAAAGTGCTGCACTCAATATGCCAACAAATTTGGAACACTCAACAGTAGCCACAAGACTGGAAAAGGTCAGTTTACATTCCAATTCCAAAGAAGGGCAATGCCAAAGAGTGTTCAAACTACCGTACAATTGTGCTCATTTCACATGCCAGCAAGGTTATGCTCAAAATCCTACAAGCTGGGCTTCAGCAGCATGTGAACCGAGAACTACCGGAAGTACAAGCTGGGTTTCGAAGAGGCAGAGGAACTAGAGATCAAATCACCAACATTCTCTGGATCATGGAGAAAGCAAGAGATTTCCAGAAAAATGTCTATTTCTGCTTCATTGACTACACTAAAGCCTTTGATTGTGTGGATCACAGCAAACTGTGGCAAATTCTTAAAGAGATGGGGGTACCAGACCACCTTACCTGTCTCCTGATAAACCTGTACGAGGGCCAACAAGCAACAGTGAGAACCAGACATGGAACAACCGATTGGTTCAAAATTGGGAAAGGAGTATGACAAGGCTGCATATTGTCGCCCTGCTTATTTAACTTATATGCAGAGTACATCATGAGAAACGCTGGGTTGGATGAATCACAGGTTGGAATTAAGATTGCCAGGAGAATTATCAACAACCTCAGATACGTAGACGATACCACCCTAATGGCAGAAAGCGGAGAAGATCTAAAGAGCCTTTTGTTGAGGGTGAAAGTGGAAAGTGCAAAAGCTGGTTTGAAACTCAGCATTAAAAAAACTAAGATCATGGCATCTGGCCCCATCACTTCCTGGCATATAGAAGGGGAAGAAATGGAAGCAGTGACAGATTTTATTTTCTTGGGCTCCAAGATCACTGCAGACGGTGACTGCAGCCATGAAATTAAAAGACGGTTGCTCTTTGGGAGGAAAGCTATGGCCAACCTAGACAGCATAGTAAGAAGCAGAGACATCACCTTGCCAACAAAGGTTCGTATAATCAAAGCTATGGTTTTCCCGGTAGTAATGTATGGCTGTGAGAGCTGGACTATAAGGAAGGCTGAGCGCTGAAGAATTGATACTTTCGAACTGTGGTGCTGGAGAAGACTCTTACGAGTCCCCTGGACTGCAAGGAGGTCAAATCAGTCAATCCTAAAGGAAATCCACCCTGACTGCTCATTGGAAGGACAGATACTGAAGCTGAAGCTCCAATATTTTGGCCACCTAATGCGAAGAGAAAACTCCCTGGAAAAGACCCTGATGCTGGGAAAGACTGAAGGCAAAAGGAGAAGGGGACGGCAGAGGATGAGATGGCTAGATAGCATCACCGATGCAATGAATATGGACTTGAGCACACTCCGGGAGAGAGCGCGGGACAGGAAGGCCTGGCGTGCTATGGTCCATGGGGTCACGAAGAGTCGGACACGACAACGACTGAACAACAAGTTTTCCCCTGTGTTCCAAATAGCACACAATATTTCAAAATAAGGCAAAACTAACAAACCTCCCCCTGGCAGGGTCTTTTTTATAGTGGCACCTAAACTGTGTTCTGTAGTGGCACCTAAACCTAAACCCTTCCACAGGAGATCCAGCTGGCTCAGTCATTGCTTGCCTTTCACAGGTCAGCCAAGATGGCTCATTTCAGCAGATTTCTGGCTTTTGACTGACAGCTATTTGGGAACATATAAATTATGCATGGTGTGGAGAAAGTGGATAGGGAGACATTTTTATCTTTCTCTCATAATATTAGAACCCGAGGTCCTCCCATGAAGCTGATTGGTGGAAGATTCAGGACAGATAAAAGGAAGGACTTCTTCACACAGCACATAGATAAACTGTGGAATTCGCTACCACAAAATGTGATGGCCACCCATTTGGATGGCTTTTAAAGGGGTTAGACAAATTCCTGGAGGAGAATGCTATTAATGGCTTCTAGTCCTGATGGCTGTATGCTAGCTCCAGTATCAGAGGCAGTATGCCTCTGTACACCAGTTGCTGGGGAACATGGGCGGGTGTTGTTGCACCCATGTCCTGCTTGTGGGTTTCCTGTGGGCAGCTAGTTGGCCACTGTGTGAACAGAATGCTGGGCTAGATGGACCCTTAGTCTGATCCAGCAGGGCTCTTCTGAGGTTCTTATGGGCTAACATAGGAAGCAGCTTTCTACTGAGTCAGACATTGGTCCACTTAGCTCAGTATCATCTACATTGGCTGGGTGTTGGCTCTGCAGGGTTTCAGACAGGCATCTTTCCTACCCCTGCCTGGAGATGCATTGAGCAGGGGTTGGACTCGATAGTCTTATAGGCCCCTTCCAACCCTACTATTCTATGATTTTATGCCAAGGATTGAACTTGCAACTTTTTGCTTGCGAAGCAGATGCTCTACCACCAGAGTTTTCTGGAGAATCTTCCAGTGCAAATTAGGTTCATTTGCATAGGAAAATTTAGTTTGCATCGGGAAACATTCTGGTTCCCGAGAGCAGGAGTGGGCAACGTGTGGTCCTTCAGATGCTTTGGCCTACAACTCCCATCATCCCTCACCACTGGCTATGTTGGCTAGGTCTGTTGGGAGTTGGAGGCCAAAAAATCTGGAGATCAGCATTTTGTCCATCCGTGCCCATGATAGACCTACTTTAGAATGTTTATTTCACTTGTATTTAGTAAACTAAACTTTAAAAAGTGCCTCATGTTAATTTTTTGTCCCAATACACCACAAGTATTTGACCTGAAATATTTCAGGGGGGAAATTAAAGTACACTTAATGTGATTGAAATGTTATATTATGTAGAAATTGTACTGGTATAATTGTTAAAGTTTAAAGCAGGTATTTCCTTTACATTGTTTACATTAACCCCCCCCCCCCAAGGTCCTGAAAACTGTTGACCCACCAATTAATTTCAGCAAGCCAAAGAAATGTGCATGATATGTTGACAACCTTTCATCTATTTCAACACAGTTCAACTCTCTTCCACTTAAAGTTATCGGGGCACCTTCAGTTTTGCTGTCACTATTTAGGAGTTCCATTTCACTCTGACACATACATGTATTTCAATGCCATGTTTATATGCTAAGGATAATCACCTGAAAAACATTAATTACAGCTTTGAAACTTCCAGGCTTGCTTACTGTTGTGTTTGCAGTTGGCATACGTTCATTTTTACTAACGAACTTATGAAATGGAACATTTTCTGTGGGAAAAAGAAAGCACTGAAAAGTTTTCTGCCCCGCGTCACTCTCTACCACTGATCTGCAACCCTAGATGGAACCATATGTGCCATTTTGTTCTCCTTGGCAGAAAGGTGGGATATACATGTAATAAATAAATAATCAGTAAATACAAACTGTTCAATACCACTGAGCTACTTTCCATAGGGGTGTGTGTGTGTGTGTGTGTGTGTGTATGTATCTATGTAACACACACATCCACCCACACATAGAGATCTGTTTTTCCTATGCTGTTTCCTGTCTCACATGTGATTTAATATGATGGCTATGCTAATAATTTTAAAGAGTTTGTGTTTTTACATTATGTTAGTTGAACTCTGCTAGCCACTTTGAATCCCTTATATAATGAAATCGGGTAAAATACCATGAAAGAAAAAAAAATGATAACAAAACCAAAGAAACAAAAAGAATCCCTGCAAATGATAAGTGCAAATGCCCCCAAGCAACTTAAAATAAGAAATCAATCAAATGCCTGCCATCATAGTCATAATAACAAACCAATCTTGCAGCCGTAATGGAAAACAGCTAGACATACGTGGTCATTGTCGGAATCGGAGTCTCCTTCCAGATGGGGTGCTGGTCTGATCAAGCAAGGAAATTGTTAGGCGGTTGGCTTTGCCAACTGATGTCATCGCATCACTGTGTGAAGAGGGCTTACTGAAGAAAGTACGGCTGCTCACATCGGCATAGCCAGCAAGTTCATAAGCCCGCTGTGGCAGGTTTGCCTTCATTCTTGAACAAAGTGGAGTTTGATCACCTTTCTTGGGTGGATTCCTTGGGGTGATGGCCCAAGAGGATAACAGCTGCTCTTGCCCTGATGTGGCAGCATTGTCAATCTGCCCCGGGACACTTCTGGGGTCTCCAGGTTCTTCTTGTATTGTGAAATTGCAGCAGAAATGGTCTCTTTTTCTCTCAAGTTGATGTTTTGGCGCATCTGGGGAAGCTTTCCTGCTCCACGTCTCTAGACTTTATTTGTCTTGGCCTTGTTGGGAAAACTCGCCAGGTCTCCATCCCCGGGTTGACTGCTCACTTGCTAGCTAAACCATTAGATGTGGTCTCCTGGAGCTTGGGGTTTATTTACTTATTTATTACATCTCTTTATTACATTACACCCATTGGTTGGGTCGCTCTCTAGAGCAGGGGTCCCCAATCTTTTTTGACCCATTTGGGAATTTGAGAAACTGCTGTGGGCACCTCCACAAAATGCCATCAGTGGATCACTGTTTTGGCATCTACCTGTCGTATCCATGGATCCTAGGCTGTGTCTTATCCAGCAAAAACGTTTGTTTTATGTCTGTTGGACATCGTAATGTCTCTTTAACAAGGGATTGCCTAATTCGGCAATGCAGCTAACGCTTCTGTTAAACATATGTTTTGGCAGTGTCCAGCAGTTGCTTCTTTTGGGGAGGAGGTTATTACACAGATAAATTTTGTACCAGAACAGTCTTTAATATTCACTGATGTAATCGCTCTTTTAAATTATTTACCTGCTTCATGGAAATTAAGAAATGGTCAGCATAAATGGGTTCTCTTCACCTTTTTGACGGCTAAAAGGCTGATATTACAATATTGGAAGGATAAACATTCACCTCCTCTAATGCAGTGGACCGAGCACCTTATAACGCTTTCAGTCTTTGGTGGCATATAGGCAGCACCTTCAAATGGATGCTTATTTGGATATCTGGGCTGCTTTGGTTGAAGCCCATGTATAATTGCTAGAAAGCTGTATGCATTTCATATGTATTCATTGCTATGGCTATATACAAATCCATGTACGGACATTTCAAAAATAGATAAATCAATAAAAGTTTCGTGGGTGCTCTAGACCCATATTGGAGACCCCTGCTCTAGACCAGCCTTCCCTAACCTGGCACCTTCCAGATGTGTTGGACTACAACTCCCATCATCTAACACATCTGGAGGGCACCGGGTTGGGGAAGGCTGCTCTAGAGACGCCCAACTGCAAATCCAACCTCTTTGCTCTTAGCTTTCTTCATGGCTAGCTGTCGGTTGGGTTGCTAAACCTGATCAAGAGTAGAATGTATATACAGTGACGCTGACACACCCTGACTGAACCTGATTCCATGCAGTGTGTTTCTTTAGTTAGCCCCTTTCGTTTCGATGGTGTACTTCCTTGTCTAATGATGAGATAATGGGGCACTTTGCTGTGGTCTGAGATTCTCTGTACAGAAACTGAGGCTTTGCGGTGCCCATTAAACGACGCTCATATATCTCTTTTGTAATGTCGTGACCCCTCGTCTAGCTAAGGATGTATTTGTGCTTAACTTCCCCCCTCCTTTGGAATAATTGCATCTAATGCTATCCCTGAGATAAAGCTAGCGGTATGTAATTTGCTTTTGCTGTGGCTGTGCGCTGTAATTACTTTTGATGTAATCAAGGCTCAATAAAGCACGTCGCTAGTAGCAAATTCAATCAGGCTATCTGCAGCTAGGCAACCACTGGGTAATTTCTGTTTAAAACAGCACTTTTAGGGCTCCACACTTGTGGTGTTTGTTTTATACTGTTGGTGGAAAGCTTTTGTTTTGTATCCTGCTGAGTTATTGGACGAGACAGTGCTTTGTTCTCTGTTTGTATTGCTAGCAGCCAAATTAAGCAAGGCCATTACTCCGTGTTCCTGGCTTGGAGCAAGCTAATTGTTTTGGCTGGTGTGGGTAACTGAATCTAGGCTTAAAAGTGTACGTGATGAGGCTTAATGTGCTCACTACTTTTAATTTTGGATAAAGCTCTCTTATCCCCCCCCCCCAGTCATTATTTCCTTTTTGATCTCTTCCTTCTCGCATTGCATGCTGGGAATGGCTACCCTAGACTTCAGCCACCCCCAACTGGGTGGTTTCTCTAGAAGTGTTGGACTATAATTTCCCATCTCCATACAGTGGAAGAAATGAGTTTCGCCCAGGAAACTATTGAACTTCTTCTTTCACTGCATTTCCTGTTACTACAGGAAGAGACCATGAAGATATGCCCTAAGTAAAAGTATAAGCTCTTCCCATATGACGTTGATGGTTGTACTTCCAAGAAAGATGTCTTTATTATATGCTGAGAATCTAGACAGGGTTGGAATAATTCCAGGTACTTGGTTGCTTCTGCTTATGTATATAAAACCAGAATCCAGAAAGCCCTTAACGGCTTGGGGCCAGTTTATCTGAAAGATTGCCTCCTCCCATATGTGCCTGCCTGGACCTTAAGATCATCTTCAGTGGTCCTTATCCATGAGCCCCTGCCAAAGGAAGTGAGGTGGGTGGCTACCAGGAGGAGGGCCTTTTCTGCTGTGGCACCCTAGCTGTGCAATGAGCTCCCTAGAGAGGTTCACCTGGCACCTACGTTGTATTCCTTTCAGCGCCAGATAAAGACCTTTTTATTCTCCCAGGCTTTTTAGCTTCCTATTCTTTTAGCTTTGGTGTTTTAAATCTGTATTTTAAATCTCTGCATTGCTTCTAGGTTTTATTCTGATTGTATTGTTATATTGTGGTTTTAATGCTTTTATCTTTTATCTTGTTTTTCCCTGCGCTTTTTGGTTTTAATTTTTGTGAACTGCCCAGACAGCTTCGGCTACTGGAGAGGTATAGAAATAAAATAATAATAAAAAATAAATTAAACAGGATAAAACAATAATTTAAACAGCTAAAACATATTAAACAAGCTAATACCAATTAAGATCTAAAACAATAAAACAGTTAAAGCAGTGTGCTACTTTAGGGAATGCATTTGGCCCTCAAAGGCTTTGGTAAAAAAACCCAACCATGTTTTTACTTAGTGCCAAAATGAAACCAATGTCTGCGCCAATCAGGCCTCCAAGGGGAGGGCATTCCACAGTTGGGGTGCCACAGCAGAGAATGTCCTTTCCCATGTCCGACCATAGTGCATGTCTCGCTCTGGTGGGGCACAGAGGAGGGTCCCTCCAACAGATCTCAGTCCTCGGGCAGGCATATTCAGAGAGAGGCGCTCCCTCAAATATCTAGGGGTAGTAGGTCCAGAGCCTCCTTGCTTTGCTGATGTGCCATGTCACACCAACCTCTCTCTCTCTGCTTTGATTTGTAAAGCCTCCCCCCGCCCCCTGAAAGTTTATTAAACCATCAGCCAAGACTCCTAGCAATTTTCAAATGGTCCACAAAAAAGACAAGTTTGAGAACTCTACTGGAGCAGACAATGTTTGGCTAGATCAGCCTTCCCCAGCCTGGTTATCCTCCAGATGTGTTGGACTACATCTTTGGCCATGTTGGCTGGGAATGATGGGAGTTGTAGTCCAGCTCATCTGGAGGGCACCAGCTTGGAAAATGCTGGGCTAGAAGGCAAATAGTTTGACTTGGAATATGGCAGCTTCCTATGTTAAGGAAAAAATGTGGTGGTGGTGTGTGTGGGGGAATTGACCCAGAGTTCTAAGGGGGAGCTATGTTTACATACATGTTTTGGCCCTGTCCTTGTGTCTCTTTGCCTGTATCTGTCAGCAAGGTAGCTTTTGTGCAGTCTATAGAAGCTTAACCCGATGTTGAAAGGGGGAACTATCTAAAATAGCTGAAAAGGGGAACCGGCCCTACATAACACGGTGAACAAGTCTGAGCCAATTGTGAAGATCAAGACGTGTCCATTTGTCTTACTAGCTTAGCTTTGCGTTGCTGTGCTCTGGTGGTCCTTGCAGCTGTGGTAGGCGGACTCATTCAGTGATCAGTCTATCTCTGTTAAGGAAGGAAGTCATATGTGCTAAAAATGGAAACACATTAGATCAGCCCTTCAGAGGACTTCCAATGGTGACATTTTAATAGTTCAACACTGGGCAAAAAAAGAAAAAAAAATCAGTTTGTTGTTGAAAAGAACTCTTCATGGGGCAATAGATAAGGACATAAGAAGAGCTCTGCTGGATCATACCAAAGGTCTATGTAGTCCAGCATTCTGAACATACGGTGAGAAACCCACAAGTAAGACATGAGTGCAAAAGCACTCTCCCACTTGTGTTCCCCAGCAACTGGAGTTTAGAGGCATGCTGTCTCCAATACCGGAGGTGATATATATCTGGCGTGGGCAGACTACAAGCTTGCAGGAGCTGCTGCTACTGCTGTTGCTGCTTCTACTACTATTACTACTACTACTACTAGATCCCCCAGCATCCACTAACGAGCGTAATGGAAAGCACATACTCATCTGCTTCAACAGAGTTCAACTCTCTTCCACAAAGGTTGTTGGGACATGTTCAGTTTCACCACCACTATTTATGAGTTCCATTTCACTCTGCGAGATATATGTATTTCAGTGACATATATGTATGCTAGAGATAATCCCCTGAAAAACATTAATTACAACTTTGAAATCGCCAAGTCTGCCTAATATTGTATTTGAATGAATAAAATATTGGGTTTCCGATTGGCATACATGCATTTTTATTAATGAACTTATGAAATGGAAAATTTTCCAAGTATGCAGATAGCCTAGCTACAGTTATCCATGCTCTGATAACCTCTCGTCTGGACTACTGCAATGCATTATACGTGGGGCTGCCTTTGAAAACTGTCTGGAAAATTCAGCTGGTCCAAAGCAGGGCAGTGAAATTGTTAGCAGGGACTGGCCAATGTGATCATATTATGCCAGTACTTTTCCAGCTGCACTGGCTGCCGGTCCATGTCCGGGCCAGATTCAAAGTGCTGGTATTCACATTCAAAGCCCTGAACAGCTTGGGGCCAGGTTATCTGAAAGATTGCCTTCTCCCATATGTGCCTGCCCAGATCCTAAGATCATCTTCTGGGGTCCTTCTCTGGGACTCCCTGCCAAAGAAAGTGAGGCAGGTGGCTACCAGGAAGAGGGCCTTTTCTGCTGTGGCACCCCAGCTGTGGAATGAGCTCCCTAGAGAGGTTCACCTGGCACCTACGTTGTATTCCTTTTGGTGCCAGGTGAAGACCTTTTTATTCTTCCAGGCATTTTAGCTTCATAGTCTTTTAGCCTTGGTGTTTTAAATCTGTATTTTAAATCTCTGCATTGCTGCTAGGTTTTATTCTGGTTGTACTTCTATATTGCAGTTTTAAGCTTTCATATTTTATATTGTTTTATGCTCTACCTTGTGGTTTTAGTTTAAGAGCTTCAGCTATTGGGTGGTATGGAAATGAAATTGATTTCATTTCATTTCATTTCATTTCATAGAAATGAAATGAAATAAATTACTAATAACTAATAAATACAAATAAAGCACTGGAAAAATTTCCAACCCACCTCACTAATAACAAGACACCTCCTTTGCAGGGTGGGAGGTTAGGCAAGAAAGGTGGGAGCAATTACAGCAGATGGATATGAGGAAGACCTAGAACAGAACAGGAACCATTAAACTGAAACTGAATCCTGGCAAGATGGAAGCCCTGTGGGTGAGTGGTTCCCGAGTACAGGAGAGAGGCTCATTGCCTTTTCTGGATGGGGTTGCACTCCCTCTGAAATATCAGGTCCGTAGTCTGGGGGTACACCTAGATCCATCATTGTCGCTGGAAGCCCAAGTGTCTGTGGCAGCTCGGAGTGCCTTTTACCAGCTTCAGCCGGTTCGCCAACTATGGCCTCTTCTGGACAGGGGTAGCTTGGCCACAGTGGTACAGGTGCTAGTAACCTCAAGACTGGATTACTGCAATGCACTCTATGTGGGGCTGCCCGTAAGGTTGCTCCTGAAGCCGGAGCTAGTGCAGAATGCAGCAGCTCAGCTGTTGTTGGGAGCTACCCCTTTCCAGCATGTAACTCCTTTGCTGAGGGAACTGCACTGGCTGCCTATTTGCTACCAGGCTAGGTTTAAGGTTTTAGTACTGGTGCATAACTTGGGACCAGGATACCTGAGGGAGTGCCTTCTCCCTTACCAACCTGCCCAGTCACTGAGGTCATCGGAGGGCTTGCTCCTGGTGGTTCCACATGGACCTATGGCCTGATTGGAGTCCACCAGGGGAAGAGCCTTCGACATGGTGGCCCCCTTTCTTTGGAATTCCCTGCCCCTGGAGGCCAGGCAGGCACTAACACTGTGTTGTTTCCAGCACCTCCTGAAAACAGCACTGTTCCAGGAGGCATTCCTTAATTGACCAGTTAGGGTTTTTATTGGTATTGTGTTTTTAAACAGGTAAATTTTAATATGGTGTTTTAATCTTTTTATTTGTTTACTGTTTTATTTCTTGTGTTCACTGCTCTGAAATCTGTTCTAGATATGGAGCGGTATATAAATATTGTAAATAAATAAATAAGGCTGTCCATGTGGGAGATCGAATTGTTGGTCAGATCACCCTCATCAAATATTGACGCATGTTCCAGCACACCAAAAAATGTTTGGGCACGGGTGTTCTAGTTTTGCTTTGCTTTTTAAGTTGAAGTGTAACTTGTTATTTGGTGATCTATGCAAACAGAATGAAGCAATTCTTGTTGGATTCTTGGGATACTTGGGATACTCGCACAGCTTTCTGTTAAAAAGACTGGTCTTTACCTGTTTTCTTATTTGTGTTATCTTTACTCCTATCTAATAGCAACTTCCTCTCTTCCTTTGGGCAGAGTTGAAGCGTGAGGTCAGGAAAAATTTTAAATGCTAACAATCCCGGAAATGCAGAATTAAGCAATTCCTGCCTTTAAGGAGAAGCACATTAACCTTTCATGGATGTTTCGGAAGCCATTTCACTGGTGGGAGGAAATGCTTTAGGTAAAGTCAGCCAAAATGAGCCCAAACTAGGCAACAGTAGATTACACCTGGTCGACATTTTACATGTTTTAAGTTGTTTTTCAGGACACTTAAAAGTCATGCAACGATATGTCAAATTTGATTGAACATTCCATTCTGGTTGCTGAGAATCCTGCTTCAAAAATTCTGGTAGAAATACTGAGCCTCCCCAGAATTTTGATACGAGTGCATTGCATTATTGTACTGGACCAAGGACGATTTTCAGCATTGTTGTAGAATGATACATATAATTTCCCAGTATTTTAACCCAGATGTCCTCAAAGAGTCTGCAGCGTGAACACTACAAATCCCATAATGTAGTTTGACAATAAATGACACACACAAGGATCTGCTGAATTTTGACGCTGATGTGACTGTTCAAGAGAAGAATCTGTCCCGTGGTTTTGGATCTACAGAACTTGGAGAACATGTATCTGGGTTGGAGGGTGGGATGGAATATAGCTGTGTCAAGCTCAATATGTCCAAGCCTTAGCTTCTCATCTTTCCTCCCAAGTCCTCATCTCCTTGGTCTCTCTTCCTATCCATTGATAATGGGTTGAATCCAGACTTACTCATGCCTAGAGTAGACCCTTTGAAATTAATGGAGCTTAAGTTAGTCATGACTAACTTGTCCAGTTGATTTTCATGGGTCTCCTCTAAGCATGCCCAAGTCTGGATCCAACCCAGTGTCACCATCTACCCTGTCCATCAGACACAAAGCACTGGTCTTCTCTTTAGCTTTTCTCTTTCCTTTGTGCCCAATATTTAGTCTGTTGCCAAATCGTGTTGCTTCTTCCTTTAATAATGCTAGAAACTACGGCCTTCCTTCTCCTTCGCCTCCTCCGAAAACTCTGACCCACGTCCTGGGCATCTCTTTCCTTGACTACAGCAATGTTCTCCTCTGCTCTTCCATTCTCTCACTTTGGTCCCTTCATGTCTATCCTTTCTGACTGTTTTTAAATGGGTCGTAAAGACCATTGTATCAACAAAATGCTGGACTAGATGGACCTCTGCTCTGATCCAGCATGGTGCTCATGTTCCTATGAACTAGATGTTCAGTCGGTTTTTTAATTAATGGACACCCATTTTTATGTTATATGTTTTACTGTTTTAAATGCCTTTATGCTGCTGTTTTAGTTAGTTAGATTTTATATTTATTGTTTAAAAATTTTACCATGAAGAATTTTGCTTTGGGGCTTTGCCTTGAAACATGGCGTAAACATATTTTAAATAAACACAGAAATAATTGTGTATTAGGAATGTAGGAAGCTGCCTTAAACTTGGTACATCTAGACCCTTGGTACATCTAGACCAGTACCGTCAACACTTACTGGCAGAAATGGCTCTCTAGGGTTTCAGGCAGGATTCTTTCCCAGCCCTACCTAGAGATGCCAGGGATTGCACCTGGGACTTCTGCATGCAAAGCAGGGGCTCTACCACTGAGCCACAGCTCTTCCCCCACAGCCCTTCCATTTGTTTACCCCCTCATCTGTTGTTAACCTGTGTCTTTTTTCAGATTGTAAGCCCCTTGGGCTTTGTAATGCACCATATACATAGATGGTGCTTCTGCTAACAACAACAATAATGATAGCAAAGATTCCTGAGACGAATGTAAAACACTTAAGGGTGTTCAAAGTGCTAGGAAGTACTCTTATTTAAAACCAATAATGTTGTAGGTTAGCAATGTTTTGATGGCGTTCTTGCAAAGGGAAGTATATTTCTAACATGTAAATCACCCTGAACCCAACCAATTTTTGTTACAAATGGAACTACATTTAGAACATCCATTTCAATGAATATTTGAGAAGATTCACCCTAATGACAGTAACGAGTCAGGCCAAGATTAACGTTTGGAGGTGTATATCAATATTGGGATGTCTGGGATGAGATTTAGGGTTGGCAGATTTTAGATTATGGACTAGACACTTGTGGCGTCGTAGTAAAAGCTGGGCACCATCTTGCATGTTAAGATAGGCTGCTTTTCTGTAGAAGAATATAATGTCTTCTGCTGAGTATCGCAGCGCTTTACTCCTTGACTAGAGGGAGGGTTTTCTGAGGTTTTGTTTGTTTTGTTTACAAACGATTAAATTACTTGCCCATTAGACTTGAGTTGAGATTTAATTTTGAACTCACTCTGAGACATGAGGAGCAAAGGCCTTTGTTTCCGGTAGTGATGGGCTACGGAAGGCAGCCGTTGAAAAAAGCACATCCATTGCAGCTTGACTGGAGGCTACCAGATGCCCCGGACCAGCTGTGTGATGCTCTGGATGGGTGCATTTGCCCTTGGAAAATAACGTCCTATGGAGAACTCATTCTTTGAGCGTGGATCCTTATGTAGCCAAAACAGCACCATCCACACACAAGAGGGAAGTATCCTCAACGGGGGAATGACACCTTGACATATGCAGAACTGGAAAAACAGAAGTTAAAAAAAAAAACCCTTAAGGGGGGGTGATACCCCAGAATGTCTGAATGAGGCCTGGGTATGTGTCACGTTCTTTTGGCCCTCTCCTTCCTCATGCACACACAATTAGAGAGGCATCAGTCTCATGCCTTTAATTCACTATCAACAGATGCAAATCCTCGAAGGCTCTCAGGTACAAAGGAATACAGCTGCTTCATTTACGAATAGCAACTGGGGATCCAAATGGGAGCTACGACATTGCCAGCGGTTTGAAACAAGAACTTGCTGGCTAGAATAATTTAGGGAGGGATGCCCCTCACTTCCAGTGATGCTCCCCTACGCCGACCCTCACGTATTGCCAACCGGGTCGACTGTCTGAGCTCTGCCTCTAACTTTTCCTTCTTTGCTCTGCGCTGCAGTCTAGCATCCCTCAGGTCACACCCCACACTCTCCCCCCCCCGCTCCTGGGTTCTGACGGAGGAGGGAAGGGGGGGGTTGGCATCCTCACAAGCATGCCTATCCATATCTGAACTCACTCGGGAAGATGCCTCCCCCAGTTCTTGCTGTTCCCCTTCTGAGTCTGAACTGCTAACTATCTCTGTATGCTCAGAATCAATCCTGACAGTATGCCCCGGTTGGGATGGATTGCCTCCTGTAAAATTTAAACAAATCCTAGCAGTTATTTCCAAATTTGCATGTAAAGATTTTTGTCAATGTAGGCAACGCATCATGAACCTCGTGTGGCGCAGAGTGGTAGGCGGCAGTATTGCAACCGAAACTCTCCCCACGACCTGAGTTCAATCCCAGCAGAAGCTGGGTCCTGGGTAACCGGCTCAGGTCGACTCAGCCCTCCATCCTTCCGAGGTCGGTAAAATGAGTACCCAGCTTGCTGGGGGAAAGGTAGTCATGACTGGGGAAGGCACTGGCAAACCACCCCGCTACAGTCTGCCATGAAAACGCCAGCAGAAGCGGCGGCCCTCTAGGAGTCAGCAATGACTCGGTGCTTGCATGGGAGGAACCTTTCCTTTCTAGGCAATGCATCAGCATATGAAGATTTGTGTCCTCTGGGCCCGGGGCCTGAATCTTTTAAGTGCCTAGTAGCACCCCTGCTTGGTTAGCTGCCAGATGCAGAACTGCCTGCCTGAGGAGTAGGGACTTCTTGTGAGTAAAGCTAGACTCATGAGCAAGGCTCGACTCATGAGTGGACCTTGCCTCAGGTGACGCCAATGGCCTGCAGCTGTGAATGCTCAGTTTTAAAAGGTTTCCTTTCCAGGCACTGGATTAACCTCTGAGTAAGTAGGTTCATTTCTTGTATTTTCCTGCTAATCCAGCTCTTCTCTGGATCTCCCTGTGTTTGGCTTTGGGCTGCTTGTTGATCTTGCTTTTGGAATTGAACCTGACTGGATCTCTGGAGCTCTGTCCCAGCACCGTAAGCAGGACAGGCGCAGAATGCCAAGTGATGGATGGGATGGGAAAGATGGACAACTGGGAGGGAGGCAGAATGGAGCGTTCTGGAAAAGGGCATGGCTGTTTGGAACATTGAACAGGAGGACTGTACACTGCAACATTTTATTGCAGGCTCTGCTTGTTCCCTTTGAAAACCAACATCACTGCATATATTCTCAAGCCCTTAGAAGCATTGCTCTATAGCTATCTTTGTTTATAATTTTAATTGTTTAAATTAAAAAGGAGGGTGTTCCCAGGTTTTAATATTGTTTTACAGTTTAATATACTGTGCTCCTGAAGTTTTCTTTGCCTGGCTGTTCTGTGTTTATTACTTGATTGGTATTATCTATTGTGTTTTTAAGTTTGTCTGTTGATGGGTGTTTCCCCCCCGCCCCCTTTTTTTTTCCATAAAAATTATTTTATTTTGAAATAAAGGCAACAAGAAGAACAACATAAATAATAATATAACAAGATCATTTGAGAAATAAAGGAGCTTATTAATTATAATTCTTAGTCTGTCACCAATATACTTGTGGAACAGCTAGATTAAAACAGCCTAAGCAGAAGCTAATGAAAGAATGAAAAGATTAATGAAAGAATGATAATACAAGTTAACTAGTGCATATAAGGTGTGTATTTGTCAGAAAAAAATATAGGAGACTATATTTGGTTGGAATTTGATCAAAAGCTTGAAAGGTTTCCTGGTAGGAAATACATGGAAACCGTTCTTTCTTAAAATTAGAAGTCCTTGCTCACTGCACTTGCTGAGTAAGTTTATACATAATCATAGTCTCCCAAATGTTATCAACCCACTGCTGTTTAGCTGGTTGCTTTGGAGACTTCCAATTACGTGATGTACATGACTTTGCAGCTGTGTGCAATTGCTTAAGGAATCACTTAAGGAACCCAGCATCATTAGGTTCAAAAGTTATTGGTGCTTTTGATAAGGGGTGGGGATTGTATTGGATCTTATTGTGAGGCCTTGGGTATCTCCTATAAATCACGGTGGTGTCCTTTGTTAGTAAGGGCATGGCTGCTTGCCCCACTTAGACCCTGCAGCCGTCAGGGGCAAGCCCCTCAGCAAAGCAAATCTTCTCCCACTGGCAGTGGCGTAGTGGATCCAAGGCATGCAGGGGCGCAGCCTCAACACTTTTTTTAGTAGCAGGGGTGCCGATGCCATCTGCCACTTGCCCCCCTCAGGATTTCCCGTTTCCTCTGAGCTTAGCTGCAGTTCTCATGATAGCCGGGGAGTGGGGGAATGAAGTTTCCCAACAACTATACAGTGTTCCCTGTTTGTTTGTTTGTTTGTTTATTACATTTATATCCCGCCTTTTTCCTCCTTAAGGAACCCAAGACAGTGTAAATAATTCTCCTCCTCTCTGTTTTATCCTTACAACAACAACCTAACAACAACAACAGCAAGGTAGGTTGGGCTGAGAGTCTGTGACTGGCCCAAAGTCACCCAGTGAGCTTCCATGGCTGAGTGGGGACTAGAACCTGGATCTCCGGACTCCCAGTCCAACACTCTCGCCACTATACCACACTGGCTCTCTGTTGTGGTGGCTTGGTTTTGAATGGGTAATTAAGACCCAATTAGCTTTACAAGAGACTTGCTCCTGGTGGAGAAGAAAGCTGCTAGTTAGAACTGGTTTGTTGATATGGATCGACCCGGCTGCCTGAATATTTGCACTGTCCTTGGCGACCAGCCTGTGGGGATTATCATGATGAGTGCCTACACCAAGGGTCCCCAACACGGTGCCTGTGGGCACCATGGCACCTATGGGCACTTCCAATGGCGCCCGCACAGCTCTTCACTCCCTGCCCCTTCCTCAAAAAATGTTTTAAGAAAAAAATGAAAACCATTAGGCTGCCAGGTTCTCCTTCCTGTCCCTGCACTTCCCACTGATCAGCTGTTCAGCAGGCAGGAAGAGAAAGCAAGGCAAAGGAGTAGAGGGGAGAGAGGCTAGAGGCTAGGAGGGGGGAGAAACAGTGATAAAGGGGTGACTGGGAGAGAAAGAGCAAGGCTAGGGGCTGGAAAGGGAGAGAAAGAAGGCAAGGGAGAGAAATAGTGAGGCTAGGAGTGGAGAGAAAAAGAGAGAGTAAAGGGGAAAGGTCTGTGTGGACAAAAGAAGACTGGGCGGGCTAGGAAGCAACTCTTTCCATTTCCCCCTCCATTCCAGCATCCCACTATTTCTCTTCTCCCCCCTGTACCTCTTGACTAGCCAGGCCCCATGGCAGCCATTATGTGACTAGCCACATCCACCATGGGAGCCATTTAGTGGTGGTTGCCCACAGCGGTTTCTCAAATTCCCCAGTGTGCCCAGGGATCCAAAAAGATGGGGGACCCCCATGGCCTACACCACTGCCAACCAACTACCTGTTCTGAAGTGCCAGCCTCTCTGAGCAGGAACAATAGCAGTCGTTGGAGACAAAGGCGGAGAGCCTTTTTCCTGTCAGGGTCGGGGCCTCCACCTCAGCAGCAGGCATGGCCAGAGCCCCAGGTGGGTGGAGTTACAGACGTGACTCTTACCTTCGTTGAGTTACAGACGTGACTCTTACCTTCGTTGAGTTACAGACGTGACTCTTACCTTCGTTGAGTTACAGACGTGACTCTTACCTTTGTTGAGTTACAGACGTGACTCGTATCTTTGTTGAGTTTTATCTTTGGGTGGAGTTACAGCCCCAAGTGGGTGGAGTTACAGACATGACTCTTATCTTTGTTGAGTTATCTTTGTTGAGCGACTGGGTGGGTGTCCTGGGGACAGGGACACTTGCATCCAGGCATTCTTCTTCCTCAGCTTGTACAAGGTGCCTTCCATCTGCTTTGTTGTTAGGGGACAGAGAAGGAAGGAGTAAATCAGGAACGTATTTATTTATTTACAATATTTATATACCGCTTCACATCAAAAGATTTTGGAGTGGTGAACAACAAAGATAAAAGAATAAAACGCCACATTAAAACAACTAAAACATTTTAAAAGTAACAAACTTCAAGTCTGTGGGCCAAATCCGGTGTTCCCAAGATGGCCACACCTCTTTGCGGTGGCCCCACCCCTTTCCTCCGACTCCTGATGGTTTGGTGGTTTCCTGGTTTTTGCACAGCTTTTCCCCCATTCTGAAAGGTTGAAATGCCTCTCCTAAGGTCTAGTTCCTGGCAGGAAGAACTTTAAGCTAAAATAGGCTGGGTTTTTTGGCCCCGCTCCTTTTGTCTTTGGCCTTGTCCACCACTGGAATGTGGCCCCTGAGAGCTTCTCCGAAATGGAATTTGGCCCTCGAGATGAAAGGGGATCAACGCTCCTAGAGTAAACATCAATAACCAGGCATGGGTGGGAGGAGACTAGAGGTTACCCTCTGCCTGGCCTAGTGGGTAGAGTGTTGGACTAGAGCCAGGGAGACTCAGGTTTGAAACCTCACTCCGCCAGGAAGCTCATTGGGTGACGTTGGGCGAGTCAAACACACGCTTGGCTTGACTGAACTCAAAGGGTGCTTGTGAGGATAAATTGAGGTGGTGGTGGAGAACTATGTCCACCACCCCGAGTTTCTTGAGGGAATGTTGGAATCAACAGCACAGTAAAATAAATCCTTTCAGTCCCCCCCCCATTTTTTTTTAGTTGTTATTGTGAAGCCACGATGTTATCCAGTTTTTGTTTTGTTTTTGTAGTTAACGTAAGCATCAAACCCGTTGATCATTATTTTCTTGGTTGCTGTCACAACCTCAGGGCTTCAGGCAGATTTGACAGCCTTTGGCGGGTCAGTTGATCTAATCATTCTGGTCTGGTCCAAAGCTTGATGCTGCTGATACACGCGTAACCCCCTTGTCACCCTCCCCACGTTCATACATGGGGCATTTTGCTCCTTGATGATCAAGGCTACAGTTCATTTCTTTGACCCCTTGCCTGCTTTGGGGTCTTGAGTCACTGTACCATACCGATAACTCCCTTTTAGCTCATCCCATATCCACAGTCCCTGCCTCTCTTCTTTCTGCCACGGCACTTTTGCTTACACAAAGAAATAGAAATAAAAATTCCTGTAGAAATAAAAATTCCCGCAAAGCCTTCTCTCTCTCTCTCTCT
Source organism: Heloderma suspectum (assembly GCF_057233095.1). Taxonomy (NCBI): domain Eukaryota; kingdom Metazoa; phylum Chordata; class Lepidosauria; order Squamata; family Helodermatidae; genus Heloderma; species Heloderma suspectum. The sequence goes on from NC_139468.1 coordinate 13,416,850, forward strand.
CTGTCATTCTTTTCCTTGGAATAAGACAGGCATGCTGGGGCGATCTTAGTCCAAAAGATCCTACCGTCCGCTTGTCCTGCATTTCAATGCTCTGTGCAATTTTCCTGCACTGATTCTTAGTTTTCCTGGTTCAAAGGCAGTCCTGCCCTCACCCCCCAAATATGCAGAATAGATGCAGCCCTAATCCGAAGCAGTTCGTCAAGTTTCAGCGGAGCCTGGATCTTGCTGCCGTTTCATAAAGCATCTGAAGCTTGCAGGTGGAGTGGCCCCCTCCCTCCCCCCCCCCCGCTTGCATTTAAGGAAGGACCAGTTTTTGACCTCCAGTGCCAGGCATCCAGCTTGAAAATCCAGCTTGAACGGCGATGGCCTGTCAACCGGGGCAGGGGGTTGGCAGGGGGGACAGCAGCTGTGGAGCTCTGGCATGCAGCCAAAATGGGTAATGGGGTTTGACCCCTGCCCCCCGGAATACATCTTTGCCGTGGAGTTGCCTTGTGCATGTGGCATCTCCGGGTGCTGATCAGAGATGCTGATGGAGTGAGAAACCTGGGCAGTGTTACTGCAGTCTCAGCTTTCCTTCTGCTGCAGGCACTGTGCTACTTCCCGCATCTCCCTCCCCCCCAGGAATCGCTAGAGACGCGAGGATGTGAGCGTGGGGGGGGGGGGAGGAAATCTTCAAGTGGCGCCTGACAGTTGCCATGCATTGGTTGCTTGCTCCTCTTGTTACATAATACCCAAGATGATTCTCAGCTTCTGCTCTGCTCTTGTAAGTCCTTCTCTTTCTTTCCCTCTCTCTGTTGAATCCATTGCTGCTTCCTTCCTTCCTTCTTTCTTTCTTTCCTTCCTCCCTCCACACCCCCCCCAGCTCTGTCTTTTAAAATCCATATCTCATTTGCATTGGTCGAAAGGCTGCTGGCTGAGCCCCCACACTGCAGGGCTTCAGGGTTGCATGGATGTGTGGCTGTCACTTGTTGTGACAGCCGGGCGACTTGTGTCCATCCCCCCCCCCCCACCTCAGGATGCGATTCACCCAGCTCGTAACGGTGCTTCTATGGAACACCACCTTGCTACCGGGATGGCACGCGTGCGCGCGCGTGTGTGTATGTTGGGGGGAAGGTGCTGAGAAGATGCTTATCTGTCAGGATGGCGTGTAGGCGTTGGAGCGGAGGGGAGAGATCCGACGGTGTATCGCAGGGACTGTGGCTTTGGCTTGTATGACTGCAAGCTCTGGACTGGGAGAAAGGGGAAGGGGAGGCAGGCTGCTTGCATGCACAAAGGGTGGAGCTGGTTTGGAGGGGAGATGTGGTGGGTCGGACTTGTGTCCCCATATACCGCCCCCCCTCCCTGCCTGTCCTTGTCTGCTGGGGATGACAAGGTCTCATCCACCACGACAGGTAATCAGAAGACTGCGAGAGAGAGAGGAAGGGGAGCCGAACTGACAGCACGTGAAGGCTGTGTCGAAGGACCTGCCTGATACCAGGCGAAAGGGTGGAGAGGGGCCATAGCTCAGTGGCATGCACAAGGTCCCGGGTGCGATCCTGGGCATCCCTAGTTAAGAACATCAGAAGAGTCCTGCTGGATCAGACCAAGGGTCCTTCTAGTCCAGCATTCTGTTCACACAGTGGCGAACCAGATGCCCACGGGAAACCCACAAGCAGGGCATGAGTGTGACAGGACCCTTCTGCCCATTTTCCCCAGCAACTGGTGTACACAGACATACTGCCTCTGATACAGGAGGAAATATATAGCCATGAGGACTAGTAGCCATTGATAGCCTTCTCCTCCATGAATGTGTCCACTCCCCTTTCAAAGCCATCCAGGATGGTGACCATCACTACCACTTGTGGCAGCAAATTTTGTACTTTGACCATGCACTGTGTGAAGAAGCCCTTCCTTCAATCTGTCCTGGATCTCCCACCAATCAGTGTCATGGGAGGACCCCATTGGGCTCTAGTATTATGGGAGAGGGAGAAAAATGTCTCCCTATCTACATTCTTCACACCATGCATAATTTTTGTACATCTCTATCATGTCTCCCCTTACTCATAGAATCATAGAATAGTAGGGTTGGAAGGGCCTATAAGACCATCGAGTCCAGCCCCCACTTTTTCTCCAAGTTAAACAATCCCAGCTGTTGTAACCTTCACTCCAAGTGGAGTTGCTCCAGCCCCTTCATCATTTCTGTTGTGGGATTTTGTCTCCAAAGACCCTTGCCTGCAACCCTAGAGAGCCACTGCCAATCAGAATACACAGTACTGGGCTTGATGGAGAAATAGTCTGACCTGAAATAAGGCGCCACTTTCCTGTGTCCCATCTAGCTGGATGCTGTTTTTCATTAGTTAATTATCAGCCACTGTGCATCCTTAGTTAATTCTGAAAGGAAGAGGGTTGTGTGTGTGCGCGCGCGCATGCGTGCTGGAGGGGCTTGCTCTTGCCTGGAAGGATTTCTACCAAATCTCAAATATATAGGAACCGGTTATAGTTACTCAGTAGCAAGAGGAATGCTCTCTGCACATGTTCTTGTCCCAGTTACATCCTGCCCTCAAGGGGCTAGTCCCTGACATTGGAAACCAGGTTCTGGAGCTGAGTTCTACGCTTAGGCTCTGCTATTGACTGGCAGGGTGTATGTATGTATTTATTACATTCGTATCCTTCCCCTCCTCCAAGAAGCTCAGGCATAAGAACTTAAGAAGAACCATGCTAGATCAGACCAAAGGCCCATCAAGTTCAATACTCTGTTTCCCACAGTGGGCAACCAGATGCCCATGGGAAGCCCACAAGCAGGACATGAGGTTCACCAGCTCAGATGTCCACCTTATCCCAGAGGCAGCATATACCCATCATGACTAAAAGCTATTGATAGCCATATCCTCCACAAATTTGACTAATTCCCTATTAAAGCCGTCTGTTCCGTGCCCCCATGTCACAACACTTAGGCTTGAGGGACAGTGACTGGGCCGTAATTGCCCAGTGAGCTTAGTGGCTGAATCGAGCTTCGAATTTGTGTCTCCCCTGTCCCAGCCGGGTACTTTAATGGCTATGCTGCGCTTGTCATAGTTCTCCAGATCCATATTCCCAACAGATCTTTCCCACCCTTACCAGTGTTCCTATACCTGCTCCCTTCTGCAAGGGGAGAGCTAGCAAGGCTGAATTTGCAGGATGGAGTGGCTGTGTTATTGGGCAGGGACATGCAGACTCATTGATTGATTGATTGATTGATTGATTGCATTTATACTCCGCCTTTTTTCCTCTTGCAAGGAACCCAAGGCGGCTTACATTATCCTCCTCCTCTCCATTTTATCCTCACAACAACAACCCTGTGAGGTGAGTTGGGCTGAGAGTCTGTGACTGGCCCAAAGTCACCCAATGAGCTTCCATGGCCGAGTGGGGACTAGAACCTGGATCTCCCAGCTCCTAGTCCAACACTCTTGCCACTACACCATACTGGCTCTCTTTTCAGGGCAGCCTTTAGTCTTCCAGGATTCAATTTGCTTTCCACTTGAACCCCACGGTACACCAGCTAGAGCTGGGTGCAAAATAGTCTCTCAAGAAGGCTGACATGGAATTGCAGGACAAGGTGCCTCTGAGCACATGCTGAGCCCAGGAATATGTTTCCGGAGCTGGCACACCAATCTTTTCATGCACAAACCGATTCCTATTTTCTCAGTTTCAGGAGCCTAATTTGGGTGGCCGGGAAGCTTTCTGTTGTTGCTGTTGTGAAATGATTGGGAATCAGAAACTCTTTCTGATCTGCTGCAAATCATCTGCACCTGGAGATACATCAGTAGATCCTGATACACTTTCTCCCCGCCCATGCCCCAGGCCATGTTTCATTCATTAATTTCCCCTGCCCCCTTTCCTTGGTATCATCAGGTTAGTCCACTTGGGATAACAGAGAAGCTAAAGCATCGAGTTGGAACCACGTACACTCCCAAAGACAGGGTGTGCCTGCTGCCGTCACCTTTCTTTACTGTCTCCATCTCTCTCTGGCGTTATCTCTATTTGTTCATTGAAGGCAGGGCTGGAGAACCCCAGGCCCCGAGGCCAGATCTAGCCCTCCTGAGCTCCCAGCCCAGCCCACTGGGGTTTCCCAGATTGCCACGCCCTCATTTTCCCCAACCTCTGACCATTGGGTGATTTCCTACCTATTGTGCCATTTTTTCCCCATTCTAAAAGGTTCAAATGCCTCTCCTAAGGTTCAGTTATTGGAAGGATGAGCTTTAAGCTAAAATAGGCTGGTAGATTTGGCCCCACCCCTTTTTCCTTTGCCCCCACCCCCCACTGGAATGCGGCCCCTGAGAATTCAGCCCATGGGCTGAAAGACGTCCAACACCCCAGGTTTAAAGGCTCTTTTAGGCAGAGTCTTTGAAAGCCTGCAGACCTTTGTGAGAGCTGCACATGGCGTCTTAAAAAGTTCCCTGCTTTGGGAGGGTGGGCGGGGGGGGGTAGACAACCTTCTGCGGTTGCGCTTGGCCCTCTGCCTTCATTTTGTAACCTTGCAACACTCTGCCTGGATGAAGGCCTCCTTCCCAGAGCTGGTTGCAATCGTCTTTATAAGAAGATGTCCTCCTATTGCTCTGAAGACAGAGGGGGCGCCTCTTGAAAGACAAGGACTGCTGGGACGCACATATACGTTATCCACATTAAAAAATTAAGCAAGCCTGCTATATTTTCCCTAGATGCAGATGTATGCCCGTTTAATTGATGGAGAGAGCAGTTCTGTGGCCCCTAGACTGAGTCTGGGGGAGGCATCAGATACTTTGGATTCCAGGATCCAAGATCGGAGACCCCGCTCCGACCTCGGACCCAGGAGTCCAAGCTCCCCGCCTCCTTCCTGACACCCATCTAGCAAAAATACAGAGTGGGAGGAGCATGGAGGCGAGGCTCACCTCTGCCGCACCTCCTGCTCCCCCGCGCAGGAGGGCGTACAGCCATCCCCCTAGGATTGCGCCCTAAGCGGCTCAAACTCAAATGATTAATTGGTCTTAAAATGTTTTTATTCGGGTCGCAGCCCTACGTCCTTCCTCTTTTTAATAAAGCCTGGAAGTGGAACATCTCCAGATCCCTCCAGTATGTTGCTCTGGCCCGGGTGTGCAGCTGTCTGTATGTCTGCCTTCCGCCTCTGTCGTCACAGCTTTGTCCTCCCATCTACTTTCAGGCAGGCTGGTGTTGCTGCAGGCAACTGCAATTAAACCCGCCGCCCCCTCCTGTTCCTTCCACCCAATTTCTTGTGCCTCTTCCCGCCAGCTTTCCCAGCAAAAGGGCAGCTCATCTGCAGGGTGAAGGAGCCGCGGCTCCTGGTGTTCGCCCCACAGTGGTGGATGGAGGGTGGGTAGCGCCGGGAAACCTTCTCCCGGGCAACCTCTCTTTGCTTCTGCTCCTCCAGACGATTGCATCAGGCTTCTTCTGACGATCTCCCAGCTCAGCAGAATAACTATGCTTGGAGCTGCAGCCGCCCCCGTCGAGAAAGAAAGGCGATGACGACAGGCTCACGGGAGGGGGCGGCGCCAGACCCGGGGGGGGGGGTCTCGAATGGGAGGACTGGATCTCATCCTGTGTCCCTGTAGAACACGGGTGGGGGACTGCAGGCCGGTGAGCCAAATCTGGCCTGCCTAGGGTCCTGATCCGGCCCTCCAGGGTTCCCTGGCCTTTCTTCCTGGCTTCCTCGGTGGGAGGAACCATAGCTCCCTGGTGGAGAACTTGCTTTGCGTGTGGGAGATCTCAGGTTGCGTCCTCAGCGTCTCCAGTTACAAGGACTGGGCAGCTGGTGATGAGAAAATCCTTTTCCCTGAGCCCCCAGAGTGCTGCCAGTGGGGCTGGGGGCTCCTATGTCAGTGGGATGGTGAATCTGTTCCGTGTTTCAGTCAGAACCAGGTGCTTCACACCTTGGATAGTTCCTTTAGAGTTCTGACTGTTTCTGACTGAAACCTGGAGCGGATTCACTGCCACACTGGCATCGGAGTCACCATCCTCCACTGAGGGCTGCTGTTAGTCGAAGCGGAGTGGATAGTGTCCCTGTAGAGAATTCTGGGCTCAGTCAGTCAATAGTCTGACCTGCTTCCATGGATGGTCCTTCCGGAACATTAGGGTTAGGCTGGGATCGAAATGAATTTCTTTCTTTCTTACGTTTCTCTCCCACCCAATAGCCAAAGCTCTCTGGTTGGCTTACAAAAGATGAAAAACTTAAAAACACAGTATAAAAAATATTATTAAAATCATTTACATAGAAAACCACTTTAAAACAATAAAAAAAAATCCCAGGACTGGTTAAAACCTTACCTTATGTGGTCAAATACCTGGGAGTGGAGGAAAGGTTTCACCTGGGGCTGAAAGGATGACAAAGTTGACGCCAGGTGGACTTCACTGGGTAGTGTTCTATGAACAGGGGGGCCACCACCAAAAAGGTCATCTCCTTTGTTAAGGCAATAAGAAGGCGTTTGTTGCAGCTTATCATATCAAACTGCAGCTGACGTTCGAAGGGTAAGAGGATACACACACACACACCCAGCCGGATGACTGGGAGTGCAGGTCAGGCTTGTAGCAAGCCCGGACTGGTGAAGTGTCATAAGAACATAAGAAAAACCATGCGGGATCAGACCAAGGGTCCATCTAGTACAACCTTCACATGTTCACACAGTGGCCAACCAGCTGCTCACAAGCAGGATGCGAGTGCAACAGCACCCTCCCACCCATGTTCCCCAGCAACCGGTGTACATAGGCATACTGCCTCTGCTACTGGAGGTGGCATATAGCCATCAGGACTAGAAGCTATTGATAGCCTTCTCCTCCATGAATTTGTCTAACTCCCTTTTAAAGCCATCCAAATTGCCATCTCTATTCTTATGTTGTATTTGCAAATGCAACAATAACAAAAAAAGCAAAAAAAAAGGGGGGGGGGAACCAGTGGAACCATAGAGGAGAGAAAAGAAAGCAGAAAAAGAAAGAACATATCATAAAACATATCCATGCACAATAATAATTTACATCACCCTTACTACAAAGAGAAAAAGAGGGGAAAAGAACACTTCCATTTCAAACATATACGTTTATATGTTTGAATCATGTGGCTGCAAAAAAGGCAAATGCTATTTTGGGCTGCATTAATAGAAGCATAGCTTCCAAATCTCGGGAAGTCCTAGTTCCCCTCTACTCAGCACTGTTTAGGCCTCATCTGGCGTACTGTGCCCAGTTCTGAGCACCGCACTTTAAGTAGGATGCAGACAAACTGGAGAGGGTTCAGAGGAGGGCAGCAAGGATGATCAGGGGACTGGAGACAAAGCCCTATGAGGAGAGCCTGAAAGAACTGGGCATGTTTAGCCTTGAGAAGAGAAGGCTGAGGGGAGATGTGATAGTGCTCTTCAAGTCCTTGAAAGGTTGTCCCAGAGAGGAAGGCCAGGATCTCTTCTCTATCATCCCAGAGTGCAGGACATGGAAGAATGGGCTCAAGTGACAGGAAGCCAGATTCCGGCTGAACATCAGGAAAAACTTTCTGACTGTTAGAGAAATACGACAATGGAACCAATTTCCTAGGGAGGTGGTGGGCTCTCCCACCCTGGAGGCATTCAAGACGAGGCTGGACAGCCATCTGTCAGGGATGCTCTGACCTGGATTCCTGCATTGAGCAGGGGGTTGGACTCGATGGTCTTATAGGCCCCTTCCAACCCTACTATTCTATGATTCTACTAATCTATGATTCTATGATATAAGCAGTCCATGTATCTAAATAAGTGTCCATGTGATATTGATGGCTGTGGGAGATACGTTCAAATGCAGCCAGAGCTGTAAGATCTTCAGTTCATTGAATGATAGGTAGTGGGTGTTTATCCTTGCAGGCTTGAAGTATAAGTCTCTTTGCTACTGTAAGGGCTCTCAGTATCCCCTGTTGCTGTCCATCTGTTAATCCCCACGTCACAGATGTAATTTAAAAGCTCATGAACATCTGTTGTTATCACAGATTTTTCAAGAACGACATTTACACGAGCAATGACTTCCAGCCAAAAGGAAGCCGCTACAGGACGTGTCCATATCATAAGGCCTTGGCTCATTGGTTCTGATAACATGTGTTCCTTGCTTTGTTTCCCGTGACTGATCAACGTAGCTACACATCCCATCAGCTGGGCAAGTGAAGAGTGAAATGCACCCTGCGACCCTGTCTCAGAGAACTGAGACAAGCTGCTGATAATGATGTGAACTGATGTCTTCTGAAAATAGCAAGCCACACGTTTAATCCTCACAACAACCCTGCTAGGTGGGTTAGGCTGAGCGATTATGACATGTGGGGTTTTGGACAGAGGTTTTGCCAGTTGAAGTCCCACACTCTCTAGATGCTCCACCCCCTGGGTTTGGCTTTGATGTTGCTGATAGGTGAGAGCGGTGCATGGACGCCCGGGTGGAGATGGGGAAAGGTTTATAGTAATCCCAGAGAGTGCGCCTCCCGTTGTGCTCTCCCAAGGATGACACAAGAATGACTCTTGCCTCACTGATGCATGGAGAAAAGGGCAATTCACTTCTTCTTTGTGTTTTCCCGGGCCACTCGTATCTTTACTTCCTCTTGCCGTAGTGGCTGTTGAAGTTCCCTCTTCCTAACCCCAAAGAGCTGCATGTATGGTAATGTGAGGTTTTGTTATTTCTTTTTCCAAGCCAGCACACGTACATCACACCTTGCCTAGCTGTCAGCATCACAGCTGGGCAACTGTGGTGTATCTCTGTGCATTAATACATGCAATTCCATCCCTGTGCAAAAGCGCTAGTGAAAACTGGGAGTTCCTTGCAAGGAAAAAAGGCAAGTTATAAAAGTAATAAATACATTACATTTATATCCTGCCTTTTTTCTTTGGAGGGAGAGAATGAGAATGGGGTGCTGGAGAAGGAGAGAGAGAATGGGGTGCCGGAGAGAGAAAGAGAATGTGGTGCTGGGAGGGCGGGGAGAGAGAGAGAATGGGGTGTTGGAGAGAAAAAGAGAGAATGGGGTGTAAGAGAGAGTGTGAATATGTTCAAGAACCATTGCAGAACAGCGAGATATGACTAGACAGGTGTGTTTAAAGTTATTTAAGGGCACAATCCTTAGAGAAAAGGCCTACAACTCCCAGCATGCCCCAGCCAGCCAGCCTGGCTGGGGCATGCTGGGAGTTGTAGGCTTTTCTCTGCTTAAACGTGCATAGGATTGTGCCCTAAGTGTAGCAAATATGAATACAATCAATTTGAACTATTAGGGGCATAATGCGTATCTTTTATCCCAGTGTCCTTTCATACATTTGCCAGATAACACTGTGATATTTTATTTCTAACTGAATAGTTGGGTAGACTACTTCCTGCATGTGTTTTTCCTCACTCTTCCTCATGTAAAAGGGACTAGAAACTTGCTTTTTAAAAAATGAAGTTGAGAATTCAAGGAAAGGCCCTAGAATCTTCCCCCGTGTGCCTCTGTGTGGCTACAGCCCAGGTCTCCCCCCATTGACGTGGGAGCGGAGAGGGACCGTCTTCATTTTCCCCGATCATGAACACTGTAACTCATAATAGATATCCCTGGTTTGACACTGCAACTCAGACCTCTCTCTTGTTCTGGCACCCCTACCTTCAAGGGATTGCGTGCTTTTTGGCTCCATCTGCTGTTCCTTCTCTTCTCTTAGAGAATGTTTGAATCTCTTGCAGAGCCTAAAAGTAGACCTGGGGGTGGAAGGAAGAGTAATTATGAGAAGTGGCAGAAAGAATTAAAAATGAACTTTTAGAGGCAACGTATATAGTACCAGTGCAGTTTGTGTGTGTGTGTGTTTTAAAAAAGACATAATGCTGATGAGACCTGCTTTATTAAATAAGGCAAATTGCTGCAACAGTACCTCCCCCACCCCTATGTTCTGAGATATGAATTAATTGGGCTTTTCTTTTTTTTTTTAAGGTTGCATATATTGGCTTTATTTTCTACCCCGTCTATCTTTTTTCAGTGGTTGAACCGTAGGTTGTTTCTTGAACCGCGGGTTGTTTGTTGAACCGCAGGTTAGCGTGTTGTCTGAATCCAGGACATTTTCCACAGGGTGGCTTGTTAACCACCCTGAACAACCCAACAACAAACCATGGGTTCTCAAGGTGGCTTGTTCAAGAAAAATAAGCCACACAGCGTGGTTAAGAAGCCACCTTGTGGAAAACGTCCTGGGTTCAGACAAAATGCTAACCCATGGTTCAATAGCAACCCACACTCAAGCACTGAGTGTGAGTTAGCATGTTGTGCGAACCCTGTCAGTGTTTGAAACCCCTTGGCACGTGACTGTGCTTCTGCACTTGTTTCGTTTTAACTTAACATTTCCCATGGAATGTAGAATTGAGGAGCTCTCTGTGGTCTCAGAGCAGTGCACGGTATGGCCCAAGAAGCGTGTGCAAGGCTGTGGCATTGGAGCGCCTGAGTCCATGGCAAACTGTGGGGCATGACACTTGAGTGGCTGGTTGGCTTATAAGGGTAACAAAGACCCCCCGTGACTGTTGGCCCATCACAGGCCCTGAGTGAATGGAAGCAGCCGATATCAGCAAGGATGCGAGCACAAGGCAGGGAGCTTGGTTTCAGGGGAGAGCATTTGCATTTTCAGCCCATAAAAGGTGTGTGGTGTGAGAACAGGCCTCTAAAGCCATGGTGGACAGCCTGTAGCCCTCCAGACATTTTGTCCTACAGCTCCCATCAGCCCTAGCCAACATAGCCAATGGTGAGGGATAATGGGAGTTCATACAGCATTCTGCTGTGGCGTAGTGGTAGGGCACTTGCTTTGCATTCAGAAGGCCCCAGGTTCGATACCTGGCATCTCCAGGTAGGGCTGGAAAATTTCCTGCTTGAAACCCCACCCAGTCAGTGTAGACAGTACTGGTCTAAATGGACCAGGGGTCTGAAACAACAGCTTCCTATGTTTCTATGAGTTAACTGCTGGGTTGTTTAGCCCCTAAACAGCCCATGGGTCTGGGTTCTCACATCACGCTGCACTACCCATGAAGGAGCCAATTGGGGTTGTGGGGTAAAAGCAGAAGAGGCAGGTGTGCTGTGGGCAGTGCGCCCACTCACTTGAGAACATAAGAAGAGCCCTGCGGGATCAGACCCAGGGTCCATCTAGCCCAGCATTCTGTTCACACAGTGGCCAATCAGCTGCCCATGGGAAGCCCACAAGCAGGACAGGAGTGCAGCCCTGGTTAGTACTTGGATGGGAGACTGCCTGGGAATCAGGCTTCCTGCATTGAGCATGGGGTTGGACTCGATGGTCTTATAGGCCCCTTCCAGCCCTATGATTCCAATGTACTGGAGGCACCATATAACCATCAGGGTTTGCAGCCATTGATAGCCTTCTTCCCCAGGAATTTGTCCAACCCCCTTTTAAAGCCATCCAAATTGGTGGCCATCACTACATCTTCTGGTAGTGAATTCCATAGTTTAACTATGCGTGGTGTGAAGAAGGACTCCCTTTTACCTGTGCTGAATCTCCCACCAATCAGCTTCATGGGAAAACCCAGGATTCTGGTATTGTGAGAGAGGGAGAAAAATGTCTCCCTGTCCACTTCCTCCACACCGTGCATAATTTTGTACACCTCTAACACCGACAACCTATCACTTTTTTTTTGTCATTATGTGCGAACCAGATCCTGGAGGGCCCCAAGTTACCCACCCCTGGCTAATTGATATTTTTGCAATAGTATTGAACAAGCCCTCTTGTTATGACGAGAGTTATAATGAGCGTTCCTTTGCCTCGGTTAGGAGATCTGTTGAAGATAAGTGAGGCAGGCAAGCAGAGAAAGAAGGGAGCAAATGGTGCAGAAGGAGTAAAATGCGCATTTTGGGGGGAGACTTGCACATTTGGGGGGGAATTTGTGCAATCGGAATGGATTGTGCAAAATCCATACATCCCTAACTATTCCATGCATTGTACAGAGACAAATCTGGGTTCACCTCTGAGTTTATGCTCAAGAAGAGCTGCAGCTGCTCACTATTTCACCTGCATGTCATATGCATTTTTGCACAATTCTTTCCCCCACATTCACACCTTTAGGTGGACACATAGTAGGTGTAAAATGTAATGTGTGGAGTCGATGCTATTTCTACTCGCCCTGGGAAGTGGCAAGATATTTTTAGTTACTGATTGTGTGTTTGCTCTTTTTCTCCCCCGCTTTTTCAGGCAAGCCGTCACAAGGTAGTTCATGCTAAAAATGTTAGAAATGAAACAATTGAACCAATAACATGTAATTAAAAAACCCCAGACTCAGATAGAATCATACATCGGGGAAGGCATTAAAAATGCAAAGAAACAATAAAAAGCTTGGTAGAATAAAAATGGTTTTAGGCTCAGTGTAAAGGCTGCAAGAGAGGGGGTCAAGTGGAGCTCTATGAGGAGGGAATTCTACACATATGGGGCCAACACTGATAAGGCCCTGTCTCTGGTACCTGCCAGTCTGATCATTATTAGTGGCGGACAAGAGAGCAACAAGCCTGAGGCTGATCTCAGGGCCTGGGCAAGTTCCTGTGGCTGTAGGCAGACCTTCAAGTAATCTATTCTCAAATTATTCACAGCTTTAAAAGTTAATACCAGCACTTTAAATTGAGCCCAGAAATGCATGCACAACCAATGCAACAGATTCAACGATGATGTGCTGTGATCAGCCCTCACAAGCATTCCAGCGGCTGAATTTTGCACTAGTTGGAGTTTCCGGACTGTCTTCAAAGGCAGCCCTACATAGTGAGCATTGCAGTAGTCTAGTCTGGATATAGCCAGCGTGTGTAACTAAGGCTGGATCCACTTTCTCCAGATAGGGTTGCAGTTGGCGAACCAGTCTAGGCTGCTCCAGGGCACTCTTAGCCAATGACGTCACCTGTGCCTCCATAGATAATACAGTTTTATCCTGCCCTTCCTCTGAGGAGCTTGGAGTACCCCCCCCCCCAAATCCTTTCCATCCTCACAGCAGCCCTGTGAGGTAGGTTTGGCTCAGAATCCCTATGAAATCCTCCTCTCCCTGCTAGTAGGTACATTTGGCCCCTAGATTGACATCTGTTAAATTATTTATTTCAAACTGCTTTGAACCAATAGTTCTGTTTGGCATTTAATCAGAGCTGCTAGTTTTTAGTTCTGATGCTAGCTCTTTGTTGTTGTTAACAACTTGTTATGTTTTTGCTGTCGGTTTCAAATAGTTTTTTATGGTTTGACTCTCTGCTGATACTGTTTTTCTCTGCTGCTGCCATAATATTTTTAGATGTGTTTTTGTGTGTTTAAATTCTGATGGCATGGTTTTGAAAGACAGATTATAACACTGAGAGGTGGCCTAAAAATTCAGAAATATAGATAACTAATTGTGGGAGATGTCATTCATCTGTGAGGCCTCTTTGTGCGGTGTTTCAGTCCCCAAGTTCTCCAGATGCTTCTAGTCTAAGATAGGCAGTGGAAATAACAAAGGGAAGGAAGGAGGCTTGGGAGAAAGTTGGCAGAAGCTGTTACAGGTACACAAAGCATGGAGAAGACAGGTTTTGGGGATGGATTTGAAGGAAAGGAGAGAGCTGAGAACACGTAAGCATTCAGAGCTAGAGGGGAGCCGAAGCATTGGTCTGGTTTGCTTGGAAGGACAGCCCAGAGTATGGGTTGAGTATGTGTTGTCATTGAATGCTGGGTTGTTGTTGAATTACGTCAACATTACGTGCTGTTGCTGTCATTACATGCAAACCCTGTGTTATGGTTTAACTATAGGTTACTAACCAGGAACAACCCAGAGTTCGTAACTCAACAACAAAGCATGGGTTCTCTTTCTGGGGTGTTCGTGGTTAACAACTCTTCGTTAAACCACGGATTTGGCTTATTACTGTAATGCTTCCTTCACTTTTGTTTTGGTGGTACAGCAAAAAGCATTAATTTTTATTTTTGCATGGTTTTTAGTCCCCAAGGTGAAATCCCGTGAGTTTGGGTTTCCTAGCGTTTGTCCTATATTTTATCTGTTCGGGTTTTTTCAACAGCAACTTAAAAAAAACCCAGATGCATGCCTTTGAAATGGCAGTTGTTATAGAATTTATTTATTTATTTATTTATTTATTTATTTATTTCTGTACCGCCCAATAGCCGAAGCTCTTTGGGCGGTTCACAAAAATTAGATGGCTTGGAAATGTACAGATTTGGAAAACCCAGCGTCCTTCGGTAAGCTTTTCTTAGCATCGCCGGCTGGGGGGGTCTGATCTCGTCTGATCTCGGAAGCTAAGCCGGGTCAGCCCTGGTTAGTACTTGGATGGGAGACCGCCTGGGAATCAGGCTTCCCGCACTGAGCAGGGAGTTGGACTCGATGGCCTTGTAGGCCCCTTCCAACCCTATGATTCATTCTCTCTCTCTCTCTCTCTCTCTCTCTCTCTCTCTCTCGTCTTCTTTGCTTTAATCCGAGGTCCAGGCCATGTGCCTGGGCAGAAAATGTAAGACTTCCTCAGGAGCCAGATGTGAAATAATTGTGTTCTCTTCGAAGACTTTATCCTAATCCCTAACAGACTGAGAGTGGCTTTAATTCTAAGGCAGAAAGATTAAAATCCCCCCCCCCCAAAAATGCAAAAGGAGTCCAGAGAGCTCCAGAGAGAAACCAAAACCCCTATCGTTTCTGGTATCCAGACAGGGGAGGGCTTCCTATTCGTCATCTCCTGTCTTCTTTGGAAACAGCTGTTCAGGGAGGAGCTGACAGGAGAGCAGCTATGGCCTAGAAGAGCTGTCTTTGCTGCGTGTAACCTCTTCCTTTGCAGCGTCTTGCCTGCTGTTATATCAGACCTGCAGACAAAACACGGGTGGGTGGATGCAGTAAGTCTGCACAGCCCTCATTATTCCATACGTTGCAAAATAAGTCCCCAGGGTGGCTGACAAGAATCTCGGGTCTGCTCAAAGCACATAAGGATTTGAGAAGTGCTGTGCTGGATCAGAGCAAAGACCTCTCTAGTCCAGGATTCCGTTTTCTCAGTGGCCAACTAGATGCCTGTGGGAAGCCCATAAGCAAGACATGTGTACAGTAGCTTCCTCCCACTCCTGTTCCCCAGCAACTGGTGTACAGAGGGATATTGCATCTGATATTGGAGGTAGCATGTAGCCATTATGGCTAGGAGCCATTGCTAGCCTTATCCTCCCTGAATTTGTCTAATCCCCCTTTAAAGCTGTCTGAGTTGGCAGCCATCACTACATCTTGTGATAGTGAATGTCATTTTTGTTGTTGTTATTATTAAATTACATTTCTATACTGCCTGATAGCCGAAGCTCTCTATGTGCTGTGTGAAGCAGTACCTCCTTTTATCTCTCCTGAATCTCCCACCATTTAGCTTCATTTGGGCGGCCCTCGGTTCACTTTCTCAATTTAATAGACATTGATCATGTTTCTCCCTGATGTTTTTCTACGTTAAAAAGCGCCAAACCTTGCAACCTTTTCTCATAGGGGAGTTGCTCCAGCCCCCTGATCATTCAGCTTGCCCTTTTCTGCACCTTTTCCAGTGCTATAATATCCTTTTAGAGAAGCGGAACTTATATCTGAAGGATCGCCTCCTCCCATATCTGCCTCCCGGACCCTAAGGTCATCCTCAGTGACCCTTCTCCATGAACCCCTGCCAAAGGAAGTGAGGAAAGTGGCTACCAGGAAGAGGGCCTTTTCTGCTGTGGCACCTTGGCTGTGGAATGAGCTCCCTAGAGAGGGTTGCCTTGTATCTACATTGTATTCTTTCCGGCACCAGGTGAAGACCTTTTTATTCTCCCAGGCATTTTAGCTTGCTAGTCTTTTAGCTTTGGTGCTTTAAATCTGTATTTTAAATCTCTGCATTGCTGCTAGGTTTTATTCTGGTTGTATTGTTATAGTGTGGTTTTAATGTTTTATATTGTTTTATCCTGCGCTTTTGGGTTTTAATTTTGGTGAACAACCAAGAGAGCTTTGGCTATTGGGTCGCATAGATATGAAATAAATAAATAAATAAATAAATACACAGGATTCTACGTGTAGGCACACCATAGATTTGTATAAAGGCATTGCAATATTGGCAGGTTTATTTTTGATTCTTTCCCTAATGTTCCCCGCCATGGAATTTGCCTTTTTCACAGCAGCTGTGCACTGAGTTGACGTTTTAGTTGAGCTGTCCACCTTACAACCCCACAGCCCCTTTGTAAGTCTTTGTGCATTAGAAAACCAACGGGCACATGCCTGCGCACCATGCGTGCATGCTTGCACTGTATCGTCACCACATATGAGTTCAGTTGCTGCGCATTTGCGCAGCAGAAGCTGTTAGGGCTGAGCCCATGTCCTGAGCAGGATGTCTCCCTCCCCCTCCGAATCCTAGGTTAGAAGGGAGGGGAAACCCTGCAGCTGCTTTCTGGCTATTTAGGATGTGAGTGGGACTAGAGGAGATGCTGCTGCGTGGGGCCCAGAGGAGAGATGATTGAGATTCGATCTGGTAGCTGAAAAGCCAGCGGAATCTCTGGGGATCTCCTCAGCAGATCACGTTACTTCCCAGTCAGCCAAGCTGCTTTATGGGAGCATTGCTGGTGCTGGGGGCTTGTGCAGCCTTTAGGAAAGGCAACCCTTAAGCGTGGGGGAAGGGGGATGTAGTATGTGGGCCTGTCGTACAAAGAATAGAGAGACGAGAATGGCTCAGTGGAAGATGTGTTGTGCAGTGCTAGCTGAAGCTGGGGGCACAGCCGAGTGCTGGAGATGGGTGAGGTGCTTTTGTCCATCTTCCGATTTGTGCCCGGACGCTGTAGGCAGTAATGTAGGACGCTGGTGCTTTTATACAGAGTCCAACCACTGACCTATTCATCTCAGTGCTTTCTACACCAGGGATGGGGAACCTCTGGTCCATGGGCCAAACACAGCTTGCAGGAGGTTCCCATTCGGCCCGACAGCTCCCCGCCTTATCTCTGACCATGGTTTCCCTGCTCCCCCATCCATGCTGCATGAAGACTTTTTAAAAGCCTGCATTGGTGCCAATGTTTGCTTTTCAGAAGCTGAATGACTGCGAGAGGGCACGTTTTTGGCGGGGAGCTGCTGGGGAGGGGAGGGCTAACCTTCCCCTCTCCATCACTCTGCACTGACTCTGCACTGATTTCAGGCAGGGTTTTTTTTTCTTCCCTGTATCGCTGTGTGATGCAGGGATTGAACCTGCAACCCTTTGAGCACAAAGCCACCACTGGGCTACAGCCTTTCTTTGTTGGTTTCCAGGGAACAGTGTGGCTTCCTAGAGGCTGTTCGACACCTCTGAAAGCAGCTAGGCTGGCTGGGAAAGCATGGCTGGGAAAGCATCCTGCCGACATCCCCAGCGATTATCTGCCTTCAGTGCCCTACCAGGTCTAATCTCATGTGCGATTAGCCATGATAGCTAATGGGAAACCTCCTTGGTCAGGGGCAGGATATCTCTGAGCACCAGATGTTGGAGATATATGATGGGGGAGGGCAGTGGACTTCGGGCTTTGCTTGTGGGTTTCCTGGAGACATTTGGTGGGCCACTGGTGCAATGCCAGATGATGGGGAAAGGGACACACCTCTTAAAGGTAACAGCTAAGAATGGGACCTCCCGGCACACAGACAGTGTGCCTCTGAACACCAGGTACTGGGAGGGCCACAGCAGGGTAAGGGCTACTGCAGGAGTGCTGAACCTCAGGGCTGCAAGCCAAATCCGGACCATCTGGGGCACTAATCTGACCCTCTAGGCTTCCCCAGATGAAATGGCCCTTTCCCCTGATGGTTCGTTTGGTGATTTCCCAGCATTTGGGCTGGTTTTACCCCGTTGTAACGTTTCTCCTAAGGCTTAGTTACTGGCAGTAAATGCTTTCCGCTAAAATATGCTGCTGGTAGGTGCCTACTACTATTATTCCTGTCTGTTAGAATTATATCCTGCCTTACTACTACTACTTCCTGCTTTTCTTCCATCGTGGAACTCAAAGCAACATACATGGGGTTTCCAGGCGGTTTCCCATCCAGGCAATGACCCCACCCAGACCTGCTTAGCTTCAACACAAAGGCTGCATCATGTGTCGCTGGATCACATCTGGGGCTTCAGGGGCGTGACCTTACGTAGGAAGCCACCTTATACTGAATCAAGCCAATTGCCCATCCACCTCAGCATCAAATGGCAGCGGCGCCCTGGTTTGCCAGACGCGGGTCTTTCCCATCTCGACCTGGAGATGCCAGACCATCTGAATGCAAAGCATATGGTCTACCATCGAGCTATGGCCCCTCATAAGGCAGGAATGGAAAGCTGGGGTCCTCCTGACATTGTCCAATCATCCCTGACCATTGGCTATGCTGGCTGGGGCTGATGGGAGTTGGAATTTGATGTTTGTACCCTGGCCCTGCCACGAGGGGAGCCTTTTCCATGGGCCAATACAGATGTATTGCTTTCAGCTAGGGATCTGTGAATCAGCCGAACTGGAGCTCGCCAGAGTTCTCCGAATTCCACCTTGAAGGTCGTTCTGATTCGAGTCTGTATCAAACTGCGTGCTTTGGGTTTTTTTTCCTTTTCATATGAAACTCCATGCGTAATTTTGTGTGTATTTTTCTGAATGTACACATTTCATTTATTTCATTTCATTTATTATATTTCTGTACCGCCCCACAGCTGAAGCTCTCTGGGCGGTTCACGTCAGTTGCATGCATCTTTGAAATGTACACATTCTTTTCCCATTGATTAAAGTATATTTGTGTGCATTTTTCAAAAGTACGCATTTTTCAGATGTATGCATGCTGTTGAACACATCTTTTTTTTTGGTCTGTGAATCACATTGCAAGCTTGGAAATGTACGGACTTTGACCGTAGATTGCGTCTGGATCTATGTTCGGTGTGGAAGGCGCGAACTGGGTAAATCCTGATGAACAACAAACAAACAAATTTCTCAGACATCCGTACTTCCAGGCTAGTTTAGCAACACCTCTCCTCTCACCCACCTCCCTTAAGGGCATTCTTAAATCCATGTTCAGAAACCAATTTTAAAAACCCTGTCCCACACTCCAGTAGGTTAACGGTTAA
Source organism: Heloderma suspectum (assembly GCF_057233095.1). Lineage (NCBI taxonomy): Eukaryota > Metazoa > Chordata > Lepidosauria > Squamata > Helodermatidae > Heloderma > Heloderma suspectum. The sequence goes on from NC_139468.1 coordinate 13,435,820, forward strand.
ACTGTAGTTAAAAATTAGGGCAGAATCATATCAATAATATATTTTTGAGCTTGTACAGCAGCTTCCCCAACCGGGGTCCTGGAGATTGGTTGGACTACAACTCCCAGCATCCCCTAGCCAGAGGATGCTGGGAGTTGTAGTCCAACTCATCTGGAGTTGCAGTCTTAACACATCTGGATGGGGCAGGTTGGGGGAAGGTTGAAGAAGAGCAGCTTCTGTGGGGTGGAAATGCCAGCATATTTTAACTCCAAGCTCTTCCTGTCTGTGAGAGGTCTTTCAACCTTTTAGAATGGGGGAAAAACAGCACAGAAGTTGAGAAATAATCAGTGGTTGGGGGGGAAGGGGTGTGGCCATATGGAGAAATGGGAGGGCCAGCATAGATCACCTGGAGGGCAGGATTTGGCCTCTGGGCCTGACATTCTGCACCCCTGCTCTATGCGGTTCACAGCACAATTCATCTACCATATCATATAAAAACCAATGTGAAAACAGCGTTGGTTATGTTCAGGTTCTGAGATGGAGGTGTGTAATTCTTAAAACCAACCAACTGGCAAACAGAGGAAAAATGCAAACCAGGGATTAATTTTGAACAAGCAGGCTATTCTGAGCTAATGGTGCTTCTGGTGTGGCTGCCATGGGGACGTTTTGCATTTCCTGGGTTCTCGAGTTCAGGCTTGTAACCGCATTCAAAAGTTGTGCCGTGGAAACTCACTCTGCAGCAGGCCTGTCTGTTGTTTTTTGTGTATCGCGTGCATGTGTCTTGTAATGGTGAGACCATGGGTGAAAAATCCTTGCCAAACTGCCAGTACGGTATGTATGTATGTATGTATGTATGTATTTTCCTAATCGCCCATCTGGCCCGTCACCTGGCCACTCTGGGCGATGTACATCAATACAAACTGTTTTAAAATGATAAAATTTTACATTAAAACATATTTCTAAAATTACCCTAACCCATCCCAAAAGCCTGCCTGAACAACCATGTTTTTAATGCGTACTACAAAACAATACAGTACTACAAAACTTCCCTTAAAAAACAACAAAATCCCTGCAGATTCATGCAGCGATGTTTGTTGCTAGCAAGCACACCGTGGCTTGTAACCAAACCCGCCAGTGAGAACTGTCTCAACAGCTTCCACTCCAGCATCTGTCCGTCTTGTTTTCCCGAAACCAAGGATGGTTTGACTGTTCTTTGGCTGCTGACATGGGCATCTTCTCTAGGAATCAGTTTGGCTGCAAATGTGTTGGCGAAGTTCAGGGAATGATGTGAAGTGGCAAACAGGAGAGCCATAACCTGATCTCCAAAATCTTAGGTCCTTTCCCCTTTCGTTTCCTGTTCTTCTTTTCCTGTTCTGTTCTCCCTGCACCCCCATTCTTTATTTTCCCTCTCCTCTCCTCTCCCCTCCCCTGTTCTTGTTCCTTCCTCATCCCCGTCCCCCCATTCTTGTTCGTTTTTTTCTTTTCTTAGACTGTGTTTCCATCTCAAAAAGGACATTGTAGATCTGGAAACATGCACTAATCAGGGTGCCCACTCACATGCAAGAGACTTCTGCACATGCTTTTGGATGCGTGCAAGCCCCCTTCATGTTATCACGGAATGTGTGGCTGCCAGGTGTTAGGGGATAAGCCTTTTTCATACGTTCATAATGCTTCTGGTACATTGTCTCAATAACCCTTACACCAAACACTCGTTGTCTAGCAGTTTTATGCATTCATGTAGCACCTTCTGAACTGTAAAGTATAAGAGTATAGGTCCCTTCCTCCAAGGAGCTTACAGTCTGAACAGTACTTGGTATTCCCTTTAAAGGCTGTAAGAATACTTATAAGTGTGGTGCTTTCTGCTGTCTGAAGTACTTCACATACATTATATTTGTTTGTTTATTGCAGTCATATCCCATCTTTCCTCCAAGGAGCTCGTTGTCATCCTCCCTGTTTATTCTCGCAACAACAACCTTGTGGGGTGGGTTAGACTGAGAGATCGTGCCTAGCCCAGCGTTGCTCACTGTTCTTCATGGCTGAGTGGGGATTTGAACTCGGAACTGCCAGTCCTAGTCTTACACTCTCACCCGGCTGTTCCACATATGATGCCCTCCAGATGTTTTGGACAACAACTCCCATCATTTATTATTTATTATTTATTTAATGCATTTATATCCTGCCTTTTTTCCTCTTGCAAGGAACCCAAGGCAGCTTACATTTTCCTCCTCCTCCTCCATTGTATCCTCACAACAACAACCCTGTGAGGTAGGCCGGGCTGAGAGTCTGTGATCACCCAGTGAGCTTCCATGGCACATTTGATTGGGGACTAGAACCCGGATCTCCCGGCTTCCAGTCCAACACTCTGACCACTACACCACACTGGTATCATCCCTGAACATTACCCATGCAGCCTGAGGCTGATGGGAAGTTGTAGTTCAAAAGTTGTAGCCTTATTTTAAAGCTAAATTTCACCTTTTAGGCCATCGTCTCTGAAATTCAGCAGCAAACTGGCAATTGTTTTCTACAGCTGTTGCCAAAATTCAGCAATATATGGTGTGGGTGTGCCCCCTGGGGGTTTGAAATTGGCCCCTGGAGCCCTTGAAGTTTCCTACCTCTGCTCAAGGGAACCCCAGGATTTGTGGAAGTACAAAAAATATTTAGGTGGAGGGGACTCCTAAGGGGGCAAACAAACAAACAGAACCCAAAACAAAATGTTGAGTGCCTGTGCGGGGTGTGGCAGATGGGTACGGAAAATGTGGGGTGGGGAATATCCAGGAAGAGGGGCATGGCTGGCTGGAACCCTGACAAAGAACCACACCATGCTGCAACTTTTTGTTGCAGTTCCACTCATAACAAATGATATTGGGCCTGGCGCTGAATTCTCAGCTGATTGGGCAGCTGCTAAAATAGGGCCAGCAGGGCTGAGAAATACTGAGCATCACAGGAAAATCCTGGGAGAAGATGGGATGGTTTCTTGCAGCCTCTGGCCGCCTGGGGTGTGTTAACTTCTGGGGCCATGAGGCTAGGCTGGATTGGCTGGGTGAACATCAGTGGGCGTTCAGCAACAGCCGGCCCTCTGGGATGCCTCTGTGTGAGTCGCACGGCGAGTGGGCGAAGGATTTCTTTCATTGCCCCACAATGCCTTGGGAGTTGTTTGCTTCTTTCCAGAACTGTGTGGGTTCATAGCCCATCAGGGATCCTGCAGAGGGGGAGGGGTCGAAGAATAGGAACTGTAGCTGGGCCCAAGAGGGTCTCAGCCCTCTCCTTCATGAAAACATGCTTTTTATGCTCAAATCGTGCAGATGGAGAAACGGTGCAGTTATCTGTAATTTGCACGTATCCTGTGCGTGTTTGGGCACTTCATTCTCTCCCTGGCCATCTAGAAGTTAGTTAAGGCATTTTTAGCCCACCTTTGGACTTAAAAAGTCCTCCGGGCAGCTTACAAAGCACCTAGAACAGGTACGAATAAACATAATGTTGAAACATCAATAAACCACAGTTTTCAAATAACATCTTTGCAGTGTGTGACCCAAACAAATCATTCCCCCAAACTTCTAAAATCTCAGATCAGGGGTGTTGTGGGGTGAGGGAGAAGGGGTGATGTGAGTCAACAATCTGAAGTGCTCAGGCACAGAATCTGAGCTGTCTGTTAAAAATGGAAATGCAAGTTCCTAGCCCTTAATGTTGCAAAGCTAGGTGCTAAAGGGTGGCACAATGTTTAGTGCAGTGTTTTCCCCCAGACTTCTGCGGCACGCACACTATTATATAATATTATACATATTATATATTATGTAAGGGTTATAAACACATGCGCATGTGCATAAACACACATATTCCTGAATTCAAATTAAGGAAGCAAACTGTACCATTTATCCCCAGAAGGTTTAAAGCGGGAGCTAAAGTAGATGATAAGTGAAATGCACGTATATGTTTTAGATGTGACTTGTTCTTCCTTTTAAAATAACAGCTTTTGGGGAGCTGGATAAGGGCATGCCGGGTGTTGTTGTTTTTTTAACCCTTTGTGCCACAATCACAACAGCAATTCCCACCGCTACAAAGCTCCATTCACCCGGGAAGGAAGCTTCCACTGATGCCAATAGGAGCCTCCCTCCCAGAGCTAATGGCAACTTTGGGGTGGGAAATTAGTCAGGGCTATGACACAGGAGTAAAGGGTTTATTCCCCTCCCTACATGCTGTGATCCCAATCCCCTCTGCCAAAGCTGTTATTTTTGAAGTAAAAAGAAGACATATCACATGCATATGCAGTTTTTAATGCTTGACCCCATTCCATCTACCCAATTTTAGTTGTGCTGCATTCATTCATTCATTCATTCATTCATTATGTTACTAGTTAGTTTTAAGTAGCAACACATTTCTATTTTTAATTTTTTTTTTTGCGGGAAATTTTCCACACCACAACACTGACTCACAGGAACTTTTAATTGTTAAAGCTGGAGTGGAAAACCTCAGGCTCATGGGCCAAATTTGGCCCTTGGAAGTTCTCCAGATGACCACATCCTCCTCCCCGGCTCCACCCCTTCCCCCCCCAACCACCAATCATTTAGTGGTTTTCCAGCTTTTGTGCAATTTCTTCTTCATTCCAAAAGGTTGAAGTGCCTCTCCTAAGGCTTAGTTAGTGGCAGGAAGAGCTTTGAGCTAAAATATGCCAGCATTTTTGTTATTTTGGCTCTGCCCCTTTGCCCTCAGCCCTGCCCTGTTTTACCTCTGCCCCCCCCCCGGAATGCGCCCCCCGCCCCGGAAAGCTTCTCCAAAATTCAGTTAGGTTCTCAGGCTGAAAGAGGTTGAACACCCATATTTTAAGGAGTGTATTTCCCTCAGCACACAAACTATTTTGACACAGCACAACTTAGTGATTAGAAGAGATGAGCGAATCAGCAAAACCCGAACGCACTGAAGTTCTTTGAATTCTATCTCGAAGTGCGTTCTGTCTCATATCAGATTGTGAGCTTTGTTCTTTCCTTGTCACATGAAAATCCGTGCGTATTTCTGTGCGTATCTTTCTAAGTGTACACATCAGTTGTGCGTGTTTTTGAATTGTATGGATTTTGAAATGTACGCATTCTTCCCCCATGATTAAAGCTTATTTGTGCACATTTTTGAAATATACTCATTTTGAAATGTATGCATTTTTGAAATCTGCTCAGTTCGAAGTGTATGCATTTTTGAAATGTACTTATTCTTCTCTCATGATTAAGCTGTATTTGTGTACATTTTTAAAATGTACTCCGTTTGAAATGTACTCATGCTGTCAAACACATTTTTTTCTTTTTGGGTCCACAATTCACATTGCAGGCTTGGAAATGTACAGACCTCAACTGCAGATTGTGTCTTGAGTTTGTGTTCAGTCTGCAAGGTGCAAACTGGGTAAAATCCTGATCAAAAACGAACTGAAACAAATTTCTCATACATTCGTAGTGATTAATAATGCTGTGAAACCTCAGAAGCCAGCCTGACCAGAATCCAAGCGAGGTGTAGGGGTTGTTTCAGTAACCCCCAGTTCGTTGCTGTGCTAAGCAGAATCAATTATGCAAAAAGTGTAAAAGTGAGCAGGGCGTGAGCACCATTGCCTCATCCCGCTGTCGTCCCCTGGCAACTGGTCTTCAGAGCCATGCTGACTCTGAACCTGAAGGTAGTATGTAATCATCATGACTAGTAGCCACTCCATTAATTCTTCTAATCCCCTTTTAAAGCTGTCAAGTTGGTGGCTGCCACCACACCTTATGCAGTAAGTTCCATAGTTTGTTTATGCTGTATGAGAAGATGTCCTTCCTTTCTTCTGTCCTGAATCTCCCACCATTCAGCTTGATGGGATGATACTGGGATCTAGTATTATGGGAGAGGGAGAAACCCCCGCCCCTCTCTCTCTCTCCCATTTCTCTACAATGGCCTTCTCCATCCTGGTGACCTCGAGTTGTTTTGGACTACAGCTTCCAGCATTCCTGACCATTAGCCATGTTGGCTGGGGCTGATAGGAGTTGAAGTCCAAAACACCAGGAGGGCACCAGGCTGCCTACCCTTGAACTAAATATATCTGCAAACCCCCCCCCCCCCATATCCTTTGAGTCTTGTCTTGGGGAAAGCAGTTCTACAACTCGATTGCTTATTCACCTTTTTTTTTCCAAGTGAAAAAGCCCCAGACGTAAGTGGTTAATTCGTGTAATTAAATGGTTAATTCCTATAATTTGTCTTGCAGGATTGAGCTTTATTTATTTATTTAGTTATTTTAATGTATTTGTGATATACCAATGCATCACATTTAAATAGGTATTATTGATGAACTCTATTCACCTTAGACATATCTGAATTACGAAAGTAAGAAATGTTACCTACGGATAAATACCTTGCTATAGATCTAGAAATCCATAATAATAAATAAAGACTGCTTAGGTGTGTCCTACTTGAAGTATTTCAGTTCCAGTATAATCTCATCTTCATTACTCCAAAAAAGTCTGATCATAAGATACGACACCCCCCCATCGTTCCCTTTTATTCTTTAAATATTCCATCCCGTTTTTTGACTTATTTGTTCATAGCTTTTCCAGTGCTCAGTAGGGTTGCCTATAATCTTGCACCTTATTGTTTAGAACTTTGCAAAGAATGACCACTTGCCAAAATATCAATAATCATAACCATGATCATGATCATAATGGATCAAGCTTTTTGGGAGCAGGGATGCAGGGGTTTTGTTTTAGAGAACCAAGTATCTACAGCTCTATATGTTACTCTTTGGCTGAATGCAGCCTGTGTGTGTCTCTCTTCTGCCCTTTGGTTCTGCTCCCTTCCCACCCCCACAACACTACCTTATCTTTGTTCCTCTTTCTCTGGTATTTTTAGCCCCACGTGCCATGAGGGGCAAGGCAATCTATTTGCTCTGTGCTGCTGTGAATCCGGGCTATAAATGAATAAACACTTCTTCTTTTTCCATTTCTGTGCAGCTCTCTCTCTCTCTCTCTCTCTCTCTCTCTTTTTGTTCCACTTTTTCACTGGGTTCCTAGGAGATATGGTCAGGAATTGGGTTTACATGATGGGCGGAATGTGAAGAGGTGTTCTGATGGGGGTGGCAGATGCTTCCGCTCCATTTATTATTTAATACGGCCTATATTGTACTTCCATCAGCCTTGGGCTTCCCCTGAGCGTGCTGATACCTCCCTCTTTTTTTTCTCAGTAGCCCTGTTTTGGCTACAATTCTGTTGGCACTCACCAGTTGAGTTTGCTATTAGAGGGAGCAATATTTTTTTTCGAAAATCTAAACTGACACACAGCCACTCAGTCTAGGTTGTGACATAATGAAGAGATCAGAGTCGCAAAGAGCATGGGAGTGCCCAGACTTGCTTCACTTCCTACTCCTAAGGAGTCCACGGCCCTGCATTTACAGTTCTCCAAATCATGCTTTGAGAGGGCACCAAATCCATTCCATCAGAATTGTACAGAGTGGACAGATTGGCTCCATTTGCACCCTATTTATATTAATTGGAGAACAAGTGAAGGAGCAAGGGAGTGGGTTGGTTGTTTTGCCAAACACGGTCAGCTTTGCTGGGGATTGGAAAAGGGGGATGGAGAGAAAGACAAGACTCAAAGGACATAGGGGGCGGGCAGATATATATAGTGCGAGGGTGGGTAACCTGGTGCCCTCCCGGTGTTTTGGACTACCACTTCCCAGCCAGCATGGCCAGTTGCTGGGGATTATGGGAACTGTAGTACAAAACATCTGGAGGGCACCTACCACTGATTTAGGGTGAAGAGCATAGACAACGGGGGTCGGTGATGGGAGGCCAATGGGAACATTCCAGCCTCTTGGAAATGCTACCCAACATGAGCGTTTTAAAAAGATTTAGCCTTTGTGTCTGCATCAATTTCTGGAGGACTAGGAGCATGGTGCTTTTTTTTCTGTTTTAAAACAAAAGTGGAGGTCTGAAATAGCAAGCTGATCCTGTACCCAGAACCAGGCTTCACAAGTTCATGGCGTAAATGCAAGCGTACTCTAAAGTGGTATAGACTCCTCCAACGTAATTGCCTGTGTTTTGTTCGATTGGTTTTGCTTCCTCTTCCCCCTGTGGTAGCGCATGCTTATCTTTCCACTGTTTGGGCGCCTTCCTTCCTGTCTCTTGCTGGGGCTGTTGCAGGGCTCCTGTATCTTTTCTACTTTGCACTTTCTGACTGAGAAGAACTAGCATCCCCGGGCGCCTTTCCCCACCCAATCCGTTCTGCATACGATGGTGGTTGCTTTATGGAGCTAGCTTTGCCTTCTGTAAGGCGAAAACCTATGGGCAAAACTCTTTAGGTTGTCTGGAAGTAGAGATTCCTGCACACCTGGTCAGTTTACCCCTTCTTGTGGTCTTTCCCCTTACGCTTCCCCTACTGGCAGCTCCTGGTTGATCCTGTAGGACTGTTGTAGGGCTCGTGCCCTTTGTAAAAATGTCTGTGTGTGTTGCAACCAGCCCTTCTGGGCCTGAAGGAAACCGGTTTTCAAGCAGTACCAGTTTCATGGGTTGACAGGCGATTATGGGGAAGGGGTCTGTAGCTCATCTTTTGCGTGCAGAAGGTCCCAGTTTCAATCCTTGGCATCTCCAGGTAGGGCTGGGAAAGACCGTGGTCTGAACCCCTGGATAGCTGCTGCCAGCCCATGTAGTCCAGGGGTGGGCCACCTGGTGCTTTCCAGCTGTTTTGGACACCAACTTCCATAAGCCCTAGCCAGCATGGCCAATAATAGGGGATTATAGGAGTTGTAGGAGCTATTAGCCATGATGGTTAAATAGAAATTAGGGGACAAGCCCACCTGCAACCACAGCCCAGTGAGAACTGAGCATGCACCTGGCCGTAGAATGCTCTGCTTGGAGGGGTGGGGGAAAACATGGGAGGGGATGTAATGGCGTATCCTGGAAGGGGTCTGGCTGGCTAGACCCCTGAAGAGGAGCACTCCATGCCATAACATTTTGTTGAAGGAAAATGACGGCACATTTAGAGACCTTACCCCTTAATAAAGCCCGCTGAACCTGGGCTGTGTTCAGCATTTATTCTGACAAAATGGCCCCCTTTTATTTCAGTCTTCTCTGCAGAGTGACAGCAGGAGCCAAAGGTTGGAGCCAGATTAGAGCAGACCAAACTTCTCAAAAGGGAAGCCATAAAAGACTTGTGTGGTGTGATGGGTGCCATGCCTGAATTATTCCTGACCAGAAAACTTGTTCCAAAGAAGCCTTATCCAGTGCAACCAAGTGCTCCTGACTGATAGCATCCTTCATGCATTTCTGATGCTTTCGCAGACCGCAACACCCACCCTCCCCAATGTAGTTGTAATCAAGGGCAGAGGAGGAGAAAGGGTGTGATCGATGAGATCCGAAGAGCTTAAATTACAGGAGGGTGTTGTGGAAATGCAGAAGACCATTGTTATCTCGAGGAGTGAGTGGTGCACAAATTCCCTTGCCCATGTCTAGAGTTCCGTTTGGGCCTGTTTATTGAGCTAATCAGTGATGCTAGTTCCCAGGGCCAATTATCTGTTTGAGACTGAACATTCTTGAGGCTGGTGAATAAACTCTGGCGAGATCTCAGGGTTAAGCTGCTTGCGGTCAGCACAGTAGCTGGGATGGGAGTTCTCTGTGTGGGGCTGGCTGCTTGCCAATTGCTGGGGCTAGTTCTTTTCCAGCTTGTAGGAATGGATGAACATCCTTGAAGCTGGTGGGATTCTAGCCCACTAGGTGTGAGCTTAATACTATATAGATCTCTGAGATGGGTTTTTGAAACAGAACCTTGACAGGGACTGATCCAGATAGTACTGACGGATGGATACTTTATTTCTTGTTGTCTTTTAACGTTTTGATATTTTATACAATTTTTTTATTATTGATGATTTAATTATATTTTTAACTTTTGTATACTTCTATTTATACTTCTATTTATAGGTTTTAACTGTACAAGTTTTAATGTTGTAAAGCTGCCTTGTGTCCCAGTATTGGGAAAAAGGAGGGATATAAATAAATATAATAATAATAAATAATAATACTGCGTAGCCAGGCCATTGGAGTGTGTTTGTCACTGATTCAGGGAGATCCCAGTGACTGAAGGGACGTAGGGCTTATGATTTTGCTTTGACGTATGGTGCTTAGCTTTCTTTGTCTGTAATTATTCTGTTAATCTGCTTTTGCTTAATAAAATCTTCCTTCACCCATTAGTGTGTCCATTGTATTCTAAACAGTGCTGATAAAAATCAATGATTTAATTTTTTAAAAATCAGATTTTTAAACATTTAAATCAGATTTTGAAATGTTCTTAAAACAATTAGTAAAAAAGACCCTAGGTCAAAGATATCATCATGCATGCTAATTATACAACTTCTAATTATATTCTGTGAATATAACAGCAGTTTATGGAGATGGGAGATAACCTAATCAGTCCTATTTTGCATTGCAGGCGGTGTACAGAAGTGCTCTCATTCTTTCTCTCTCTCGCTTCCTCTCGGCTTTGCCTCTCTGTAAGTGCAAAGATAGAAAAGGTCGATGAATAGAGAATTTGGGGAGATGGAGTAGATTGAACAAGGAGGAGTCTGGATATCAAAGCAAAGGACAGGGGAGGGGAATAGGAAGTGGAACCAAAAGTGAACAGAACATGTTCATGCAGTCCTGACTCCTGAGGAGACTTCTGCTGCATGTATCCTCCACTGTGTACCACCGTCTAATGAAATCTACTTCTCTGAATATGCATTAAGGTTATATTAAGCAATAATGTACTTCTACTAAAAATGATGATTAAATAGAATCTTCCTCACTACTGACTTAAACTGTGATTTAAATAATTAAAAGAGTCCTTCAGATAAGCAGTGTGAATCATGATTTAAATCAATGTGATTTAAATCAAATCAACCCTGATTCTGAATCCTAAAAAGAACCGTTGTGTATTGGCAACACAGAGGGTAGATTTCGGTTGAACATTAGGAGAAATGTCTTGACGGTATGAGCAGTCTTACAGCGCAAGCAATTATCTAGAGGGATGGTGGGCTCTCCCATGGCTGGAGGTCTTCAAACATAGGCCAGGCAGCTATCTCGATTTCTTACATTGAGCACAAGGCTGGACTAGATGACCTAACAAGCTCCCTCCAACTCTGTGCTTCTGTGTTAGATCACTGGGTGATTTACAGTAGATTGGCAGTGGGTTCTGATTCCAGTATGAAGGACAAAAGGTTTTTTTTTTCCTCCCACCCCTAAATTAGCTTGTTGGAACCGCTCATTTGTTATTTATTTATTTATTTATTTATTATTAAATTTATTAATCGCCCATCTGGCTGTTAGACCTCAGATGTAAAATTGTACTTGTATACTGAATGTAAGGCTTATGGCAGGGGTGTTGAACAGAGAAGCTCTCGGGGGCTGCATTCCAGTGTTAGGTGGGGCCAGAGGTGAAAAGGGTGTGGCCTATTTTGGCTTCAAGCCCTTACCTCCAGTCAGTAAGCCTTAGGAAAGGCATTTCAAAGTTTTAGAATGGGGAAGATGTCACACAAAAGCCAGGAAGCCACCGAACAGTCAGCTGGGGAGGGGGAAAGCGGGAGGCACCTGGTGGTGCGAGGAAGGCGTCATGGCCTTCTGGGGACCCCCAGAGGGCTGGATTGGGACTGGCTTAGGGGGTGCAGTAAATTGGCTCCACCACCTCTGAATTCACATTTTGCCTCTGGCTGCATCCTTCCAGCCACTGTTTTGCAGCTGACGCTGCTTGGGGTGGACTCGAAAAGAATGAATAGAAAGAGGATGCTGCAAGCCCGCAGTCTGCCAACCCGTGATCCAAGGAACCGGATACGGGTGCCTTTAAAGTTGCTGTTAGAAGAAGAGAACTGGCAAACGGGGTGATGTTTGCTCCTGGTCGCCTCCCTGAACAAGGACAGCCCACCCCATGCGCAAAGTCTAGGCTCTTTCTAATGCTTGGTCTGTATCCTGGTCTTGCCACCCACGCCTTTCTCCCCTTCTCGAAAGGGGATGGGCTTGAGTAAGAGAGGCCCTTGTTTGATGCCTCCCGCCAGCGAATTCGTACATCCGCATGGTTCAAGAGGACGCCAACAAAGCAATGCTTGTTTGCAGACCCGATGCAGTAGGGCCTGGATTCCAGCTGGTATATTCCGTGTAACCTTAGGAACATCAGAAGCTGCCTTATATATACTGAGTCAGACCATCTAGCCCAGTATTGTCGACACTGACTGGCAGCGGTTCTCCGGGGTTTTAGGCTCGGGGTTTTCCACTCCTACCTGGAGCGGCTGGGGATTGAACCTGGGGCTTCCCGCATGCAAAGCAGGAGCTCTACCCCTGAGCCATAGCTCCTCCTCCTTGCAATAGGGAATCCCTCTGCCCCTGTTTCCTTCTGTTTATTGCTCCCTTTCTGGGTTTTATGCATGTTTCAGAGGGCTGAATAACCATTTTGAGCACCTTCATGTGGACTGGAGTCCTGCATGCTTCACAGACCCAGTCCTGTATATATGAACAGTAAACTCATTCTCTTGAGTGTGGATCCTTACATATCCAAACCTGCCATTCCTTCCAAATGGGTCTTAAGACCTTCGGGAGGGGCTCTTCTTTCGAAACCATCTCCTTCAGAGGTACATTTGGTGGAGATGGGCCTTCTCGGTCCTGCCGAGAGAGGCTAGGTTCGCTCCCTGTCTGCTGTCCTTCCACTGGCAGGCAAAGGGTATTTTAATTCAAGCGGCCTTTACCATGTAAGTGGGTCTGTTGGGTTGGGCGCTGTTTTTTTCTGTTAGAGTTGTGCTCTTGATTGTGTTTTAATGCATTTTTAATTATTGTTTCAATCAAGTTTTATTTACAATTGTAAGCCACCTTGAGTGCCATTTTTCTTGGTAGAAAGATGGAGCACAAATCAAATCAATTAAATTGTGCCAAAAAAAAAAATCTACATGAAAACTTAGGAAGCTGCCTTATACCTGGTCTGACTGTTGGTCCATCTAGCCCGGTATTTTTTCCCCTATTAATCTTTTTATTGTGATTTTAACAAAACAAAGCAAATCATGAAAAGAGGGGACGACAAGAAATTACATACACAGAAATAGCAATATTCCATTAAATACATCAGTCTTAAAAAAGAAGAAAAAAATGACGGGAGATTATGCGCAAGTTCAAGAAAAGCAGACCAGACATCCATATATTTATCCATTTGCGAGTGGCGCCTATATACCACCCATTCAAATGTTGACAGTGTTGTTAGGGTCTCAGTCCATGGCATTATAGGAAGTTAACATTTATCCTTCCAATGTTGTAATATCAGTCTTTTGGCTGTCAAAAGGGCTCAGAAAATCCTTCAGTATTAAAGAGTGTTCCAATACAAAGTTTATCCATATTATGATCTCCTCCCCAAAGGGGGCAACTATTGGGCATTGCTAAAACATATGGATTAGAGAAGTATTAGGTGTATTACATCTCCAGCAATTATGCGAATTAGACAAACCCTTATTAAAAAGACATCTTGTTTCGTATTTACTGTGGGATCCAGTAAATATGAAACAAGATTTTTTGCTGTATAAGGTGTAGCCAGTATTGACTACTCTGACTGGCAGGGTCTCTCCAGGGTCTCCGGCAGAGGTCTTTTCCATCCCTTCCTCCTTGACCCTTTTTAACCTGCATAGTCAGGGATTGAACCTGAGGCCTCTTCCATGCAAAACAGGTGCTGTACCACCGAGCTGCAGTCACGCCCCTGAAAAGAAGTTTTCAAGGTTCACCCCCAGCACTGCACTTCAGGTAGTCATTCCACGGGGATTCAGACCAGCGACCGCAGGACTAGAGAGCAGGATGGATTGGCAGTGCCACCAGGGATGGTGCTTGGTGTGTGATGGTCTCGTACATGGTTACAGCAGACAAAATTTGCTGTGCGATGAGCTCTTACATGGTTACAGTGCATAACATTTGCTGTCCGGGGAGGACATGGAAAACCAGGGCTGTTCCTACTGTTACAGAGTAAGAAAGCAAAAGTTTATGCTAAGGTACTAAACCTCTTTGGATAAGCTCTTGGGGGCCGTGTTCCAGTGGTGGCTGCGGCCGAAGGCAAAAAGGGCTGGGCCAAAATATAAAAAATGCCAGCCTATTTTAGCTTGAAGCTCCTACTGCCAATAGCCAAGCCTTCAGAAAGGCACTTCATCCTTTTAGAATGGGAAAAACTGCATAAAGGCCAGGAAATCATCAAGCAATCGGTGCTCACCGGAAAGGGGACGGGACCAGGGGAAGAGGGAGTGGCCCTCTGGGGAACCCTGGAGTGCCAGATCGGGGGCCCAGGCAGACAAATGTCTCAACAGCCTGAGGGTTCTGCAGCCTTAGTTTTGTACACGTGCTCAGCGCAAAATTAATGAACTATATAAGAAGGCAAATGACACTTTAACGTCTTCCTTCAAAACTAGAATTTATTTGTTAATTATGGGGATGACAGGAGACATCCTTCAACTGATGTATCTTGTGTATTTGGTGTGTTGCAAATGAAGCGGGGGTGGAGAAATTATACAGTTAATGAAATGTTTCCTGCAGAATTGGTTAGTTTTTAATTGATAAACGATAAATGGTGGCGGGGAGGGAACTCTCAAAGCTTACCGGGTGACCTTGGAGGTGCCAGGGTTTCTACCTCGCTAAGCTACCTCACAGGATTATTGCGAGGATAACGTGGGGGAGAGGAGAACTGTGTATGCTGCTGTGGGCTTCTTGGAGGGGGAGCAAGATAAACATTTAAAATACTAATTAAAAAAAGATGTGTGAGAACTTAATGATAATAATAAATAATGCTATGTTTACTTATTTACAGCATTTATACCCTGCCATTTTGTGCAAATGTACCTCAAGGCAGCTTGCGATATCATTGTGCAAATGCAGTTTTCAAGCATAAAACAGTAAAACAGCCGGCAGTAAGCAGAAGCTGTGCTTAGAATAGATAAACCAGCAGCACAAAACAACAATAGTCCCAGTTCAACAGATGGGAGAGCCCCAAATGTCCTCAGGAGTAAACTAGCTTTAACTACACCAATAATTCTTCATGTAATGTTTCTGAACGTTCCAAGCATTTCTTGTGTGTTATCTTGCTGTAATCCTCGCGACAGCCTAGTCCATAAGATCAGTGTTATCCCCCGTGTTGCAGATGAAGGGTCTGAGGCCAAGAGAGAGAGCGGCTTACCGTAAGCCAATGAGCAAGTCTGTAGCAACGGTGAGATTCGAACTGGGGATCTCCTGAGCCGCATTTCAGTGCATTAGCCACTACTCTACGCCAATATGTTAAGCTGGTTGCAAGATGCTGATGATTTATCTAGAAACTGTATTTCTGTCCAGTCAGGATGAGTTTCATCATCATCATTATTATTATTATTATTTTCATTTCTGTACCGCCCAATAGCCGAAGCTCTCTGGGCGGTTCACAAAAATTTAAACCAAAAAACCCACAGTAAAATATAAAATATAAATTTATTTATTTATTTATTTATTGCATTTATATCCTGCCTTTTTTTCCTCTTGCAAGGAGCGCAAGGCGGCTTACATTATCCTCCTCCTCTCTATTTTATCCTCACAACAACAACCCTGTGAGGTGGGTCGGGCTGAGAGTGTGTGACTGGCCCAAAGTCACCCGGTGAGCTTCCATGGCCGAGTGGTTTTAAAAGTGTTAAAACCACAATATAACATAAAACCAGAATAAAACCAGAATAAAACCTAGCAGCAATGCAGAGATTTAAAGTACAGATTTAAAACACCAAAGCTAAAAGACTAGAAAGTTAAAATGCTTCACCTGGTGCCAGAAGGAGTACAATGTAGGTGCCAGAAGAGTTAACAGGTTTGCTTTAGCTGCCCAAAAACACAGGTGAGAATGTGTTGAAACTCATTTAAGGTGTTGTCCAGGTACCTATATCATATTAGGATTTTGTTTCTGTTTTTAGAGTTTGCAACAGAGTGGTTATATTGGATTTTTATTCTGAATTTTCATCATGACCTTGTTGCTTAAACAATCTGTTTGAGTCTGAAAACAAAAAGCCAAGTTTCATTGTCTTGGTTTGCCTTGGTTTGAAAGGCCTGGTCCAACTCATGTCCCTTGTCTGGGATTGTACAATCATACCTTGCAGGTGTCAAAAGAAGTTTGTCTTCCAGAGTGGAGCATCTTCTTGAGAATTGCGGCTTGTATATACCACCATTCTGTGCTGTGGGAATCAGAATTCTGAAAGTTACATCAGTGGTGTACTTTGCATGTATTTACTTATTTTGCATCATTCTTTTTTTCTGCAAATTGTGGGGAAAGAGGGGCAAAGTGATGCAGCCAACCAGATAGCTTTCCCCTCTCCGCTGGAAGCTGTGCTTCGCACCCCTTCCTGACTTCCACAATAGGCATTGCAGCTTCTGCCTCTAGGTTTTACCCATTTGAAAATTAGAGATGGAGAGATGAGCGGATCTCCTCTTTTGCCCTGGGATTTTCAGAATTGGACTCTGCTAACTGAGCTATTGTTTTCCCTAAGAAGTTAGAAAAAAGCTTGGTTATTTCTGGGCCCAGTTGCAAATGATGCACTCTCAGTCACATTGTTGGGAACACGGTGGGGTTTGAATCCCACTTCTGCCCCGCCCCTCCAGCACATACCCATAAGCACCTAGGAGTAGCAGCTTCCTTCCTATCTCCATTTCACTTACAGCAGTAGTGGTATGTTGATCGTTTCCTCCCTCCTGTATGGGTCACAGCTGCGGCAACAATTTATGTGCCAAGCACCCTGAGGAAATGGTATTTCCCAGTGCTCCTGGCACTGCACTCTGGGAAATTTTCATTTCCCAGGGTGCCTGGAACAGGGTTGCTGTTTTAGCAACAACCCATCTTGGGTTGTTGAAGGAGGTAAGAAAAATAGACATGCCTGTTGCAGCAGTAAGGTAAGGGGTGTGAGTAAGTGAGCTGAGACATAGGAAGGTATTAGGGGCTCTTATCCAGCTTGGATTAAACTCCAAACCAGAGAAGAATTGGGGAGGTAATGCTCACCCTCGTATTGAAGGTATGCATTGCAAGTTGCCAAGGTTTGTATTCTGAGCCAGGGAATTACAGATTGTGGCGACCTCTCTGCTTGCAAGTCTGTTTTCAGTCTCTTATTATATTTTATATCTTATATAATTATATTTCAGTCTCTTATAATATTTGTAAGCTGCTTTGAATGTAGAAGGGGCAGGGGGAGAAACAACATAAACATTATGTTGTTTCTGCCCCCAGCTTTTCTACATTCAAAGCAGCTTACAAACCACTAAAACTAAACCATTTAAAAAATCCAATTAAAATAAGTTATTTGTTTACTCTAAAGCCACCATAAAACGTCAGTCAAGGCAGATAGAAACCTGTTCGTTTGCTTGTTTTCCTTTTTAAAAGATGCTCATAGTACTAACTTCTATACCCAGTTTTTATGCTTTTGCAGTGCAGTTGCAGAATATAAAGAGCTTTGCTTTTATATGGACCAACAAGTATCTGTAACTGAATAGGGGGTGGACAGATTTTTCCAACAAAGCTGCTTAACGGCCTGGGGCCACGTTCTCTTTAGGATTGCCTTCGCCAACTTGCCTGAGCTTTATGTTCAGCTTCCGAGGCCCTGCTCTGTGGTCAGTCCTTATTGAATATTCAATTGGTGGTTACTAGGGACGAGTCCTTTTCGGCGGTGGTGCCGCAGTTGATGAAATTCTGTCCTCTGGGGAAATCTGACGGGCTCCCTCTCTTCTCCCTGTTAGACTGCTTTTGAAAACCTCTGCCTTTGGACAGGCATTTGATGTAATGATCCCTGCTTGCTTCCTCTGGTAGTTTATGTTTGCTTCAGTGCTGCCGATTTGTTTTCACAGTTATCTTTTTAGCTTGACTTCTACCATCTCATACATGCTAATAGCAAACTCATTGTCCGTGTGCTGATCTTTTTGTACTCAAAATGACACCACCCACGCACAGGAGGGAGGTAGCAGCATGTTTGGGGGAATCCCAGGCTTTGCAGAAATACTCAGACATTTAGGGAAAAAACCTAAGTGGGGGAGAAACCCCACCCAACATATACAAAAGCCCAATTCTGACTGGGGAAAACCAAGGGCAAGGGGGAATGTAATGGAGTATCCTAGAAGAAGGCCTGGCTGGCTGGCTGGCTGGCTAGAGTCTTGAACAGGAATGCTCCATGCTGCGACATTTTGTTGCAGGTCTCCTTTGTTAATATATCAATTGAAGTGTTTTATATTAAGATCCAGTGTGGTGTAGTGGCCAGAGTGTTGGACTGGGACTTGGGAGATCCAGGTTCTAGTCCCCATACGGTCATGAAGCTCACTGGGTGACTTTTGGCCACTGACTCTCAGCCTAACCTACCTTGCAGGGTTGTTGTGAGGATAATACGGAGAGGAGGAGTACTATGTAAGCCACCTTGAGTTCCTTGAAAGAGGGAAAAAAAGGTGGGAGAGAAATGTAATAGTAAGTGTAATAAACAGTAATAATAAATTACCACGCCATTTTGGTCACATCTGTAGAAAGTAGGATAAAAATAATCGTGACGGTAGTTTAAGGTTTTTGCTGGTGTGTGGTGTGTGTGTGTGTGTGTGTGACTTGATGGCCCCAACAGCTGGACTGGACTGGCACATACTTCTGAGGTCCAGCCTGGGACAGGGCGAGCATTTGGGAAGGGCATTCTGGTCTCTTAACAGATGGCAACCTCAGAGTCCCAGCTGTCGACACAGCCTGAGTTCCAGAGAGCCCCCCTCTCCTTCCCCTCTCTTGGCCTTCCCATTGCCCGTCTTCTACTAGATCTCCTGCAGGGATGGCTGCTTGTTCATCCCGGGCATCTTTGCCAGCCTGCCTTTGGGCTCGGCCGCTTGCCCAAACTGGGCTCGTGCCACGCACCTGTCAAAGCAGATGCTTTGGAGCGCCAACTTCCTATTAATAGCCACTGCTGAACTTTGGGGGCTTCCCTTTGAGAGAATGGAATGATGCAATGCTAAATATAGCAAATGCTGGGACAGACCAGAGGAGGGGGGATGCGGGCGATGGAGAAATTCTTGCGTGCGGCGGGGTGGTCTCGAGGGAGCGGAGGGTTGGGAGCAAGGCAAGCTACCTTCTGGGTTCAGCCAGTGAAAACTCAGGGCAGCGAAGGTTGAGTGTTCTTGCAGGCAGGAGGGGGAACCATGACAGGAGCTGGCCTGATGTGCTTTCTAGATCTCGTTCTGGAGGACTCTGGTAAAAATAATGCACGGCTCAAAGTGATGCCTCTTTGATGGACACCCCTCTCCAGCGGTGTAGTGGAGCCCGGCCTCTCACGGATGCAGCACTGACACTTTTTGTATAAGCAGGGATGCAGGCCTCCTTTACCACCCTGAAATTCTCTGTTCCCTCTGAGTTTAGCTGCAATCCTCACAGTAGCTGGTTGGGGGAAAATGAATTCTCCCGGCAACGGTATATTTTTCCTTGTTGTAATGCAAAGTATTTTGGGATAGCTTGGTCTTGAATGTGCGGTTCAGACCCATGAGCTTTACGGAAGACCCTGGTGGAGATTAAAACGGCTAGACCTGGTTTGTTGATATGGGCCAACACAGCTGCTTGAACCTTTGGACTCTTCTTGGGGTGTGTGGCTATGGGGATTGTCATGACGCGTGCCTGTGCTGTAGAATACCACTATACCATGGCCCTTCTCTCCTTGGAATAGAGGTATGCATGCTTTTGAGTTACACAGAACTCTTCAATGGGTGGATTGTGATCAGAGCAGGGTATTGCTCGGCATTTGATTTCCCCTGGCAAGTTAGAATTTCTTGTTCAGTAAGAGAGAAAAGTGGAAGTGGATGCCCTAGGTGGGCACATTCACACAACAAGGTATTATTCTCATGTCTTTCATGGGAGGAGAGGCATTTGTCGTGCTAATGAGGATTCTGGCCAGTAATACTTTTCGGGGGGAGGGGGTAATTCTTTATTTGCAAATGGAATAATGACAAACAAAAAATAAGCAAAAAGGGGAAAAACACAAAAGGGAGGAGGAGAAGGAAGGAAGGAAAAAAACAAAGAAAATTTCATAAAGCATATCATCAGCCTTAATATAAAAGGAAAAAGAGGGGAAAATTTAACACTACCATTTCAAATATATATGTTAATATAAGCAGTCCATATATCTATATAAGCAACCATACGAGATTGACGGCTCTAGGAGATACGTTCAAATGTAGCAAGAGCAGTAAGATATTCAGTCCATTGATAGGCAATGGGTGTTTATGATAGGGGTGTGTGTGTGTGTGTGTGTGTTTTTAAACAATTCTGTTACAAACCCATTGAAGTAAGAGGCGCTTTAATCAAACCTTGGGAGAAAAACCCAACATGGGAAGAGAGGGAGGCCAGGTACTACGCACCTCAGTGCCTAGATATCAAAGTGGAAGGAATTAAGGAAAAAGAAAAAGAAGGAGGGGGAAAAAAGTTGACTAAAAATAGAAGTGGATGACCCATGATTTGATTTCTTGGCCTGAGACGATTAAAGGGCTGTGAAAATGATGGAGCACCACATTAATTTTTAAAAAGCCCTTCAGTTCACATCATTTCAGGTGCTGTGAGCAACTTCAAAGGGATATTGCTCAAGGCTGCAGGACCACAGCATCCGGAATATGTAGGGCAGGCAAGCCTGGTGACGCTTTGGACTACAACTCCCATCAGCCCCAGCCTACATGGCCAATGGTCAGGAATGATGGGTGTTGTAGTCCAAAACATCTAGAGGGCTTCAGGTGGCCTCCCCTGGATGTAGGATTTCAGTAACTTTGGCTTAGGTTGGATGGGTATATTCACTTGATTATCACCATTTCTTCTATCCCCCATCTGCTCCCCTCTGCAAACACTCGTGGATTGTCAACTTGGCACACACTGAGAAAACAAGGCATTTATGCTAAGGATGCACTGAGAGCCCTTCCCTCCCTGTCCCCCCACCACCACCTGTGCAGGTAGTGCAATGGGACTGGGAGGAGGGCTGGCACGGGAGGCTCATGCACGCTTTCCAAACCCCCTTTGAACCATTCAAGCTGCAAGATTGGGGCCGGGTGGGGAGGGAACAGGATGACCAATTGGGATGGTGTGCACATGGGTGCTATGCCTCTGGTGTGCTTGGATTTTAGCCCCCTTGTGTCTTACGGAAGCAAAAACTATGATCTCCTTTATTTTAGGAACCTGAGAACTTGAAATGTTTGTAGCATGCTTCAAGCTAGGTTGAGTCTCGCACAGAGACAGCTCTTGGCCAGTTACACAGTAATTGGCTAAATGAGAAAATGCGCATTAAAAAAAGTTTCAGTGAATTGAAAAAAGTTGCACTGAAAAAGTTTTTTTAAAATAAACTGGAAGTGGATGTCTTAAATTTTGAGGCACCGAGCGATGCTTTGAAGAGGAGCGTTTCTACTCCTACTTTCTTCTCACACCGAACACCTCTCTTTGAGAACAGAAAAGGAGTGCCATGAATTTTTAAACTGCAAGCCACTGTTTCATTACTGAATGTGGCCTGACCTTCTGGGACCGTGTTCACATGAACTCTTTATCCCAGGCTTCCTCAACTGGGTGCCCTCCAGGTGTTTTAGACTTCAACTCCTACCAGCCCCAGCCAGAATGGCCAGTGGTCAGGGACGCTGGGAGTTCTGGTCTGACATCTCAAGGGCACCAGGTTGAGGAAGGCAGTCTTAGCCTTTAACTCCTTCCATGTTTTATTATCTGATCTTGATTCATTATTGCTTCCGTTGTTCTTTTAATGCAAGCCATGGGTTATTTGAGGGTTGTTTAACCCTCAAACAACCCACGCCACCCAGGTTTGGATGACACGACAAACCATGGCGACCCCCTGCTGTGGATCGAATATTCAAAATGGACGCCAACATGTACCGCAACCTACTGTGGCTTAAATAAGACATGGTGGGCTGCAGTGATCATGCGAACCGGCCCAGTATGTTGTTGTGAGCGATCCCTGCTGTAATGCAAAGTCTTCTGGGGTGGCTTGGTCTTGTGTGGGCAGTTAAGACCCATTTGCTTTACATGTTGTATTCCTTCCGGCACCAAAGAAGACCTTTTTATTCTCCCAGGCATTTTAGCTTTCTAGTCTTTTAGCTTTGGTGTTTTAAACCTTTATTTTAAATCTCTGCATCGCTGCTAGGTTTTATTCTGGTTGTATTGTTATATTGTGCTTTTAATGCTTTTATATTTTATATGTTTTACCCTACGCTTTCTGGTTTTATTCTTTATGAACCACCCAGAGAGCTTCAGCTATTGGGCAGTATAGAAATGAAATAAATAAAATAATAAATAAAATAAAAATAAATAAAAGGCCTATATAACCCTACATTTTTGGACTCTCCTTGGGGGTGTGGCGATGGGGACTCTCATGATGAGCGCATATAAATCAACATCTCCACTCTGCCAGTAGTCACCTCCCTCGGATGGGGGACAGACAGGGCCATAGTGAGAACAAATTTTGCCTGGCTACCAAGGGAGCTATGCTCTGTTGGCTCCTTGCTTCTGGAGGGGAATATCTAATGCTGTTTTGCGCCGTTCGCGTATACCCAGCTGAGCACTTTTTAGCAAAAAGCCAGTGCGGCTTCTTGCCACGTTTTTGGCAACATAGGCTTGCACACGCCTCCTTAGGGATGCCACCATCCAAAGGCGCTAGCCTTGTTCAATAACCATCATTCTTGGCCAAGCTTTCCCCTCACGATCAATGACGCTCTAATGGATCCTCAGCGTTTCCCGAAGACGGCCATCCATCAACTGCACTGGATGCTATAAAATTAAGTGTATGTCAGGGGATGTTGGGAAGCTAATTGCTGGTTCTTGAAAGAGAGACAGAGAGACGCTCTGACAGGTTCTGTTTTGTTTTATGTTGGACAACCAGCAGATCTTGGACCTCTGTGTGGGTGGTCTGTTGTCCTGCTAGTTAGAAATGGTTGAAAAATGAGTGGAAGTAAAGAGCCAGAAATGGGTTTTATTCAGGGAGTGCCTGGGTCGTTTGCATTGGGATGTCGTGGCCCGAGCCATGGGGGTTGTGCGAAGCCTTTTCCACTGCCCACGGAAGAGAGAGCCTGTTGCTTAACCTCATCCAATCAGGCGGGGATGCAGAGTCACCCCAAGTGCAACTTAACATTGCAGAATTTGCACAGAAGTAGACCAACAACATAGCCCTCCCATGACATTGTCTGCACAGCGTCCCCAAATTTCAGCTTTTTACCATTTCCCGTTTTCTTTCTGGAAAGAAAAACACACCGGAGGGCATCCAGTAGCCTCAGAACCTGGTGATTTTGCCATTGGGATGTCTTTATGTCCCCAAACACAAGCAAGGTACTGAGATGTAAAACTGTCCCCAAAGAAAACTTGTCTAGGGAAACAGGCTTAGGGCACAATCCTGGCATGTTTAGATTGAAAAAAGTCACAGGACTAAACACGCACAGGATCGTGCCCGTAAGTATTCTGGGTGTCAGTATGTTGGCACAAGCCATGGGATTTCATTGCCGGGGGGGGGGGGGGATTTCCCTCGCCAGAGACAGATTTCTTATGAGGTTAGAAAAACAATCCACACAATCAAAGATGTAAGTTTTTAGTGATAATAATGTTTTGCCTAAAGTTTTACTTCAACAGTTTATGATACTTTTCTAACGTTTTGAGTTTAAAACACACTTCTTTTCACACCACAGACACATTTCAGGTTGTGGGGCATTTTGCCACCCCATGATATATTAGAAAAGGGCTTGGGCTAGTAAAATGCCCCCTGAACACGTTTCTGTGTATTTTCGATGCACGTTCGATTAGGGTTTTAATCCTGCTGAGAAGCTCTTTGATTGCAAAGGATGTTTTGTGCACCTGTGTTTTGTGGCAGTACTGGTCATTCACTTTTAATGGGCAAAGAGCTGTGTTTATAAAGCTTTATGCGTGCACCACAGTGTCCACTGCTTCGAATATTGATAAATATTCAGTGTAGGGATGCATGGATTTTGTTAAATCAATCCCTTCTGTGTTTCACAGATTTTCAGGCATCTTTCTTTCTGTCATCCAGTCATTGATGGAATCAGATTTTTCTCAGTTTCCCAAACTTGCATTTGCACTGGACGGGGCACACTTGCACAAATGTGCATTTCCCAAAATGCGCAAATCCCCCCCCCCCCCCGTGCTGCTCTCTCTTGTGAATTAGCTTCCCACTATATGGGGCTTAAAGAAAGAACAAATCTTCACCGGTGCCATTGGAGGGATTTCCCCCCCCCTTTCTTTAGCCCCCACTAGGGGTGTGTGTGAGAATTTAGGAAGCAGGAAGCTTTTGGGTGGGAAGATTTAACACCCTCTCCTCATGCACGTTGGTCTCTATCAGGGCCCTGCATTCTTACACGGAACTAAAAACAAAGTTTGGATCATCTACTCACTACATATTTAAGGCGCAATCCTGTGCATGTTCAGACAGAATAAAGGTCCAACTCCCAGCGTTCCCCATACAGCACTGATGGCTGGGGAATGCTGGGAGTAGTAGGACTTTTTTTTTCTGTCTAAACATGCATAGGATTGTGCCTTGAAAAATTTTCAGTTGACTGGAAAAGTGCCCTGATTAAACAGACGGCAGATTGTGTGTGTATGTGTGTTTAAAAAAACCTTAATGTGAGTAATTGCAAAAATGGCAAAGGCATCTCAAAACCCAAAGATTACATGTCTCATTTCAGAGCTGTTGTTTTTGCCCGTATGCAAATCCTTCTAGTTTTAATTGTCTGAAACTTGCACAATTACTTGACTAAGATGCCTCTTAATCAGGTATATTACAGTGTTCAAAACTCTTCACATACATAAGTTTTTTGCAATTCGTTCATGGCTTCTTCTTTTTTTGCAATCCTTAACAACAGCCCTGTAAGGTAGATCCGAATTATTATTTCCCATATTGTAGGTGGGGAGGCTGAGGCTGAGAAAGTGTGGCTTGTCTAAGGCTACCAAGAGGTGAAATCCTAAGCGGGGATTTCCTGATCCAAAGTTTGGTCTCTCAGCCACTAAGATTCACCAGCTCTTGTTTTGTCCCAGTTTTATTCCTGTTTTAACTGATATGACTTCCCCAAAGAAAGTGAGGAATTGTGATTATCTGAGGATGCTAGGAATTCTGTTAGGAATCCTGAGCCTGCCTCAAGAGGACTGACAGCACACTCCTATACATGTTTACTCAGAAGTAAGCCCCATTGAGTTCAATGGGGTTACTCCCAGGTAAGCCTAAAAATCCCAGTTTTGTCATTAACATGCCCACATTAACAGGAAGCTGACAGGAGAGACATGCTTGGCTTGGAATTTTTCTTCACCGTGCCCCCACCCGAGATGGCCAACTGATCCTGGCCTGGTATGTACCTGTGTTTGAACAGCAGCTCAGTCTGCAGAAACAAGCAGGTGAAACTTTTTATGGGTTGGAGATGAGCATGAGGCCCCGCTGATCTCTGCAGATTGAGCTGCTGTTTAAATGCACAGGAGCTGGGGGCTAATAAAGAAGCTGGCTGCCCTCTCCTCCCCAAATTGCAGCAACAACAATAATGGTACTGGTGATAATAAAAACTCAACAGCATGACATTTCCCCTCTGCATGACATTTCCAACCCCCAGATTAAAAATCTGATGCATCCTTGCAATTGCTGCCCATACGGCGGGGGCTGGCAGGGAAGAATGGCAGGCACTGTGCTTTTTGTATAGGTGCAGATAAAGGATGTGCTGTTGCAAAGTGAGAGAGGAAACGGCTTAAAAGATGCTTTAAAACAAACACCACACCACTCTCCTGGCGTTCCCAGGCTGCTGACACTCTCACTGGTGAGAGAGGAGAGAGAGCATGCTGCACGCATGGATGGATGGATGCTTGCACGAAGACAAGAGGTGAAACGTGGCCTCAATGTTCTTCTTTCTCATCTAGGTCTCATGGTACCAAGTGACGTGTCCTTCTTGTGAGATCCAGTCCCCAGAACCCCCCGAGAAAATGTCAGGAGTGCAGGTAAGGGCAAAGGCTGGGAGCTGGGAAAAAGTTGCTTTATTTTATTTCAAGAAAGTTTGTATACATCTTCGCTCTTCTTCTTCTTTTTGAGTCTCAGAAGTGACGTACAGTTTAAAAACACAGAACTTACACCATGTTTAAGAAAGGCTAGAGCAGGGTCGGCAACTCGGAGCCTGGCAGATGTTTTGGACTACAATTCCCATCATCCCTGATGGTTGGCCATGATGGCTGGGGCTGATGGGGGTTGTAGCCATCGTGTCATTGGTGGGTGGGCACCTGGCTACCCAATCCTGGGCTGCAGGACCAGAGCTCAATGGTAGAGTACGTGCTTTGTTTGAAGAAAGTTCTCAGTTCAATGCCAGGCATTTCGAATTAAGGGATCAGGTAGCAAATGATGGGGAAAACCCTTTTCTGCTGGAGACCCCCAGAGAGATTCTGCATGTCAGAGGAGACAACACTGAACAAGATATTTGGACCTGGTCTATGACAGCTTCCTTTATTGAGATCCCCTTTCTTGTTTTGGGATAGGTGAATGGGGTGACGCCAAGTAGCCCAGTTTGCAAACCACAATGGCATTTGGCAAGCCAAAACTGGGTGTGCTTCTTTGGCATTGGGGGGGGGGGGTCATGGCACGGTAGCAAGCGAGCCCCACCCCAGAAGACTTGCATGTTTGAGTTTTCTCAAAGTACCACAAATCTGTGTGGTTTTTTTCTTGTCATGGCACAAGACCTCATTCCTAAAATAGCAACTTAATTCAGATCTTTTTTGGTGCGCAGTGCATAGCAAGGTTGTGAGATTTGCCAACGCCCCTCCAAATAGGCAGCATCAGACAGGGGAGTGAATTTGTGATAGGAACAGATCCGGGGCACACCCAGCCACTGGTACGCGCCACGAGGAAGTGGGGGCCATGGGCCTCTTCGTGTAAGTGCTGTACAAGGATATGAGCCTTCTCTGGTTGAGGGGTTCTGACTTCTGCACAACATCCTGGATCTACGGTTAAGTAGATTCGACTTTGCAAATTTGCACCAGTTCAAACGCTGCGTGTGCGGTTTCTTGAGCACCCTGCGTCAGAGACAAAAGTTGTCACTTGCTCCCCGCCGTACCGCCATCCCTAACGCCAAGCAGCATTTCACCAGCTAAGTCAGAGGTAGGCATCCTGGGAGCCTCTAGATGTTTTTGACAGCAGTTCCCGCTAGCCCCAGCCAGTGTAGCTGGCAGTCAGGGATTATGGGGGCTTGGAGTCCAAACACTCTGCAGGATACCCACTTGCCCATCCCTAAGCTAGATGAATCATTGAACACATCTTCTTAGTACATTAAGGGTGCAATCCTGTGCATGTTTAGACAGAAAAAAAGTCCTACAACTCCCAGCATCACCCAGCCACCACTGCTGGCCAGGGAATATTAGGAGTTGTAGGACTTTTTTCTGCCTAAACATGCACAGGATTGTGCCTTTAGACACACCCCAATTGTAGCACAGTCCTGTCCATGTTTACTTGGAAGGAAGCCAATACTGATTTCAGTGGGGCTTACTCCCAGGAAAGTATGCATAGAATTGCAGCATTAACCGGGCCGTGTGCTTTGGGTTGTTTTGTTTTTTTGTAAAAATATTATTTTTAATGTAAGCACTTCTGTTTACAACTGCCGATGGCAAGTGTCACCTTAAAAGGGGGATTCCCCCTTCACACGCAAGAGGCGATGCCTCTTCTGAGACGGGTGCCAGCTGCGACCGAGATATGTACCATCTAAAACGAAAGCAAGTATGCTTCCCTCTCCCTTCAAAACCATTATGTCCCAGGGTTTGGTCTGAAGGGACGTGAGGCAGCCACCTGGCTGACTGAAGCTAAGCAGGTCTGGGTCTGGTCAGTGCTTGGAGGGGAGACCACTTGGGAACCATATGTAGCCACCTTGAGTTCTATGATGGAAGGAAGGTGGGATATAAATGTAATAACAAATAAAATAAATAAATTATTTTAGTAGTCAATTTGCAGACGTATGCCAATTTAAAGCGCAATCCTGTGCATGTTAACTGGCTGGGGAATGCTGGAAGTTGAAGGACTTTTTTTCCGCCTAAATTGCATAGGATTGTGCCCTTAATTGACTGATCTATCAGTTAAACCTCATTTGATTTCTCGGCCAGAGATTTCTTTAATGTGGCAAGAGCCGTACTCTTTGTGGAGGGACCATAGCTCAGTGGCAGAATATGTGCTTTGCATGGAGAAGGTCCCAGGTTCGATCCCCAGCATCTCCACTTAGGGCCAGGAAGGAATCGTGCCTGAAACCCTGGAGAGCCGCTGCCAGTCAGTGTTGACAATACTGGGTCAGACGGACCACTGGCCTGACACAGTACAAGGCAGCTTCCGATGTTCCTAAGTCATCCTCCCATCCTCAAGATGAAGTTCAGATGAAGATGATTCACTGGTGGTTTAGTTCTCTTTTGCAGTGCTGGGAAAGAGAACTAGATGATGAGCGAATTATCTTAATAGTCATTTTAAGCTGTTTTAAACTCTGCATGTTTTAATTTTGTTGTAAGTTGCATCACCATCCTCATCATAGACCAGCAGGCAGTGGCAATTTCCCCAGTGCTGGTTAGCAAGAGACTCAAGAGTTGGTCTCAGTGCATGAAATTCCCCATAGCTGCTGGACCACATGCCATTGCTCATCATGTTTCCTAGCCAGGAAGATCTTTTAATCTGCTTTTCTATCCCCTCTCCACATGGGTTTTTGCTTCCTTCCCTTCCCTTGCATTTTATGCAGTGAAGGAACAAGAGACTTGTTCAGTCAACCATGCCTCTGTTCTCTCCAACAGGCCGTCTGGCCATCTGGTACGGAATGTATTGCCAAGTACAATTTCCATGGCACTGCTGATCAGGACCTTCCGTTCAGCAAAGGAGATGTCCTCACTATCATCTCTGTCACAAAGGTAATTGACCTCCCTGGTGCCATGGAGCAAGCCGAAGTTGAATGAGTGTGTGCCCTGTAGTAAAGCTTGTGGACCAGTTCCTTACCGAGGACTTTCCAACTTTATGCCTCCCTGCCTCCTACAGGCTTCTTTAGGGTATGATTGGATAGTGCCATGTTACCTTCCTGTGATATCTGTCACCTCATACTTGTTGTAAGTAGAGATGTGAAGAAAAAACTTGAAAGGAAAATGGAAAAGGGGGGGGAATGTTCCCTGTCCCAGATTCCCCATGCCCCCCCCCAAAAAAAACACCCTGTGGGAAAACGGTGAAAGGGCTGTTATATATTTTTGAGAATTTTTCCAGTTCTTTCACCATTTTTCCTGTTTTCTTCCCCCCAAACCTTCACATCTCTAGTTGGGAGAAGGGCAATAATCCACTCAGATCTTCTGCCTTGTGAGAATAGATTATTTACATTATACCTTTGTTGTCCATCTCACCACCCACCCCTCTCCACCAGTATTGAACCCCCAGGACAGCTTGCTTTGTGTATTTCTAGCTATTTGCACATCACAGTAAAACAACAATGGGAACGGCAGCCAATAAAAGTATCCAATAAAATACAGATAAAACCCATCAAGTCAGATTCCGCCAAGAGCTTGGGTGAGTGAATAAGGTTTTAATTGGCACTTAAGAGAAAAGTAACAGATGCACCTGTCGAATGTGCCTGGGAGAAGAGTCCTCTGCAGTCTAGGGGCCAATGCAAAAAATGCCCCATCTTCAGTAGCTTCCTACCTTGCTTCTGGAGCTGGGGGCACCTGGAATAAGGCACTGGGGTGATATCAGGGGCTCTGCAGGTCCCACTTACCACCCTGGCTGTCAGATTTTGAACCATTTGAAATGTCCAGATGCCTGTGGTAGGCAGTGCCAGTGGTGGCTGGTGACCACTGGGACAGGTGAGGCGGAGGCAAGGCAATTAACAGTAGGCAGAGCCAAGGGGTCACAATTATCCACAGCAGACCTATTGTACAGAAAAGGGAAACTAGGCAAGGAACATCAAGCTCACTAGTGCAGAGCAGGTGGTGCTGGTGTGATCTCTCTTTTACATGCACACACACACACACACAATTTTACACTCCCTTTTGCTCTCCCTTTCTTGGTTCAAGCACATGGGGCCCAATTGATTGGTGTCGCCCCACCTGTACAAAACAGTGAACCGCCCCTGGGCAGCACCCACATATCACACATGGCCGTTGTCTGATTTGGAGGTTAGCGGTGTATGGGTAACTGTGACACAATTAGAGGCAAGGGAGACTGATGGGGAACTTAGAATCATAGAATCATAGGGTTGGAAGGGGCCTACAAGACCATCAAGTCCAACCCCCTGCTCAGTGCAGGAAGCCTGATTCCCAGGCAATCTCCCATCCAAATACTAACCAGGGCTGACCCTGCTTAGCTTCTGAGATCAGATGAGTCTTAGCTTCCGAGATCAGGTGCATCCAGCCCTTTGCTCATCTCCTCTGCTCCAAGAGCCGTGTTACGGGGAGGAGGGCAAACAGAAGGTCTCCGGCAGAACGCAGCATTTGGAGATCTAATGGAAATAATATGCTAGCATCAGCAATATTTAGGAGTTCCCCTGCATGACTGTGTAGCCTGCCTTCTCTCCCTAGTGGCCTGAAAAGGGATGGGAAGAGCTATATATTTTAATTAAATGTGAGCATTATTTAAAGCTGCTTTAAAAAGTAATTCACTTGGTCAAGTCCCAGGGAGAGGACTTGCAGATTTAGCAATCTGTATTTGCCGGGAACAGCTGAGCACCATCTTTGTGTCCAGCCTGTTCAGTGCTGACTTTCAAGAAGAGACTCATCAGTATATCCTCACCCCATCATAGGCAGGATCTGGGAATTACCTAAAAATCAGGGGTGTGCAGGATCGGGGGGCCATTTTTGCCCCTCCACCTCCTCCCCTTGAGGGCTGCAGCCAACCCCCCCCCACACACACACACACAATGAAAACAAACCAAAAACATCTGTAGAAAACAAAAAAAGACGTCCATACTTGATACACTGTTCTAAAAGGGTCAAATGTTGCTTACTTGTAAGCAAGATTTGACCCTTTGGGGCCTTATAGCTGCTACGGAGCCCTAAAAAGGTCAAATTTAGCTTGCAAGTAAGCAAGATTTGACCCTTTGGGGCCTTATAGCTGCTACGGAGCCCTAAAAAGGTCAAATTTAGCTTGCAAGTAAGCAAGATTTGACCCTTTGAGTGCTCCGTAGCGGTTACAAATGCCATTTTCCCCCCTAAATAAAAAATGGGGGCGGTATGTGCGTGCTGGGGGCCGCATGTGGCCTATGGGCTGTGTGTTGCTCACCCTGGCTTTAAATCATTTGGTGGCATCCTGTGATAGAGTAAATGGAGCAATGGGTAGCATTGTAGCATCTCGTGCCAGGATGCATCTCCTATTTCCACTAGGAAGGGGGAGAGCAGCTTGCATTGTCAACAGAAGGATGGCCAGATGCATTGTGGGTGGGAGGGGCCAGCGGCTCATCTGAGCACCATTCTTGGTGCCAGAGTATTGTCACGTACATGGGTCCTTTCTCTGATTTGGACTGTGCTATGTTTCCCCAGCCCAGTAGTTTAAGGAAGCCGCCCGTCTTGGCTCTGTCTTTGCCTTGAAGGCCAGAAGACAGAGAGGGAGCCATATGTGGTAGCCAGGACAGCGCAGCACTGTGGCTGCAATGCAGTGCGGGGCTATGGCAGCTGGCTATCCTAGAATCAGAGAGAAAGCCACAGGGGAAAAAAGCGATCTGAGCAAGGGGTGGGTGACCGCCCACTGACTGACTGACTTGGGATGGGGAAATAAAGCCTTTTTGTGTGTGACTCGCCGGCCGCTGCTCACGACTGCTTTCCCTTGCCAGGATCCCAACTGGTACAAAGCCAAAAACAAAGTGGGCCGGGAGGGGATCATCCC
Source organism: Heloderma suspectum (assembly GCF_057233095.1). Lineage (NCBI taxonomy): Eukaryota > Metazoa > Chordata > Lepidosauria > Squamata > Helodermatidae > Heloderma > Heloderma suspectum. The sequence goes on from NC_139468.1 coordinate 13,467,615, forward strand.
AGCCAACTACGTGCAGAAACGGGAAGGCGTGAAGGCTGGAATCAAGCTCAGCCTGATGCCGTGAGTATGGCCTGAGAAGAGAAGCCCATTTACGGCTGGGACCATAGCTCAGTGGTAGAGCCCCTGCTTTGCATGCAGAAGGTCTCAGGTTCAATTCCCGGCATCTCTGGGTAGGGCTGGGAAAGAATCCAGCCTGAGAAGCTGGAGAGCTGCTGCCAGTCAGTGCCAGCAATACTGGTCTAGATGGACCAAGGGGCTGACTCTGTATAAGGCAGTTTTCTATGTTTCCCGAGCTTCTGGTATGGCTCTGACAGGTGTCTAGATCAGAAGTGGGCAACTTGCGGCCCTCCAGATGTTTGGGGCTACAACTCCCATCATCTCCCCCCCCCCCCCCCGCTGGCTGTGCTGGCTCGGGCTGTTGGGAGTGGATTTTTTTTACACAACGTTTCTTGTACATTTTGCAAATATAAGCTGTATCATTTCCAGGCCTGTTGATTTTTATTGTTTTTAAAACTCTACTTGAGAGACCTGGGGTGCCAGTTTGCAGAGTTGGATGCTGGGCAAGATACAAGGTTCAGGGTCTGCATTACAGACAAGAAACCACAGGTTATATCTCAGCTGTAGCAGCAGCTGTCACGGCTGAAAACCTAGCCTCCGACAGCCGCTCATAGTGAACTACCTCGCAGGGTTGTTGTGCAGCTAATCAGTGGGTTAGAACAGGGATGCAAAACCTCTTTCAGCCCATGGGCTGAATTCGATTTCAGAGAAGCTCTTGGGGGCCACATTCCACTGGTGGGTGGGGGCCAAAAGCTAGGGTTGGCCCAAGACATTTTGTTGCCTGAGGCGAAGAACAAGATGGCGTCCATTCCATGTACAGAAGCCACCTGGACTGTTTCTTCAACACTGGCAGTAGGACAGCATCCTCCGCCACACCTGAGGGCAGCAGGCTGCTTGGCACACAGCTCTCTCCTCCAACAACTTGCTGCCACCTCCCAGCATCTGCTACCTGAAGCGACCGCCTCACTCTGCTTAATGGTAGGGCCGGCCCTACCAAAAGCAAAACAGGGTGGGGTCAAAGGCAAATGAGGAGGGGCCAAAATACCAGCATATTTTAGCTTAGAGTTCTTACTGCCAGTAAGTAAGCCTTAGGAGAGGCATTTCAACCTTTCAGGAAGGGGGATAAAGGTGGACAAAAGCCAGAAAACCATGCGGTGGTCAGTGGTTGGAGGAACAGGGTTGAGGCCAGGGAAGTGGCCGTGGCCTTCTCGGGAACGCCGGAGGGCAAGATTTGGACCCCGGGCTTGACGTTCTGGCCGTCTGGGTTAGAATAAATTCCCCAGACCACACATTGAAAGTGGTGCACAAATGGTTAGGGATAACCCGGGTGCTGTGCAAACGGCTGTAGCAGCACGTTCACGCTTTTCTTCCTCCTCTCCCTCTCCCCAAATCTCTCTCCTCCCCCCGCAGCTGGTTCCACGGGAAGATCACACGCGAGCAGGCAGAGCGGCTGCTGTACCCGCCAGAGACAGGCCTCTTCCTGGTGCGGGAAAGCACCAACTACCCGGGTGACTACACGCTGTGCGTCAGCTGCGAGGGGAAGGTGGAGCACTACCGCATCATCTACTCCTCCAGCAAGCTCAGCATCGACGAGGAGGTGTACTTTGAGAACCTCATGCAGCTGGTGGAGGTGAGGCTGAGCACGGACCGGCACGCGGGGCTCTACCCCCTCTGGGATCCCTCCATCAGTATAGCTGGAGGTGGGGGGGGGGGGCGGTGGAGGGGGGAAAGTGTGAGGGTCTCTTCCCAGCACCTTCTTTATGTAAACAGAGTTAGGCTCACCCAAGCTGCCTTATACTTATGCAGTTACCTTTTGACTTGGTGACAGGTAACTGTGGTTTGGCATGATAATTGAATTTCCCCCCCCCCAGTTATTTATTGGGAATTTTAACAAAACCGAAAACCTAACAAAACCAAAACAAAGCAAACCGAAAACCTAACAAAATAATAATAATAATAACAACGACAACAACAACAATAGTTTGGCGTGATGATTGAATTGGCAAATTGCTATCGGTCATCAAACAAGAATCAGAAACGGTGGCTTGCCCTAACTGTGCTTTTGCACGATAGTTGGTTTGTAGCTGAATGATACTTGGGGCTATTGCTCTGCTCCAGAGCCTACTGCACCTTTAGAGATGGGAATAGTGAGCAGAGCATAAAAGAAAGTAGCTCTAAACCACGATTTGCCTGTTGAACCCTTGGAAGCAGGGCCAGCACCACATTTGAGGACTCCTTGAGTCACAATGCCCTCCAGGGGCGCCCAGCGTCAATCTGGTAGCCTCCTGGTGGTGGAATGGTGTGCGGCAATGCCAGAGGAATGGGCAGCCTGGGCAAAAGCAGCTGTAGAAGCTGCCATCTTAATTTCCCCAGAATATCTCTGAGCCCTTGTGCTAAGGCCCAGAGGCATTCTGGGAAAATTAAGATGGCATTGGCTACAGTTGCTTCTTCTGGTGTTTTTCTTATCTCTAAAAATGTAAATCATTACCAAATTTGCGCAAATTACTACCAAATTTGCGCAAATTATACACATTCGGCTGTGATTTGCACAAATTCGGCTGTGATTTGCACAAATTCAACTGTAATTTGTGCAGATTGCTCAGAAATTTGCACAAATTGCAGAACCTTCCCCCTACCCCAATGTGCAAAAAAAGTTCCCAGGGTTTGGGGAACACCCTGCAGCTCGCCTCACAGATGCAAAGCAAGTCGTGCATGCCGCGGAACTTGGTTGAGCCAGAAAAGAACAGGGTTTCCCACCAACAGACATCCCTAGTGCTGTCTCTTCTCTGACTGGGACTGGCTTTCCGTGGCCTCAGGATTACCTTTCCCAGCCCTGTTTGCTAAAACAGTTTACCTGGAGATTCCAAGTACTGAACCTGGGACCTTCACCATGCAAAGCAGGTGCTCTTCCGCCGAGCTGTAGCCCTCTGCCTCTGAGCTGTCGTCTTCAGCTTAGATCAGTGAGTGATACCCAGGCTGCAGCCTTTCTTGAAGCCCTTTTGAGAATCCCAGGTGTGGAGGAAATGGGAGCAGTTAATGACTGAGCAACCTAGACTGCATTTGTATGAAAAATCTGCCTTGCAAATCTTCCATTTGCTCATTTGTGTTTATGCTTGTGTGTTGTTTTCCCCTTCCTGTTAACTCCTGGTGTGTTGCACCCTGGCCTGGCAGCATTCCTAGCCTTGGTTCTCCTAGCAATCAAGTGCCTGTTGATTGAATTTCTATAGAAACTTTATATCACACCGTTATACCCCACCTTTTTAGTGCCTTTGCACCGCTCAGAGCAGCTCACAACACTGTAAAACCACAATACAATATAAAAAAGCACATGTTTAGTTAAAAGATGCAGTTAAAAACACACAGAGGCAGAGACTACAGATAAAGCAACCTTGAAACGAAACCAACAATTAGCAAGGCAGAAGCCTGCCAGGGTTCAAAATGTCTTCACCCAACAGCCAAAGACATCCAGAGAGTTGGGCCACCTGCATTTCACAGGACTGTGTATTCCGCAATATTGGGGCAGTCACTGAAAAGGCCCTGTCTCATCTCACCATCAGCCGTGTCCCTCCACCCTTGGTGGGACACAGAGATGGGCCTCTCCTTCTGGGAGAGGGCAGATTGGTATGGAAGGAGGTGATCCCTCTGGTATCCTGGACTTCCCCCCTGTTTTTATATCACCCATGTGCTAGCAGGACCAAAATGTTCACATGCCAGCTACGCCAAGGGAATGGTTGCTATTGCAGTGGGGTAGTGGTAAATTTGAAGTGCAGGCATTCGTCATGACAGTCCCCATAACCACACCCCCAACGAGAGTCCAAAAATGCAGGCAACTGTGTCAATGCATCTCTCTCTCTCTCTCTCCTAGTTCGTGTGTGTACACTATATATGCCATTTGTAAAGCTAATGGGTCTTAATTACCCATGCAAGACCACTGCGCCCCAAAGTACTTTGCATTGCAACATAGATGGTTCACAATAATATATTGTTCCTGAGAAAATGCATACCCCCCAAGCAACTGTGAGGATTGCAGCTAAGCTCAGAGGGAACAGGGAAACCTAAGGGGTGGTGATGGCAGATGATGTCATTGTCCCTCTGACTCCACAACACCACTCGTTGCCAGCATTCCCATCTCACCAGTCCTGGAAAAGTGGCTGTGGTTAGATCGGTTGCCAACTCAGCCACACACGCAGACACTTTAGCTTGCTTGCTTGCTTGCTTGCTGGCTGGCTGGCTGGCTGGCTGGCTTTCTCTCTCTCTCTCTCTCTCTCATGCATGCACGCATGTGCGCGCACATACATACATACACACACTGGGCTGCATGGTCACAGTCCGTGAAGCTCAGACATGCAAAGTGCTTCCTGTCTCTCTCATCGTTCAGCAGAAACAGGAAGAAGCTCTGAGCAATTCTGAAAATGCCTGCCTGCGAGGCAGATGTGTGGGGCTGGTTTCAGTGGGGCATGCATGTAATGTACAAGCTGGTGTGTATGTGGGGGCGGGGGCTGCTGAGAAGACTGGGGAGAGGTAGAGACGCAGGATGTGATAGATGGTTAGGGCCACTCCTCCTACATTGAGCAGCCTTCCCAACCCTGTGCCCTCCAGATGTTTTGGACTTCAACCCCAGCTACCTTGCCCAATAGTCAGGAATGCTGGGCATTGTAGTCTGAAATATCTGGAGGGCGCCAGATTGGGGAAAGCTGCCCTACTGCAGCTGAGCTTAAACCATCACATTTTCTTCTCCTGCCTCCATTCTTTTCTGTTTTCTCTCTTGTTGTCTACTTCTGGCTTGTAAGCCTCTTGGGGCAGGGACCTGTTGTTTGTGTTCTTTGTTCAGTGCCATGTGCCATGTGCATGGGTGGCACCAGATAAGTATTATTACTATTACGATGGTTAACACCAATCTAGTTTCAACAGGTTCACAGCTTCCCAGCCAGCTAGCTCTGCAAGCACCGATAAGTCTAGATTTTTCTCCAATACCCATCATCCCCATCCAGCTGGGAATGATGGGGGTTGCAGTCCAGCCCATCTGGAGAGCACCACGTTGGAAAAGCCTGAAACGGAGGCCGAGGGGAGGGGAAGCATCTGCCCCATGGGAACTGCTGCTTTCCTCCAGCATGACGGAGGAACTCCCCCCGGGGTAATACTGCGAAACCCCACAAGTGAGCCTCTTCGTGCTCTCTTGTGAAGCTGTTGGGAGCTGTGCTCAGCCCCCTGGCACCCCCTAGTGGGGAGATGGCACCATGGGAATCGGTCCTGGTGCGAGGCTTTTAGATGCATTTTCCATCCAATCTTTCTCTTACAAAAGCAGATGAGAAATCTTACTGGGAACAGGAACATCGAGAGCTGGCTCATAGAGGGCCAAGACTGCTGGGCTCACCTAGCTCCATGTTGTCTAACAGACTGGCAGAGGCTCCCTGAGGTTTCAGGCAGGGGTCTTTTTCCCAGGCCTATCTGGAGATGCTGTGGATTGAGCAAGGCACCTTGTTCAAGAAGCAGTAAAAAAAAGAAAGAAAAAGGCGTACTCTGGTTTATTCATTTATTTACAGGATTTTTACCCCACTTTTCAGCCCCCCCAAAAGGAACCCAGAGTGGCTTGTACAGATTAATAGTGAGGCAGCCCCTGTCCTCAGGCATACAATCTCAAAGACACAACACAAGGAAAAGGGACTGGGAGGGAGGAGGAAACATGCAAAACACAGGCACCCGTTCTTGGTTTCAGAGTTCTTATAGGTGTTCTTTCTGGCACGGAGGGGCGAAACAAGGTCCCTGCAGCTGTTCATTCATTCATTCATTCTATTTCTATACTGCCCCATAGCCGAAGCTCTCTGGGCAGTTCACAAAAAATAAAAACCATGAAAACACATTATGCAAAGTACAAAAAGGAAGCATTTACATAAAACCATATAATCAGTCAACACAGACAACATATATCTAGAAACAGTTTGCTAAACCATCAGCCAAAGATGACCTACTTTAAAACTCATTGTATGCTGCCAAATGCCTGAGAGAAGAGAGCAGTTTTAACCTGGCACCAAAAAGATGACAGTGTTGGCGCCAGGTGGGCCTCATCAGGGAGATAATTCCATAATTGAGGGGCCATCACCGAGAAGGCCCTCTCTCTTGTTGCCACCCTCCAAGCCTCCCTCGGAGGAGGCACCTGGAGGAGGGCCTTGGATGCTGAGAGTAGTATACGGGGCGGTTCATGCCAGGAGAGATGCTCCATCAGGTATTGTGGTCCTGAGCCATGTAAAGCTTTATAGGTCAAAACCAGTTCTTTCTCTAGCTGATGTGTGGGGCTCGGTTGGTCTTCTCTCTTGCTGTGATGTTTATCCTGAGAAGCAGAGGGTGCTCTGGCTGACGGATGAGGCCAGAATCTGCAGTCCGAGGGATCTTCGTTTTAAGATGGAGGACCCTTGTGTCACAGCAGCTGCCTTCATAGAAGGAGCCTTTTCTCTCGCACATCAGACGGGATGCCTCCTTTTAAAATGGCCCGTACCATTTGTCCTTGTTATATGCGCTTGTATTAAAAACAAATCTTCCAGCTGATTAATATGGGGCTTTTTTTTTTTAGTCGATCATTAGTTTATCAGATGCATCAATCTGATTGCTGAACTGAACATTGCAGCACTTAACAGTAACACGCTTGTCGGGTTGGATGTGGACTAAGGCTACAATCCTATACATGCTAAACGAGGAGGACCCAGTGGAACTTACTTCTGAGCAGGCCTCTGTAGGGTTGTGCTGCTTATTTGACCAGCTTTAGTCCCACTGGAATCTATGGGACTTCAGTTAGTCAGAACTAACTTGTCCCATGGATTTCAATGGGAATAAAGTGGGAATAAAGCCTGGCTCCAACCCCTAGGATATCCTTTCTGCCAGCATGGACATTTTAAAACAAGTTCTCACTCTCCTCCTTGGCAGCACTACACCTCCGATGCTGACGGTCTCTGCACACGCCTCATCAAGCCAAAGGTCATGGAGGGTACCGTCGCTGCTCAAGATGAGTTCTCACGCAGTGAGTCCCGTATAAGGATTGGTGAGGCTCTTTTGTTGGTTTGTGAATCGGCATTGACTTCATCCCCTTCCTCGTGTCTCTCACCTTCTTCCAGGCGGATGGTCCCTCAACATGAAAGACTTGAAGATGCTGCAGATCATTGGCAAAGGGGAGTTTGGAGGTGAGTTGGTCAGTGACGGCAAGTGACGGCACGGCCACATCTCTTTCCTTTTCACAGTGGGGGGAATTCAGACTCCCGAGTGTGGCTTTCTTGCTACCTGTTGCTGGCAAAGTTCTTCTGAGCCAGGCTTAGACAAGAACTTTGGGAGCTCATAAAAGCCCTCTGCAGATGAGAGGTGAGTTGAAATGCCCCTGAATCCGTCTGTGGCTCTGATCAAAATCCATGGAGCTCTAGTCCTTCTGCTAAGAGAACAGGACCAGTTGTTGTAAGCTGGGGACTCACGTTCTCTTCTCTCACTGGGCCAGAGGAACAGGGAAGAGAGAGGCTGTGTGGGTCGTCTACTTCCCCAGAGCCATTTGGCTGCTCCCTGTTGGAAACAGGGTGCCTGGTTAGCTGGACACTTGGTGCCCTGTGCTCTCATGTTGCTGTCCCTCCATCCCATCCTTCAGCCTGCCGTTCTCCTTCTGCAGATGTGACGCTGGGTGATTACCATGGGAACAAGGTTGCTGTGAAGTGCATTAAAAACGACGCCACTGCGCAAGCCTTCTTGGCCGAGGCTTCAGTGATGACGTGAGTGCCAGGCGGCAGCGCCTTGAAGAGGGGCGAAGAACCCAGGCTGCAGCTGGGTTGTGGGGAAGGTGTACGGGTGTAACTTTTTAAGGGGGTAAACCTGCCAGGATGAGCCTATGAAAGAACATGAAACAGTTGCTTGAGGAAGCTGGTTCCAGAGGTACGGATGCCATTGTCCTTGTCAGTTAAGAAAAGGTGGGGTCGGGCCATGTCGTTAACTGTAATTAAACCAGGGATGGGCACCATGTGGCCCATGGGTCACATGCCAGAACCCCTCCCTCTTGCCTCTGTTGTGGCAGGGGCGCTGCCTAGGTTTCCCCCCGCTAACGTTAGCAAGGAAATCCCTTCATTAGTCTCTGATCTCTGATGGGAGATCAGAGGTAAGCAAGGGGTCTCCTGCTAGCAAGACAAAACTTAGGAATTTATCTCAGAGATAAAGCCAGCAAGGGAAATCATTCATTCATTCATTCATTCATTCATTCATTCATTTATTTCACTCACTTCTATACCGGCTGATAGCCGAAGCTGTCTGGGAATTTAAACCACAAATACAGCATAAACCAATATAAAAACTACAGTATAAAAGTACAAACAGAAGAAAATTTAGCAGCAATGCAGAGATTTAAAATACAGATTTCAAACAGTGGAGCTCGAAGACTAAATTGCTAAAAAGCCTGGAAAAAGAAAAAGGTCTTTACCTGGTGCCAAAAGGAGTTCAACATAGGCGCCAGGCAAACCTCTCTAGGGAGCTCATTCCACAGCCTGGGTGCAACAGCAGAAAAGGTCCTCTTCCTGGTAGCCACCCGCCTCACTTCTTTTGGCAGGGGCTCCCAGAGAAGGAGCCCTGACGATGATCTTGAGTCCAGGCAGGTAGGTGTATATGGGATCCTTCAGGCAACCTGGCCCCAAGCCATTTAGGTCTTTAATGTTAACACCAGGACTTTGAATCAAGCCCAGAAATGGACTGGCAGCCAGTGCAACTGGAAGAGTACTGGCATAGTATGCTTTCCCTTTGTTTAACTCTAATGAGGGATTAAAGATAAGGAAAGTAATCCCCAGACGTGTGTGTGTGTGTGTGTGTGCGTGCGCGCATATGTGGCCCTCTGGCACTGCCCAATGTGCCCCTCAGGGTCAAAATGGTTGGGTATCCCTGTTCTGTAGGGATGCTGTAACAGCAGATTTTCTACATGGGCTGAGGTTTGGATTAGATGACCTTTGGATCCCTTCCACCTCTGTGATTCTATGAACTGCATCCCCAGAATCTGCACCCCCCCATTCACTGCACCCCCCCATTCACTCTTAATGAACCCTGATGGCCCCTCAATGTCCCTGTCCCCCAAAGTGTGTTTTTCCTCTCCTATCTCCCTGGCCCTTGACACAGATTTCCAGTTCAAAGCCCAAGCCCCGTCGCTCTGGTTACATCATGCAGGGTAGTTTAGTTTCCATCACTCATTCCAAAGCAGACTTCGAATATTTTGGAGTATATATTCAGATTTTATTTTGTTTGCGAGTCTGACAAGCTGCTTTTCCGTTCAGACTCCTGAAGCGGTATACAAAATCATTTAAAGTATCAATATCAAACCCTGTTTCTTTTATTTTTAAAAAAGCATGAAACAAAACAACCATAAAAATATCAAACCATCAAATTTAAACTGCGAACCATGCTAAATAACACCAAAGGATTAGTTCTCCCGAACTGCGGAAGAGCAGAATTGTTTTGACTTGATTCCCGAATGTCATTCAAGAGGAAGATGGATCAAGAAGTCATAGAAGAGCATTTTCAAAGCTCTGGGGCAGCGGCCAAAAAGCCTCTGCTTCTTTCCTGCCCAATCTGGCTTCCACATAAATTAGCACTTGAATCAGGGCCTCATGAGCTGATCACAGACTTGGAGGGAAGTTCATGGAGGAGAAAGCACTCCCTGAGATGCTCAGGAACCAAAAGGTTTGGAGCAGGGAGAACAGACTGAGTGTTGGACTCTCAAAGTCTTGTTGTGCAGAGATTATGTCTCCTTGGTTGCTTGTACCTTTTGTTGCCAGCTGGTGATACTCTTTATGGCAGTGCCCCTAGCCTTTCAGGGGTTGGGCCCTGGACTTGGGAGTGATACCGCCTGTGGCCTATGGGTGACCGACCTCTGATCCTTCTCCCTCCCCGCCCGATCTCATTGCAGACAGCTCCGGCACAGCAATCTCGTGCAAATGCTGGGCGTGATCGTGGAAGAGAAAGGCGGGCTCTACATCGTCACGGAATACATGGCAAAGGTAAGAGCTGCCAGGGCTCCTGTCACCGCCGGCCGGAGATGCTTCAAGGCTGCCCCATCCAAATGATTCTTGCCCCAGAAATAGAGCAGGCCAGATGAGATTTCTTAAGATCATGCCCGTGTGCTATCCTAGTCATGGCTGGGAGACTTAAACATGGCCTCTGATCTGATGCCCCTTCCCTTTTGAGGGGCCCTCTTTGATTCTCTATAAGCACCCAGTTCCTCTCCTTCATGCTCAGCCATGTCTCCTGCAAGCTCAGGATGAGCTCTGTCCTCTTCCGCCTCTCACCCGCCTCTGCTGTACATAGCGCCACAACCAGCAGACTCTCCCGAGAGTTCCTTAGCTTCTCACGAGACTTCCATAGGTGGGGCGGCATTGTCCCTGCCGCCATGGCAACGGGGGCTGCGGACCCGTCACTCACTCCTGGCCCCAGAGGCAGTGGTATAGTGGAACCAGGGCTCACAGGGACACAGCCCCGGCACTTTTTTATTAGCAGGGGCGCTGATGCTGTCTGCCACCCGCCTCAGAATTCCCTGTTCCCACTAAGCTTAGCTACAATCCTCAGAGTAGCAGGGGAGAAATTAATTTTACCAGTGACAAAGTGTTACCTTTTGTAATGCAAAGTATTTTGGGGCGGCTTGGTCTTGAATGGGCAATTAAGACCCATTCGCTTTACAAAAGGCCTGCTCCAGGTGGAGATGAAATAGCTAGAACGGGTTTGTCCATACGGTGATACGTATGGCAGCCTCCATTTCTGGACTCCCTTTTGGGGGCATTGCTATGGGGACTGTCATGACAAGCGCTTGCCCTTCAACATTTACCACTACGCTACTGCCCGAAGGAAGGCACAGCTCCTGAAAAGGGGTCGCGCAGCTATTCCTGCCCTACTGTGCATACTTTTTGTTTCTCTTTTTGTTGCTTTCGCGGGTGGATGGGGACGGTGTGGCAGCATCTGGATTGGCCCCATGTGGGCAGTAATGTGCAATTCCAGATGCTTAATTCTTGTTATCTTCCACCTGTCCTCCTAAAACAGCAGTAGTTTTACTTTGGCAGGAAAGCGTTTACTGCTGGCGTAAACTGCTTTTTGACAGTGTGTGTTGTAAATGCTCCCTGCTTCCTAGAGGAGAGTGGCACCCACAGCTGAGTGCCTTGAATAGCGTTCTCTTGAAGTTCTGCTCAGTGTGGTGTAGTGGCTAGAGTGTTGGACTGGGAGCCGGGAGATCCGGGTTCTAGTCCCCACTCAGCCATGGAAGCTCACTGGGTGACTCTGGGCCAGTCACAGACTCTCAGCCCAACCTACCTCACAGGGTTGTTGTGAGGATAAAAATGGAGAGGAAGATTACATATGCCGCCTTGGGTTCCTTAAGGAGGGAAAAAGGCAGGATATAAATGTAATAAATAAAATAAATTAATAAATAAATAGTGCTGCCCTGCCTTGAGCTGTAGATAAAGTTATCCAGTTTGGCTTCAGTTGACTTTTTTGTTTTTACCTAGAACAGCATCTAAAATTACCTCCTGCTTCATTAATATAAAGACTGCATAATTTCTCTCTGTGGTCCACCAGTAAACGGACTCTCCTGTGTGCTTCGCCGGGGGTGGGAAACACTTCTGAGAACAGGGGTATTTTATATTTTCAAAAATGGAGGAACCAACATTTCTTCCTTTCTTTGTCCCAGCAGCCCCTAGGGGCCAGTAGCAGATCCTTCCTGTAACTATCACATGACCTGTTAAAACCCAATTTGAATGTCTGCAGACCCCTCACTCCCCCACCCCCATTCCATCTAGGGACTCTGAACATGCACACATTGTGACTTCACCATCAAGTCCAGTTTTTTTCCCCTCCCCTATTCCTTCCTGCCCCCACCTGCTTTTTATAACATGTAGCCTGCTGAAGAGATCTGGAGATCTCGAAAGCTTGCACTTTTTTGGCGATCTTTTGGTTGGCCTAGGAAAGGTATTACACTAATATGAGTTTTGGTAGACAAGTGTGTCACAGTCATAGAATCATAGAATAGTAAGGTTGGAAGGGGCCTACAAGACCATCGAGTCCAACCCCCTGCTGTATGCAGGAATCCAAGTCAGGGCATCCCCGACAGATGGCTGTCCAGCCTCGTCTTGAATGCCTCCAGTGTGGGAGAGCCCACTGCCTCCCTAGGTAATTGGTTCCATTGTCGCACTGCTTTAACAGTCAGGAAGTTTTTCCTGATGTTCAGCCGGAATCTGGCGTCCTGTAACTGGAGCCCATTATTCCGTGTCCTGCATTCTGGGATGATCGAGACGAGATCCTGGCCTTCCTCTCAGTGGAAGTGATGGGTGAGACGGATTCGTTATTAGACTGGGTTTCTCGAGCTTTTTCGGAGAATCCTGGAGGTAGGGATGCGGGAAACAGGTCTCTCTGACAGAGCTCTGACAAACCAAACTTTGGGGAGATTGTGTCTAGCCCCTCCTGCCAACCTCCCTGATGCTTTTCGAACAACCTGAGCCTCGCAAAGGCACAGGAAAACTGGTGATGGCGTGAACTTGCTGATGAAACCAGGAAAGGCATCGCAGGTCTCTGTTTTTAATGGGCAACGACACACCTTACAGTGTTTCTACTGGGTAGTGAAATTCCAGACTGGGGGAGTTGTATTCCGAATTTGCCCCCGTCGTCATTAGTTGCAATATTAACTCTTCCTCCTCCCCACACCCCTTCTCTTTGTTTGCAGGGAAGCTTAGTCGATTACCTTCGCTCTCGAGGGAGGTCTGTGCTGGGCGGAGAATGCCTCCTAAAGTTCTCCTTGTAAGTATGGCACCCTGGCTGCTTCCTCATGGTCCCTGTGCAGTCCTACATACCGGTTCTATGCCTGCGTAAAGCAGCATTCAGCAACCCAAGTTGTGTGCATGTGTGAATCTGGCTGGCTCCAATGTTTCGTCCTTTTATTATTTATTTATTTGTTTATTGGTATTTATGTGTTTGATTTATATCCTGTCCTTCCTCGCAAAGAACCCAGGGCGGCCAACCTCCTATTAAAAACGCAATGCATAGACAGCAACAGCCATGGCTCTAAAGTTGCAAATATGGAATAAAATTCAACAAAACCATCAACACAATCAGTTAATCAAAAAACAAATAAGTGCATTTGCCTGTGCCCCCAGAGCCTGCAGAAAAAAATAGATCTTTAACTGGCCTCAAAGAGACAACAGCGTGGGGGACAGCCACATCTCTGCTGGAAGAGAGTTCCGGGGCCAGGGTGCCGCCACCAAAAAGGCCTTGCCGTGTGTGGTAGCCCCACAAGCCGCATTTCTCAAGGCCACTGCAATCAAAGTCTCCTTGGCTGTTCTTAAAGCCCAGGATGGGCAGGGTTCGGGAAGGTGGTCCCTCACGTACTGGGTCCTGAGCTGTTTAGAACTTTGTGCACTAGCAGTAACACCTTAAATTGGGCTCAGTAGCTCACTGGCAGCCTGTGCAGAGATTTCAGAACTGGTGTTACACTCACAGCTCACTGCCCCTGTCAACATATAGTCGGCTGCATTCTGGGTCATCTTCAAGGGAAGCCCTACACAGAAAGCATTGCAGTTGTCAAGGGCTCCTTGGAGGGCTCTCTCAGTCTAATCCAGTAGCCAAGTCCAGACACAGACCAAGGGGTTCTTTTCAAAGCTATATTCTTCTTTTATAACTTAACAACTCTACAGGTAGCAACTAGATCTGAGCAGCAGCATCCCTATGCCCTAAGTTGGAACAGTTGGTCCCCATTTGAAAGGCAATTACTGGCAGACCCCTGAACTTAAGGACTAGGGAGAGTCCCTCCCCTTTTCCCTTGGATCCTCTGAGCGCAGCCGTTGTTTGCGCGCCAACCGGGCACTGCGCCTCTTTTCCACGCCCTCCATCTGGCACCGCTCTCTGCGTCTGCGCCGCGCATCCACCCAGTCTGCTATCTGTGCTCGGTCACTCCCTGGACTGCTTTCTAATCTAGGAATGCTGGTGGGAGGAATCTCCGTCAGCTGTTGGTCCTGGGAAAGAGGAGCACACTCCTCTCCCAGGAGCGACTGCTCTTCCTCAGCATCAGAACTACTCTGGGATTCTATGGGCTCAGGGTCCACCCTGACAGCAGTAGTCCAGTTGGGAAGTTATCAGAACATGGATTACCATTGCCAGGTTATTGCACTTTTCAGATAGTAATGTTGGGTCTTTTTTGCAGAGTTCTCTAGCCCAGCTTCAATACATCGGCATACATTTTTTTAAAATTGCCAACAAAAGGCAACATCAGGTTCATCCATAACCATAGCAAATCTGCTTGGGGGTGGAGATGTGAGATGTCTTTTTATGGAAACATGCAACAACACACACACACACACGGCCCCCAAAGGTTTTGGATACTGGGTGACTTTAATGTGTCTTTTGTCACAATGAAACCTGAAATGATAATGCTTTATTTATTCTTTTACCATTTTTCATGTGTGTGGGAGGTAAAAATCCAGAGTGGTATACAGAAATGCCTAGTTCACAAACACGTAAGAACCCAACTCAGTGCACAATAGCAGAGCAACAAAATCAACCCACCAATCAAGTCAGAGGCCTGAGCCTCCCTTACGAAATGCAGCAGGGGGAGGGCATTCCAAAACATTGGAGCCACAATAAAAAAGTCCCTGTTCTACCATAAGATGGAATTCAGGGTGGCTCATATGGGATGTCTTCTGAGGTAGTGGAGCAACCACAAGCCCTTTTCCCTGAGCTGGCCCCCTGGCTTGTTCTCTCCCCCGCAGAGACGTCTGCGAAGCCATGGCATATCTGGAAGCCAACAACTTTGTTCATCGGGACTTGGCAGCGCGGAATGTGCTGGTCTCGGAGGACAACATTGCCAAAGTCAGTGATTTTGGGCTGACAAAAGAAGCCTCGTGCACCCAGGACACAGGCAAGCTACCAGTGAAATGGACGGCCCCAGAAGCACTTAGAGAAAAGGTGAGTGGCGAGATGGTGGCCATGGTGGACACGTGCATGACCTTTCTGTGGACACAGGCGGGCTGTGAGCACTCCTTCCATGGTCAAGTGGCTTCTTTCTGGTGTGATTGCCTGTTAGAGCGACTGATCCTGTGTGGGAATGAACTGTCTGATACTATAACCTCCCAAACTCCAATTGTTTCCCTAGTCCAGAGTTCAGGCTCCAGGTAGGGCTGAGATGTACTCCCCTCAACTCGATTCCGAAGCAGCTTGGGATTTATGAGCTTTCTCGGGGAACTCTTGGGAAAACTCTCATAAGCACATAAGAAGAGCCGTGCTGGATGAGACCAAGGGTCTATGTAGTCCTGTGTTCTGTTCATACAGTGGCCAGCCAGCTGCTGATGGGAAACCACTAGCAGGACAACAGCACCCTCCCACCCATGTTCCCCAGCAACTGGTGTTAACAGAGGCATACTACCTCTGATACTGGAGGTAGCATAGAGCCATCAGGACTAGTAGCCATTGATAGCCTTCTCCAGGAATTTTAAATCAATCCAAATGGATGGCCACCACTGCATCTTAGGGCCTCATCTTTTCTGAGACTTCTCTGCCAGCTTGTACTGTTCGCTTTTTGCCTTTGCTTTCACTTTTGTTATTGTCAAGAAAAATACCTTGCATTTTTTCAGTAAGTTTTCAGCTGCCCCTTAGAATTCGATTCCTTTGTTGGACACTAACTCTTGCCCAGGCAGCTGTGCAACCCTGCCCCCCCAAAGCTGATTTTTAAGGCTCCAGAGGTGTATGCAGTCCCTATGCAAGTGCGACAGGACACAGCTCAGAGATGCTCCCAAACCTTGGGAGCAATGGAACGGAGCTGTTTATCCATGAGCTTGTCTGACCCAGCTCAAAGAAGCTCCCTGACCGGAATCGGCTAAAGCTTAGGCAAACCCCCTTTATAACAGGGGTGCAGAACCTCTTTCAGCCTGAGCGCCAAATTCCATTTCAGAGAAGCCCTTGGGGGCCACATTCCAGTGGTGGGTGGGGCTAAACACAAAAGGGGCAGGGCTAAAAATAACAGCATATTTTAGCTCAAACCTCTTCCTGCTGGTAACTACGCCTTAAGAGAAGCATTTCAACCCTTCAGAATGGGGGAAAAGCTGCACAAAAGCCAGGAAACCATCCAACAATCAGGGGAAAGGGGGTGGGATCAGGGGAAGGGGGCATGGTTCTCTCCCTACCCCATGCGATTGGTAAGTGCCCCACCTCCAGCTTTAACTACACTTGCATAGGCTACGGAGAGAGCTCAGCTCGTAATATAGTGGGTAGGCTCGATTCATAATGCGGGGAATGATGCTCAACTCTTAATATGCTTGAGCATTAGAGGCTGGGAAAATTCATATGATGAATTTAGATGACATTGCTTCTTCGAAATGGAGATGATTCCCCGGAGTAGAAGAAACAGGGAGAGAGATAATGCAGAGACAACCATCAGAGCCACAAAGCGAAACGTCGTGAATCCTGGTGTCAATGTATATAAGGCTGGATGAACAATCAGTGTGGAATTTGATGACTTTGGGCAGAACTAAAGCCCAGTATCCTAGAAAGGAGACTAGAGGCCGGGCAAATTCCACGCTTATTGTTACATTTCTATCCTGCCTTTCTTTCCTCTTGATCACCGTCTCTTTTTTTAAAATCATGGCAGAATTTTTCCACCAAGTCAGACGTCTGGAGCTTTGGGATACTTCTCTGGGAAATCTACTCCTTCGGGCGAGTGCCTTATCCGAGAATTGTAAGTGAAAGCTGTGCAGCACTGCTGGGATTTGGATGTTGGGAGGACAAGGACACTGCCCGGGCCCTACTGCTTTTGCAGTCACCTACCCTGAGCAATCCTTGTGTTTCACTGCATATTATTTTTCAGAACAACTTCAGTGCCTGCCTGGTTGTATCTTTAGGGGGAAATGATGGGGAAAGCAATGGGCAGTGATGGCAGAGGTGGGCAGTGATGGCAGAGGTGGCTAATTGAGAAATCCAATGGGTCTGAGGGTAGCATGCTAGAAACAGTATTAAGGGACGTTTAATGGATGCATAAAGCCGAGCTGAAACGCCTCTCCCATTTCGCTGCTTTCCTCATGCACAGTGAAATGGCGAGGGAGCATTTTGGCTGATTTGGGGGGAGGTGTCTCTTGCTCTTCCATTTTTAAGGGCCTCGTGTCTTCCTCCCCCCCGCCGCCCTTTCCAGCCTCTAAAGGATGTAGTTCCTCGCGTTGAGAAGGGGTACAAGATGGACGCTCCTGACGGCTGTCCCCAGATTGTCTACGAGGTGATGAAAAAGTGCTGGACCTTGGACCCTACTCACCGGCCTTCTTTCCACCAATTACGGGAACAGCTAGAGCATATCAAAGCCAGCGAGCTCTACCTGTGAGGTAGACAGGAGGGGTGGGGCTTCCTTCAGACATGCCTCCTCCTCCCATCACTTCCTGTGATCACCTCCCGTGCACGTGTGTCAGGGGTAGGGCCGGGCAAGGGACCGAGCGAAGCGATTTTGTTCTTTGTTTTTTCAGGAATCAGAATTCCACCACTCGAGGGACTGTTCTTAGAGAAGCATATTGGACTGTGTGCATATCCCCCCACATGCCCCGGCTGGTGGGTGGGGTGTCTTGCTCCGCCTTCCTCCCCAAGGAAGGCTCTCTTGTACCTTTTTCAGCAGGGGTCATCTTGAAGATGCACGAGCAAGACAAAATGGTGGAAATATCACCCTCCTCCTCCTTAATTCCCTTACCCTGTAGAAATCCCAATTTGCTGGTGGGGAAAGCCTAACGATATTTTAATAGCATGTTCCTCACCTTCCCATACACGTTCCAATTCGACTTTCTTCCTCACAGAACTACCGCCTTCTTCCCCTTCCGCTCCCTTCCCCCTTTTAACTTCTCCCCGGAACCAGACCTGCGTGCCTCCAGTTCTCCCTGGGAGGAATAAGAAGGGCGTACAATGCCAAAAGAACTCAAAGAGGAAAGACGAGCAGGGAGGAAGTTTCAGTGGGAATGGGGAAATGGGGGGATTTTCCTGATGCTTTCAACTCCCACAACTGCTGGAAAATACCCAAATTACCAATCCAGTATCTTCTTCCCAACTCCCTATTTTGTTTTGTTTTTGTTATTTGACCGATTATTGTTCAGTTTTTGATTTTGGTTGGGTTTTTTTTAATTATTATTATTTCATACTGTACCAGAAATCAGCTGTTTTGCTGGGTTTTACTAAAGTTACAAATCTTATTTTTTAATGTAATGATAAAAAAGGTTTAAAAAAAAACACACACATGCGCTAAAAACATGGCAAACTCGCCCATCCCCCGACCAAATGAAGGCAGGACGAGTTTAAAACCGCGAAGCCGCCCAGGACGATTGTTGGATTGTTTTTGCTTAAAACAGTGTTTGCATGCTGTCTCCAGAGGCCTTTTCCAGTCTTGTCTAGTGCTTTATGCTCATATAATGCTGCCAACTGTGAGATTAAACTGTAATAAAAACCATTCCATATGAACACGTAACTTACTGTGTCCATTGTAATCTTTTCTCCTGGGTTGGTAGTACCAGGGAGTGTGTTTTCAGTAACTTGCTGGAACCCTGGTAGAAATTACAGGGACAAAATGCTAGGCCAGGGGTGGGCAACTTGTGACCCTCCAGATGTTTAAGCCTGCAACACCCCTCAGCCCTAGCTAGCATAGCCAATGGTGATGGATGATGGGAGTTGTAGGCCAAAATGTGGAGGGCTACAAGTTGCCCACCCATGTGCGAGATAATGTGACCTGGAGACCAAGCCCTACGAGGGAAAGCTGGAGACATCAGGTATGTTTAGCAATGCCGGCTTTAAGAGTAGGCATGGTCGGACACCTGCCAAGGGCCCACACTGCTGCAGGGCCCCACTGACAAGAGCCCCATGGACATGCTCCTTTTCACCACTGCAACCTGCTTGTTCATCTACCTCTCGTTCTGGCCCAGAGAACAGCAGTGGTGGGGAGGAGGAGCAGGAGATGTCATGGCCGACTTGCTCACCAACTCTCTGTCGAACAAGCAAGTGGTAGCAGTGATGAGAGAGCGCATGAGGCAGAACAGCAGTTACTGACAGAGAATCTTTCCCATCCCCTGCAATTTGGTCTTTTTTGAACAGGGGATTGAACCTGGGACTTCTGCATGCAAATCGGATGCTCTGTCCCCTGAGGTAGAGATGATTTACTGCAGGTTTATTAAGTCTGCCTTGAGAGCCACTTCCCCTTGCAGTAGACTTGGGATGGGCAAGGTGTGGCCCTCAAGATATTGTTGGACTATAACTACCATCTTCCTCACCTATGCTGGCTGGGGCTGATGGGAGTTGCAATCCAACAACTTCTGGAGCATCACATGTCCCCCATCCCTGAAGACAATACTGAGCTAGGCAGACTGGTGGTGTGACTTGGACTAAGGAGGTGGACAAGGTATAACATCAATAGAAGTAAAATTGGGTAAGGCTTAGAGGGCATGTGGATTCCCTCCATCAGCAAAATCCCATCATTAGGCCAGCCTTCACCAACCTGTTGTCCACCAGATGTTTTGGACTTCAGCTCCCATCATCCCCAGCCAGCATATGGCCAATGGTGAGTCATACTGGGAGTTGTAGTCCAAAACAACCGGAGGGCACCAGGTTGGGGAAAACTGAGGTCGATGACAGCAGGTTCATTTTTCCAATAAACCAACATTTCACCACTAGGTGGCTCTCTGCCCCCATCTTGCAGGAAATGCTACCATTTTGCTTCATGAGGGATCAAAGATGGTTCTTTATATTGTTTCCAGCAGCTCCTAGGAATCATAGAATAGTAGGGTTGGAAGGGGCCTACAAGGCCATCGAGTCCAACCCCCTGCTCAATGCAGGAATCCAAGTCAGAGCAGCCCTGACAAGTGGCTGTCCAGCCTTGTCTCGAATGCCTCCAGTGTGGGAGAGCCCACCACCTCCCCAGGTAATTGGTTCCATTGTCGTATTGCTCTAACAGGACATTTTTCCTGATGTTCAGCCGGAATCTGGCTTCCTGTCACTTGAGCCCATGATTCCATGTCCTGCACTCTGGGATGATCGAGAAGAGAGCCTGGCCTTCCTCTCTGGGACAACCTTTCAAGGACTTGAAGAGCGCTATCCTATCTCCCCTCAATCTTCTCTTCTCAAGGCTGAACATGCCCAGTTCTTTCAGTCTCTCTTCATAGGGCTTTGTTTCCAGTCCCCTGATCATCCTTGTTGCCCTCCTCTGTACCCTCTCCAGTTTGTCTGCATCCTTCTTAAAATGTGGTGCCCAGAACTGGACACAGTACTCCAGATGAGGCCTCACCAGTGCTGAGTAGGGAGGAACTAGTGCTTCCCGGGATTTGGAAGCTATGCTTCTATTAATGCAGCCCAAAATAGCATTTGCCTTTTTTGCAGGAATGATGGAGTGATGCAAGATGTGTCTCCTCCATTCTTGCCTCCCCCACCCCCTTCCTCCTTGGGTCTGTTGCAGGAGGTCTAACATAATTTTTTCAACATTGGCCCAAATGCACAGTGCATTGGTACAATGATGCAGTGCATTGGCTCTCCTGTGAGTTTGCTAGCAAGTTGCTCTGAAGGAAGCCATACCCTCTCTACGTATGCTTTACGTTTCACAGCAGGCAACAACCTTAAAGCTCTGCCTCAAGAATGACTGTGAAAATTCATCAGATAGTGTATTGGCTCTAATTCTTGCATCAGAGAGGTCGCAAAACAGACCCAGGACCATCCCATAGACTACCCTGGGCCATTTGCCCAATTAAAAAGTTTATTTATTTATTTGCAATACTTATACACTGCTCCACATCACAAGTTTTTGGAGCGCAGTTCATCTGTGCTAGCGACTAATCCCTGGAGGTGCTGGCAGACTGATCGCCCTATTGGACAATCCTGCCACCGCTACCACCACCACTCCCCAGGGAAGCTGCGTGGGTTTTGAGGGATTTGGCCAAATCTTGAAAAATGGTTCACAGATAAGCTCATCGTGGAAACAATGCTAGGACCACCACTCTGGTCTAGTAATCCTGGAGGGACCAGTCCGTCTCATCCTGGGGGAAGTTATTTGTGGTTCCTTTGAGAGTGTGACCCCACTGCTATCATGGCGGATTGTGAAACGTAAACTGACACAGTTTACACAGGATGGAGAAACTGCAGAGGGATCCAATCCAATAAGGTTGCCAACTCTTGAAGTAGAAATAAAAATGTGGGTGCCTAAGCAAGGCTTGGGGACGTAGCACTTTCGACTGGAGCAGAGTCCGAAGGTGGAAAAATGGGGTTGTGGTTGATAGATCCGCAAAGTGAACTTAGTGCAAAGGCTGTCGGCTGAAGTCTAAAGGTGCATGGCTAAAGAGGGGGCCAACTGCAGGGGAAGATAACAACCCTGTAAGGCAGGGGTGTTGAACTTGCTTCAGTCTGAGGGCAGGATTCTGTGTTGGAGGCACTTTGGGGGGCTACATTCCAGGAACTCTCCCAAGTTCAACACCCAGCATCTCCAGATAGGGCTGGGAAAGACTCCTGAATGAAACCCCAGAGAGCTGCTGCCTCTCAGTGTAAACTACCCTTCCCCAACCTGGTGCCCTCTAGATCAGAAGCAGGCAGAAAGTAGATCTCCAGATGCTTAGGATATCAGCATTCCTGACCACTGGCGATGCTGACAGGGGTATCTTGGAAACTGAAGTCCAAACCATCTGGAGATCTACCTTCTGACCACCCTGCTCTAGATGTTTTAGATGACAATTCCCATCATCTCATGCCAAATGATCAGGGATGATGGGGCTCATAGTCCAACACATGTAGGGCACCCATTTGGGGAAGACTGGTGTGTAGACAATGCAATAGCCTGTTTGTCTTAGTATCAGGAAGCTTCCATAGCTCCATGGTGGAGCACAGGCTTTGCATACGGAAGGTCCCAGGTTCAGTCCCTGCTGTCTCCAGTTAAAAAGGACCAGGTGATGTGAAAAAGCTCTAAGCCTCTGCTTGAGATCCCAGAGGGCCACAGCCAATCAGAGTAGGCAGTGGGTAGTAGCCTGTTAGTCCTACTTAGAGTAGACCCATTGAAATGAATTGGAGATGTTAGTCATGACTAAGTAACTACCATTCAGTCCAGTGGGTCTACTCTAAGTAGGACTAACATTGGATACTACCCAGTTCCGAGCTAGATGGACGGATGGCATGACTAGGTCTAAGGCAACTACTTGGCTCTCTTCCCATGTGTATCTCTTGCCAACTGAGGTTATTCTTCATGCATCTGACAAGGCAAGCTCTAGTCCAGGGGTGCAGAACTTCAGGCTTGTGGGCCAAACCTGGCCCTCTGGGGTTCCCCAGATGGCCACGCCCCGTCCTTTAGCTCCACCTCTTTCCTTGGCCACCAATTGATTGGTTGTTTCCCATCTTTTGTGCAGTCCCTCCCCCCCTTCTGAAAGGTTGCAGTGCCTCCCCTGAGGCTTAGTTGCTGGCAGGAAGAGCTTTAAGCTAAAACACGCTGGTATGTTTGTATTTTTGGCCCCATCCCTTGTGCTTTTGGCCCTGCCCACTACTGGAATGCAGCACCCGAGGGCTTCCCCGGAAATGGAATTTGGACCTCGGGCTGAAAGAGGTTCAACACCTCTGCTCTAGTCCAGGAATACTTTTGCTACAACAGAAGTGCTGGTCTTGAAGGTGTTGCAAAACTTCTTTTTGGTGCTGCAACAACAGACCTACGCGGCTGCCTCTCTGGGATGTGTCATGCTTCCAAGCGGGACCCTAGCAGACATGGGCCATCTTGGGAATTAGCTTCTAGGAAGGGGGAGGGAGAGATGTGTTGCTTCTAGTCCCCTGGCAAGAAAAATCAATGCCAGAACACATTCCCAGTGCCCAGAGTAGCTTTGCACTGCTGGATAAAGCTGGCTGAACACTCTCCCTGGTGGCTATGAAGCGGATGGGCCTCCAGCAGAGAGCCAGCCATGAAATCAGGGGCAGTGTAAGCTGTGGGCCAAAGGGGCTTCAGCCCTGAAACTATTTACCAGTGCCCCGGATCTTTTACCCAGAGCCCTAAGTGTCCATTTTTGCTAAAGAAAGATTTTTTCCCCTCATGTTAATTGCCATGCAAGAGGCAGTTTTCAAGGGGGATCACAGCCAGGGAGGGAAGGATTAAACCTCGCCTCCCCCATATGCTGCAACACCCCTGGAAAAATCCTGTTGAAAAAAAAAACTTCCATTGATGTCAATGGAAGCTCCCCCCCCAAGCTTAATTGCATTGGGGGGGGGGAGCTGAATGGGCTTATAAAAAAACAACAACAGTGTACCAGCCACTCTTTTTTGCATATTTTTTCACTCTTGTTCACAAATTAATTGTAACTAAAGAAATACTAGTGATTCAGGATGACCACCCCAGGTGGTGGGGTGCAAATTAATTAAACAGTTTATTTTATTTGGTGTGATTTGGGTTGGAAATTAATTGGCTGGCTTTGCCTTCTGTGAAATGTAAATAAATCCTAGTAATTATTTCTAACTTTGCATAGAAAGATATAAGTTAGCATATGTAAATTTTATGCAGATTGATGTTCTATAGGCCTGGTCCCCAAATCTTTTGAGTTCTTAGGAACAAACACCCCTAAATGGAATCATAAGCATGGTTGAGCAGCCTCTGCATTCTCACCCATGCATTCAGTCTACTGCTGGTCAGACCAGGGTAAGATGGCAAAAGCCGTCACCTCAAATGCCCTCTCTGTTGCGTCTTGAAGAAGCTGAGGCCTGGGTAAGGTTGCCAGGCTTAAGACTTTGGTCTCAGCTCTCAGGTTCTGGGATTCATTCTCAGGGCATCTAGTTTTAAATCTTGGGAGGCCGTCAACAAGGGTGCTTCCAGACAGACAGCTCCTAGCACTAGGGATGCTGGAGAAATTCAAGGTGGACTAAAATGAGCTCGGATCTGTAAGAATCTGACCTGCAGAATCTGCTGGGGACTGATGCCCTCAGACCACATGGAGTCCGTGGGCTTTCAGATCTTTTTTTTTTTTTTTACTTTCCTGAAATTTATGCATATTTATTCATAGGAAAATCATAGAATCATAGAATAGTAGGGTTGGAAGGGGTCTATGAGACCATTGAGTCCAACCCCCTGCTCAATGCAGGAATCCAAGTCAAAGTGTGTTACTCTGCACGCTGTGGATACAGTTAGTGAGCAAGAGGCGGCCTGTGGCAAACCGGTTTTGTGGGATCGGTTCCAGCTTCTTCCTCCTGATGAAGTGGACAAGGTGCTTTCATCGGTACGGCCGACCACCTGCTTACTTGATCCTTGCCCATCTTGGCTCATTATGAGCTGCAGAGAGAGACTGGGTGAGGGGATCAAGGTGGTGGTGAACGCCTCCCTTGAGGAGGGAGTGATGCCATCAGCCCTCAAGGAGGCAGTGATAAGACCGCTCTTAAAGAAGCCCTCCTTGGATCCTCAAGTTTTGAACAACTTTCACCCAGTCTCAAATCTGCCATTTTGGGGCAAGGTGATTGAGCGGGTGGTGGCGGTGCAGTTGAAGGCACACTTGGAAGAAACTGATTATCTAGACCCATTTCAGTCGGGCTTCAGGCCTGGGCATGGGACAGAAACGGCCTTGGTTGCCTTGGTAGATGATATGAGGAGGGCTCTGGATAGGGGTGAATGCTCCTTCCTTGTTCTCCTCGACCTCTCAGCGGCTTTTGATACCGTTGACCACGGTATCCTCCTGGACCACCTGGAGGGGTCGGGCATTGGGGACACCGTATTGCGGTGGTTCCGGTCCTTCCTCTCCGGCAGGTACCAGAGGGTAGCACTGGGAGAGGAGGTTTCGGACCCGTGGCCACTTACTTGTGGGGTGCCACAGGGTTCCATCCTCTCCCCGATGCTATTTAACATCTATGTGAAGCCACTGGGGGCTATCATCAGGAGGTTTGGGGTGCAGTGTCATCAATATGTGGATGACACGCAGCTCTACCTCTCGTTTAAATCTTCACCAAGGTTGGCCGTAGAATCCCTGTCCAAATGTCTGGAGACGGTGAGTGGCTGGATGGGGAGGAATAGGCTGAAGCTGAACCCTGACAAGACCGAGGTACTTTTGGTGGGAGACAAGAGGAGGCTGGGGGATGTTGACCTGGTGTTGAATGGGGTACGGCTACCGGTGAAAGACCAGGTCTGCAGCCTGGGGGTCATTTTGGACTCCCAGCTGTCCATGGAGCCTCAGGTGTCAGCTGTGAGCCAGACAGCGCTGTATCAACTCCATCTGATACGGTGGCTGCGCCCCTTCCTTCCCGACCATCTGCTCCCATCGGTAGTACATGCCCTGGTCTCCTCTCGTTTAGACTACTGTAATGCACTCTACGTGGGGTTAGCCTTGAAGACGGTTCGGAAACTGCAGCTGGTACAGAACGCGGCGGCTCGCCTGATTAAAGGCAGCCGCCGGCGAGATCACATCACTCCAGTGCTGAAGGAGTTGCACTGGTTACCAGTTGTTTTCCGGGCCAAATTCAAGGTGTTGGTTTTTACCTTTAAAACCCTATATGGTTCCAGCCCAGCCTATCTTAAGGAGCGCCTCCAGCAGCACCAGACAGGCCGCTTAACAAGATCAGCCTCGGATGGCCTTCTCTCTGTCCCATCAGCCAGGACAGCTAGACTGGTGGGGACGAGGGAGAGGGCCTTCTCTGTGGTGGCCCCCACTCTGTGGAACTCCCTCCCTAGGGAACTCCGTCATGCCCCCTCTTTAATGAGCTTCCGTCATGCATTAAAAACGTGGCTGTTCAGGCAGGCATTTGGGGTGGGTTAGGGTATTTTAGAAAATGTTTTTATTGTAGAATTTTATTGTTTTAAACTGTTTTTATTGTATGTTGTACATCGCCCAGAGTGGCTGGGTGACCAGCCAGATGGGCGATTAATAAATTTAAAAATAAATAAATAAATAAAAAGCATCCCTGACAGATGGCTGTCCAGCCTCGTCTTGAATGCCTCCAGTGTGGGAGAGCCCACCAACTCCCCAGGTAATTGGTTCCATTGTCGTATTGCTCTAACAGGATGTTTTTCCTGATGTTCAGCCGGAATCTGGCTTCCTGTCACTTGAGCCCATGATTCCGTGTCCTGCGCTCTGGGATGATTGAGAAGAGATCCTGGCCTTCCTCTCGGTGACAGCCTTTCAAGTACTTGAAGAGCACTATCCTATCTCCCCTCAATCTTCTCAAGGCTAAACATGCCCAGTTCTTTCAGTCTCTCCTCATAGGGTTTTGTTTCCAGTCCCCTGATCATCTTCATTCCCCTCCTCTGAAGCCTCTCCGATTTGTCTGCGTCCTTCTTAAAGTGTGGTGCCCAGAACTGGACACAGTACTCAAGATGAGGCCTAACCAGTGCAGAATATGCAAGTTTCTGCTGAGACTGGTAAATATATGAGGGGGGAAGTTGAATGGAATGGGGGACGATAACACGAAACTTTACGAACTAAGGTAAATTATGTAAATTGTTGCAAACCCTCTTACGGAAATATTTTCATATTTTTCCGCATAACAACCGCCCCCCCCCCCCGAATCTGTCTGTGAGCAGATGACAGAGCAAAAGGCACCTGACACCCGGCCAAACACAGACGGAGTGGATTTTACACCATCCGCCCATCCATCCCTACTTAGCGCTAGCCATCCAAAGGTGCTGTGCAGCTATTCCATCTAAGGATATCAGAGGAATCCACAATAGATTCAAATGGGTTCTGATTTCTATGAATATGACCTGTGGCTTCTGCAGCAGAGCAACTTCTCCTGAGTCATGCAGTTTCCACAGACTTGAGGATTGCTAGGAACTTGGGGCTGATAGGAACATCGGAAGCTGCCTCAGACTGATCAGACCCTCAGTCCATCTAGCCCAATATTGTCGACACTGACCGGCAGCAATGGCTCTCCAGGGATTCGGGCAGAAGTTTTCCTACCCTACCTGGAGATAAAGGGGATCGAACCTGGGACTTTCTGCATGCAGTGTAGGTGTGCTACCACTAAGCTACGGCCTTCCTGCCCCCCTGATCATTGTTGGAGCCCAGTGAGATCTGGAGGGCAATAAACTGCCCAGCCCTGAAAAGTTTCTGAATACTTCTCAGAGGTTGCTGCATGTAGAGAGGATTGCAGTAGCCCAACCCTGATGTTACTAAAGCATGAATTTCAGTGGCCAGTGTATTCCCACCCCAGTTGGCAGAGCTGGAAAAGCATCAGGATGACGACTTTGCAAAATGGTAACTCAGGCTCAGGGCGGTCTTTATTCTTCTCTCATGTGTGCAGTCTTGACAACTGAAGATTCGCTCTCTTCCACTGTGGGTTCCTCTGCCTGCCAGCACACTTTAATGTGGCTAAGATAAACCCAGTAACAGTAACTGTGCAGAAATATTGAACAAATGCCTGTTGTTCTATAGGGCTGAAGGAGCAACCTATCACATACATCCACAGTATTTCAATCAATACAAGTCATCTAAGGCCTGTTAAAATCAATATTTAAATAGAATGTGCTGCATTCCAAGTCCTCTTCTAACCATCAGATCCAGACCTTGATGACCTTGAACATCCATAAACCACTATGCTAAAAATGACCATCCATATTTTACTAGCAGAACATATTCTGTATTTCCCTACACAATATACACAAAAAAAGTCTCCTTTGGAAGTGTGATCATTTTTGTGCGAGAAGAGGGTGTTGAACTTTTAGAAGCGGGCCTGGCCTTGTATATGGCAGCTTCCCACCCTATATTCATCAATGTGCATAGTGTTTTACAGAGTACAAAAGGATAGATCCCTGCCCCAAGGAGATTACAATCTACGATTAAAAAAGCACTGGGGAATCTACAGGGGAAGGTGAGGGAAGTGAAGGCAGGGATAAAAAGGGGGAATGTGTGAGTTTCATGTGTGAAATAACTCTACGAATGCAATCCTCAACATCAGGGATGTTGAACCTCCAGCTGTGGGACCAAACTGCCCACTTGCGGTCTCAATCCGGCCCTCTGGAGTTCCCAGTTGGCCATGCCCCTTTCCCCCAACTGCCAATCGTTTGGTGGTTCCTGGTATTTGCGGTCCCCTCTTCCCATTCCAAAAGGATATATGTCTCTCCTAAGCATTAATTACTGGCAGTGAGAGGTGTAAGCTAAAATAGGGTGGTATTTCTGGTAATTCTGGCCTGCCTCCTTTTGCCTTTGGCCATGCCCACTGCTGCATTGTGGCCCCCAAGAGCTTTTCCAAAATTTAATTTGGCCCTCAGGCTGAAAGAGGGTGAATTAATTGATTGATTGATTGATGTCATTAATTCCATTTCTGTACCACCCAGTAGCCAAAGCTGTCTGGGCCATTCACAACAATTAACCCCAGGTTCAACACCCCTGCTTTACATGGATACTCAGTAAGTCACACTGCATTCAATGGGGCTTGCTCCCAAGTCAGTGCATATAGGGTTGCAGCGTAAATATTTGAAGGAATGCTTACTCTGTGTGAGCACAGACAGAGACACAAAATGGCATATGGGGAGGACAGACGTGTGGGGGCCACCAAATGTGGTTTAGCATGGAGCACCTTCCCCCAAGCATACTTTGATCCAGCTCTGCAAGAGAGTGTCTCTCACATATGGCATGCAAGGATTAAAATAGTTCCATTTTCACCGGAGAGAATTATGCAGTGTTAAACAAATATTCGGTGACCTAAAGCTCTTCGTTTTTGCATTTCCTGCTTTGGCAGCAACTCCAGGATCTAAGCCGTCGGAGAGCAGGAAAATCAGACTGTTTTTAGGGAGGTGGTATAGAGAAAACTCCCTGGAAAAGACCCTGATGCTGGGAAAGACTGAAGGCAAAAGGAGAAGGGGACGGCAGAGGATGAGATGGCTAGATAGCATCACCGATGCAATGAATATGAACTTGAGCACGCTCCGGGAGAGAGCGCAGGACAGGAAGGCCTGGCGTGCTATGGTCCATGGGGTCACGAAGAGTCGGACACGACTGAACGACTGAACAACAACAACAATATACAGGGGCAAAGGGTTCCTCTGGCTATGGTCGAGTGTGTGGAGCTGGCCGGGTGTTGTCGCAGGCAAAGTTTAAATTGGTTTGTGCCATTGGAGGCTGGTGGCTGTGATTTCAGTGGGGCTGTACATCCATTTTGGGTTTCAGTCAGAACCAGCCAGAACTCTAAAGGAGCTATCCAAGGTTCTAAGCCTATTTTAGGGTGAAGTTCAGCACTTTGGATAGCTGCTTTAGAGTTCCCTCTGGTTCTGACTGAAACCGGGAATGGATTCACAGCCCAGCCAAAATCGGCACCGCCAGCCTCCTCTGGTTTGTGCCTGTGTCATTCTAGAATTGTAATTGTAAGACCAGAGGCTGGGATGTACATTTGGGCTGCAATCCCTGTGTACGCGCACTATTGAACACAGTGAGATGTACCCCTGAGTAAATATTCATAGGATTGCACTGTTAGGTTCTCTTCTGTGTTCAACTTCTGTGTCCCACATCAGCAGCCATTGTGCATGGCATGCAGAAGGTGCACAAGGAACTCCAATGTGCCTTTCAGACTCTCACAAAATGATCAGGCCAGCAAACTAGAAGCAATGCACAAAACTCCAGTTGAAAACTGCCAGAGAATGTCAGGGCCGGCCCTTCCATTAGGGAGAGTGAAGTAGCCACCCCAGGCAGCAAATTTTGGCCATTTCTCTCTGTTGGAGGACAGAGCTGTACACATCTCATTCATTCATTCATTCATTCATTCATTCATTCATTCATTCAATTTCTATACTGCCCCATAACCAAAGTTCTCTGGGAGTTTCACAATTTTTTTTAAAAAATATGAACATTAAAATACATTATATAAAGTATAAAATCATTCATGTACTGACATAAAACAAATAGCACACACAACACCAACATATATCTAAAACAATTTAAAACAATCAGCCAGAGACCATCAAAGAGACTCCTTATATGCTGCCAAGATGCCTGAGAGAAGAGTTTCACCTCTGCCATGTTTCAAGTTCCATATCATCTTCCCTGTACCCTTAAGCTAGCCTGCTGCCCTCGAGCACAATAGAGGACCCTGTCTCATTACAAGTCTTGAAGTAAGACTCAACCACCAATCCAGTTGGCTTCTGTACATGGAATGAGAGAGCACCATCTTTTTCCATGGCTTCATGTGCTGAACTGTCCCTGCAGAACGTGCATCATTTGTATGTGTGCAGAGCTTGGTCACAAAGCAAGATGGTTGTGTGTGAACACTTCACTCTAAACCACAGCTGAGGGGAGCAATCCTATGGCCCCTAGACAGCAACTGTGGAGCCATAGGATACTTTGGATTCCCAGATCCAAGATCGGAGGCAGCGCTCCGACCTTGGAGGAGGGAATCTGTGCTCTGCCCCCTCCCTTTCACAACTGGTGCAGAAAGAACTGCACCGGCTACCTCTCCGAAATCAGGAACTCAATCTTGGAGAGGGGGTAAAGGGGGCGATCTGGTGGGCAGGGAGGGGAGGAGACTGGAGAAGCCAGGATACGAGCTATCCTTGAGGTCTCTCCTGCCTCCTTCCCTCTTCCTCTGAAGCGAGGTAGCTAGATGGGCAAAATAGCCCATCTAGCGGAAAATGCTGGGTGTGAGGACAGGGAGACAAAGATCACCTCCATCACTCTTCCCACTCTGCACTGGATGCTAGTCAGCCTCCGAGCCCTCCAGATGTGTTGCACTGGCCAATGGTCAGGAATCCTGGGAGTCATAGTCCAAACCATCTGGAGGGCACCAAGTTGGGGAAGGCTGAGAAAAGTACAGGAGCCACCCAGTGATGGAGGCAGGTACAGCCCTAACCCCTAGATGTTGACTGAACCTGAACCTGGGTGCTGATCCAAGTTATGCAAAACAGGAGGTAAATAACAGGACCTCTCCCATAATACATGAGTTCAGGACCATCCAGTGAAATTGTTTGGCAGGAGATTCAGGGCAAACAAAGGGGGATGTATCTCTTCTTCACACACTACTGTAGTTAAACTAGAGAACTCTCTGCCAGAAGGTGTGGCGGCAACTAGCTTAGATGGCTTTAAAAGGGGATTAGGCAAAATCACAGAGGAAGGTTGATCTGTCAGTGGCTCCACATCACATGATGGCTACATCATTGTCATTGTTGCTGTTGTTAGATTACATTTCTATCCTGCCTTCTATCCTCTTGCAAGGAACCCAAGGCGGCTCCTCCTCCTCTCCATTTGATCCTCACAACAACTCTGTGAAGTAGGTTAGTCTGAGCATCAACGACTGGCCCGAAGTCAACCAGGGAGCTTCATGGCCATGTGGGGACTACACCGGGAACACCCGGTTGAGAAGCAGTCTGCCAATGAATATCCATTGCTGTGGGGAGGCCACTGGGGTGTGTGTGTGTGGAGTGGGGGGGGGCGTATGGCTTTCATGCCCTGCTTGGCTTCCCAGAGGAGACTTTTGGTTGTCCAATGTGGGTAACGGGATGCTGAGCTAAATCAGGGGCGTCTAACCTCTTTCATCTCGAAGCTTTCGGGGGCCACATTCCAGTGGTGGGTGGTGCTGAAGGCAAAAATGACCAGAAATACCAAAACCACCAGCAAATTTCAACTTAAAGCTCTTCCTGCCAGCAACAAAGCATTAGGAGAGGCAATTCCATCTTGTAGAATTGGCAGTGGTGATGGCGGTGGTGGGGGACATGGGAAAGAACAGCACAAAAGCTGGGAAGCCAGCAAATGATTAACATTGGGACAAAGGGGTTGGGGGACAGGAAGAAGGTGTGATCATCTGGGTTACATCAGAGGGCCAGTTTTGGCTCCCAGGTTGGCTGCATTTGGCCCATGCGCTGGCCAGATTTGGTCCACGGACCTTGCCATTCAACACTTCTAGGGTAGATAGTCCTGTGCCAGTGGAGGCTGGTGGCTCCGATTTCAGCGGGGCTGTGAATCAACTCTGGGTTTCAGTCAAAACCTGTTAGAACTCTTAAGGAGCTATCCGGGGTGCTGAGCTAGAAAGGTATTGAACTAGAAAAGGAAGTGAGAATAAAACTGCCAATGTCATACTGCCCCTATACCAATCTATGACACGTCCACACTTGGAATATTGTGTCCAGTTCTGGTTACCACACCTAAAAAAAAATATTGCAGAGCTGGAAAAGGTGCAGAAAAGGGCAACGAAAATGATCAAGGGGCTGGAGCATCTCCCCTACAAGAGAAGGTTACAACAGCTGGGATTGTTTAGCTTTGAAAAAAGGAGGGTAAGAGGAGACATGACAGAGGTGCACAAAATTATGCATGGTGTGGGGAATGTGGATAGGGAGACATTTTTCTCTCTCTCTCATGATACTAGAACCCAGGGTCCTCCCATGAAGCTGATTGGTGGGAGATTCAGGACAGATAAGAGGAAAGACTTCTTCACACAGTGTATAGTTCAACTATGGAATTTGCTACCACAAGATGTAGTGATGGCCACTAATTTGGATGGCTTTAAATGGGGTAGGACAAATTCCTGGAGGAGAAGGCTATCAGTGGCTACCAGTCTTGATGGCTATGTGCTACTTCCAGTACCAGAAGCAGTGAGCCTATGTACAACAGTTGCTGGGGAACATGGGTGGGAGGGTGCTGTTGCGCTCATGCTCTGCTTGTGGATTTCCTGTGGGCAGTTGGTTGGCCACTGTGCGAACAGAATGCTGGACTAGATGGACCCTTGGTCTGATCCAGTAGGGCTCTTTTTATGTTCTTATGTTAACTCAATCCCCAAAATGGGTTACACTGCTTGGACAGCTCCTTTAGAGTTCTGACTGATTCTGACTGAAACCCAGAGTAGATTCACAGCCCTACGGAAATCAGAGCCACCAGCATCCACTGTCCTGTGCTTTGACTGATCAGCAGGGCTCTTCCGATGTTCAAACCATACGAGATGCTCAGTGACATGAAAGCCCTCTCTCCAAACACACTCATGTGCACTCACACCACATTTTCCTCCTTTGACAAAATGCAGCTGGACAGAGACGGAAATCTGCAGCAGAAGACCAGAAGCGGAGAGGGAGGTTTTCTTAACCCTTTCTCTTCCAGTGGTTTTCCATTCCCCCACCCCCACCTCCCAAGCATGGCTCCATGCCTATTTGTGGGGTGTGCCACAATCCCGTTTCCTTTCTCCCCCTGCCTGGATATGTGCGCAGACAGCCCACAAGCGCATAAGCAGCTTTCCTTCTGGGGATTACGAAGATTAAAATAATTTATGCTCAAAGCCACATAAACGATGATTGAAGTGTGCAAGATACAGCATATCCGACGGCAGCTTTGCCCTTTGGGGCGATAAAAATAAGACGAGCGCTCTCTCTTTTTCCCACCCACCCTCCCGTCTACATCTCACCTGCTGCGTGTCTCTCTTTGTGTATCTTAAATTATTTTTTGCATCTGTCCTGATCTGTGCTAATTATCTCCCTTATCATAGGTAAAATATTCTGGAAGGAGGGAGAAATATGTGTAAACCGGTCGTCTGTGCATGCCTTTTTTAAGGGTGAATATACACACAGGAAGTTTGGGACATAGATTTCTTTGCCTATTATATGCATAAGAAGATTCCTGTTAACTTAGACCAACGGCCCCTCTCATCCTGCACCCTGTTTCCCACAGTGGCCAGCCAGATGTCCGTGGGAACCCCACAAGCAGGATGTGAGGGCAACAGCCACCTCCTGCTGATGTCCCCCAGCAACTAAGATTCCGAGGCAAGGCTAGTAGCCACTGGCAGCCTTCTCCCCACTGAATTTGTCTAATCCCCTTTTATAGCCATCTATATTGGTGGACCTCGTCACATCTAGAGGCAGTGAGTTCCAAAGTTTATGTGCTGTGTGAAGAAATCCTTCCTTTTGTCTGTCCTGAATCTCCCACCATTCAGCTTCATCTGATGATCCCACTGAGCTCTATTATTATGAAAGAGGGAGGAAAAAAATCACTTTCCCTTCCCCATGCATTTTATATTGTATAACATTTAAATTTTATACCTCTGTCATGTGCGTCTTTCTCCCATCACCCTGCTCACCATTTTTTTCTGAACTAAAAAGCCCTAAATGTAGGCAGACATCCAAATGTGTGTTTTGTGCCTTTTGGACTGGGGGATGAGTGATGATCCTCCAACTGATCCTCCCCCTCCTCTCCATTTTATACTCACGACAGCCCTGCGAGGTAGGCTAGGCTATGAGTCAGTGACTAGCCCAAAGTCACCCAGTGAGCTTAATGGCTGAGTGGAGACAACATAACAGCATTCAATATGGGGGA
Organism: Heloderma suspectum; assembly: GCF_057233095.1. Classification (NCBI taxonomy): domain Eukaryota; kingdom Metazoa; phylum Chordata; class Lepidosauria; order Squamata; family Helodermatidae; genus Heloderma; species Heloderma suspectum. The sequence continues at coordinate 13,501,859 of NC_139468.1, forward strand.
AAGGGTTAAATACGGGGAAGAGAGTTTGTGCAGTTTAGGATTTGTAGTCACTGACCCTGGTCAAGACCATTCTTGTGCCTGCAAGGGTGGCCACATCTTCTCTTTTATAGAGGACAGTCCTTTCCTGTGGAGGCTGGTGGCTCTGCTTTCAGTGGGGCTGTGAATCTGTTCTGGGTTTCATTCAGAACTAGCCAGAACTCTAAAGGAGCTATCCAAGGTGTTGAACCCAGTTTGGGGATAGGGTACAGCACTTTGGATAGCTCCTTTAGAGTTCTGTCTGGTTCTGATTAAAGCCCAGAATGGATTCACAACCCCACTGAAATCAGAGCCATCGGGTGGCCCTCTAATCGAAGGGCTGCCAGAATACCACCTCCTGCCTTGGGGGCACCCTCTTTCTGAAGGGCTGTCAAGTCCAAGACTGATATAAAGATAAAGAATGTATCAGAAGGAAAAGCTCAAGGGCCTTGAAGCTGCCCAGCAGCAGCAGCTGGACTACAGACTGGACAAGGCGCACAGGTCACCTGGTCACAGTCTTCCATGCTATGGTGAGATGTCCTGTATTTCTATTTCAGTTCAATAATTATTTGTAAATGTGCATCTATACTCATAAATTAACACATGTGAATTTATGCAAAGCCGTGTCCTCTTTTGCCCTCTTTTTGGGCGATTCACAAGTGTCTACCCTATGGCAAGGTGGTGTGATAGACTCATGTACTGAAGGGCTTCCAAGTTAGGAGATGCTCTAAACCTGCTGCCTGGCTCCTGGCCATGGGACAGCTTCAGATGCAGGGGCATTCATCCCTGCCAGGTGGATGCCAGCCTTGCTTGGAGTTGTGACCTTCCATCTGACCGCATGTCAGAAGAAAGATGCTCTCCCCCTCCCACTTTTGTATTTGTCTCAGCTGGGTCTAATTATGTCATTTTCCATTCTGCTTTAGCATGTGTGGCATGAATCATCGTTAGCGACAGCAGGCAGCAAGTGCATCTCGGCAGCCTTTGAACCTGGGACTTCAAACCGCTGAGTCTCCTGTCTCCATCTGTCTTGATGTGTCACTCTCGATTCAGGCGCGACACATATTTGGGAAGACCCGAGCATGGAATGGGCTGCTGTGTTTCCCATCTTGCATGCGGTTCCTCTTGAGGAGCTCCGTCAAATGAACAAAATGATGCAGCAATAGGCAAGCTCTTCAATAGGCCCTCAACCCCCTCAGCAAAGCCTGGCTGCGTTAGGTGCATTGCACATGGCCGTCTGTCAGGGATACCCGTAGTAGCATCCTGAGTTGTAGACCCTGTGTTGTGTCTGATGATGATGGGTTTGGACTAGATGACCTCCACGGTCCCTTCCAATTCAATTATTCACCCTAACTCTGGGTTCCCCAATGTGGTGCCTGTGGACATCTCCTTGGCTCCCTCCCCCTCCTGATTTTATTTTTTCCCCTTAAATAGGGAGGTTGCCCTGCTGCAAAGCAAAGTGGCTTTGAAAGAGCGGTGTTGTGCTTTGAAGCAGATACTCCACCTCTCCCTTGCCCTTAAGTTCCTGGGCAAGTTATTTTTCTTTTCATCTCACCAGTTTGCCTTCTGGGAAATTAGGGTTTGGGGACCAGCCCTGTCCACCATGGCAGCCATTTTATGAATGGGCAACCATCCCCCCCCCATTGCAGCCATTTTGTGAGCACACCCATGGCATGCAAAATTCCAAATGTGCCCACCGACCCAAAAAGTTTACGGACCCCTGCCCTAACTCAACTCTTCACCTTCAAAAAGAGATAATGGCATTTTGATATTTGGAGCCACATGCCACATTTGTAACCATTGCTGTTTTCTTTTAAAGGCCCCCCTGCCATGTTTACTTCCATACAGTGGCCACTTTAAAATGCTGCTCATTCACGGATGGTGCTTTGAAAATGGGAAAGCACTGTGAAAATATCTCTTGTGACACAGCAAGAACCAGGAAACCCTGGGGAGGCGGGCACCATTCATGTGGCAGTGGGCAGCACTATGCGCTGGTCTATGCATGAGGGCTAGTAGCAAGGCAGGAGAGAGGGAAAGATCCTCCCATCCAAACGACAGGCTGCAAAAGGCTTGTGGCTCCGATTCTAGTGGGGTTGTGGATCCATTCTGAGTTTCAGTCAGAACCAGCCAGAACTCTACAGGGGCTATCCAAGGTGCTGAATCCTATCCTCAAAATAGGTTCAGCACCTTGGATAGCTCCTTTAGAGGTCTGGCTAGTTCTGAATGAAGCCCAGAATGGATTCACATCCCCACCCCACTGAAATCTGAGCCACCATCCTCGACTGGGCTGAAACTCCCCCCACCCTCCATCATTCATACCTTGTTTCCTTCTGGGTTGCAAAATCTGAGTTCTGTGTCTGCTTATATGCCTTCCATCCAAATCATCACACCCTACTGATTTGGGGGGCTCCCACATTTAGGCACCTTGATGTGGCATTCAGAAAAAAATGCCAAAACAAGTCTTTATCTGATGGTTTGTACGTAAACAGGGGCTGGGAGTTTTGGAAATATTGAGGATGAACAGTTTGATCAGGGCACTGCTAGTAAGCAACTTTTCTGCCCATTTCAGGAACATGATCCGGTCTTCCTGTTTCAGTCTTCTATTCTCCCCAGACAACAATGGACGATGGAGCTATCGTTCAGCAGCACTTGGGTGGGCTCCCCAATCACTCCGCACAGCAGTTGCAGGAATCTTTTGAAGCGATTGCCGTCAGCCACAAAATCAGATGTGATTGTTTGTGTTCCCTGATTAGACAATTCCCAGAGCACTCCAGATGGCCATGTGACCTCATCCCTGTTCAGTGAAATGATACCGGCACCACATCCCTCACCCTCTACTTCCTGCCAGTCTCCATAAGAGGAGGGAAAAGCAAGTCAAGGTTTGGTTCAGAAACGATCAGAACAGGGAGATAGACTGTGGATGGAATGATAAAACTTGAACCATTCATTCATTCATTCATTCATTCATTTCATTTCTATAAAAAAAAAAAGGTAAAGGTGTCCCCAACCAGTCGTGTCCGACTCTAGGGTGCGGTGCTCATCCCCGTTTCTAAGCTGAAGAGCTAGCGCTGTCTGAAGATGCTTCCGTGGCCATGTGGCCGGCATGACTGAACACCGAGGTGCACGGAATGCTGTTACCTTTCCCGCTGAGGCGGTACCTATTTCTTGCAATTTCTTGCTTTCGAACTGCTAGGTTGGCAGAATTCATTTTTATACTGCCCAGTAACTGAACAATGGAGGCTCATTTGCAAAAGAACTTGACAATGCTGTCTCCTCTGAACACCTCCATGCGCTCATCTGCATAGACTGGTGCTGTTGTAGTCCCCCCCCCCTTACAGAAGTGCTCCAGAATGATTTCCTTGAAGGAATGAATGTAGAAAACATTAGGTCTTTCTACCTGGTTGGCTGTTAGGTCTTTCTACTTGGCTGAAGCAGAGGGAGACGTGAGACATCATGGACCACTCCCATCATCTCAGCTTGGGGCACCCATTATTTGAATGACATCTCCTCTCCCAGAACACTCTTGCTCAGTACCCATTCCACCTCATCATGAAACACTAATATCACTTTGACGAATTAATGCCTGCCTCCTTTCCTATTTCCCCCCTATCTCTTTTTTCCTTTTGTATCGTGTCGATTAGTTTTTAAACCTGTGGGCAGAGGTGGGTTGTTGAGATCGTAAGAAGAGCCCTGCTGGATCAGACCAAAGTCCAGTCTAGTCCAGCGTTCTGTTCCCAGAGTGGCCAGTCAGATGCCTGTGGGAAGCCTACAAGCAGGACATGAGTACGATAGCACACCCCACTTGTGTTTTCCAGTAACTGGCTTGGAGAGGCATACCGCCTCTGATACTGGAGGTGATATAATAATATATCCATCATGGCCTGCAGCCATTGACAGCCTTGTCCTCCTCCATGAATAATCCCCTTTTAAAACCATTCAGGTTGGTGGCCGTCACTACATCTTTTGTACAGTGCTTCGAAAAGTTGAAGTGGAAAGCAAGAATGAAAGGAAGGAAGGAAGGAAGAAGGAAGGAAGGAAGGAAGGAAGGAAGGAAGGAAGGAAGGAAGGAAGGAAGGACTTCATGATTGATTATGATGACAGAACCAGATGTTTTGGACTACAGCTTCCAGTATCCCTGATAATTGCTCATGCTGGCTGGGGCTGATCGAAGTTGTGGTCCAAAATATCTGGGGAGCACCAGATTGGGGTAAGACTGACATTAGGCCATCCAATATTACCATGCTTAGGGTGAGTTTGGGGCCAAATTCAAAACTATCTTTTTATTTACTGAATCAGAGTACAGAGATCCTTAAGGACACTTGGTGTTTTGGGGTAAGAAGAGTGACCCCTGGAGGCAAAACCAGGTCATGGGGGACGGCGACAGGAAGAAGCCTGAAGCTGGGAACATCTTCCCTCCTTTTCTTGCTTTTTCCTGTATCACACTTGCCGGAACCAACAGTGCAAAGATGGCTAAAAATGTTTCATGAGATCAAAGCATGTGACACCTTGGGTGTTCGGCTGACCTTGTGCCTCAGGATCTGTAGGAAATAAAAGCAAAGGACAGCCGTGAGTCTAATGCATAACAACATACCGTCCTGACCTTTCACTGTTTGACCAACCTTTCTTTTATCCCCCCACCCCTTCTCTCTCTCTCTCTCTCTGGAGTGTCCCTCAGGGAAATTTCCAGGCAGAACAGAGCGTGGGGCTGAGTGTCAGGCACACCGATTCAATGTGCCTGACACCCACACAAGCCATACAAGGACTTTGTGCTGATCCTTGTAAGTCCAAATGGCAAACAAGGGACAAAAGCTGGCTAGATTATTGTAATGCACCATACATGGGCTGCCCTTGAAGATGGTTTGCGAACTGCAATTGGCTGCCAAATGAGGCTGCCTGGTTGTTAAATGGACCATGCAGATGAGCTCTTACACATGGGTGCTGCAACAAAATGTGGCAGTATGCTGTGTTCCCTGTTTATGATTCCAGCCATTTCATTCCCCTTGCTCCCCTCCCCAGGCAGTAGTATTATCTGGCCACTGAAGCTCACTCAGTCTTATTGGGCTGTTTTTGGAGTTCCCACCCCCTTGTATGTGTGTGTAAGTGGGGTGGGGAGGGACTTCCAGTCCATTTTCAGGCCCAAATCAAAGTGCTGGTATAAACCTTTAAAGCTCTGCACTGCTTGGGACCAGGATATCTGAAGGATCATCTCCCATATATATCTGCCTTGACCCTAGGATCATCTTCAGAGGCTGTTCTCTGGGTGCCCTGGCCAAATGAGGTAAGGGAGGTGGCTACTAAGGAGAGGGGCTTTTCGATGGTGGCCCCCTAGTTCTGGAATGCTCTTCCCAGAGAGACTCACCTGGTGCCTACCTTGTATTAGATTCCTATTTAAAATAGAGTAATAATTCTAAATGTGCATCTATACATATAGATTAGCACAGGCAGACGTTTATGTAAACATACGCTGACTTTCATCCTCTTTTTTAGAGATGCATTTCTTCTTTTTCAGCTATGCATAAGTGGCCACCCTAGTTAAACCCTTCGCCATGCACTGTAGCCCTGATCCCCCGGCTGCTATTATAAAATAAGAATATGCACACTCAACGGCTATCTGCTCTTTTAAGGTAACGTGTTGTTTTGCCCTTGGCATTACTGTAAAAGCAGCCGTTTTTAAGAAAACAGTCCTGATGCTTCTTTGGGACTAGCGCCACCTGTTCATGTGCTTGCTGTCGCACCCCCGTAACACCTGCTCCACCTGTATCATTTATAAATAAACCGATCATCACGGGGGGGGGGGGACAACCAGCAGTTTCCTAGGCCCTCTCTTCTCTACAGGAAACTCGGCCGGCAAAGCAGCTTTGAAATTGTCACAGCTCAGAGAAGGAAGTGTAAAACAGTGTACCGGCTTTTCATATCCCTAAATCAAAAAATGATATGCCCCCTTCTCAAAATATGCCCACGCTAAATCGGCATTATATAATAACAATAACTTTTATACAGTTGTATTTATATTTCTATTTATAGGTTTTAATTGTAGCAGTTTTAATGTTGTAAGGCCGCCTTGAGTCCCAGTACTGGGGGAAAGGCAGGATATAAATAAATAAATATAAGAATAATAATATAAGAATAAGAATAAGAATAATATAATAATAATATTTTTTAGCTCCAGGTCGATTTCTGCCTCTGTCTCCCGTTATCTTTGCATGTCTGCACTCCATCGTCATCTCTAGTTAGTGTTCTCCTTTCCTGCCCCTTCGGTACAATGTAGGGATGATAGAGAAATTTGCAATGGATTCAAATACATTCAGAGTTCTTTGACTCTGATCTGCGGAATCCACCGCAGACTGGCTTTTTCCTAGTCATGCAGATTCCGTGGACTAAAGAACTGCTGTGTTGTTTTTTTTACTTGGGGGGGAGGACCTGTGCAATTGTGCACTTGCACTAATTTGCACGAGTGCTAATTCACACATATGCTGATGTGCACTTGCATCAATGTGTATGAACACAAGTGCAACAAAATTCTCATGCATCTTTAAAAAAATCCGATTCTATCAATGAGCGGATGAGGGAACAAAAGATGCCTGACAGTCCGCAAAACACAGACAGAATGGATTTAACAAAATCCATACATCCCTTGTACAATGCAACCTATGTGTTCTCTGTTCCTCTCAATTCAAAATGCTCGAAACTGACTGCCCACCCCACCCCCCGCCGCAAGAAAAAATAAAAAGAAAATGATTCTCTAATTATTTTCCTGCTTGTGGAAGATGATTATTCTGTTCAGGAAATGAAAATGGCCTGTGGAGATGCTATTTCAGTTCTCAAACAGGTTTATAAATCTTGCAGAACTGTGCACGCGTGCACTTGCGAGAACAGGGGAAAGAAATAAAACACATGGTTCTTAGCAGATCAGGAAGCTGGGGAAATATTATGGTCAGACCCAGATTTAGGCGCATGCAGCTGTGCTGGGGGAATTGCTCACCCCTCCTCCCCCTTGCAGCCTCTCCAGCCTCCTGGAAATGTTACTTAGAGGGTACATAGGGGGTCTCTGCTGAATGGGGAGGGGGCTGTGGTGCTGGGGGAAGGGGTTCCCCCAAAATCAGTCAGAGCCCCCATCAATAGAATGGCTTTTTGAATAGAGGTATAAATAAAGAGCCATATGAAACCATGAAAGCAGGGACCTTTAAGACTTTGTCCATCCACAGCTACCACCTGGACATCAGCCTGAGCGGGCACACAGGTCACCTAGGGCTTGTAGCCAAAGCTTTTAATGTGCTGTTACTTTGCCCCATTTGTGAGCTGTCCACACAGCTTCATCATGGTCCTGCAGCCGCCCTGTGATTCCCCCCTGCTTTGCCCATATCTTTTTCACAATGAGGAAAACCAGTTAATGTTTTCTGGTGCTCCATAGTACCACAAAGAACCACTGGTGTGTTCCAGTGGTTATTCAGGACCTTGCACCATTTCTGTGGGGGCATGAGCGTGATGCCAGTGTGATGTTTCTGAATGGGCGAGTCTGCATAGCACAATTTCACTCCCCTTTGTGGTATTTCATTTCCACTTGGTGTATAACAAACATGGCTGTTTTTCCCTTTTTTTAAAATTTTGATGGCGCAGTTCTAGCGCACTTCTGGAGTTACCTCCTTTCCAAAATGCACATTGGCCAACTTCCACTGTAACAGTCTCACTACATTCTTCTTCTTTTGTTTTTTAAAGGTGTGAACACCAGTGCACTGATGCAGTTGTGCACATGCCCACAGAGGGAGACAGAAGTGGGGGAAGGAAATGGTAGTTGTGGGGGGTGAGGAAGTGGTGGCAGGGGGAGGGGCAAAAGATAGGTATGCGGATGGGAGAAAGGATTATATCCCTGGGGTGGGGTGGGGTGGGGTGGGGGGAAGAAGGAGGAAAACTCTGGCAGTGGGATAGACACCATGACATTCCACATTTAAATAAAAAACAGAAAACAGCAAATAGACACCATGACATTCCACATTTAAATAAAAAACAGAAAACAGCAAGCTGTGCCCACAAGAAGGCTACCGTGTGATCAGACCCCCTAGTACATCTCACACTAGGGTGAGATGTACGATATTTCTATTTCAGTTATAGTAATGGTATCTAAATGTGCATCCATACATATCAAATGGCATAGACAAATAAAATACCATTCGGTGTCCCCTTTTGTCCTCTCTTTTTGTGATGCACAACTGGCCACCCTATCAGCCCAACCCCCGTGCGCGTGCACACGCGCGCACACACACACACATATCTTCCAGCATTCAAATATCATTTGTTGTCATCCTTAATTGCAGCTGTAGCCCAATTCACACCTTTGAGGCACGACTGGCATGCACATTTATCCTTCCCATATAAGATGATGAGTTTGCATTCCAAGAGCTGATCACCAAGGAACACACACAGGCCATTTGTTGAGTAGCACTGATATACATTTTCTTAGGAACAACAACAACAACAACAACAACAACAACAATGCTGCTGCTGCAATGTGGGCCATGCAGGTCTGTGTTGCCAGATTTAAAGGGGAAGATGAACTGTTTGAACTACTCATTTCAGCTACCGAGTGGACAGTTGAGCTAAATGCAGAGATTGCCTGCCTATAAATCCAACCCTGCTTACCTGTCTTTCTTTTGAAATTATGAACTGCCTTTGTAGCTGCTGCCCTTTGTCGCCTTCCTTCTCTACAAATGTCTCTCTTTCTTTCATGCTGCCATATACATGTGCACACACACACACACACACACACACACACGAATGAAAGATAGAAAGACTAATAACAGAGTTTTAAAACTATATTTTAAGCTAAACGTTCCGGCTTCCACCATCATCAATAGCTGTGCTTAACAGAAGCTGAAACCTTAGCTTAAAATATATATTTTTAATATTCTGTTGTTAGTCTTTCTATCTTTCTTGTACATTTTACCTTAAGACTGATGGCATCCACAGTGGATCCAGGGCCTCCTTGTTGCTTTGCTATTGTGCTGCTTTACACCAGCACCTCTCTCTCTCTCTCTCTCTCTCTCTCTCTCTATATATATATATATATATATACACACACACACACACACACACACTTTTGCCTGCCAAGAGATGTATGCCAAGCGCCCCCCCTTTCAGGAAAACAACAACAGCACCCATCTGTTCCTTGAGTGACTCAGGCTACAACAGTGATCTCTGTTTCTCCTGCTGCCTAAATTGTCCCTGGCCCTTTCCTGAGGCTTAGATGCCCATTTCCTCTTTGATGCAGGATTTTGTCGGCTGTCAAACACCCAGCGATACACCTGAACCAGAGTGCAGACTGAGCATCTACTTTGCCACCAAGCCTCTTATGGATGATGCAGGCTTGTTATTTTTACATGCTCCTTACCACCTTCTCCCAAGGAAGGCTGGGTTACAACATGTCCTTATCTTATTTTAGATTAGCTCTAGATACAGCACTTTGCCGTAGGGAATCTATTACAATTTTATCCCACCATTCCTCCAAGGAGCTCAGGGCATGGTTCCCTCCCCTCACCCCTGCCTTATCTGCACAACAACCCTGTGAGGTAGATTAGGCTGAGAGATAGTGACTGGCCCAAGGTCACCCAGTGAACTTAGCAGCTGAGTCAGGATTTGAACCCAGGTCTTTCCAAGTCTTAGCCTGACATTCTGACTCAGGGATGGGCAACCCCTGTGGCCTTCAGCCTAATTTCAAAAGCCCTCTGAAAATGACTGGTTCAGACCTTTGGCAAGAGCCTTTGGCCTTTCTTTCCCCTGGCAGTTAGGGGAGGGAGAACCAAGAACGCCAGAGCTTGCCAAGATACTCCAGACTCCACTATACAGCTTGATTCGGCTTGTTCCTATTTTCACTTGTGACCCATTCTTCTTTTTGATCGAATGAGAGAAGTGCGCCATTAGAACAGGAGAGGCATGCATTTTCCAAAGTGCACACTTTTCCCCCATTGACAGAAGTGCGAAAATGTATTCTTTGAACGTGTTCACACATTCAGGAATATGCAAGCTTCCCCCCCCCCAACCCCCAAATTAAGGGTTTTGAACAGGGCAAGTTCTGACAAATTGCAAACTGAAATGAAATTCTTTTACATTCCTACGGGCAGTATTCTGAGTGGGAAGGAAAGAGAGAGAAAGGGGGTGGCAGAAAGAAAGAGAGCAATGCAATAACTGGGATTGGCTAACTGGTGATAATAAGGCATATATACAAGAATATCTGATAGTATAATTTCATCTGTGCAAGCTAAAAACATATATTAAAACAATAGAACAAATGTAATATTGTTGTGCTGTAACATCCTACAATACCAGAAGTAACCAGTACCAAGTAAAACTGAAACCAAATGCATTTTGATACCAAGTCTTAATTATCGGTTTAGTACATGAAAAATTGACTAGATTTATTTATTTATTTGTTTATTCATTCATTCATTCATTCATTCACATACCACTCCATATCTAAAACATATTTCAGAGTGGTGAACACAAAAGATAAAACAGTAAAAAAAATAAACAGATTAAAACACCACCTTAAAATCATGCTTTTTATGGCTGAGAGGATCAGGGTGGTGGAGAACGCCTCCCTTGAGGTGGGAGTGATGCCATCAGCCCTCAAGGATAAGACCACTCTTAAAGAAGCCCTCCTTGGATCCCCAAGTTCTGAACAACTTTCGCCCAGTCTCGAATCTGCCATTTTTGGGCAAGGTGATTGAGTGGGTGGTGGCGATGCAGTTGAAGGCACACTTGAATGGGACAGAAATGCCCTTGGTCGCCTTGGTGGATGATATGAGGAGGGCTCTTGGATGGCCTTCCTTGTTCTCCTCAACCTCTCAGCAGCTTTTGATACTGTTGACCATGGTATCCTCCTGGACAGCCTGGAGGGGTTGGGCATTGGAGACACCGTATTGCGGTGGTTCTGGTCCTTCCTCTCCAGCAGGTACCAGAGGGTAGCACTGGGAGAGGAGGTTTCGGACCCGTGGCTGCTCACTTGTGGGGTGCCACAGGGTTCCATCCTCCCCTTGATGCTATTTAACATCTATGTGAAGCCACTGGGGGCTATCATCAGGAGGTTTGGGGTGTGGTGTCATCAATATGCAGATGACACGCAGCTCTACCTCTCATTCAAATCCTTACCAAGGTTGGCTGTAGAATCCCTGTCCAAATGTCTGGAGATGGTGAGTGGCTGGATGGGGAGGAATAAGCTGAAGCTGAACCCTGACAAGACCGAGGTACTTTTGGTGGGAGACAAGAGGAGGTTGGGGGATGTTGACCTGGTGTTGAATGGGGTATGGCTACCGGTGAAAGACCAGGTCCGCAGCCTGGGGGTCATGTTGGACTCCCAGCTGTCCATGGAGGCTCAGGTGTCAGCTGTCAGCCGGACAGCGCTGTACCAACTCCATCTGATACGGCGGCTGCACCCCTACCTTCCCGACCATCTGCTCCCATCGGTAGTACATGCCCTGGTCTCCTCCTGTTTAGACTACTGTAATGCGCTCTACGTGGGGTTACCCTTGAAGATGGTTTGGAAGCTGCAGCTGGTACAGAACACAGCGGCTCACCTGATTAAAGGCAGCTGCTGGCGAGATCACATCACTCCAGTGCTGAAGGAGTTGCACTGGTTACCAGTTGTTTTCCGGACCAAATTCAAGGTGTTGGTTCTGATCTTTAAAACCTTATGTGGTTCCAGCCCAGCCTATCTTAAGGAGCGCCTCCAGCAACACCAGACAGGCTGCTTAACAAGATCAGCCTTGGATGGCCTTCTCTCTGTCCCATCAGCCAGGACAGCTAGACTGGTGGGGACGAGGGAGAGGGCCTTCTCTGTGGTGGCCCCCACTCTGTGGAACTCCCTCCCTAGGGAACTCTGCCATGCCTCCTCTTTAATGAGCTTCCACCACGCATTAAAAACGTGGTTGTTCAGGCAGGCATTTGGGGTGGGCTAGGGTAATTTTACAAATATGTTTTTACTGTAGAATTCTATTGTTTTAAACTGTTCTATTATACACTCTGTACATCGCCCAGAGTGGCTGGGTGACCAGCCAGATGGGCGATTAATACATTTAATAAATGAATGAATGAATAAACTTTAAATAACCCAGAATGCCAATAAAAACTGCGACTGGTCAATTAAGGAATGCCTCCTGGAAGAGTGTTGTTTTCAGGAGGCGCCAGAAACAACATAGTGTTGGTGCCTGCCTGGCCTCCAGGGCCAGGGAATTCCAGAAAGGGGGCTGCCACTCTGTATGGAAAAGGTATATCAGAAAGTGAGAAAGCTTATATATACAGAAACATTTTATACATTTGATTTTGGTTTTACTTGGTACTGGTTACTTCTGGTATTGTAGGACATTACAGCACAGTATTGTATTTCCTCTATTGTTTTAATATATGTTTTATTTTATTTTATTTATTTATTTATTTATTTACTTATTCATTCATTCATTCATTTATTTATTTATTAGATTTATTAGCCGCCCATGTGGCCGGCTGCCTAGCCACTGCAGGCGGCATACAATACTAATAACAAATTTACATAATCAACTGAACAAAGCAATATAACAAAATAACACTGCTCTAAAAAACCCCAACTCACCCCAAATGCCCTCCTGAACAGCCAGGTTTTTAAATCCTGGCGGAAGCTCATCAAAGAGGGGGCATGGCGGAGGTCACTAGGGAGAGAATTCCACAGAGTGGGGGCCACCACAGAAAAGGCCCTCTCCCTCATCCTAGCTGTCCTGGCTGATGGGACAGACGGAAGGCCTTCCCAGGCCGATCTCGCTGAGTGGCATCCCTGGTGTTGGTGAAGGCACTCCTTAAGATAGACTGGGCCGGAACTATGTAGGGTTTTAAAGGTCAATGCCAACACCTTGAATTGGGCCCAAAAAACAACTGGTAACCAGTGCAGCTCCTTCAGCACTGGAGTGGTGTGGTCTCGCCGATGGCTGCCTTTAATCAGGCGGGCACTGTGTTCTGCACCAGCTGCAACTTCCGAACCGTCTTCAAGGGTTTACTGTATGTAGGACTAACATTGGATTCTACCCAAGGTGCCAAGAAAATTTTCTCTAACTTTTTAGGAAAACAGCTCAGTTAGCTGAGCCCAATTCCAAATCGAATCTCGGGGAAGGAGCTCACCCAACACTAGTTTGAATTCCCATTTATCAGGACTTAGCCACAGAATCCATTGTCAGTACCAGGGTCCAAACTTAGAATCATTACTTGTAATGCCTCTGAGCATGTGCAGAGTGCCGCTTCTTCAGCCTGCTTTGCTTGCAGTTACACCCAATCATAGTTTTTGCAGTCCTGAGCCTGCATCAACAGTCCTCATGTCTTGCTCACGAGAAGGAAGACGGCTCGGTGCAGAGGCATTAAAAGATTGTGAGAATTAAAGACAGTTTTGCTCTCACATGTGTTCGCTTCACTTGCAAGAACCGAGATGCCGAATGAAGCAAAAATAGAGGTGCAAAAATGATTGAATACCATGTTTTTATCAGGACTTAAAAGACACAAAACTTCAGTACTCAGCTCAAATTCCAGGTTTTAAAAACTGGTTATGGGCAACCTACTGAAGTCCACCTGAATGTTGTACCCTCTGCCTCAGAAGGACTTTGCTCCAGATGAGTGAGGGGTGGTTGCAATCATTCAGGGCTGAAGAAGTGGCACTTTGCACGTGCTCATAGGCATCACAAGTAATGACATGATTCTAAGTTTGGACCATGGTACTGACAATGGATTCTGTGGCTATGTCCTCATAAATGGGAATTCAAACTAGTGTTGGGTGAGCTCCTTCCCCGAGATTCGATTTGGAATTGGGCTCAGCTAACTGAGCTGTTTTCCGAAAAAGTTAGAGAAAATCTTCTTGGCACCTCGGGTAGAATCCAATGTTAGTCCTACATACAGTAAACCCATTGAAATGAATGGGGCTTCAGTTAGTCATGACTAACCTAAGTCTCAATCATTTCAGTGGGTCTACTCTACATAGGACTAGTATTGGATACTACCCCTGGGATGCTGCTCCACCATGGAGTGACTTGGGGACCAGGAGGGATGGAGTGGGGAGTGTTTGCGTGGGTGGGTGGGGGCTGAGAGGGAAGCAAGCGGGGAGGCCATCTTCTCTGGCTCAGATGACAATCAGAGCTGGAAAAGACCTCTGGAGGTCATAATGCTGTGATCCACAGTAATTCATGAAGTGGTAACCTCACGCTTAGACTACTGCAATGCACACTATGTGGGGCTGCCCTTGCACCTGGTTCGGAAGCTGCAGTTAGTGCAGAATGCAGCAGCAAAGGTGCTCAGTGGGGCAGCTAGATATGCACATATAACACCTCCATTAAAAGAACTCCATTGGCTGCCTGTTAGCTATTGATTGCTGACATTCAAAGCGCTAAACAATTTGGGAAAGGGATACCTAGCTGACCACCTTCCCCTAGATGACAGCTGACCCCTGAGATCTTCTGAGGAGACCTTACTGGCCGTTCTATGACCAATGGAATGTCTCCAGGTAATGGCACAAAAGCTGGCCTTCTTAGTGGTGGCACCAACCCATTGGAACACTCTCCCGTGTGAGGTTTGAAAGGTAGAAATGCAGGCAAGTTTTAAATGCCTCTTGAAAACATAGTTGTTCACACAGGCTTTCCCTGTCCTGTTTTATTTTTATTCTGTTGGAATGTTTTAAATTATTTATTATTTTATCCTGCTTTTGTTTAGTTGTATGTTTAATGCGAACTGCTTAAGGGTGTGGGTTTGTGTTTTTTTTTTTTTTGGTAGATTAAGGGTGCAGTCCTATGCATGTTTAGACAGAACAAAATTCCCATGGCTGGCTGGGGAATGCTGGGAGTTGTAGGACTTATTTTCTGTCTATACATGCATAGGATTGTGGCTTAAGCAGCATAAAAGTACTAGAAATAAATAAATAAGCAAACAAATTATGTTGGAGGTGGGGACAGATTTCATGTGAGGACGGGTCGCCAGGTTTTGGAGGACTGGAGGTCAGGACATTACAAGTCACCAGGAGCATCTTTAGACCAGCCTAAAATCCTGCATTTAAAACAGGGCTTTCTGCTTCCATTTTAAATGCAGGATCACAACGATTCCCTTTTCCACGCACTTCCTTTCCCCCCTCCCCTTTCCCCCTCCTTCTCCCCCATATCTGTCTTCCATGTATTTCATTGATCTCGCTCCTCCTCTTGCGGCTTTTCCTCTTTTCACAGAGAGAACTCAAGCGGAACACAACAGGTTGATGCCCTGGAGGTTCATGGAGTCCTCTAAAGAGCCCGCAAGCTTCTGCGAGAGAGCCATCTCAATAGCAAGATAAAAGCTCCATGTGAAGAAAGCCCAGGTTTCATATTCCGAGCCAGGATATGGCAAGCTTCAGTGATATTGTTCATTTGATCCTGGATTTCCTTCATGGCAAACCACTGCTTTACTATCCAGCCTGCTGCGCAAAACCCGGTTCATTCTGCCTCCTCCCTGGGGCTGGAACAATGACCCATCCCAGGATGTGTGAGCAGCATCAGGCACTCTGTGTGTGTGTGTTGGGGGTGGGGGAGGAGGTGGGAAGGTGGGCCAAGCTAATGCTTGTGTGGAGCCGCATGCCTTAGCGCATCGTTCCCATTTTGGAAAGGGATGCACACCCCTTACCATTCACAAAGCCAAGAGGCGCCATCATAGACACACAGCCTCATCACTGTACTACAGTGAGGTTTGCCCTACTTAGAAGCGAGAAGAGAAGGCTGAACTTTTTTGTTCTTGTTGATTTCACTCGGCTTCTTTTGCAATCTGGCTCCCTAATTATTTGCGGTGGCTAATTAGGGCTGGTTAGTCCGAGGACTAAAAACCTTCTGTCGCATCCCCGGTGGCCAAGCTCTGGAGCCCTCCCAGAGGGAGAGAGTGCATGGCTGCACTTTCCTGAAACTCCATCATGTCCTCTCACCCTCTGCACAGTTTTTTTTTTTTAAATGATTGTTTCTAGTATAGTGATGCACAAAGACATCTGTCTCCTCTGGAAGGTCACATTGACACCCTCCTCTTCCTAAGTTTAAAGGAAAACTAGACAAATATGGAAAGATCCCCTGTAGGGGGGAACTTTGGGAGAGTGTGTGCGCATTTGGGTACGTGTGTGTGCACATGTTCAGGGGCCGCTTCCAGCCACAGGGCATCCAAGCAGCACATGTCCCCTCCATGTGCTGGTTTACATGACTTGATCTGCTATGGTATGTGTCTGTCTATGCATGTTTGTGTCATTTTGGGTGCGTGCGCTTCCCCTCCCCTTGATGTGCTTGGAGGTGCATGCATATTCCCGTGACATGGGGCCGCTGTGACTTCATTCCTGCCTGCATGGAGTCTTTTTTAATGCACCTTATTTTGACAGCCTGCCCAGCGCACTCCAAAAGAGCCCTTGAGGCTTGGCGTTTGGTTGGAACAGGTCTGGCGCATGGGAAGAGGCAACCCGATGAGCAGAGGGAGTTGTGCCAAACAAGGCATGGTTATACAGCTGTTGTGATTAAACACATTCCTTTGTGAGGAAGAGGAGCTAAACTATGATCAGTCAGGAGGACCCCTGTGGCTGTCTAGGGGTAGTGTCAGCTTGGCATCTGCTTTTAAAGCGTAACGGCAGGTTTAGGGAGAGGGTTACCTGTTATGCTAAGTAAATAGTAGCACAGGGCCTCAAGCAAACAGGGTCCCTCACTGCGCTGTCATTATTGCATTGTTTGACAATTTGATAAATGCTCCCAGCCCTAGATTCCATTACAAATCCCTGCATCTAAAGGTACTGGCTCTAAAGGGAAAGAGATAGGATGTCATTTATTTATTTATTTATTTATTTATTTATTTATTTATTTAACATCTATATCCTGCCCGTTTTTTCCTCCTCAAGGAACCCAAGGTGGTGTACATTAACCTTCTTCTCTCCATTTTATGCTCGCAACAACAACCCTGTGAGGCAGGTTGGGCTGAGAGTCTGTGACTGGCCCAAAGTCACCCAGTGAGCTTCCATGACTGAGTGGGGACCAGAACCCAGATCTCCCAGCTCCCAGTCCAACACTCTAGCCACTACACCACACTGGCTCCACTTTCACGTTGCCCACAAAGAGGACTCGTATGCACATTAAATTTGCATGTGCTAATTTGTATGTATAAATGCAAAGATAGAAATAATAACCATATTTTAAAATAGATGTACAATACATCTCACAACAGGCAGAGAAAGAGTGACCCATCCAAAGTCATTCTGGGTAGCTTCATGGCTGCACAGGGATTTGAACTCAAGTCTCCCCCTAGCCCAAGCACAGCACCCTACCTACTACACTACATTATGTCTCTGGGTTCAGTTGCCTACAGTTCATCCTCTTGGTACTAAAGGCCACAAAACCTGGCCACAAAGGATGGTAGCCGCCCCTTGATCAGGCGCTTCAGAGGTCTAGGCTAGGCTGTTATGAGGGGCAGGCGGAGGTTGCAGGAGCAAGCACACAGGCCAACATGCTAGAACCTAGAGCAGGAGTCAGAGCAGGCTGCCCTGAATGCAGCCCCATGTCCTCCTGTGCAGTCCCCACCACCACCCCACTGAAATTTGGTGGCATGGCAGCAGCCAAAAAATTGGTGGTTTGCAACCAAATTTCAGTGGCAAACCTTTATGCAGCCTTAAAAGGGACTCATTTGGCTTAAAAGCATGCGGCAGGGCAGCAGTAGGAGTGCAGCCCGGGGTGGGGGGAGGAACAGGAGGTGGAAAGTGGCCCCCAGCCACCCCCCCTCCAAGTTTCCCACCCCCGGTCTAGAGCAACATTCAGACTTGACCAACTCAGAGCAAAACAGGCACAAAATACTTCTCCAAGAATCTCTTTTAGTAACAACAAAGCACAACCAGAGCTGGAGAAGCATTATCCTGGACAACTTGCGGCTTTCTCTGGTTTCAACAGAAAACACATTCAATGAAGCCTCTGCTAACCTGGTTTTCAATTAATGTCTGTTTAATTTAAGCTGAATGCGTTCTCAGTTTAGCTACTTGGTCACATGCTACTCCAGGAAGACTTAGACCCCAATCCCCTTTGCTGCCTAAAGGGTGAAATGACAGACTTTATATCTGACCAAAGCTGAGCTTTAGAATTAGAACCTGGGCTTTAGCTTTGAAACCCATGTCTGAGGATTTTTCTTTTGCAAAGAAACCAGACCGAACAACATTTGAAAATCAGAAGAGAAGCAGACCCAATGTTGTGTAAAACACAAAGTCTGGAGTGTGAAATTCAGTGCTTTCCGTCTCATGTTGCAAACATTCCTTTTGCACCATTCACACATTTGTGATGTCAAAATTTTCTTTCTGTATTTATTTCTGCTCTAAGCAGGTAAGCTCAAGGTGTGTGTGTGTGTGGGGGGGAAGCTTGCATTTTCTCTTCCTTATCCTGGGTAGCTGCTCTCCATCCATGACATATTCTTGAGAAAGTATGAGTCACGCTTAAGCTCAGGGCCCAAATGTGTAAGGAAAGAAAAGGAAATTATGTTAATGGATGGCCTGCCAGAAGAAGTTAGAAATGCTCTTTTTGTGCAGTTGCATTAAAAAGCAGAAAGGTTGGAGAAACAGATCCTTGTCTTGTCTGTACATTTGCTGGGAAAACACTTTGGCTGGGAGAGGTTTCAGGTCATTGAAAAATAATAAATATATATTATATATATATATCCCTCTTTTAGTGATGTTCAGAGGCGAGTATCAACCCTTACAGGTCCAGAATGGCACCATCCATGTACAAGAGGGAGGAATCAGCAGGTTGAGAAGAAGCCCAAATTTGCAGAAGTTAAAAATGTTTTTTGTGGGGCAGGGATACTAATGGCAGAGGAGGCTGGTGGCTCTGAAGTCAGTGAGCTGGTGCATCCGCTCCAGGTTTCAGTCAGAACCAGTCAGAACTCTAAAGGAGTTATCCAAGGTGCAGATGACTGGTTCTGACTGAAACCTGGAGCGGATGCACCGCCCCACTGACTTCAGAGCCACCAGCCTCCACTGTCTAATAGTTCATAACCCCCCAAACAGCTGAGGACTGTGCATGCACATTATACGTGTGTGTGTGTGTGTGTGTGTGTGTGTGTGTGTGTGTGTGTAGGGGGAGAGATACTATCTGGCAACTGACAATAACTCTTCACACACCAGATGAAGTGGGCTGTAGTCCACGGCAGCTTCTGCAACAATAGATCTGTCTTTAAAAGGTAACACAAGACACTTTTCCAGAGGGACAGCTGAGTTTGTCTATCACAGCAAGAATAACAAGGAGTCTTGAGGCACCTGAAAGGCTAACAGTTTTATTCTGGCACAAGCCTTCATGGACTACAGTCTATGAAAGCTTATGCCAGAATAAAACGGTTCGTCTTTAAAGTGCTCCAAGACCTTTTGTTGTTTTTTTATAAGGCACTTGGTGGCTTATAAGGTTTGCAGCAGCAAGAAACTAAAATGCACAGCTACCCCTCTGGAAGATGGCAAAGAGAGAGAAGACGGCTGCTACATCACACCAGTGAACAACTTAATCTTTTTTCTTTCTTTTTAATAGAAGGAAAGAAGGAGCTGGGCTGGAAAGTGGTTCATCCAAAATGGAATTCAGCACTCTGGCTGGTGGAAAGAGGTTCATTACATCTGGTTTAGGCAGAAAGTGAGAGAGATGGGCTTGGGAGTGGAGATCTGGAGATCTGACGCAGGAGCAGTGGGCTTTGCCTGGCTGTTGAAGTTGGGCTTTTGTCTATTGTCAACTTACTTACTTACTTATTTACAAATAAATGTAAATATTTGAAAAGTCTGTTTAAGAGAGGCCAGTACTTTCAACAGTACCTCCTGGAGTTGACTTTTGTTGCCCTTAGAAAGACGTTTACTGCCCTTTGTTTTCAAACGATGCCCTCAGCGTTTTTGGAAGGAAAGTATAAAGGGATCCCCCATGCACAGCTGTGCATCTGTGGTGATGGAGATGTAGAAGATGTAGTGCATTACCTGTAAGAAATCTCTGGCTGGCTTTCTGGGAGATCTTTTGAAAAAAAGAGCAGGATGGCCCCCAGCTGACATTATCTGTGACTTGTTGGCAGATTATAGCAATTTCATTACAAATAAGGTTGCTACCTTTGCAGTAGCAACACAGAAAATTTATCTTTCTTTTCTTTCTTTCTTTCTTTCTTTCTTTCTTTCTCTCTCTCTTTTAATTCATTTCTATACCACCCAATAGCC
Source organism: Heloderma suspectum (assembly GCF_057233095.1). NCBI lineage: Eukaryota > Metazoa > Chordata > Lepidosauria > Squamata > Helodermatidae > Heloderma > Heloderma suspectum. The sequence continues at coordinate 13,522,065 of NC_139468.1, forward strand.
AAAGCTCTCTGGGCAGTTCACAACAATTAAAACCATAAAGTACAACATAAAACAATATAAAATATGAAAGCTTAAAACTGCAATATAAAGATACAACCAGAATAAAACTTAGCAGCAATGCAGGTATTTAAAATACAGATTTTAAACAGCAGAGCTAAAAGACTAGCATGCTAAAATGCTGGGGAGGGGGGAAGGTATTCACCTGACACCGAAAGGAGTACAACGTAGGCACCAGGCCAACTTCTCTAGGGAGCTCATTCCACAGCCAGGGTGCCACAGCAGAAAAGGCCCTCTTCCTGGTAGCCACCTGCCTCACTTTCTTTGGCAGGGGCTCACGGAGAAGGACCCCTGAAGATGATCTTAGGGTCCAGGCAGGTACATATGAGAGGAGGTGATCCTTCAGATAACCTGGCCCCAAGCTTTTTAGGGCTTTGAATGTGAATACCAGCACTATGAATTGGGATCTGACATGGACTGGCAGCCAGTGCAGCTGGAAAAGTACTGATGTAATGTGATCTCGGTGGCCAGTCCATCACAGTTTTTTAAAAGACGTCTGCAGTGGACTGTAAAGGAGATGATCTGTTATAGACCTTTTGTAAAGATGTGTTACTGTCTGGTTGCTTTTATTGATACTCTGTATTGTTATATTTTATAGTTTTGTATTGCTACATTTCACATAGTATTGTATTTTGCAATGGCCTTTCTGCTATAGACAAATGCATTCTATTCATGAAAACCCCCCAATAAGCCTCCAGTGACCTCCTTCCAAATGGAGGCAAGCCTGAGGAAGTATTGCGCCCCTGGAATGTCTCATTGCCAGGTGAAGTAAGGTGAGCACACCACTCTGCTAAACTATGGGGTTTGTAATGCTTAAAACCACCAAGCCATTTTTAGAAAATGAAGACCCATTAGCAGCGGCAACGATGAACCGAAAGACAAGCCCTGCTTCGAAGGGAACCATGGCCTAATTGCTGAGGAATGACCTTCGAATTCCAGACCGTTGCTCAAGCAAAAAAAGGTCCTCTGTTCTGAGCAGAGGACATTTGGCCTGTGGCTCTTCTGCGGGTGCCACCCGCCACCATCTGGTGCGCTCTCTAGAGCAGGCCTCGGCTCTTGTAGATTTACATCTCTTTAGACATTTTAATCCCCAGACATCGTGCACCGTAATCTCGAAAAATCGAAGCAGCTCTTTGTTCCTGCTTGCGAAATCATTGCACGGAAATAACCTGAAAGAATGGAAGCAAAGGCCTCTGCTGCCGTCTGGAAGACGGGTGAACGTTGCTCTTAGCATTTTCATTGACATGCCACGTTTTAAAAGAGCTTGCAATGGGTTTTCCGATTTGTGTTTTCTATTATTGTTAATTAACTTATTTGGAGTATTTTCATGCTGCTCCTCAGCCACAAAGACTCCCAGAGCTGCTTACGTATATTAAGCACAATAGTCCCTGCCTGCCAACTTACAATCTGGTCTGTTGTTGGGTTATGTGAGGGTTGTTTAACCCCCACATAACCCACATTCCCCAGGTTCAGACGACACAACAAGCTACGGTTGGGGCTTGAATATTCAAAATGGCCAAGCCCACATGCCATGGTCACGGTGGGCTGTTCAATTATGCGAATTGGCCCAATCAGTCCATGGCATGGGGTGATGGTGGGAGATTTGAATCCAGATCTAACAAGACATTCTCTGTCCAATTTAGAGGAAGCCATGTAGAGCAGTGATAGAGCACATAATTTGCATGCGGAAGGCCCCAGATTAAATTTGGATGGTCCTTTGCTGCTGACTTACTCTTTGGTCCTGTCTACCAGCTTGTCCCATGGATCTTGTTTCACCTCAGATGTCTGCCCATGGCTCAGTCCTCACAACAATGAATAAGAGTTGGACCAAATGGGCCCCCATCCAGTTCAATTTTACTTCATTAGGGAACTAATTCACACCCCTGGTAGCAGCAGCTTGATCATTTTTTGATCAAGTCACCTCCCTTGTAGACCGTGGGAATGCTGTAGACATCATATAGCTCGACTTCAGCAAAGCTTTCGACAAAGTGCCCCATGATATCCTGATGAGCAAACTTGCTCGAAGTGGGCTAGATGAAACAACGATCCGGTGGATCCACAGTTGGCTACAGAATCGGACTCAAAGAGTGCTTATCAATGGGACCTTCTCAAGCTGGGGAGAGGTAACGAGTGGGGTACCGCAGGGCTCAGTCCTGGGCCCAGTGCTCTTCAATATTTTTATTAATGACTTGGAGGAGGAGGTGCAGGGAATGCTGATCAAATTTACAGATGACACAAAATTGGGAGGGATAGCTAATACTTTGGAAGACAGAAACAAAATTCAAAGTGATCTGGATAGACTGGAGTGCTGGGCAGAAAACAACAGAATGGCATTTAATAGGGACAAATGCCAAGTGCTGCACCTAGGAAAAAGAAACCAAATGCACAGTTACAAGATGGGGGATACGTGGCTCAACCACACTACGAGCAAGAAGGATCTTGGAATTGTTGTCGATCACAAGCTGAATATGAGCCAACAATGTGATGTGGCTGCAAAAAAGGCAAATGCTATTTTGGGCTGCATTCATAGAAGCATCGCTTCCAAATCCCGGGAAGTACTAGTTCCCCTCTACTCAGCACTGGTTAGGCCTCATCTGGAGTACCGTGTCCAGTTCTGGGCACCACACTTTAAGAAGGATGCAGACAAACTGGAGAGGGTTCAAAGGAGGGCAACAAAGATGATCAGGGGACTGGAAACAAAGCCCTATGAAGAGAGACTGAAAGAACTGGGCATGTTTAGCCTTGAGAAGAGAAGACTGAGGGGAGATATGATAGCACTCTTCAAGTACTTGAAAGGTTGTCACAGAGAAGAAGGCCAGGATCTCTTCTTGATCATCCCAGAGTGCAGGACACGGAATAATGGGCTCAAGTTACAGGAAGCCAGATTCCGGCTGAACATCAGGAAAAACTTCCTGAGTGTCAGAGCAATACGACAATGGAACCAATTACCTGGGGAGGTGGTGGGCTCCCCCACACTGGAGGCCTTCAAGACGAGGTTGGACAGCCACCTGTCAGGGATGCTCTGACTTGGATTCCTGCATTGAGCAGGGGGTTGGACTCGATGGCCTTGTAGGCCCCTTCCAACCCTACTATTCTATGATTCTATGATTCTATGAGAGAACACCTCTCCCTGAAATGCATTCCATTACTGAGGAGGTCCATTGTTTGCCTTTAAACATCTTAGACACTTCTGTCAAAGGCGTTTCCTACAAAAAATAGGCCACTTTTCATTAAAGACGTGTAAATCCTTGGGGATTTGGCTCTATTGTCTTTGCTGATGTAATGACTCAACCTTGAAGCCAGTGTTGTTAGGATCAGAGCTCAAAAAGAAGGAGGAGGAGAAGGAGGAGGAGGAGGAGGAGAAGGAGAATGGTAGGAGGGAACAAAACAACTACAATGTAAAGGGAAAGGGAAAAAATCATTGTTGGGGGGGAAGCTTTTTTTAACAAATCAAGCATGGGATAGCTTTTGTATTTAGAACCACTTCCAAAGAGATCTGGCTTGCCCGGGATACCAAACTAGGGATGTATGAAATGTACTTACCTTTCCAATCTGGGGCGTCCGTGGTGGGGGGGAGGTGCTCCATCCCTCCCTCCAGAATCCTCCCTGGCTGGCTCCACTCCGTGGCGACTCCGCGGAGCTGCCAGCCGGGGTCATCCGCAGCCAGACTTCCATCCGCTGCTGGGCTGCGCTGGCAGCAAATGGATTTGTATCCCTGCCAAGCTGTGATAGGCTACGTAAGTATCTATATAGCCTATCATGGCAAAAGGCAGGGATGCAAATGGTGTAGCGGCCGCCATTTGCGTCCCTGCCTTTTGCCATGATAGGCTACGTAGATACGTACGTAGCCTATCATGGCTTGGCAGGGACGCAAATGGCAGCTGGCGTAGTGGCCGCCATTTGCGGCCGCAGCTCAGCAGCGGCCAGAAAACAACCCAGAGCTGCCGCCACTGCCAGAGCTGCCGCCACAGCCACTGCTGGAGCCAGGTAGGCTCCATCCTGGGGGGATTCCGTGAGGTGGCAGGGGGGATTGCTCCGTTCTGCCATGGACTCTGGGGGGGGCAGATTCTAAAGAGTCTAGCCTCACTGGAGTCCGTGGCAGAATTCTCCAACATCCCTATACCAAACTGACCATCTCAAGTTTACCAGATGACCGTGCCTCCATCTTTGGGGCATGCCACCCTCTTTATCCTACCCAACAATCATTTGTGGATTCCCAGTTTTTGTGCAATCCCCCCACACACACCTCCATTCCTAAAGGTTAAAATGCCTCTCCTCACGGTTAATTGAGGTAAGAATTTAAGCTAAAATATGCAGACATTTGGGGTAATTTCGGTCTCCTGTTTTGCCCTTGACTCCACCCGCTTTTGCCTATGGCTGCTTTGTTGTTGTTCAGTCGTTCAGTCGTGTCCGACTCTTCGTGACCCCATGGACCATAGCACGCCAGGCCTTCCTGTCCTGCGCTCTCTCCCGGAGTGTGCTCAGGTTCATATTCATCGCATCGGTTATGCTATCTAGCCATCTCATCCTCTGCCGTCCCCTTCTCCTTTTGCCTTCAGTCTTTCCCAGCATCAGGGTCTTTTCCAGAGGGTTTTCTCTTCGCATTTGGTGGCCAAAATATTTGAGCTTCAGCTTCAGTATCTGTCCTTCCAATGAGCACTCAGGGTTGATTTCCTTTAGGATCGACTGATTTGACCTCCTTGCAGTCCAGGGGACTCCTAAGAGTCTTCTCCAGCACCACAGTTCGAAAGCATCGATTCTTCGGCGCTCAGCCTTCCTTATAGTCCAGCTCTCACAGCCATACGTTACTACTGGGAAAACCATAGCTTTGATTAGACGGACCTTTGTTGGCAAGGTGATGTCTCTGCTTCTTACTATGCTGTCTAGGTTTGCCATAGCTTTCCTCCCAAGGAGCAAGCGTCTTTTAATTTCATGGCTACAGTCACCATCTGCGGTGATCTTGGAGCCCAAGAAAGTAAAATCTGTCACTGCTTCCATTTCTTCCCCTTCTATATGCCAGGAAGTGATAGGGCCAGATGCCATGATTACTTTTTTTAATGTTGAGTTTCAAACCAGCTTTTGCACTCTCCTCTTTCACCCTCAACAAGAGGCTGTTTAGATCCTCTTCACTTTCTGCCATTAGGGTGGTATCGTCTGCATATCAGAGGTTGTTGATAATTCTCCCAGCAATCTTAATTCCGACCTCTGATTCATCCAACCCGGCATTTCTCATGATGTACTCTGCATATAAGTTAAATAAGCAGGGTGACAATATGCAGCCTTGTCGTACTCCTTTCCCAATTTTGAACCACTCGGTTGTTCCATGTCCGGTTCTTACTGTTGCTTCTTGACCCTCGTACAGGTTTCTCAGGAGACAGGTCAGGTGGTCTGGTACTCCCATCACTTTAAGAATTTGCCACAGTTTGTTGTGATCCACACAATCAAAGGCTTTAGCGTAGTCAATGAAGCAGAAATAGACGTTTTTCTGGAATTCTCTTGCTTTCTCCATGATGCAGCGAATGTTGGCGATTTGATCTCTAGTTCCTCTGCCTCTTCGAAACCTAGCTTGTACTTCCGGTAGTTCTCGGTTCGCATACTGCTGAAGCCTAACTTGTAGGATTTTGAGCATAACCTTGCTGGCATGTGAAATGAGCGCAATTGTGCGGTAGTTTGAACACTCTTTGGCGTTGCCCTTCTTTGGAATTGGAATGTAAACTGACCTTTTCCAGTCTTGCGGCCATTGCTGAGTGTTCCAAATTTGTTGGCATATTGAATGCAGCACTTTAACAGCATCATCTTTTAGGATTTTAAATAGCTCAGCTGGAATACTGTCATCTCCGCTAGCTTTGTTGTTACTAATGCTTCCTAAGGCCCACTTGACTTCACTCTCGAGGATATCCGGCTCTAGTTCAGTGACCGCACTATCATGGCTATCAAGGACATTACTATCATGGCTATCAAGGACATTAAGATCTTTCCTGTATAGTTCTTCTGTGTATTCTTTCCAACTCTTCTTAATCTCATCTGCTTCTGTGAGGTCCCTGCCTTCTTTGTCCTTTATCATGCCCGTCTTTGCACAAAACGTTCCCTTGAGATCTCCAATTTTCTTGAAGAGATCTCTAGTCTTTCCCATTCTGTTGTTTTCCTCGATTTCCTTGCATTGTTCATTTAAGAAGGCCTTCTTGTCTCTCCTTGCTATTCTCTGGAAATCTGCATTCAGTTGGATATATCTTCCCCTTTCTCCCTTGCTTTTTGCTTCCCTTCTTTCCTCAGCTACTTGTAAAGCCTCACCAGACAGCCACTTGGCTTTCTTGCATTTCTTTTTCTTTGGGATGGATTTCGTTGCTGCCTCCTGAACAATGTTACGGACCTCCGTCCATAGTTCCTCAGGCACTCTGTTTATCAGGTCTAATCCCTGAAACCTATTCCTCACCTCCACTGTATATTCATAAGGGATATGATTTAGGTCATACCTGAATGGTTTAGTGGTTTTCCCGACGTTCTTCAATTTAAGCTGAAATTTTGCAAGAAGCAGCTCATGATCTGAGCCACAGTCAGCTCCAGGTCTTGTTTTTACTGACTGTATGGAGCTTCTCCATCTTTGGCTGCAAAGGACATAATCAATCTGATTTCGATATTGACCATCTGGTGATGTCCATGTGTAGAGTCACCTCTTGTGCTGTTGGAAAAGAGTGTTTGCTATGATCAGCATGTTCTCTTGGCAAAACTCTATTAGCTTTTGTCCTGCTTCATTTTGTACACCAAGGCCATGCCTGCCTGTTATCCTGGTGATTTCTTGACTTCCTACTTTAGCATTCCAGTCCCCTATGATGAAGAGGACATCTTTTTTTGGTGTTAGTTCTAGAAGGTGTTGTAGGTCTTCATAGAACCGATCAACCTCAGCTTCTTCGGCCACAGTGGTTGGGGCATAGACTTGAATTACTGTGATGTTGAATGGTTTGCCTTGGATTCATACTGAGATCATTCCATCATTTTTAAGATTGTACCCCAGTACTGCTTTTCCCAGCCTTTTGTTGACTATGAGTGCTACTCCATTTCTTCTAAGGGATTCTTGCCCACAGTAGTAGATACGATGGTCACCTGAATTAAATTCGCCCATGCCTGTCCATTTTAGTTCGCTGATTCCCAAGATGTCGATGTTCAATCTTGCCATCTCATGTTTGACCACCTCCAGCTTACCTTGATTCATTGATCTAACATTCCAGGTTCCTAAACAGTATTGTTCTTTACAGCATTGGATTTTCTTTTCACCACCAGACACATCCACAGCTGAGTGTCCTTTCAGCTTTCCCAGCCGCTTCACTCTTTCTGGCGCTACTTGGAAATACCCTCTGCTCTTCCCCAGGAGTATATTGGACACCTTCCGACCTGAGGGGCTCATCTTCCGGCGTCATCTCTTTTAGCCTTGTGATACGTTCCATGGGGTTTTCTTGGCAAGAATACTGGAGTGGGTTGCCATTTCCTTCTCCAGTGGACCACATTTTGTCAGAACTCTCCGCCATGACCTGTCCATCTTGGGTGGCCCTGCACGGCATAGCTTATGGCTTCACTGAGTTACGCAAGCCCCTTCGCCACAACAAGGCAGTGATCCATGAAGTGGGCCTATGGCTGCACCCACCACTGAAATTGCCTTTGACTCCACCCCCACCGAAATTGGAGCCATGCAGCTATCAAAGATGCTGAACCTATTTGGGGGATAGGGTTCAGCACCTTGGATAGCTCCTTTAGAGTTCCAGCTGGTTCTGACTGAAACCCAGAATGGATTCACAGCTCCACCGAAATCGGAGCCCCCAGCCTCCACTGGAGTAAATGGAACTACTTCAGAGGGAAAATACTAGAGCTGTGCACAAGCGGCCTCTTGAAATTCTCCACCTTGCTTATGGGCAGAGAAATTTGGGAGACCATTTCACTGAATTTCTCCAGGAGGAGGAGGAATCTTCAACCATTTCTCCCAGGTAGGGCTCCCCATTGGCAGGGCTTGTAGCACAGCTTCTTTCTTTCTTGAGAAGGGTTTGGGGGGTTTTCAAGCTGCAACTGGCTTGGCAGCTGGCCCCCAGCCCGCATCCACCACAATGCAAGTGGGCGCAGTGTTGTTGTGTCCAGCTCCAGGGATGAGGTGGAGTTAGGGCTCTGCCAAAATCTGTCCTCCGATTTCCTGAAAGTGTTCTCCCCCCATGAAAGAGGCTTCCCTTGTTCTGCCTCATTCAGGATGTGTTATAATTTATTTTTGTGGTGTTCTTGAGCTCACCTAATCACAGCTAGCCTCCCAGGCTGCCTGCACGTCCTGATCTGAAACAGCCCCATGGGGGGAATTGCCTCGCAGTGCCTTAAACTGGGCTTTGGTGGAAGTGTAGGGAGCTAAGGAGGCTACAACCAGCCAGAGAGATGATGGTACAATGAAAAACAGGGCACTTGGGCTCACTCCTCGGCCACCTCATAAGTAAGGCAAGCCCAAGAAACCCAAACCCAACCCTTGGGAATTTCTCCAAAATTTCTTCAGTATTGAATTTCTTTTCGAAAGCAATTTCTCTTCTATCAAATTGAATGAGAATGGTTGAAAAAAATGTGGGAGAAATTTTCGGCACAGCACTAGAAAATGCCACTAAATAGGATTGTTGCCCTGTGGGGTGGTGGGCAGGGGAGGCTGTTGGCCTGCTGCAACCTTCTCCAACCTGGGACACTCCAGATATATTGGACTATAATATATTGGTCCCAGCATCCCCCAGCCAGCATGTGGGCTTCTGAGCAGGGCCAGCATGAAAGGCAGGCATGGTCAGGCATTTGCTGAGGGCCGACTCCTCAGCAGATACCCACTGATGACAGCCCCCTGGAGTTCTTCCCCTGCCTCTTGCTCTGGCACAGACAATGGAGGTGGTGAAAAGGAAGAGCAGCAGATGCCAGGGCCTGCCGCCTCACTGGTTGTCTGCCTGGCAAGCACGAAGGTGGTAGCGAGGAGGAGGAGGAGGAGGAGGAGGAGGAGGAGGAGGAGGAGGAGGAGGAAGAACAGTAGCAGCTGGCAAGAATGCTGGTGAGAAGGTAGAATCCCCCATTGTGAGTACCTTACCCAAGGGACCTCAGCAACCTGGAACTGGCACAGCTTCTGAGAGGCATCTCTTTAGCCACTGTGGGATGCTGAACTAAATGGACCTTTGGTCTGAACCAAATGGGCTCTTCTGAGGTTCTTACAGCTCCTTCTAAGGGTCCTGTGCCCTTTAATCTTACCTTGTGTCCCCCCATCCAAACACTATGGATGCCAGGCCTCCCTTTTTAGAACTCTTGTTCCTTTTGCTGACTCTTGCATACTGTTTTTAAGCTGTGTTGTTTTAAGCTGTGTTGTTTACTGTTGGAATTTTTTTTGTTAAATTGTTTTTAGTTCAAAGTTGTTTTTAGTGATATGTTGTTTGTATATATTGTCCATATGCTTTTATGTAAATGGCTTTTAAACGTTGTATATTGTATTTTAATTTTTAACTGTTGTAAGCCACCCAGAGAGCTTTGGATATGGGCCAGTATAGAAATAAAGAAATAAATAATAAAATGAGGAATGCCTCCTCTCCAACATAAAATAATAAAATTGGGAATGCCTCCTCTCCAACATAAAATAATAAGATTGGGAATGCCTCCTCTCCAAAATAAAATAATTAGATTGGGAATGCCTCCTCTCCAAAATAAAATAATTAGATTGGGAATGCCTCCTCTCCAACATAAAATAATAAGATTGGGAATGCCTCCTCTCCAGCATAAAATAATAAGATTGGGAATGCTTCCTCTCCAACATAAAATAATAAAATTGGGAATGCCTCCTCTCCAACATAAAATAATAAGATTGGGAATGCCTCCTCTCCAAAATAAAATAATTAGATTGGGAATGCCTCCTCTCCAACATAAAATAATAAGATTGGGAATGCCTCCTCTCCAACATAAAATGATAAGATTGGGAATGCTTCCTCTCCAACATAAAGAGTCCGTGCAGACCGTGTGTGAAAGATATAGGCAACCCCACCGTACCTCTTGTGTGATTAAATTTGTGACCCTGGTGTGGTTTCATTCGGGAGAACACATTCTCCAGGGATCTGTTGATTCAGTCTGAAGGCTGCCCTGCCTCCATTGGGGGAAGAAGATCTGGCTGTCTCCTTGAGATGAATCTAATTTTTAAAGGGTAGACTAGTGTTTGCCTGGTTTCTTCCCTTTCCCTTCCCTGCTTCCCTCCTTGTAGGTTTTTCCTCTATGTATAGACAAAAATAGAAAAAGAGAGCCAGAACTTGAGCTTGCGTTGTGCCCATCACATGAGATTTCCATGTACAGCCACCTCCTTCTCACTTTCCAGCAAGTTTTCCAGTGGATGCCCCAGAAGCAAGTCGAAATGACACCTTGCTTGCCTGGGCAGCAGCAGTCTCTGATGAAGGGAAGCATCCTGATTCTGCTGAAAATATGGAATGATTAGTCAGCATTGCATGAATTTTACAAGTAATAATAAAAGCATCAATAACATTACAGAAAAACAAAACAAAACTCCTTATCCTACACTGGACTGTGTCATCAAGTACAGGGGCCAGAAGGAACCCTTCTGCAGATCAGCAAATGGGCTACTTCTGTGGGTTGGCATCTTTACCATCGGCTGGACCACCTGAGTCTATCTGCAGTTCCCTTCTGCCCCTCCCCCAGGAAGGAAGAGCCTGGAGGGTTGACTGTGTCTTATCCACTGCCAGGCTCCAAAACAGACTGCCATTCACACATCCTCATATATCTGACTGTTAGAGCAATACAACAGTGGAACCAATTACCCAGGGAGGTGGTGGGCTCTCCCACACTGGAGGCGTTCAAGACGAGGCTGGACAGCCAGCTGTCAGGGATGCTATGACTTGGATTCCTGCATTGAGCAGGGGGCTGGACTCGATGATCTTATAGGCCCCTTCCAACCCTACTATTCTATGATCAGGGGGTTTGATTATAATTGCCATAAAACCCGCTTTGGCAAGCCAAACCTAGCCAAAAAACAGGAAATAAATATATAATAATATCCAGCAAGGCTTCTTTTGGATATGACATATCAAAGCTCGTTGATACTTGTTGCCCTCATGTCCTGCTTGTGGGTTTCCTGTGAGCAGCTGGTTGGCCACTGTGCGAACAGAATGCTGGACTAGATGGACCCTTGGTCTGATCCAGTGGAGCGCTTCTTATGTTCTTAAAGTTTATGCCACAATAAATCAGTTTGTCTTTAGGATGCCAGAGGACTCCTTATGGAGACCCTAGAAACTTCCCAAATGATGGCAGGACTGAAAATATATCGAGACCTCTTCTGGGTCCTTCTGAGTCATGCAGGTGACAGCCAGGGAGAGATCCTTTTCAGTGATAGCAGCATCTAAGTTTTCAGAACTGGAGGGCAGTCATTACTTCTTTTTCCAATGAATGCTAGGTGTTATCTGATACCTGAGGCATCTAAAAGTGACTCATTCTGTCTGTCATCTTCATTTTAAAACTGAATCTATGCTGCAGACCTCATGGCCACAAGATCTGGCTGAATCTATGAACTTTTCTGTTTCTTCCCCATGTCCCCTGCCACCTAGCCTGAAGAAGGGTTCTGGAGAACTCAAAAGCTTGCACAATCTTTTGAGGCATTTGGATTGATCCTAATAAAGGAATATTTTGGACATGCACTCACCCTGGGTTTTTTGTTTTGTTTTTATCCATGGGCCAGTGTAGCAATCTTTATTTTTAATTTGTGCATAGATATATTTTTTAAAATTACATTTTTATCTTGCCTTTCCTCCTAGGACCTTATGGCAACATACATGGTTCTCTCTCCCCAAACACCATTTTTTCCCTCACAGCTAGGCAGTGAGTTAGGTTAGGGTGTGAGCTGGTGACTGGCCAAGAACAACCAATAGGTTTTGTGGCCAAGTGGGGATTTAACCCTGAGTCTCACCTGTCCTATAGATCAGCCTCCCCCAACCTGGTGCCCTCCAGATGTGTTGGCCATGCTGGCTGAGGATGATAGGAATTGTAATCCAAAACATTAGGAGGGCTGCTATAGATAGGTAACAGATATATGGCTAGAAAGAGAGAGATACATGCAGATGCAAACACACACATGGGGAGAGGGGCAGGAGAGGCAAATTGTGGAACTAGAAATGCAAGACAGTTGCACTGCAATCCTATACTTACCTGGGACTAAGTCCACAATCGCACTCAGTAGGGTTTACTTCAGAGTAGGTATTTATAGGATTGTGCTGCCAGTCTGTGACATTTTAGTTAAAGCTTGTATATGTTTAAGCTACATAAAATTGCCACAGATTACTTATGCCTTCCATGGGCATTTGAACTCCTCTGTTTACTGTCCCCCTCCCCCACTGCATGTGTCTGTGCATGCACACGCACGTGCATGTGTGTCAGGAGAGCGAGATAATGTCTGCCAGCTGGCGATAACTCTTCACACACTGGATGAAGTGGGTTGCAGTCCACGCCAGCTTCTGCAACAATGGGTCTGTCTTCAAAAAGTAACACAAGACGCTTTTCCAGAGGGATCGCTGTGTTTGCCTAGTGCAGCAAAAACAACAGAGAGAGCCAGTGTGGTGTAGTGGTTACAGTGTTGGTCTGCGACCTGGGCCGGTCACTGGCTCTCAGCCTAACCTACCTCACAAGGTTGTTGTGGGGATAAAATGGGGAGGAGAAGGAGGAGGACCATGTACGTTGCCTTGAGGGGAAAAGGTGGGATATAAATGTAATCAATAGTACATTAATACAATCAAAATACATCCGAATAAAATGGTTAGCCTTTAGGGTGGCACAAGGCTCTTTGTTGTTTTTACAAGGCACTTGGTGGTTTTGCAGCGGCAAGGGACTAACACGCACAGCTACCCCACCGGAAGATGGCAAAGAGAGAGAAGATGCCTGGCACGCCATGCCAGTGAACAACTTAACCCCCCCCCGCCGCCCCCCTCTCCCTTTTTTAACGAGGGGCAAGGGGGAGGCGGAGCTGGAAGGGCGAAGGGGCGGGATCCGCGGGCAGAGTGAGCCCGTCGCGCTCGGGGAGGCGCGGTCGGGCGCGCGCCGGGTTCTCCGCGGGCGGCGGCTGCCCTCTTGGCAAGCGGGGGGCGCCCTTCTCGCGCCTGGCGCCGTCCGCCCGCACACGCCGCCCAGGCGCTCGCCCAGGCAGCAGTCGCTGTCCGCGCGCCGTGGTGCTGGACGGAGTTCCGGAGAGCCCGGCGGTGGCTCCGGCGAAGGAGGCGCAGTCGGGGTCTCTCGGAGCTGTCCGCGACCTGCCGGTTCCGAAGCCCGCCCGGAGCCTGGACAAGTCCCTCCAGAGCAGCGTCCGAGCCTCGATGGAAAACCTCGAGGAGGGGCCTCCACAGCAGCCGGGGACGACCACCCTGATCTGAACCGCAGCCCAGCGCTGAGCTTCAACCAGCAGGCCAAGCTCAGGTGGCCACCACCGCTTCTCCTCTCCTTCCCGTGGCGCTCACTCCAGTCCTGCAGCTCTTCCCCCTCACCCTCACCCATACAGCCTGGCAATGGCTTTCATGGTGAAGTCGGTGGTGGGTGGGCAACTGAAGAATCTCACCGGTGGACTGGGGGGAGGAGAAGAGAAAGGAGAGGGGGAGAAGTCTCCCGCCGAAGCCGCCGGGATGACAAAGGAAGAGTTCGAAGAATATCAGAAGCAGCTTGTGGAGGAAAAGTAAGTATCGGGGAAGGGGGGACATCGTCCCCTTTTTTGCCCTCCCCCTCTCTTTTTTTGCCTTTCAGGATGTTTCTGCCATCCACAACCTGACAGCTTCCAGATGGTTTAGACTACAACTTCCATCAGCCCCAGCCAGCTGATGGGAGTTGTAGGCCAACACATCTGGAGGATATCTGGTTGGGGAATCCTGGGTGATGTTCAAACCAAGAGCCTTGTGACACCTTATAAGGCTAACAGGCATACTGTGACATAAGCTTTCTGGGATTAGCATCCACTTCATCCTCTGGAGGATATGGTATGACTCTTCTTGCATGTATCTACCACAAACCTAACTCTATGTGCTTTTCATGCTCTTTGATTCCCTGGTAGATTGACAGAAGGGAGATGGAAATTTGATCACCCCTATATATATACATGTGAAAATTCCTGAGCAAAATCAACACCAGACCAAAAAAGTGTAACTGATCTCAACTCACTAAATGTGAAGTATTTAGATATACAGCATGGCCAGAAGATTCGAGGTGAGCAAGTCTGAGATAAAATAGGAAATACTGAACATTCCCACATCTCAGACTCATTCCACCATCAGTCCTGTCAAGGGGAGTGACTATAGTTCCCCTTTGTCTAAATGACTTGCTGAAGGCCAGTTTGATGAATCCATGTCTGAAGATGGGTATGAACTCAGGTCTAAGTCCAACCTGATCTGCTGGACACACTAGTTTATGGTTTTGATCCAGACTTAGTCATGCTTACCCCACTCTTCATATGACTAATTCTGGATCTAACCCTATCTTTTTAGAGTAGGAGGAGAATGTCAGAGTGAAATTAGAAAGCACATAGAAGTTCACACACACACACACACACACACAGTAAAGATTCTTCCCCTACAATATTCCTCACATAGTAAAATATCTTTGCCACTAAATTGAAAGGAGATTATTGGGATTGTTCCTTTAAAAGCAAACAAAATAAAAAATAGGTAGTGTTATACAGAAGAGAGGACATCTGGAAACCTCAAAGTGGCTTTGCTGGATTGATTCTAGCAGGATGTTTAAAAAGTCCATGCCTCCAACAAAAATAGGACATTTTTAAGATAAATTAAAAATAGCTCCAAGCACCATCTGTACAAAAATAAATCCCTTGCTCTAAGCAATTTTTATGCAAAGTTCAGACCCAAATCCTCCCCTTTTTCCATGCAGATGTAAAAATCTGGGCTACCAAATGTAGACTGTGGAAGCTGATCCTTCCATTTAAGCACAAACTGGGTTAAAGAGATCCTGTGCCATCATAAGTGGCAAGGAAAATGTGGAAGTGAACTCAGGACTTTACATTTGTTGCAGAAGGCGGGGAATGTCAGTAATGCATTTTAAATGAGCCATGAAATTAAAAGATGCTTGCTCCTTGGGAGGAAAGCTATGGCAAACCTAGACAGCATAGTAAGAAGCAGAGACATCACCTTGCCGACAAAGGTTCGTATAATCAAAGCTATGGTTTTCCCAGTAGCAATGTATGGCTGTGAGAGCTGGACTATCAGGAAGGCTGAGCGCTGAAGAATCGATGCTTTCGAACTGTGGTGCTGGAGAAGACTCTTAAGAGTCCCCTGGACTGCAAGGAGGTCAAATCAGTCCATCCTAAAGGAAATCAACCCTGAGTGCTCATTGGAAGGACAGATACTGAAGCTAAAGCTAAAATATTTTGGCCACCTAATATGAAGAGAAAACTCTCTGGAAAAGACCCTGATGCTGGGAAAGATTGAAGGCAAAAGGAGAAGGGGACGGCAGAGGATGAGATGGCTAGAATATTCACCAATGCAATGAATATGGACTTGAGCACACTCCGGGAGAGAGCGCAGGACAGGAAGGCCTGGCGTGCTAGGTCCATGGGGTCATGAAGAGTCGGACACGACTGAACAACTGAACAACAACAACAATCTTTTAATCTGCTTTTGCCTTCAAGAGATGGGATTGTTTTCTCAGGAAACACTAATTCTCACTATAGTTTTTCCTCAGGAAATTTGGGGTTATATTCCTCAGCATTTCTGATTTTAAAGGGGATGGGGGACACCCAAGATTATTTAAGACCCCATTCACACATAACTTTTAGATTAAATGCTTCCTTCTTCTCCTGCACTAACTAATTACTTTCTGTAGCAGTCTGTAGCAAGTCTGTACACAGAGTTGTACTGGGTTTTAACTATTCCCTTTCCCACCGGTTCACATCCAGGCTTTATACTGAGCTATCTTCTCTGGCTCTCTCCTTGAAGAAAGGATGACAAAATCTACATTTGAAAAAGACTTTGGCTGGGATCCAGATTTAGTCCTACTTGAAGTAGACCCATTGAAATCAGTGGGACATGTTAATCATGACTAATTTAATTCCCATTGTTTTAATAGGTCTACAACCCTTTCTATGTAGCTATTTCTGCTCCAAAGGACAGGGGACATTCACACTGTCACCCGGAGATCTCCGGATGATTTGCAGTAGATCAGCAAGGATTTCTGACTCTCAGTTCTTTTAACAATAGTAGCAACAAAACTATCTCCCCACCCCAGCCCTGAATTATATATATATAATTTATATTTAAAGCTTCTGTGTGTGTGGGGGAGCAGTAACCAGTCTGGATTTGTGTGCAGAAAGACTGTGAATTCCATACAGTTCTTGTACTCAAAGCCATTTCTTGGGCTCAGGATTCAGCTGGTGAATCTTGAGTTTCTAGTAAAATTAGATACTATAAGTCTGAAATCTACTCACTCCTGACTTGAGCTGCAATCATATACCTGCTTACTTGGGATTAAGCCCCAATGAACTCAGATGTTAAACTCAAATCTTCTGGGAAACGCAGATCGGCTCCTGGATTTGCTCGAAATATCTAAATCAAACTGAAGACTGAACTACCACCATAGGAGTACAAGCTCTCCAGTAGTAGTCTCAGCAGAAACCAGCAGCAAAGTGCTAGAATGTGTACACCAAATCCTCCTTATTTTGTTCTGAAATACTGTACCACCCAGACACTAACTGGGCAAGACTGCATTCAGATTTCAGTGTAACATTTTATATGTGTAACAATTTCCAGAGGGGGTAGTTTTCACAACTACAAGTGAGTTCAGCCAGAGTACTTGGAATGAAAGATATGCAGTCAACATCCCATTGACTTTTGTGGGAAATACATTGCCCAAGATCTTTGCTGTTGTGAACTAGGAACGTGCTTTGAATAAAATTCTTCAAAAGCAGCTATTTAGGAAACAATCTGTTTGGAGATTATTGCTGATTTTCAAGCCTCTTTGCTGTTCTCTGTGGGTGTCAATGAGCAGAATTTTCTTGGGTTATACTTCTCCACCCCATCAAAGCAAATGTACATTCATTCATTCATTCATTTGATTTGTACCTAGCCTTTGCACCAAGGAAATGGTGCTCAAGGTGCTATGGTTCTTGAGAGCATGGAATTGGAGCAGACTGATAGTGATTCCTTTGGGAAAGAGAATGGAAGGAGTGAAAGAGTTCCTGAAAAGGTCCTATACCTTTTCAGCATATGATCATTAGAGGAGGAAAGCCATGTCCATATCCAGGCTTAATGCATATCACTTCTACATCTTAACACCTTGTGTTGGGTCCAGACTAAGGCTCTACAGATTGTGTAACATCCGTTCTCTCTGTGTTTCACAAGTTGTCAGGCACATTTCATTCTGTTGTCAGCCCACTGACAGAATTGGATTTTTTCTAGTTTCCAAATTTGCACAAATTCACATTTGCACAAATATGAATTTGTGCAAATTTGCACATGCAAAAACGCACACATTCCCACAAAATGTGCATTTCATGTTTTAGTCTATGGGGGAACGGTGCATTTTCAGCAATTGGTGGTTTTTTATTTTTGCATATTTTTCTACTTTAGAAAAACAGTCTGGAAGTCCACAGAACCCACCCAACTGGGATGGGTGGGTGTGGGAGCTGGTCTGCTGTGGAATCTGTGGGTCAGAGTCATAAAAACCCGAACTCATTTGGTTCCGTTGCAGATTTCCCCGACATCCCTAATCCAGACTTAGTCATACTTAGAATAGAATGATTGAAATCAAAAGGTAGTCATGACCAACCTAAGGCCCATTGACTTAAATGGGTTGACTCCAAGTATGACTAACTCTGGATCCACCCTTTGTTTGTCTATTACTCTTCTCTTTTTTATTGGGATTTTTTTCCACCTCTCCAATGAATGCTTATAAGTGAAGTGGGCATTCCAATCTACAGTAGCCATTATGAATATAGAACCATGTTGGGTTAGGTGTTCTGGATTATGTAATATGGAGACTAGGGTTTCAATCTTGGGGAGGGGGCACTAAACAACTAAGACCTTTGTAGCAGGGTGGATATATAAGATCAGGGGTGTTGAACTTCTTTCAGCCCAAGGGCTGCATTCCATTTTGGAGAAGCTCTTTGGGGGCCACATTCCAGTGGTGGGCGGGGCTGAAGGAAAAGGGAGTGGAGCCAAAATACTGGCTTATTTTAGCTGAATGCTCTTACTGCTAGAAGCTGAGTCTTAGGAGGGGCATTTCAACCTTTAGGGGGACAATGGGGAAATGGGGGGGGGAATGTGTGAAACCACCAAATGATCGACGGCCAGCAGTCGGGGCAAAGGGGACCTGGCCATCCGCAGGGCCAGCCCTACCATTAGGCAGGGTGAAGCCACCAACTCAGGTAGCAGATGCTAAGGGACAGCAGTAGCAGCCCCCAAATTATTCCTTCAGAGCCCCCTGGGGCATTCCCCACTGTTGGAGGATAGAGCTGCGTGTGCCACACAGCTTGTCCCTGCACCCCCTGAGCTAGCTGCTTCCCTAGGTGTAGGAGAGGACACAATTTTGTTGCCACTGTGAAAGTGAGATTTGGAATGAATTGGGGCACCATCTTGTCCTTTACCTCAGGCAGCCAAATGTCTTGGGCCGGCCTTGGCCATCTGGGAAGCCCCAGAAGGCCAAATTGGGACCCCAGGTGCACTGGATTTGGCCCACATGGCCGAGGTTCAACACCTCGGCATAAGATAATAGAAAGAGTTGTTTTGCATGCAAGGCTGCATCACACAGACACACACTTGTGTGCATGTCATATGCAATATGGCAGTACTCATCAGCAACTCTTGAGTATGCATACAGGGATGTACAGACTGTGTAAAATCTGTTCCACCTGTGTTTTGTGGATTGTCAGGCACTTTTCATTCTGTCACATTGTTTGCGGATTTGCACAAATTCACTTTTGCACAAATCCACTTTTGCGGGAAATTGCTCATGCGAAAGTGTGCGAATTCCTCCCAAATGCACATTTGTTGAGAAACTTAGTTGTTTCTATTGCGGATTTCTCTGACATTTCTATATAGGTATAGAGGCTGGCAATTATCCTAAATTAATGAAGTAAGATTTAAAAGAAAATGACCCTGTGGACGTACTGTGATTAACGTCAGGCTGTATGAAATACTCAGGTTTGAAGTGGAGATTTAGCAACCTGCATTGGGGAACCTTCCCCTTTTTTTTGCCCTGGTGACTAACTCCAGGTGGCCTCTGCTTAGCATGCCAAGTGGCTAATAAGACAACCTTCCCACCAATGCGATTTCTGCAGGATGGAACGAGACGCCGAATTTGCCCAGCGCAAGGCAGAGCGAGCTACGCTGCGGACTCACTTCCGGGACAAATACAGACTGCCCAAGGTAGGTCACCAGACCTTTGCTGCAGCAGTAGGACGAAGGGAACCCAGCCAGATTTTGGCAGGGGTACTGCTGTTGCTTGTGACGGTATTAGGGGGTGAGCGACAGCTAGATACCAGAGGAGAAAATAATGATGTTTTATGCTATAGAGGGTGGCAGAGCATGAGGACTGAAAAGGTGGATAGAAGTTGTTACTTCAATCTTAGAAGCAGCTGCCTGCAGAGTGGCAGGTGCAGATAAAAGTGTCAGTAACAGTCTATGCTTGGAAATGGCTAATGGAAGCATGCTCTTGTCCTCTGCTGATGCCCGTTAGTTCCAAGCAGAGCTGAAGATGTTGTTGTTGTTGTTGTTTTTAACTGTATTTATTTATTTCAAGTATTATTATCCCACCCCTCAGCCCCCCTCAAAAAAGGCTCCTAGAGTGGCTTACATGCAATCAGTAAAACAAGACAGTCCCTGTTCGCAGGCTTACAATCCAGAAAGGCATGACCCACAAGGAAAAAGACATGTGGAGGGAAGAGGGGGGAAATTAAGTTGTCTTTCAGCAGGCCTGGTGGATTGGCCCCACTTCCCCCTCTCATCTTCCTCTCTTGGGTTAGTAGTTCCTAGTGGAGGAAGGACTATAGCCCAGTGGTACAGGCCCTATATTGCATGTAGTAGAGACCCCAGGTTGAATCCCTGGCACCGTCAGTTACAAGGATCAGGTAGCAGGGGATGGAAAAACCTCTGCTGGAGTCTTTGGAGAGCTGCTGCTGCTGAATATAGATAAACCTGGACTAGAGGTGTGTAAACATCCATTCCTTATTCAGGCTGCATCCAAAACTGTGAGGTGTTGAATGAGAAGCTGGGAATCAGGGACCAAACTGGGCAGGTGCAGGTACTGAGCTTTAAGGCATGGACAGGGAACTGGTGGCTTGCAGGCCTCCTGCGACCCACCAGTTCCCCATCTGTGCCTTCAAGCCTCCTGTTCAGGGAAAGCCTCCTGTTGGGGGAAAGGCTCCTGTTGGGGAAAAGCTCCTATTCAGGGAAAGGCTCCTGTTTGGGTAAACGCTCCTGTTGGGGAAAAGGCTCCTGTTGGGGAAAAGCTCCTATTCAGGGAAAAGCTCCTATTCAGGGAAAAGCTCCTGTTGGGGGAAAGCTCCTATTCAGGGAACGGCTCCTGTTTGGGGAAAGGCTCCTTTTGGGGGAAAGGCTCCTGTTGGAGCCAATGGGAAGGGTTTTTTTTCAAGATTAATTGCAGTGCAGGGGATTGATTTTGGTGGAGGTGGTGGTGAGGCTGCAGCTGGGGAGAGAAGGATTACCCCTCCCTAGAGAGGAAAATAGGAAGCTGCCTTCTACTGAGTCAGAACTTTGGTCCATCTAGCCCAGTACTGGCAGCAGTGACTGGCAGCCGCTCTCCAGGGTTTCAGACAAGAGTTTTTCCAGCCCTACCTGGAGATGCCGGGGATTGAACCTGGGACCTTCTGCATGCAAAGCAGGTGCTGCACCACTGAGCTACAGCCCCTCCCCATGCTCTGTGAGCCCCCTCCAAAAATCCCATGACAATTCAGCTTTTAAAAAGCCTCCCCTTGACTTTACTGGGAGGCTTTTTAAGAAGACTGTGTGTGTGTGTGTGTGTGTGTGTATGAGAGAGAGACAGAGAGCCTTTCTACACAAGGCTTTTATTGTGCATTCCTTATTGCTCACTCATGGTAGTTTGCAGGTCCTTACCCAACATCATCACCCTGCAGGGCCTCTCCCGTGCTTTGCAAGCATTATCACTTCATTTTTTCTAATGAGAAAAGTCTGGTGTTTTTCTCAATGGTGTTATAGAAGCCTTGTGTATTTGCGCAATTCCACTATATCACAGCGGCACCTAGTGGTTGTGTGGCTTCCTACAATAAAGTCTATCTTGCATCCTGAGAACGCGTTTCTCTTCTTTGTGATCTACTTTGGATGCTTACCTCCTTGTGTTTTCTTGGTTGTGTAATGCAACATATAGAAAGGCAGAGAAAGAAAAAAATACCCAAAAAACATATGTAAAAGAGACGTCCTTAGTCCCGCAAAGAATGGAGAACCAGAGGCCTCGGTAAAGGTGCGCATGAAAAGCCTCATGTAGAAAAGCCCTGAGAATGAGAATATGAGTGTGCGTGAATGGGGGTAGGTTGTGGATGGATATATGTGAATGAGGCTTTGACCTTGCCCACTTTTGTTTTTGGTCTTACCCACCATTGACATTCTCCCCCTGGATGAGTAGGGATGTATGGATTTTGTAAAATCTGTTCTGTCTGCATTTTGCAGATTGCCAGGTGCCTTTCATTCCGTCATCCACTCATTGGCAGAATCAGATTTTTTCTAATTTCCTGAATTTGCACAAATTCTCATTTGCACAAATTCACAATTGCAAAAATGCCCCAAATGGGCAAATCCCCGCAAAATGCATTTTCGGACAGTGTCTGTTTTTTTTTTTTAAATTGTACATATTTTTCTATGACTAAATTTGCATAAAATTCCTGAAAGTTTTTTAAAAAATGGTCTACCAGTTGGTGAAGTCTGTGCGACTTGGGAAAAGCCCTTCCACTGCGGAATCCATGGATCGGAGTCACAGAAATCCAAACTCATTTGATTCCATTGCGGATTTTTCTGACATCGCTACCCAGGAGGGAGTACGGCCTTCCTTCTATCACGGAACTCAACAGCTTGGGTTACCCAGACCCTAAGACCATCTCCCTAGGTCTTCTCTAGGTGCTGCTGCCAAATGAGGCAAGGAGGGTGGCTGCTAGAAAAAGAGCATTTCTGTGGTGATGCCCTGGCTATGAAATGCAGTCCCCAGAGAACTATGCCTATACTCAGGTGAAAACCTTTTTAGAGAGCAAGACAGTGGCTAGACGGCCACAGGATTGTTCAGTTCTGGGAACCGACCTTGGAGCCCACACTCTGAGGTTGGTTCCTAGAAAACCACCTCCGAAAAGCAGCATGGAGCGGGGCAAAAGGGGGCATTCCTGGGGGCGGGGAGGGGTGTGCAGAAGTGCTGTTCCAACACTTCCAATGCGTCGTCCAGCCTTTCCCCCATCCCCTGCCCCAAAGTCCCATGGCTAGACAGCCGAAATCAGCTATCTAGCCATGAGGGTCAGGCAGCCAGAAGGTGGAGGACAGGTTCCCCTCCATGTTCCACCCGCCCTGCACTGGACAGTTGGTCACCTCAGAGTTTGGAGGCAGGCAACTATCGGCATAGGATTGCTCCCTTATTCTCCTAGGCCTTTCTGCTTTAAACATTTTGGAGTGCTTTTCAGATCTTTGGCACCAATGTTATTTCCTGTTGCTGGATTTATTCTGCTGCTGTTTTGATTCTGTTTGAGGTTCTGGGTTTAAGTGGTTTAAACTTTTACTGTAATCCACTGAAAGAACTTCCTTATTGGGCAGTATATAATTATTCTAAACATACATACATACATACAATGTCTGAAAGCTAAGCAGGTGTGGATCTGGTCTGTCCCTGGATGGGAGACCTCTTGACCATTTCAGGTCTGTCTGTAGTTACATGATAGAAGAAAGGCAAAAAATGAAATATAAATATTAGCATTCAGTTTTGCAGTAGTACCATTATAAAAAGCTACTAACTACTATCAAGTAGACAGCATAGGATTCCCCTGAGCATGCCAGGAACCACAGAGAAGTCACCCCCGCCTTAGCTTGCCAGCTGATAAATACCTACTGACAACCTTGCATCTTCCCACTTCCTGCCCCACCTCTCTCATGATTTCCTGTTAGACCGGAACCAGGAGAGATGTCCCAGTTGTATGCCATGGTGATAGGGTCATACTGCTCCCTCCTGCTGGCTTCGCTGATTCTGCACTTTGCCACCATGGTGATGGAGCATCTCTTCCACTGGAAAAGTGTGTTGAGCAGTTGTTGCGTCCGACATTTGTTGGGGGTTGGACTCGATGGCCTTGTAGGCCCCTTCCAACCCTACTGTTCTATGATTTGGCACAGGGCCTCACCTCATTGAGAGAGGCTGGGCTCAAGCTCTGGATGCTATCCAAAGACTAGACTCTAATAAATTCAAATGCTGATATTAACATTCAAAGCCCTTAACAGATTGGGGCCAGGTTATCTGAAGGAATGCCTTCTCCCATATGTACCTGCCTGGACCCTAAGATCATCTTCAGGGGTCCTTCTCCGTGAGCCCCTGCCAAAGAAAGTGAGGCAGGTGGCTACCAGGAAGAGGGCCTTTTCTGCTGTGGCACCCTGGCTGTGGAATGAGCTCCCTAGAGAAGTTGGCCTGGTGCCTACGTTGTACTCCTTTCGGTGTCAGGTGAATACCTTCCCCCCTCCCCAGCATTTTAGCATTTTAGCTTCTGAGTATTTTAGCTCTCTGCATTGCTGCTAGGTTTTATTCTGGTTATATTGTGGTTTTAAGCTTTTATATTTTATATTGTTTTATGCTGCGCTTTATGGTTTTAATTTTGATGATCTGCCCAGAGAGCTTTGGCTATTGGGTGGTATAGAAATGAAATAAATAAATAAATCTGGGGTGCAGAGCTTCTTTCAGCCCAAGGGCCAAATTCAATTAAGAGAAGCTCTCAGGGGCCACATTCCAGTGGTGGGTGGGGCCAGAGGCAAAAGAGGGCAGGGCCAAAGGCGTATTGTAGCTTAAAGCTCTTACTGCCAAGATCAAAGCCTTATGTCAGGTCTACGACCCCTCCTGCAGTGCAGTAAAACAGACAGAGACTCCAACTTCCAATCGACTCTCCTTTGTTGTGCTAGCAGTGGGCTTTCAAACTATTTGAGTCAGTTGAGGCTAATGGCTGCCCCCAGGGCATAACTAACTAAGTTTGAGTTCTCTGTAAGGAAAACCCCAGCAGGGACTAAAGTTGCTGCGGAACTAACAATAGGCTACTACACAGTACTCAAATGACTTTCTGAGCCCCTCCTTCAGGGTAGGTCCTCCCTCCGGGGCGATGGCCAGCCTGGCAAACGCCTTCCTCCTCTCATAAGGTCTACCCCCTTGGATCAATGGTGGACTCTTGCATCTGCCAATTCGTGCCCTTCCTCTCCCTCTGAAAGAAGCTGATTTCCCATGGGGATAGGGGTGGGGAGGTGGTATGTGTGACCTGCTGATTGATATTTCTTGGCTCCTGGAGGGTCTTGGAGAATTCCCTCCACCGCCCTCTGTCCCAGCTGTTCTTCTCTAGCCCCCCCCCCCCCGAATCAAAATCAGAGTCTTCAGACTCAACAGGGAGCCTGGGCCTAATCCTGACATTTTGGGAGAGGCATTTCAAACTTTTAGAATGGGGGGAAACCATGCAAATGCTGAGAAGCCGCTAAATGATTGGCAGCCGGGGCGATGGGCTGGGGATGGGGGATGGAGGCATAGCCATCTGGGGAACACTGGAAGACTGGATTGGAACCCCAGGAGTGGGCCGTATTTGTCTCATGGACCTGAAGTTCTGCCTCCTGCTGTATTTGTTTGTTTGTTTGTTTATTTCATTTCTATACTGCCCAATAGCCGAAGCTCTCTGGGCGGTTCACAAAAATTAAAACCAAACAGCACACAATAAAACAATTTAAAACATATAGAACATTAAAACCACTGCTGTAATCTCTCCCCCCTTCTAATTAACACTTTTCTCTTCAGAATGAAACAGATGACAACCAAATCCAGCTTGTCGGGGGTGATGTGGAGCTCCCGAAAGAGCTGGCCAAGATGATCGAGCAAGACAACGAGGAAGAAGAGGGAAAGGACTCTGTTATCGGGCAGCTGAGCAGCATCCAGAACCTGGACCTCGATTCCCTGAAGGATAAAGCGCAGGCCACGCTAGACGACCTGAAGCAGTCTGCGGAGAAGTGCACCATCATGTGACCCGGCTGCTGCTCATCCACAAGATAAATACCCCCCCCCCCCGTAACTGTGTTGCATGGCGGGGTGGGGCGTGTGCAAGCAGCAGCCCGTGGGAGCATAAGGCTGGTGTTGGGTTATGAAAAATTATCCAGCAGACTCCCGTCAAGTTTTGTCTTCCTTGCCTGTGTGTGAGCTGGATACTCCCCCCACCCCAAACCAGGGTCTCCTCCCTGTAAAATATGCCTTTTGTGCTGTCCCTGTAAGTGAACATGAGGTGTGTTTGACCGTCTCAGGTTTAGAACTAGAGTCTTGCCTTTCTCCTCTGCCCACAAAGGCCCCCATTGAGCAACATTATATCTAAGTGCTGCCTCTTTGAAGTGGCCCACCCTTTCCTGTTTTCCATATTAACCCTCTCTGTGGAGAAGGAAGAGAGCCATTTACCATTCCAGGACTACAAACCTGGCTTGGTAGTTAACTGAATGTGGGCAAACAGAAACAACCGCCCTATCTTTCGGAGAAGAACCGTATTTTGGCCTTCACTCAAGTGCAGATGAAGGAGATCTGAAGCATGGGGTTTGGTCCAAGGTAGATATTGTGTTCCTTGGGGGAACACAAAAAAAACCTTGCCTCAAGAAATGAACCCTATCACGAATCAAGATGATGAGCTCACCTCCATTAGGTCTGCCAGGCTTAAGACACTGGAGGGGAAGACCCTCCCTCCCTCCATCCCTCCCTCCCCATACACACATCCATAGCAATACGGAGAAACACTGACAATACTTTGCACTTACAGAACCTCCAAACTTTGCAAGGGAAAGCATAGTTGTGTTATCCCCATTTTACAGGTGGGGAAAACTGAGGCACAAAACACAGTCCTGGTATTTTGCCCCAGGCCATAGAGAAGGACAAGAACTGGAGCCAAGCTGGTTGGGGCTTAATCAGCCCAGGGCAACGGGCTGCTCTGTGGTGTTACTTGTTCTGATCCCATGTGTAATGTGGCGTTGTGGGACCTCCCATTGTTCTTGCCTCCAACAGCAGGAGAAAGGGCACATTGACCTATGTGTGATGAATGCGGCAATCAGTCTGTATGTTGTGCTGTGACTATGCAGTGTCCCTGTAAGAGCCTCTACCTGCTGTGACATCCCTATTTCCATGGTACTGTTAAAACTGGTGGAATAAATACCAAGAGTCCTCTATGCATTTATTTGTCCTGCCATTCCATGCCCAAAAGGTTTGCTAGCCTATTGTGTTTCCTCAATTCTGTGCACTTGCTTTCCATCCTCTCACCCCTCTTAAGAGCCAAGGCAGGTGCCATAACAAATTGATCCTTGAGCATTGTTTAAGACAAACAAGCAATCAGTAGCAGCCTAAATTCAGTCTAATTTATTTATTATTATTTCATTTAAATCCCACTGTTTTTCCTCTTGTAAGGAAGCCAAGGCAGCTTACATGGTCCTCCTCTGCTCCAGTTTTATCCTCACAACAACCCTGTGAGGTAGGCTAGGCTGGCCCAAAGTCACCCAGTGAGCTTCATGGCCATGTGGGGACTAGAACCAGGATCTCCCAAGACCCAGTCCAACACTCTAACTACTACGCTACAACTGGCTCTAATAGAGCTGTCATTACAGATCATGCAGGGGGAGGTAACCTGGTGCGTTCTAGATATTTTGGACCACACCTCCCATTATTCCCAACCATTGGTCATGCCAATGGGGGCTAATGGGAATTGTAGTCCAAAACATTGGGAGGCCCCAGCTTAGTTACCCCACTGGACACCATGGTTTGATGTACAAATATTTTACCACAAAGAGGCACCTTCTCACGGTCAAAAACAATCCTCTGAAACTGGATCCTATTCATTTGTTTGTCATATTTATATACTGTTTTTCAACAACAACAAAAAAGCTCTCAAAATCGTTGACACAGCACAAGGCAACTTCCAAACACATTTCAGTGGAGTTGCTCATGGTCTCAGCAGGGGAGGACTTGGACAGGGAGCTCTTCTTCCCTCCAACAAAGGATAAGACCCTCTCACTTCACGCCTGATTGTCTACACAGGTTCTGCCTACCTCAGGCAGCAACCCCTCCCCTCCACACCAAATTCAGAATCAGATCATTCAGATCAAATCATGCTGAGGACATGAGGATAGGACTGTTTGTGCCTATTTTACAGGTAAGGAACACTGAGGCCAAGACAGTACTGATTAGCAAAAGGTCAGCCATACTAATAATGTGTTTTGTTTGATTTTAAAATAAAATTTATTTGCTATTCTTCAACTCTTGGGAGCCTGGAATCCTTGCAGTCCTTCAGCCAATCACCCAGAGATCTACTAGAAGTTCCTGATCTACCTTCAGCCTGCTCCTGTTGCAGAGCTATCCTTGCCCGCAGAACTCACCATAGCCTCCAACCTTTCACAGATGAAAAGAAGGACAAGCTCATAACCAGGGATGGCCCAAGACATTCTGCCACCTGAGGCAAAGAAGAAGATGGCGCTCCCTCCCTCCAGTACACAAGCTGCCTTACTAGCAGTTGAATCTTTCTTCAAGACTAGCTATGAGACAGCTTCCTCCACTGCACCTGAAGGCCACAGGCCCTCTTGGGGTGGGGGTGGGAGACAGGACAGGCTGCGTGGCACCCGGTTCTCTCCTCCAACACCTTGCTGCCACCTCCCAGCAGCTGCCGCCTGAGGTGGCCGCCTCACTCTGCCTAATGGTAGGGCTGACCCAGCTCGCAACTCTCCTGTTCTTATACCAAGGATTGCTGCCCTTGCTTTACGGAGACGGCTGAAGGCTCTCCTCCAGCAGATCCACGCCGCAAATTCCATTTGTTCTTCAGTGGCTTGTTTGGCCTAGTTTTAAAAACCAAAAGGCGCGATTTCCTCCTTACGATTGCCGCTATGCTAAAAGCAGACAATTGCCCAGCAATCTGCTACCGAGGAGTCAGAATCAGCCTAGCTGGTGTGTGAAAGGGCAGGATGCACATCTCGTGGTGCTTGAGCGCTCATGGGCATGCATTGACATGGATACGCACCGCATGCACACGAACACTAAGCTGTCAGGGAGTGCACAGTCTAGTACCATTTCACACGCTACGGGGGCTCCTTCTGTCATGCGCTAGAGACAAGACACATCTGCTGCTCCACTCTTACGTTCTAGAGCGGCCTTCTGTGACTTAGTCCCCTCTAGAAGTAGTCGGACTCCCATAATCCCTGAGCCAGCATGGCCAGGTTGGGGGGGGGCAGTCTAACTGATAGCTATCAGTGGGCTTTTGTGATATTTTACTCCTTCATTTGAAATCTGTTGAAGTAAAGGTGAATTACAAGGTCCACATTTGATGAGAGTTGCAGCCCAGCGTGTCTAGAGAGCACCAGAACAGAGAAGGCTGTTCTAGACATGCCGGAGTGGAAGCTGAACCTTGAAGAATGACAACTCTCCTGATTCTACTGAGTCTCTACTTACTTAGTCTCTACTGAGACTAAGAAAATGCTAACAAGGCACCCCTGCAAGGCAAAAAATAAACAAAAATGGGTCCGTGATTTACCAGGGAGAGGAGGAAGAAAATAGGGGCGGTTTCTGGCAAACAGGGACCATTGGAGCGCAAGACAAACACCCCGCCATGGCCCCAGAGCAAATTCACTGTGCAGCTTTTCTTTGCAGCATGTCAGGCTGTATGCTGGAAAAGCCAAGGAATTAGCCCCAAGAAGAGTTACCAGTGCTGTTACATGTATATGTTCTAACGAAACTGTCATGGGCACCTATGGGATGGTATCTGCAGCAACTGACACAGCAACTGAGAGAAAAAAACATCAGCTTTTGGGGAGAGAGCAGCTCAGATTGGGGAGACGATGATTTCATTTGGGAGGGGCCGTGGCTGAGTGGTAGAGCCCCGGCTTTTCATGCAGAAGGCACCAGGTTCGATCCTCAGCATCTCCAGGTAGGGCTGGAAAATTCCTGCCGGAAACCCTGGAGAGCCGCTGCCAGTCAGTGTCGACAATACTGGGCTAGATGGTCTGACTCAGTATTAAGGCAGCTTCTGATATTCCTATATTCCTAATGGCAGAGGGAGGTGTCAAAGTTGATCTAGGAGCCAGGAACCATGGATAAAAAATGTAATAAACAGTATGTATGATGACCAGGTGGATGAACGTCTGGGAAACCAGAGCAAGCTATTTGAAGCTCTGTATCTTTTCACCAATGATTTCTGCAAGGAACAAAAGCTGTTTCTAGAAAGGCCATGTGCCCTCTTTTACAGAGGACAGTCCTGTATTTGAAGAACTGCCAGAGGATTCTCCTGTATTTTGAAGGTGTCCTCTATTTTGCAGAGATGTCAAGTCCAAGTCCAGTATGTATGTATGTATGTATGTATTTATGTACTTACGTACTTATGTACTTACGTACTTACGTACTTACTGGACTCCAAAAGCTCAGGACAAAACAGGCTTGTTTTCTCCACCTCAACCTTCTTTTATCCACAGAACAGACCTGTGAGGTAGGTTAGACTGAGAGATGGTGGATGGACCAAGCTCACTCAGTAAGTTTTCTGGCTGAGTACATAGGAATTTGAACAAGGACCCCTGGTCTAGATCCAGTCCTCTAAGCCCTACTCTGCACCACACCAGCTCTCTAGTAGGTGTCCACGGGGCTTACTGCTGCCACTGTGAGGTCAATATATCATCACAGGACAGGGTGCCATGGGGCCAAGTGCCTTCATCAGTTGTGGCTACATCCTCTGCCTCTCTCCCGTCTATCTCTGTGCAAGCAGAGGCTCACTTTAGATTCCTCTACTGAGAATCTCTTTCTAGTTTAGTGCAAGCAGTGCAAACTGGCCTTAGGGGAACTGAAGAATCGTCTGCTCTAAAAATAACAACAGTACCACATCCCAATATGAATCATACCACAAACAAGCATCAGAGCAAAATCCATTTTTTTGAGCAGGCCAGATCTCTGACTCTGAGCATCTTTCAACATCACATTGTCTAGCATGGGACCGCTTTTGGATAGGAATCTCATCAAGGCAGACACTCAGGCAGTATTAACATGGATCTGAAAATCCACATGGAGTTCACAGAAAAGACCTGTGACCTGGAGTTGGCCACCATTTACTATTCAGGTCATAGATTTTTCCTGCAGAATCCTGGGTTTGATTTACTTACTTACAACATTTATATAAGTCTGCCCAATAACATTGTTCCCTGGGTGGCTACAAGCATAAAATAATTCAATATTAAAGAGCAATCTCATACAGTGCCATCATGTGTCATATTTCTCTTCTTTTCAGCAGAGAAAAGAATAAACCAAATAACTAAATAATATGCAACATGGGAACGTTTTCGTTTTAGCATATGTTCCCTATAAGGCTGCCTCTAGAATCACTCCCAAAGGATGCCTGCAGAGGAAAACATTTCATTGCAAGTTTAGCCATCAAACTGATGAGGACAGATGAGAACTCAGGATGAGAACACAGAGTCACACATCATTTGAAGGACTCCAGAAAAATGTAATGGGTTTTCCAAACTAGTGCCCTCCAGATGTGTTGGACTACAACCCCTATCACCCCTAGCCAGCATGGGGAGGAACATCATGGGGAAGATGTAAGTTGTTGTCCAACTTATCTGGAGGGTTCCCAGTTCAGGAAGGCTGGTTTAGAAGGTCCCCAGCACTTACAACATCTGGGAAAACTGCAGATTTGATTCTCAAGGATGGTTCCATGGTTCTAGATTTCACAAGGCAGGGTACATAGGAAAGATTTGCAAAGGAGGGTTTCAGGAGAGTACACGTTCAAGCTTAGGAGAGAGCACAGATTCTGTGAGGACATTTTTCCTCCCCTACCACCATCGCAACCATGCCCTGCCTAAACTAGGCATACAACAATCCATCTCAAAAAGGATATCGCACAGCTGCGAAAGGTGCAGAAAAAGACAACCAAAATTATCAAAGCATCACTCTCCCCTGTAGAGAAAGGCTCAGGCATGGGTGTTGGCCCGCTTTCAACCCCAGGGCCAAATTCCTTTTGGGAGAAGCTCTCAGCAGCCACATTCCAGTGGTGGGTGGGAACGAAGGTAAGGGCCAGGGCCAAAACACCAAGAATACCAGCATATTTGAGATAAAAGTTCTTACCTCCAGTAACCAAGCCTTAGGAGAGGCATTTCAACTTTTTAGAATGGGAGAAAACTGCACAAAACCAGGAAACCACCAAACGATTAGTGGCTGAGGAAAGTGGGTGGAGCCAGAGGAAGGGGCATTTGGAAAAAATCCAGTCCCATCAATGAGCAGATGACGGAATGAAAGGCACCTGACAATCCACAAAACGCAGACGGTACAGATTTCACAAAAACTGTACATCCTTAGTTTGAACAGTGAGAGGTCTTGAACTGACATTGCTTTGGGTGTAGTGCTGTAGAAACCAAACTCACCTTTCGCTGGTTCAGAGCATTCTCCAAGTAGATGCTCTTAGGATGGGGGTGCTGGTGGTCTGCATTTAACTGGGCAGCACCCTGGACCAGGCAATTATGAGTGGGGTGTTGCCACAGCGATTTAAGAGTACAAACTACTTACACTGGTCCAACGGGCATTACAAAAGGAACTAATGGAAGAAGAAAACAAGGATGCCATATCCCATGCCCCACCCCACCCCAAAGCCCCTCCCCTATATAAAGGCTTGAAGGGCAGGAAGGAGCTCCAAGAGTTAAACTCATACTGGCATCCAAGCCTTTTTCTTTTTTTTAAGTCTTTCTTCTCCTTCCTCTTGTTCATTTCCCTTGTTTTAACTCCAACAGCTAGTCTGAACACCAAATGCCTCATTCATAAGGAAACCGTACTGCTAATCACTTGGACAAAGCCAGTCCCCAGTTCATTAGCAGCAATTCTTGAGAAGCTGGTCAAAGGGCCATTTTGGCACCAGCTGGAGTGGGACTCCTCAACAGCAAGTGTGGTTAGCAAATCTAGTGGTGAAAGCAAGCAAGCAAGCAAGTTCTTTATACAGATGCGCATCGCGGTATTGCCTGTCCACAACCTCCACGGTATTTTATTTTTCTCAAATGGAAAAGATGTCTTCTTGTCTCTTTTTTTAAAAATAAAAGTTGTCTTTCTTTCATGCTTCGCTTTGATGGCTCTGTCCCCCCTCCCCCCGGCCACTTTCCTTTTCACAACTAGCTCCAAAACCTCATCTCTGCCCAGACCATGTGATGTTCCCCTGGTTTATTTTAGGAGCCAATATGACCTCCAGTCCTGAGAAAAGAAAGCAGCACATGTTATCCTGTCTGGAACTATAATCTGCCACACACAGGCACGTACATAATCTAACATGAACTCCCTCATGCGGAGCTATATGATCAGATGTGGCCTTTAGCGCGGGGATGTGTTCCTTCCTGCTGACCCCCCGTCTGAATACACAGCTTACGGAGGGAGACAGCGCAGTCACTCAATGGCTTGCGTATTGCCCTTTTTCTAGGGCAGGCGTATGTCAGCTCATCCAAGAGAAGCTAGCTGTCACTGCAGCTTAGAGCATCCAGTCACTGCTTCAGCACAATCAGGTCCTAATTTCAGGCTGGGATCTCCAGAGCTTAGCTCCAGAAACTGATTTGGATGCCAGGGCTCAGTTCTAGCAGAGGTGAAGCAATCCTTAAGACATAGGATTTATATTTCTTTATCGAATGATGTGGACTGAAATGGGGAAAAAGTCCTTGCTTCGTGCTCCCATGTATATTTTGCAAACAGGAAGTCTCAGGTGCAAGGCCTGGCATTTCCTGCTAAATGGATCTGTGGTGGCAGACCCTGGAGAGCTTTTCCCTGCTGAGTGCTGAGAAAGACAGCCTTTTTCTGTGCTCAGCGGAGAAAAGCTCTTATCTCTGATCAGCTGCTGAGAGAACGGGGTTGAGGCCTGGAGAAGAAACTGGTGGGTCAGAGGGGGAAACACTGCAGGTTATACCTGGCCCAAGGGCTGGAGGTTCCCCATGTCTGGAGTGGATTATCTGGATCTAAATGGACCAGTGATCTGACTCAGTATAAGACTGGTTCATATGTCACATGACTCACCACCGTCACAAAGGCCTCGGTTAGTAAAAAGTTCATTTTGCCCCTCCCCATACCTCCCTCTCCCTCCCTTGTCACCAGAAGGAAGCCACTTGGAATTAACATTTCATTCATTCATTCATTCAATGTATAGCCCCCGCCTATAGGAAGGACAGATACTGAAGCTGAAGCTGAAATATTTTGGCCACCTAATGCGAAGAGAAAACTCTCTGGAAAAGACCCTGATGCTGGGAAAGACTGAAGGCAAAAGGAGAAGGGGACGGCAGAGGATGAGATGGCTAGATAGCATCACCGATGCAATGAATATGAACTTGAGCACACTCCGGGAGAGAGCGCAGGACAGGAAGGCCTGGTGTGCTATGGTCCATGGGGTCACGAAGAGTCGGACACGACTGAACGACTGAACAACAACAACAATATACAAAATACTCTAGGCAACTATAAAGTCAAAAACAATTTACCAAAAAAACCAACAATAAAAACAATACAGCATAGAAACAGTATATCAGCAAAGAGGGATGAGAGTTCTAAAAAGGGAAGGCCTTCCGGAATAAGAGAGTTTTTAATTTCCGCTTAAAAACCTTCAGCGAGGTCAGCAGGCGCATTTCAACCGGCAGGTCATTCCACAACTGAGGGGCAGCAAAGGGAAAGGCCTTCTTGCGTGTGGCTGCCAGTCTCGCATTAGGCAGCTGTAGGAGATAACCCTCAGAGGTGGTGGACTGGGACGTAGGGGAGGAGATACCTTGGACCTAGACCGTGTAAGGCCTTAAAGGTAAGAACAAGCACTTTATATTTTGCCCAGAAACAAATTGGCAGCCAGTGTAAAGATTTTAAACCGGTGTAATATGGTCTCCATGGGGTGTCCCAGAGACCAGCCTGGCAGCCCTATTTTGCACCAGTTGAAGATTCTGAACTAAATATACAGGCAGCCCCAAGTACAGTGCAGGACAGAAATCAAGCCTAGAGGTTACCAGCGCGTGCAGCACCGTTACAAGGTCCACGTGTTCCAGGAATGGGCGTAGCTGGCGTATCAGCCGAAGGTGATAACAGGCGCTGCTCACCGTTGCCTCCACCTGGGGTGCCTGGAGCAGGGCCGGGTCAAGAAGCACCCCAGGCTGTGAACTTGCTCCTGCAGGGGAGTGCAGCCCCATCCAGAACTGGCTGACACACCTCAGTGTCTGAATTAGGGCCCTTCACGACGAGCACCTCTGTCTTGCCTGAATTCAGCTTCAGCTTGTTTCCCCTTATCCAGCCCATTACTGGCTTCAGAGGAGTCATACCTTCCTTAGATAAAGACGTTAAGCAGAAATAGATCTGGAAATAGAAACTGATGTAAAATCTTTCATCACTTTCAGAAGAGGCTCAGGGTTGGGTTTTGGCGAGTCTCTGAGAGAAGAGAATTCCGAACCTGAGAGCAGCAGCTGCTCCCTCACTGCATGCCACTGTGGTCTACACTTGGCCCATTAGATGGTATACCGTCCCAACCAGTCCTCAAGGTCATGACAAGGGTGCAGAATGTCAGGCCCAGGGGCCAAATGTGGCCCACTTGGGGTCCTGGGCTGGTCCTACAGGGTTGCCCAGATGGCCATGGTCTTTCCCCCTGGCCCCACCTCTTTTCCCCCAACCACCGACCATTGGGTAGTTTCCCAGCTTTTGTGCAGTTTTCCCCCATTCTAAAATGTTAAAATACCTCTCCTAAGGCTTAGTGACCAGCAGTGAGAGCTTTCAGCTACAATATGCTGGTGTAACCCACTTGTATATTTTTCTTTAAGAATTCTGAGTGGGAATATTCCTGCGCATGCTCAGAAAAGAAGTGAGATGGGGAGTGGCCACCATTGGAGGCAGTTACCAAAATGCAGTGTGGAAGAAGCTTGCTTTCTCCTCTCTGTAAGACCCTGAACCCTCGAGACAGATTAGTAGGGGGGTTTCCTTCTGAATTTTTTTAAAGAGTCATGATTTATTTATTTTTACAAACACTATGAGTTCCTTGTTGTTTATGTTCTTTTATATTATATAAAGGGCTGTTTACAAAGTTGTTCCTGTGTTGCTGTATCCTGAAAGTTGTTCTTCACCTTGAGAAGATTGCTGCAAAGCTGGAGTGAACTGAGCAGAGACTGTTTTCTTTCTTCAGCCAGCAGAAAAATCAAGCTTCAGAGAGAGGTTTTATTTATATTTTTGTAATATAAATAATATATTACAAAATTTGTATTTATTTATATACTCAAGCTGAAAGACAGAACTTTGGGAGGGCGGTGCTCTGTCTTATTGTCTGGGTGATCAGTGAATTGTCATGCATGTAAAATTATTGCATGTGCATTATTATTGTTTTTAATTAAGAAATTAAAATGATATATGTTAATTGTCTCTGTACAAGGCCTTTGCTGTGAGCCCCTTTAGAGACCCTGAAGAAAAGTGTGACACCGGCATTTTTTGTGTTTGCATTTTTTGTAATATTGGCCCCACCCCTTTTGCTTTTGGCCTCACCCCTTTGTCTTTGGCCCCACCCAGCACTTGAAGGCAGCCCCCAAGAGCGTCTCTGAAACTGAATATGGCCTCAGGCTGAAAGAGGTTCCCCATCTTTGCGCTACTGGATTGGGGGGAGAAATATTGCTTGTTGGATGTGGGCCTGGAACAGTCACTCTCTCCACAGCTGCCGTGTGCATACACCCCACAAAAATATTTTGGATTATTTGGGATTAATGATGTCAGTGAGGCTCAAAATATTGCTTGAGCTGCAGCTCGATGAACCGGGCTGATTTTAAAATCCTGGAAGCATACGTTGGCTCCTTGACCTCTTCCAGCAGCAAATTCAAAGGGCTGATGCAGCGCAGGACTTGAGCGTATTTTGCTCTAAATTTAGCATCTGTTAATGTCACCAAGTGCCTCGTTCAGAGCTAGTAACAAACCTGGGAATAAGAGACCACAGCGGGGAAAGGGGCTGGTTGGGATATAGTTAATGTAGGAAAAAACAGAACAAAGCTGGACTAAAGCAAAAGGTGCATGAAAGACATATGTAATCAGAGCTGCGCTAAAAATTCTCTGCAGACTTTTTTTTGGGGGGGGAGCAATCACTTCTGAGATATCTCTTTTTCCACTTTGGAGAATTTTCTCTGTATATTCTCCCCACCATTTTTGTGTGTGGTGGCCATCATTCATAAGGACATAAGAAGAGCCCTGCTGGATCAGACCAAGGGTCCATCTAGTCCAGCGTTTTGTTCACACAGTGGCCAACAAGCTGCCCACGGGAAACCCACAAGCAGGGCATGAGCACAGTAGCACCCTCCCACCCAAGTTCCCCAGCAACTGGTGTACATAGGCTCACTGCCTCTGGTACTGGAGGTAACACATAGCCATCAAGACAAGTAGACATTGATCACCTTCTCCTCCAGGAATTTGTCTAACCTCCTTTTAAAGCCATCCAAATTGGTGGCCATCACTACATCCTGTGGTAGCGAATTCCATAGTTTAACTATGTGCTGTGTGAAGAAGGACTTCCTTTTATCTGTCCTGAATCTCCCACCAATCAGCTGGGATGACCCTGGGTTCTAGTATTTTGAGAGAGCAAGAAAAATGTCTCCCTATCCACATTCTCCACACCATGCATAATTTTGTACACCTCTGTTATGTCTCCCCTTACCCACCTTTTTTCCAAGCTAAACAATCCTCACCGACCCATGACACAGAGTTGTTGCTACTGCCACAAGCAACTTAGGGCTGCAAACCTAAAGGCACAATCCTATGCATGTTTAGACAGAAAAAAGTCCTACAACTCCCAGCATCCTCCAGCCAGACATGCAGGCTGGGGAATGCTGGGATCTGGGACCATTTTCTGCCTAAACATGCATACGATTGCGCTTTAAATAGATTATTCAGTTTGAGTGATTGACATCATGATACTATACATGTCTACTCAGAAGTAAGTGTGTATAGGATTGCAGCCTTAGGGCACAATCCCATGCAAGTTTAGACAGGAAAAAAGTCCTACAACTCCCAGCATTCCCCAGGCAGCCAAGTGGCTGGGGAATACTGGGAGTTGTAGGACTTTTTCTGTCTAAACAAGCATAGGACTGCACCTTTAAGGAGTTATACAGATGTTCCCAGTTAATGCTCTCTCACACAGAAGGAACTGCGTCTTCTGAAGAGGGGCAGGTTTGGTCTGAGACCTGGATGCATCTAAAAACAAAGAATGCTTTCTTCTCCAGAATGGTTGTTTGATTCATGGGCAAATATAATGGATCGATCTGTAGATTAAAACTTAATGCAATTTATCCACTTTCTTGCATTGAGTGATAGGCATAGCCAATCTGCATCAAGAGATGTTTTTCAAAAACTTTGAGTTGCTGCCTACCTGTTGGGACTGCCAGCATGTGTGTGTGTGTGTGTGGGGGGGAGGTGCTGGGGGGTGGGGGTCAGTTAGAGTTTTAGACTAGGCCTGTGAGACCCAAGTTCAAATATCCAGCTGCAAATCTCACTGGGTGACAGTGTTGTAGCAGAGCAGGAATAATGCAGAGCACAGTACTTCTTTTTCACTGCAGGAGCAATGACATAATCTGCAGGAGTGGTTTTCGCCTGTGTTGTAAATTTGGAGGGTTGTTATACAGGACTTGCTCTATTCACTCAATGATTCATTCATTCACCTGGCAGAATTCTTTCCTGTACTACTTTAAAAGACACAAAGGTGGCTGTTCTTTCCATTTAACCAGGGCTGGGAAACTTTTTTTTATGGCCAAGGACTGCACTCCTCACAGGTAAATTGTTAGGAGTGGGACCTCAGCGGTGGGCAGAGCCCATCCACAAAAGTGGATGGGTCAATTTTTCTCTTTTTTTTATGGCCAAGGACTGCACTCCTCACAGATAAATTGTTAGGAGTGGGACCTCAGCGGTGGGCAGAGCCCATCCACAAAAGTGGATGGGTCAATTTTTCTCTTTCTGGCACCCCCTTTTCTCTCTCTCTGCCACCCCTTCTATTGCCCTTTCTGCCAACACTTCTCTCTCTCTCTGTCCCCCACCCCCTTTTCTCTTTCTTTCTGCCACCCCTTCTCTCTCTCTCTCTCTCTCTCTCTGCCACTCCTTTTCTCTCTTTCTGCCAACACTTCTCTCTCTGCCACCCCCTTTTCTCTCTCTTTCTGCCAACACTTCTCTCTCTCTCTCTCTCCCCCCCCCACCCCCTTTTCTCTCTCTTTCTGCCAACACTTCTCTCTCTCTCTCCCCCACCCCCTTTTCTCTCTCTTTCTGCCAACACTTCTCTCTCTGCCACCCCCTTTTCTCTCTCTTTCTGCCAACACTTCTCTCTCTCCCCCCACCCCCTTTTCTCTTTCTTTCTGCCACCCCTTCTCTCTCTCTCTTTCTGCCACTCCTTTTCTCTCTTTCTGCCAACACTTCTCTCTCTGCCACCCCCTTTTCTCTCTCTTTCTGCCAACACTTTTCTCTCCCTCTCTCTTCCCCCCCAGCAGCAGGCTACCAGGGAAGGGAGGGATCACTCTTGCCAGAGATCTGAAATATTGCATACAGAAGGCTTTTGAAATTAGGCTAAGGGCCACTGGTTGTCCATGCTTGCATTAAATGTATGTAGGAAAGTAATATACAGTTGTCCTTCGGTCTTTTATAAAGAGCTAAAAATGAGCCTCCCCAGCAAGTTCAATTGGAGGCTGAGTCCTATATGGTACTTGAATGTTACTATCCATGGTTCCTTGAGCTCCTTGGAGGATGTGAGTGAGAGAAAGAACAAGCTGGGGCGCATCGCGGGTCAAAATGGGCCGGGGGCTGCGGCTGAGCGGCCCTGGACGCCTCCCAAAACCTACCCACCCGCGCTTGGGGAGCTGGCGGCGGCCCCAAGGACGTGCATTTCCTTGGCAACAGTTTGGGTGTCTTGGTGGGTCTCTGCAAGCTGTCGAGATGGATGGACACGAACCCCGTGTAGCCTTTCTGTGAATGTGTGAATGGCCACAATGCGGGTTTAAACGTGCACGTAATAATAATAGGATTAAAGGCCCTGCATTAAAGTGAATTTACATTGGCATTTCAACGTCAAAATGCTTTTCTTTTGGGGGGCAGGGGATGTCACCTTCCAACAGGTGCATTTTACCTGAAGTGCATTCATCGATCCTCCCTCCTTTACCCCCCTAGAGCTGCTTTGATATTTTCTAGATATGGCAAGCAGGCGAGTCATCTGTCTTATGGGTGTGTGCACCGCAGGCTTATGCGCAGGCTTTTCCTGGTGTGAACCGGACCAATGCGAATCTGCCGGAGTGGTGGTGACATTGTCAAGAATTCGTGAGCGACGGTGAAAACGGATTTCCCAAGACGCTTGCGATAAAGCCAGTAGATGTAGGTGACCTGATCCTGTTGAAATAGAGCCAGTCAAAGGCTGTCCTGAGGATTTGGCTCCTTGGATCCTGACCTTTCTAGCCTGGCTAAAGCTTGAGAATTGCTATTGCCACAGTCGCTGGAAATTCAGCCTTTGAGCTGGAGGGGAGTGGCATTCTCCGTGGGAACAGTTGCTTCCTTTGCTTGCAGAAAGAGCTGTGTTTCAAGAGAGCATTGCTGCTTCGCAGGGCATAAGACTGGGAATGCAAACCCACCCCTTTACTTGTATGCCCATCCCTCCCCCAGTGACCTTAAGCAAATGGCCTTGTCTGTTGCTGCCTCCGCCAACTGGATTGCATCTTGATGGTCAGTTTCTCAAGAGGTGTGACTACTTTTCTGCTTTGCAAGCAGGGGGACCTCCCTGGTGTTCTTCAGAGTGTTTCGAACCTCTCGTGATGTCTAAACTGTGTCGTTCATCAGGTTAAGGGCACAATCATATGCGTGTTTAGACAGAAAAAAGTCCTACAACTCCCAGCTAGCCATGCTGGCTGGGGAATGCTGGGGGCTGTAGGACTTTTTCTGTCTAAACGTGCATAGGTTTGCACCCTAAACTAACAACTTAAAGTGTGAAACCTGGTGGTGTGGTCGTCTATCCCCTGATTCAGTTCGCCTGCTCAAATTACAGCCAGGTGGGGCAGGAAGTCCTATATGGTACTTGAATGTTACTATCCATTGAGCTGAGGGTGGTATACATAAATTGACCAGCACTACACCACTGCTGGGCAATCTTGGGCCACTCATGATCCCTCAGCCTCATAACCTACCTCAGAGGGCCGTTGTGTGAATAAAATAAGAGATAGGGGGAGAACCACACTCATGGTTCCTTGAGCTCCTTGGAGGATGTGAGTGAGAGAAAGAACAAGCCCCTCTTGTCCTCGGGCAGGGCCTTGGGACTAATCAGGCACTTCCAAGCCAGTGAGTCCGCCTTCTAATATTGAGTGGCAGGAGTCACAGCCTATGACGGGGAGGCCCCCTGGGCGCTGGCCCCCTGGGCTGACTCCACCCTGTCAGAGAACACAGCATGCTCACTTGGCCGCTCCAGCAGACACGTCATTAGCTTCCCTATGTGCAGTGACATTTTGCAAGCTTCCCCGACCCACCCCAGTTCAGGCCCCAGCATGCATTGACTGGGATCTGCTCAGACAGAGGTCAAGCACATCACCTTACGCAGTGCTGGGCAGAGAGTGTTTTCTGCTTGCTGCACAGCTCAGGAGAATGATGGACAGAGGACGGGGCTTGTCCCAAATGGGCAGTTCTCAGGGCAAAGAGAGAGTTTACAGCTGCCACACATGATTCCCCACAGCATTTTGCAGCTTGCGTTCCTTTGAAGAGCTCAGAGAAAAGATGCCCCCAGGACAAGGGGAGGGGGGCTTTCTGGAGCATCTCTTCCAGTGCAAAGCATTCAGATTGATCCTTCAGATCTAGCTTTCAATTCCACAGGGTTGGATAATCTCTGCATGCACCCAAGACAGCAGCCTGCTAATCGAATCACTTTCCTACGGCAGGTACTTCTAAAGAAAATGGGGAAATTGGTTGTGCTGATTGGGTCTCAGATTCTAGATCAGGGGTGTAGATCCTCAGGACCCAGGACCAAATCTAGCCCTCTGAGGGCCCCAATCCAGCCCTCTGGGGTTCCCTAAACTGCCATGCCTCATTCCTGTGGCCCCACCCCATTTCCTCCAACCACCAATCATTGCGTGGTTTCCCAGCTTTGGTGCAGTTTTTCCCCCACTTGAAAAGGATGAAATGCTTTTCCTAAGAATTAGTTACTGGCGGGAAGAGCTTTAAGCTAAAAGATGCTGGCATTTCTTTTGTGTTTTTGGCAGTGGAGGCTGGTGGCTCTTATTTCAGTGAAGCGATGAAGCCGCTCCAGATTTCAGCCAGAACTCTAAAGGAGCTATCCAATGTGCTGGACCCATTTGGGTGTAGGGGTTAGCACTTTGGATAGCTCCTTTAGAGTTCTGTCTGGTTCTGACTGAAACACAGAGCGGATTCGTT
Organism: Heloderma suspectum; assembly: GCF_057233095.1. NCBI lineage: Eukaryota > Metazoa > Chordata > Lepidosauria > Squamata > Helodermatidae > Heloderma > Heloderma suspectum. The sequence goes on from NC_139468.1 coordinate 13,563,723, forward strand.
GCCCCACTGCAACTCGAGCCACCAGCCTGCACTGATTTTTGGTACACACCCTTTTTACCTTCAGCCCCACTCACCCCTGGAATGCAGCCCCCAAGAGCTTCTCCGAACTGGAATCCAGCCCTCAAGCTCAAACAGGTTCTGCACCCCCATTCTAGAATCTGGAAAACAGAGACATGCAACCAAATGTTGCAGTGTCGAGTGCTCCTGTTCAATCAACCACATCCTCTTCCAGGAGACTTGGTTCCATTTACCCCCAGCCCAGTTTCCCATCTCATTCTACAATAGTCTGTAAGCATTCTGTGGCCAGCTAGCATGCTCAGTCAACATTAGGTTGTTGGCGGGGGGGGAATCCCAATGTCAGGGTTGCCTCTGAGCATATAGAGTGGCAGAGCAGCTCAGATTCTGAGGAAGAGCTGCAACACGTTGGGAAGGAACTTTCCCAGGCTTCAGAGGCACAGCTGGATGGAGAGGCCCTCCCTTCACACATCCTTGTGAGTGATAGCGAACAGGGGGAGGCGAGGGAAGGACAACCTGAACTCTTAGATGCAGGGTGCAGATGCAGGCACAAGCGGGGAATCGCAGGGGCTGAACTTTGGCGCTCTGCCCGATTGGCTCAGTGTCAACAGCTGCACCTAGAGGTATCACGGGAGAGGGGGAGAGTTTCTCCTCGCACCCCTTAAGTTACGAGAGTTTGCTGCCTTTTCCCAAACAGAGACCAACTTTCGTAGCTCCCCTTTGAACTCCTTGAAGGCTTTTCCTTTGTAGTCTGTGAGTCTGTAGCAATTTGCATCTGTATGCCTCATTAGGGGAAATGGAATTAAAGCCTGAAATGCAGCCTCTTGTCTGAGTGTTGATTAGGCTATTGGAGTTCTCAGCAGGGCATAAGGGGAATCCTGACAGCCTTCCTTAGGGCTTTTTTTCCTCCCCTAAATATTTTTTGTACTTCTGCAAATCATGAGGTTCCTGTACCAGCCTGCTAACACCTCCCTCTTGGGTGGCTGGCACCATTTTGGAGAAATGAAGCTGCGATTTGTATGTATGATGATGACGGACTCCAGTGGAGGCTGGTGGCTCCGATGTCAGTGGGGCCATGAATCCGCCCCAGGTTTCAGTCAGAACTCTACAGGAGCTGTCCAAGGGGTGGAAGCAGCATGGCCAGGAAGAGGCCATTCCTCCCAGCTGAAGACTCCTGACTTGGCAACAGCTATCCATGCCTTGGTTTCATCACGTTTAGCCTGCAATCCACATGGGGCTACCCTTGGAGAATGTCCAGAACCCACAATCTGTGCAAAATGTGGCAGCTTGGCTGCCAAATGCTGCACAATATTGTGAACATACTACACCAGTCTTAAAAGACCTGTGTTGGTTGCTGGTTGCTTTGGGGGCTGATTTCAAGGTCTTGATTTTAATCTTTAGGGCTGCAAACCTAAGGGCACAATCCTAGGCATATTTAGACAGAAAAAAGTCATACAACTCCCAGCATTCCCCAGGCAGCATGGCTGGCGTTGTGCCCTAAAGCCCTAAATAGCTGAGGGCCTGGCTGTCTAAGGGATCACCTGTCTCATTATGAACCTCCCCTATGCTATAAACCTTTTCAAGATATCTGGGTGGGCAACTTGTGGCCCTCCAGATGTTTTGGCCTACAATTCCCATGATCCTTCACCCTGGGTATTATAGAGGCTAAGGTCTATAAACTGATGAAACAACAAACTGTGGATTGTGGATAGTAAAATGCTGCTGTGAATACAGAAAAGGGTGCCCATTCCAGGTCACATCAAAAATCCTATCAGCTGAAGGGGGGAAGAAGTGAAGCTAAAGATTTATCCCCACCCCCAAAACCAAATTAGAGAGAGGAAAGCAAAGACTTAATCTCACACTGTCTATTTTATTATCCTTAGATCAGAGAGTTATATAACAAGAACAACAAATCATAACCCCAAGGATTATGCATTGTAAGGAAGGATGCCTCATCTTATGCAGCTTTGGGAGAATGATCCCATTATCTTTTCCCTTCTTCTCTTCACAATAAGCAATACAGGACTATACTAAATGAAACCCAGACCACTGTGTCTTTGTTTTGTGATGAAATACCTCCAAGGGAAAATCAGCCTGTACCTCATGTATGCTATGAAAAGGAATTCTCTCTCTCTCTCTCTCTCCACCGACATGTGTACATACTGTGCTGTTTGGCTTTGGGAATGGAATAACTGCTCGTCTCGCTACACCAGAAATGTCCGAGTCCATCACAACACCAGAAAGAGCACAGTACAGCCGATCTACCAACCTAGCCAAACAACAATCCCTCTCATGCCAGAAATTTGCATCAGTTTAAACCAGCTTCTTCCCCCACATCCCGCAGATAAGAGTGCGGCCGTACTTCTGGGACTATCAAAAGGTCATTTAACCCTTCCCATCGGCACAAGCAGATGATTGTGCCATGTCTGTTTGGAGGTATTTTAATTAGTACTTAAGAGAGCAGCTTTATAGGCACAGAAAGAGGTCACTGTCGATGGGAGCAGCTTATTTACTTATTAATTAATTATTATATTTATATCCTGCTTTCCCCGCTCTGGAATGGAACCTAAAGCAGCTTACATGGTCCTTCTCCTCCTCTCCATTTTATCCTCACAACAACCCCGTGAGGTAGGCTAGGCTGAGCGTCAGTGACTGGCCCAAAGCCACCCAGTGAGCTTCATGTCCGAGTGGGGACTAGAACCCGGATCCCCTGAGTCCCAGTCCAACACTATAACCACTACACCATGCTGGCTCTCTTATCGCTGGCATATTTTACCTGTGCTGAGGGAACTGCCTTGGCTGCATATATGCTGGCAGGCCAGAGTTAAGGTTTTGGTCCTTGTTTACAAAGCCCTGAACAACGCAGGACCAGGAACCTAAGAGAACACCTGACCCCCTACCAGCCTGCTTGGTTGCTGTGCTCACCAGGAGATACTTTCCTTGTGGTTCCCAAGATTTTGGAGATCTGGTCCATCAGGGATTGGAATCAGGTCTTTAGTATTGTAGCCATCATCTGAACCCAGGGCTGGTCCAAGACATTTTGCTGCTGGAGGCGAAGGACAAGATGGTGCCCCTTCCTAGTCCATATGCAAAAGCCAACTGGATTGGCAGAGGACTCTTTCTTTAACACTGACGATGGGATATCTGCCTCTACTACACCTGCAGGTAGCAGTCTAACTTAGGGGGTGCAGGCCAGGCCAGGTGGCATACAGCTCTGTCCTCCGACACCTTGCTGCCACTTCCCAGCATTTGCTGCCTGAGGCAACTGCTTCACTGTGCCTGATGGTAGGGCCGGCCCTGTCTGAACCCTGAACGCCATGCATATAATAGTCAGTGCAAGCCGTTACATCCTGGGACAAAATGTCACCGGGCTGCTAGGCCAGGAAGCAAAGAGGACAACAGAGGCTGTAAGTACAATAGATGCTTACGGGTGCAATCCTGTGCATGTTTAGATAGAAGAAAGTCCTACACAACTTTGGGGGTTGTATGGGAAATGTTGGGAGTTGTAGGACTTTTCTCTGTCTAAACATGCACAGGATTGCACCCTAAATCTACATATATTTGCATCTGACTAAAATAGGTTTAGAAATGGAGGGAGGGGGAAGCAGACGTCCTTTGTTTTTAGGTATCCATGTATCTATATCATAGCAGGCACCATCTCAAAAGTGGCATAACCCTTTTTGTTTGAGCTGAAAGGCAGAGTGCCTCTTCACAGAGGGAACATCTCCTCAAACTACTAGAGAAAACTACCCAATTTGGCTTCTTATTGACTTGCTTTTTTTTTTTAACCTAGTACACCACCTAAAAATATCACCAGCTTATTAATATAAAACCTGTCTAGCTTCCTGCTATTTCTGTTTTGCATTTCCACTTAATGTTTCACCTAAGGATGGATACAGATCTGCGTAACAGCTGGATTTTATATTTTCAAAAATGGGGGATCAACCATAGTTTGTTTCTTCATTCCAATTGTCCTTCATGTAACGTGACACTACACAGCATTTAGTAAAGCCTAATTTAGATACTTGCTACCTCCTCCCACATTCCATCTTAAGACTGCAGCGATGAAAGAGGGTGAACAGCTGTATTTTCTGTCACTGCTGTGAATCTGTTAGAGCGGGGGTGAGCAACCTGCAGCCCTAGGGCCACAAAGGGGCTCAGAGTAATTTCAAAAGCCCTCTGCAAGCAATTGAGTCAGACCTCTGGCAAGAGTGATCTATCCCTCCTCTGGCAGGAGGAAGACAGAGAGAGTGAGACAAAAGGGGGCAGCAGAGAGAGGGGGGCAGCACACACAGAGAGAGATGGTGGCAAAGAGAAAGAGACAAAAAGGGGTGGCACAGAAAAAGAGAGAAGGTGATAGAGAAAGGAGAAAGGGAGCGACCGAGACAAAAGGGCGTGGTACAGAGGGAGTGAGAGAGAGGATGGTGGAGAGACAAAAAGGGTGGCAGAGAGAGAGGGAAAGAGGGTGGCAGACAGAGGGAGACAGTGCATGCATGGCAGAAAGAGACAATAGGGGTGGCACAGAGAAAGAGAAAGGGTGGCAGGAAGAGAGAGAAAAGGGGATGGCAGAGGGAGACAACAGGGAGTGGCTGCAGGAGGGAGGGAGAGGGGAGAGAAAGCGCAGCGGCCCTACACACCACTGGCTTCAGCAGCCAACAGATTACCCTTAGGGAATGCGGCCCTTGACAGAAAAAAAGTTCCCTACCCCTTCATTAGAGAGATGGGCACAATGTCAGAGTTATAGCCTGGCAACTTTAATTGCAACTTGGCATCACTACATGCAGAAGTTCACATGCCTTGGCTCCGAGGATACGACTTCAAAGACACAGTGGTTAATTCGCAAAGGGTACGGTGTCCTTCTCATCCAGGGGCCTCATAAATGTGACTGTGCTGTTTTCAGTGGTAACCCTTACTTGTCATTGTGGGGGAGGGGGGGTCTTCTCACACGGGTGGCTGACCAGAGTAACTGCCAGCGTCACGCTTGCTTTAAGACATGCGTTGCTGATCGCAAGGTGGACGTTACGCTGTCGCGTTTCAATCCCATCCACTACCCAGTGTAGAAAACCGGCGTGTGTCCATCTTGCTTTGCAGCTGGGGGCAGATTTCATCCTGCTTTGGGTAGAATGTTCACCCTATTTTGGAACAGAATTGTCTGGATGTCCTGCTCCGGTTCCCTCCCACAGGCACACATCCCCACCCCGCCCCCAGCGAAAGGGAAATCGCGGGGGCCTTTGTGCCTTTGTCCAGCTGCCAAGAATCCCACTCTCTGTTCCTTGCTCGCCCTTTCTCCTTCGCTTGCTTTCTGAAAGCCCTCCCCACCCTCGGAAGGGTGTGGAAATTGGCTTCGTTTCCATTTCAATAGCCAGAGAGAAATGGAGTGAACCGTACCACTGCTCCCGCAGCTTGTGGAGTGCGCTTTGTCAAGGCAGTGGCAGCCGAACAGAGGCCCTCAGGAAAAGGCCATTGGCAGGCTGTAGGGCGTGAACAATCGTCTCGCCCATAAAGGCGCCCAGCTCACCGCATGGCCCAGGCAGGACAAAGGAGAGGAACTGGCCCAGAAAATGCTATTCAGTGTGTCACTGGCCGTGATTAACAGCCACTCCCGACCCCCAAACCCTAGTTCTGCAAGCACCACTGTAGCTCTTTGCGCTCATGTGCCTGTAGGAGCATAGGAAACTGCTTTAGACCGAGTCGGGCCCCTGGTCTAACTTGCCCAGTATTGTTGACACTGACCGGCAGTGGCTCTCCGGGGCTTCCGGCATAAGTTTTTCCAGCCCTACCAGAAGCCAGGAATCGAACCTGGGACCTTCTGCATGCCTAGCATGTGTGCTGCCACTGAATTATGGCCCCTTGAACGTTTGCACAAATGAACATTTGACACGCACACACAGAATCACCAGAGCAAAACAAGCACACTGCTTCACCTCGATGGAAGTCACAAGCACACTGGCTGCTGCAGCAGAAACTACACTGGTGCAAACATTCATTCCCCATAGAACAGAATGCACGTGGGGGGAATGGGATCATGCCCCTTAATAACTCTCATGCCAATTTCTACATGTTCAGGGCCCTGTTCGCACCTATGTGCACAGGCTCCCTGCACATGATTTGCACCCTGCCCAAAAGAGGAAGGAAAAGTATTTTTTCATGTAAGGCATTTGTTTTCTGCCCTTCATAGACATTTAACCCAGGCTGGTTTACAAAAATGGAGGTTATGGCTTGCCTGTAGGGGCCCCCTATGCACAATCCAACGTATGCTTGCAGGTCCCTGTGCAATTGATCCCACTTCCCTCCCCATGCATTCATTTCTACACAAAATGAGCAGCTTTACAGGGCTACTCTGCCTTCTTGCTGCATGACGTCTCTTATACAGGGCCATTGGTCCCACTAGCCTAGTATTATGTACTCTGGGAGGTGTCAGCCTTTGGAGGTCTCAGAAGGGGTGTAATAACCCAGGGACCCGATCTACTCAGGATCCAGTCAAAACAGATTCTTCGGTTACTGAGATGAAACAAGAACACTTGTGTAAAAGAATGACATATGGTTTATTGAATACAGAGTTGTAACATGGATGCAGAATATAATCAATACATGCAAAAGAAAGCTTACACCTGCCCCTCAGTCGGTAAATCACAGTTCCCACAATGGGTGTTGCATTGGTTCCCTGGATGCAACGGGGTGTCATTCCAAAGACTGTGGGCTTCTGGGAAGGGGGATGCCCTTCCTCTTCCCAAAGTGAGAACGAAGAGCCAGCTTGTGTATTTGGATTTTATAGGTGTCTCTCCTAAGCTCCAGAAACTGTCAGAACAACCCCCCGCCTTTTCACCAAGGAGAAAAAGGCAGCAGGGGTGTATGTTTAATTTTTGTGAACCGCCCAGAGAGCTTCAGCTATTGGGAGGTATAGAAATGAATGAATGAATGAATGAATGTTGTAACTTTTCCATCTACATTGGCTGCCAGTCCATTTCCTGGCCGGATTCAAAGGGCTGATATTAACATTCAAAGCTCTAAATGGTTTGGGGCCAGATTATCTGAAGGGTCGCCTCCTCCCATTTAAACAAATCGTTTTTAGTTCAAAGTTCTTTTAGTTATATGTTGTTTGTCCGTATGTTTTATGTAACTGGTTTTTAAACTTTGTATATTGTGTTTTAATGTTTTAACATTTGCAAACCACCCAGGGAGATTCGGCTATGGGGCGGTATAGAAATATAATAAATAAATAAATAAAATGAGCGTTGGCTATGGGCGGTATAGAAATGTAATAATAAAAAATAATAAATTAGGGATAGGGATGGCGCAGGCACCTGATTCGTCTGGGAACCCAGCAGAACCCCCCCCCACCTGCACCCCCAAGCCCCACTCGCCGCGCCCCTGCCCAGGCGAGCGGCCCGCACTCACACTGGTGGCCTCATCAAGCTCCGTGGTCACCTTTTGAAAAATAAAACGGCGATCGCAGAAATGAGCATATTTGTGCATGCATGGAAAACGCGCATTTTGCAAATGCACATAGTTGCAAATGCGAAAATGTGCATGTTTTGCAAATGTGTATATTTGTGTATGAGCAAAATGTGCATTTTTGTGAAAATGCACATTTTGGAGCGTACACAAATATGTGCATTTTTGCAGTTGCCATTTTGTTTTTAAAAAACTGGCAACTGCAGAGCTTGACAAGGCCGCCAGGTTGAGTGCAGGCTGCTTGCCGAGCATGGGAGGGGCTCAAGCACAGTCCAGGGACTGGCGAGTGGGGGCAGGGGCTGGGCAGGTGCCTGGAGAACCCAGATGAGGGTGGGTTTGCACATCCCTAATTAGGGATGCGAATGACTAATCCGGGGTTGGGGCAACCTTCTGCATACAAACCACAATCTACCACTGAGCTATGGGGCCTCCCCACTAAATACCAAAGGGTGATCCGAGAGCTGCACTGGACCTATCACAGCCTTCTCTAATCTGGTATCTTCCAGATATGTTGGACTACAACTCTCAGAATCCTCCAGCCAGCATAGAGGGTACCAGGCTGGGGAAGGCTGACCTATTTGCATGGCGTTATATGACATGCAGTTAGGGATGGAGGAGAATTCCACCACGGACCCCAATGAGGCCAGCTTACAATCCATGAACAAAGAAGACAGTCCCTGCCCACAGGCTTACAATCTAAAAAAGACAAAACACACAAGGAAAAGGCAATGGGGAGGAGAAAAAAGAATGAGGTAGACTGTCAGCAGAGCTGGTGGGATGGCCCTGTTCCCCCTTCTCATCTCCCATGGGAGGGGCAGTCCAATTGGAGCATGCCCTGATGTTCCCTTTGCCTGCTCCCTCACTCTTTCTTCCCCACAGGGCCATGGATGTCAGTTAGTCCTCTGGGGCGGGGCGGGGCCTCCAACTATATGTATACAAAGCTATGGGTTGTATCCAATGTTAGTCCTACTTAGGTTACCTGAAGGATTGCCTGCCTCCATATATACCTGTCTGGACCCTAGGAACATCCTCAGACGCCCTGCTTTGGGGGCACCAGCTGAATGAGGTGAGGCAGGAGGCTACTGAGGAGGCCCTTTCACTGGTGGCACCATAGTTGTGGAAGGAGCATCTCAGAAAGGCTCGCTGGCACCTACATTGTGGTCTTTTAAGCATCAGGTGAAGACCTTTTTATTATCCCAGGCTTTTTAGCCCTTCCGTTTTAAAAATGGTGTTGGTGCATTTTTAGATCTTTGCACGGCTGCTGGCTTTTATCTTGGGTCCTACTTTAGTCTTTTTTAAACTTACGGCTTTTATATTGTTTTACTATGTTATTGCATTTATTATGTTTTTTCGGGGTGGTATAGGAACATAATAAACAAATGCAGCCTTGAAGACCCATCGAAATGAACGGGACTTAAGTTAGTCACCTAACAAGTCTCATTCATTTCAGTGGGTCACCTCTACAGAGGACTAAGATTGGATCCAACCCTGTATCAGAATGTAGAGTCAATGGGATGGATGAACTTCTGAGCCGATGCTCCACAGCCCTGGCAAAGGTTGTCCAGTCGTTCAGTCATGCCCGACTCTTTGTGACCCCATGGACCATAGCACGCCAGGCCTTCCAGTCCTCCGCTCTCTCCCGGAGTGTGCTCAAGTCCATATTCATTGCATCGGTGATGCTATCCAGCCATCTCATTCTCTGCCGTCCCCTTCTCCTTTTGCCTTCAGTCTTTCCCAGCATCAGGGTCTTTTCCTGGGAGTTTCCTCTTTGCATTAGGTGGCCAAAATATTTGAGCTTCAGCTTCAGTATCTGTCCTTCCAATAAGCACTCAGGCCTTCTGGCAGAGGTATAAAGGATGAAAACAGCCTCTCCTCTCCACCCCCCCCACATGGAGTTGCAGCCCCGTCTGGAAAAGGCCTGAAGACCACACCCGCTGTACAGGGCGAAGAGGAGAGGCTAGGAAGAAGGGGAGGGAGAGATGGAGCGGAGTTCAAGGGAACAATGAGCCTGTAACTGCCTAGAAGATGAATGCGGGGAGAGCCCCTCCGTCCCTCCTCCCATTTCGCGCCCGAAGAAGACGTGCGGGCTGGGGACGCGCATTTGGCACCGAGGTCCGCTCGGAAGCGAAGCGTTCTCCAGAGCCCGTCCAGGCTTTCGGGAGAGAGAGACGCGGGCAGGCCGAAACGCGCAGGAGCCCCGTCCCCCCAGGGGTGCCGCTCCCCACCCGAGCCCTAACGGAGTTGCCGTTTGTGATCTCTCGACGGCATCTGCTGAGCAAGCGGGTGATCAGCGCGGACCAAAGGCAGGCCTCCCCTGCCCCGCCGGGCAGCAGAATCCCGGGCAGCTCTGCCTCGGCCAGAGCGCTCCGCGCTTGAGCAAAGGAGTCGAGCGGCCCCGACTCTCCCTGCCGGCGCTGGAAACCGGCAAACGGATTTCGCCGACGTGCCCCGGACCTGCGGCCACGCGCGACCCGGGGATCCGGCTTCAAGCGCTGGGCCGCGCCCTCGAGCTGCAGCTGCGCGCGCCTGCGACGAAGGCCGCGAGAGGAGCCTTCGCAGCCGCCTCCGGACCCGGAGTCCGAGCCAGGCGCGCGCGAGCCATGTGGCCGCCGCTGCTGCTGCTGCTGCTGCTGCCGCCGCCGCCGGGCTGCCCGCGGGCCCAGGCCGTCGGCGAGCCCTGCTGGGCGGCGCTGCTCCGCTGCCAGGACGAGCCGGACTGCGGCTCCGCCTACAGCCAGTCGCAAGCGGCCTGCCAGCCAGTCCTGGGCGGGGAGGAGCCCGCGCCCGGCGGCGGCGGCGGCGCTGCCCCGTCTTGCCCCAGCCACTGCATCGGCGCGCTGGTGCGGCTGAACCGCAGCCGGAGCGGGCCGGCCCTGGAGCGCTGCGCGTGCGGGCAGGACGCGCGCTGCCGCCGGCTGAAGGCGGCCATCGAGCCGTGCCTGCCCCGCCCCTCCCGCGGCGGCCTGGGCTGCACGGCCGCCCGCTTCCGCTGCCAGCAGGAGCCCGCCTGCCGAGCGCCCCTGGCCGCGTACCTGGCCCGCTGCGGGCAGCTCTTCAACGGGCGGCGCTGCACGGGCGCCTGCCGCGCGGCCATCGGGCAGCTGCTGGCCGCGCCCGGCGGGCCCGCGCTGGAGCGCTGCGTCTGCGACGGCACCGAGCGGCCCTTCTGCCAGGTGCTCAAGGCCAACATGGGCCGCCTCTGCTTCGGGGGGCCCGCGCCCGCGCCCCCCCAGGGCGGCGGCGGCGACGAGGAGGAGCGGCTCCTGCGGGGGGGGGACGACGAGAGCGCGCCGCCGGGTGGCGTCGCGCGGAGGAGCTCCGGCGGCCGAGCGCGCGTCTCCGCGGCCTCGTGGCGCGTCTTGGCGCTGGGCGTCCTCCGCTTCGGGCTTCTTTAGGCGGAGGTTTCCCTGCCGGATCCATACCCGAGGAGGAGGAGGCCGAGGCCCGGCCGGGAGCCTCCCTCGCCACCGCCGGGGCGCATCGCGGGTCAAAATGGGCCGGGGGCTGCGGCTGAGCGGCCCCGGACGCCTCCCCAAACCTACCCACCCGCGCTTGGGGAGCTGGCGGCGGCCCCAAGGACGTGCATTTCCTTGGCAACTGTTTGGGTGTCTTGGTGGGTCTCTGCAAGCTGTCGAGATGGATGGACACGAACCCCGTGTAGCCTTTCTGTGAACGTGTGAATGGCCACAATGCGGGTTTAAACGTGCACGTAATAATAATAGGATTAAAGGCCTTGCATTAAAGCGAATTTACATTTCAACGTCAAAATGCTTTTCTTTTGGGGGGCAGGGGATGTCACCTTCCAACAGGTGCATTTTACCTGAAGTGCATTCATCGATCCTCCCTCCTTTACCCCCCTAGAGCTGCTTTGATATTTTCTAGATATGGCAAGCAGGCGAGTCATCTGTCTTATGGGTGTGTGCACCGCAGGCTTATGCGCAGGCTTTTCCTGGTGTGAACCGGACCAATGCGAATCTGCCAGAGTGGTGGTGACATTGTCAAGAATTCGTGAGCGACAGTGAAAATGGATTTCCCAAGATGCTTGCGATAAAGCCAGTAGATGTAGGTGACCTGATCCTGTTGAAATAGAGCCAGTCAAAGGCTGTCCTGAGGATTTGGCTCCTTGGATCCTGACCTTTCTAGCCTGGCTAAAGCTTGAGAATTGCTATTGCCACAGTCGCTGGAAATTCAGCCTTTGAGCTGGAGGGGAGTGGCATTCTCCGTGGGAACAGTTGCTTCCTTTGCTTGCAGAAAGAGCTGTGTTTCAAGAGAGCATTGCTGCTTCGAAGGGCATAAGACTGGGAATGCAAACCCACCCCTTTACTTGTATGCCCATCCCTCCCCCAGTGACCTTAAGCAAATGGCCTTGTCTGTTGCTGCCTCCGCCAACTGGATTGCGTCTTGATGGTCAGTTTCTCAAGAGGTGTGACTACTTTTAAGCTTTGCAAGCAGGGGGACCTCCCTGGTGTTCCCCAGACTGTTTCGAACCTCTTGCGATGTCTAAACCGTGTCATTCATCAGGTTAAGGGCACAATCATATGCGTGTTTAGACAGAAAAAGTCCTACAACTCCCAGCTAGCCATGCTGGCTGGGGAATGCTGGGGGCTGTAGGCCTTTTTCTGTCTAAACGTGCATAGGTTTGCACCCTAAAGTAACAGCTTAAAGCGTGAAACCTGGTGGTGTGGTCGTCTATCCCCTGATTTGGTTCGCCTGCTCAAATTACAGCCAGGTGGGGCAGGAAGTGTTGCATTGGCCAGCTTATCATTTATGATGTCTCTCCATAGCTGCTTTGTGTGTGGGGTGGGGGGCTATTGGGAGGGGGCATGATTTGGCTAAAATTGGGAGGAGTTAAGGTGGGGGCTTGTGGATTTTATTACAAGGCCTTTTGGCCTCCCCCGCCTTCATAAGTCAAGCAAAGCAACTACAACTCCCCCACCCCCCTGGTCCACTGCTGCTGCACTGAAAACCTGGGGAGAGTGGCAGAGATGGATAGCTGTGCTTGTCTTATCTGCTTTCAGTGCTTGGGTTGGATTTGGAAGCCAAAGGGAAGTGAAGGCAGACATTATGCTGCTGGGTCCTTCTGCCTGAAAGGACCAGTATCCCTTAAAGCCCTGATGTCCATGCATGTAGCCCCGCCTGTGTCTCTCCTCCCCAGTGGTCAGGCCTTATTTGGTGTGCCTTTGTTTAGTGACAGCGAAAGAGAAGGCAGCGTTAGCCTAGGACAGTGGCGTTGAACCTCTTCCAGCCGGAGGCCTGGATTCCATTTTGGAGACGCTCCCGGGGGCCGCATTCCAGGGGTGGGCCGGGGTGAAGGCAAAAGTGTACAGGGGGTACCAAAAATAAAAAGGTAAAGGTGTCCCCAACCAGTCGTGTCCGACTGAAGGGTGCAGCGCTCATCCCCGTTTCTAAGCTGAAGAGCCAGCGCTGTCCGAAGACGCTTCCGTGGTCATGTGGCCGGCATGACTGAACACCGAGGTGCACGGAACGCTGTTACCTTTCCCGCCGAGGCGGTACCTATTTATCTACTTGCAATTTCTTGCTTTCGAACTGCTAGGTTGGCAGAAGCTGGCACTGAAGACGGGAGCTCACTCCGTCACGCAGCACTCGGGTCTCGAAGTGCTGACCTGCCGACCTTCCAGTCTGCAGTTCAGCATCTTAACCACTAAGCCACCATGGCCCCGACCAAAAATACCAGCATATTTTAGCTTAAAGATCTCACTGCCAGCTTTTGGAGAAGAATTCCAACCTATTAGAAATGGGGGGAGGGAATTCAGAAAATCTGGGAAACCATCAAACCATTGGTGGTCAGGTGAAAGGGGCATGGCTATCTTGGGAATCCTGGTGGGCCAGATTTGGCCCACAGGCCTGAGATTCAACATCCCTAGCCTAACACATCCTACATTATGGCTCAGCTGTGGGCAGACTTCAGGCTTTTGAGGTCTGCGTTGGTGTGTTTTACTAGCATCACGAGGTTCCCCAACTGGACCCCATGTACAAAATAGTGGCTTGGGGTGATGGGTAAAGGGTGGAGCCAGATGCAAAATGATGGCTTAGGGGGCGGAGCCAATTACGGACAGGTAAGAGTACAAATCTACATCTGAGCACCTGTCACCATTGTTACACCTGTTGGGGAGTTGGAAACCCTTGTGCCCGTCTGCAAATCATCCAGTGATCCCTCAGCAGATTGTGATCTACTTTAACCATCTTGGTTGTAGCTGAGTGCCAAGATGTTAATTTTCCATCGTCTCTCTGCAGGTCACTCATCAGTGGGGGCAGTGAGGGGGGGCAGATTTATAGCCAGCAGCTGTGCCTGCTGTGCCAGGCTTGGCTAGTTTCTTGTTTCAGTTTTGATCATGCTAGCCTGGGCTACAACCTCCTTGGTCAGTGACCTGTTTTGCTTGATCACTGCAGCCCACCATGGCTTATTTATTTAAACCACAGTGGGTTGCGGCGTTTGCAGGTGCCAGGTTGCTGATTCAAGTCCACCACCGCAGCTTCTTGTGTCGTCTGAACTCGGCGAGGGTGGTTTGCTGGGGCGGGTAACAAACCACCCCCCAAACCCGACAACAGGCTATGGCTTCTGGGTGGGTTGTTACCCACCGCAGCAAACCACCCTCGCCAGGTTTGGAGAACATGAGAGGCCGTGTTTGGCGAGGGTCATTATGAAGAGAGCTTCGGCTATTGGTTGGTATAGAAATGGAATGAACGAATGACTGAATGAATGAATAAATCGGGCCGGCATGCGACTGGCACACTTGAGGTGGTTAACAAGCCACAGTGGCTCATTAACCACCATTGTGTTGTGCAAAGTGTGTGTAGATCGAGACCTCCATCAATTGCTATTCCTTTGTGTATATGTACTTTGTGCATATGTACTTCACCATTTCTCTCTCCCCACCTCCCCCATCTGCCTCGGGCATGTTGTGTATAGAGAATTGTGGGGGGGGGGAGGCTGCTGTGAGCAGATGTGTTGCCCTAAGCACCCTTCTGCCAATTGCTATAAAATCTCTTGAATTATGTAGGTGTGTGGCAAGGGGAAAGCTGCAGAACTGTAGAAAAAACTGTATTTCACTGCAACTTTTATAAAGTTTTTGACAGCACATCTATCGACACTGCTGGTGTTGCTCTTGTGACATTTTGCGAGTCAGACAGAAGTTAGGCAAGCATGCCAAGAATAAACAAAAGGCCCTGCAGAATAAGAACAGCCATAATCAATAAAGGCAAATTGTCCCCATTGCAGTAGGAGAAAAGCAACAAATTGGGTGATTCAAAAGGCCTTCATGCAAAGCCAGGTTTTTGCCTTGACTCCTGGAGACACTCAGGGTTGGGCCCAGGCAGGTCTCCCTAGAGAGGGCATTCTGTAAAGTTGGTGCCACTACTGAGAAGGCCCGGCCCCTGTGGACACGTCAGTTGCCGAGGGCACATGGAGCAGATTGTCTGTTGTTCAATAAAGGACTCAGGAAGGCATGTACTGGAGGAAGTCCTAAAAAGCACCTTGATCCCAAGCTGTATAGGGCTTTTAAAAGGCAAGAATCAGCCCCTTCAGTTGAGCATGTCAATGAACAGGTATCCAGCACAGGGGTAGGCAACCGGGTGCTCTACAGATATCTACAACTCCCACAAGCCGTAAGGTTATGGATGATGGGAGTTGTGGTCCAAAGCATCTGGAGGGAACCAGGTTATGGGATCTAGCCCATGAAAGCTTAGGTACAATAAGATGCAGTGACACCGTTGCTTTTGCTACAACAGACTAACCTTGCTATCCCCGTCTGGAATGTATTTGCAGGGTAGGGAAAACACTGCAAGCTTGATCCCCTGAGCTCGCACAGCCCTTTGAATGATTTCTCCAGTTCTGCCTTACTGGGACTGTTTCAGTAAGGACCTTTCAAATTGTGTGCCTGTTTTCTGTTATTGGAATTTGCTGCTGTGTCCACGCTTTGGCCATAATTGGACATGAGCATTCTGCAATTGGCAACATACAAGTGTGGGATTTGGTAGTGACTGGAATTCGGGCAACCGCAGAATGTCAGCTTTCATTGCATTTTTTTTTTTTTTAAATAGCAAGTTCCTGGTCCTTAAGGCTGTCACAATAGGCTGAAAACTTGGTGGAAATGTGCTCGGGGAACTTTCTGAATCTGTGGAACAGGGGTTGAGGGTGCGCTGAACTAGATTTGGGGGTGATGGAAGCAAGTCTCCACCACACTGCATAGCACATCGCTCCAATCTCTGTGATGAGCTGTAAGCATCGGTAATGCAACATAAGCAAATGTGTTCTTTAGATTTCTTTCTGCATATTTATAAGGCACAGAAAAGCCCTGCAGGCAAGACTCAGAAGCAGAGTGCTGGCGATACAGTCACTCCAACCTGCTTGTGAGAAAGAATCCCCCAAGTCTCTGAGCATGGGCAGAGTGCTTTGAGTTCTCCTCTGCATTGTTATATCCAACTGTTGTGCTACAATTACAGGTTAAGTGAAAGCACTTTGCCCAGGCCCAGAGAACAGGTGGGTGGGATGGGGGGGGCTCATGTGCACGCAGCCAAGTGTCGCTAACACAGTTGTACTTAGGTCAGCATGGGCCAAAGCAGAGAGAGGAAACGGCAGGCCAAGACCACAGCTTGGCATTAGTTGCTACAGCGGGCACAAATTAATGACATAATTGGAGTCGATGTCCCTCCCTTGAAGAGTTTCTTGTCTGGGTTTCATGTCCTGCAGTTTCAGTTGCTGTTACTGAGTGTATATATCACACAGCCTCCAATGGAAGTTTCCCTCTGTGGGTGAATTGCACCTTTAAAGGAAGGGGGCAATTTCTGTTGGGACTGTGACACAGGAGGAAAAGTTAAAACCCCTTCCCTGCAGTCCTGATCTCTCCCCCCTCCCCTGCTCCTGCAGCTGCTATAGGTAAGTTTACAAAAATACATACCATGTTAAAGCATGTCCTTAACGTCATGTGTAGCATGTCCTTATGACACTTAATCCATAAAGTAAAACGTAACACAGATTAAGTGCATCTTAATGCCATTGAGACCCCTCTCCATTCTATCTACAGAAATATGCACCATAAAACATATTTTTCAAATACATGGGGTTGCATCCATTATTAGTGCTACTTAGAGTAGACCTATTGAAATGAATGGGTCTACTCCAAGTATTTTTATTACATTTATATCCCATCTGTCTTCCTCCAAGGAACCCAAGGTGGCTTACATGATCCTCCTCCTGTCCTCTCCATTTTATCCTCACAACAACCTTGTGAGGTAGCTTAGGCTGAGAGTCAGTGACTGGCCCAAAGGCACCCAGGGAGCTTCATGGCCAAGTAGGGATTAGAACCTGGATCTCCTGAATCCTGGTCCAACACTGTAACCACTACACCACACTGGCCTAACACTGGATACAACTCATGGTTGATAGGAATTGGAAAGATAAGACCTCCCCAAGCACGTTGGGGGTGGAGGAATCATTTGATAAAGAGAGCAATATTGACATCTTCCTTCAACAACCTTCCAAAGAACACCCAAAATAAGTAGTCAGGGTCCACCCACCAATCCATCTATATTCAGAAATACAAAAGCCAAGATAGAGGACATTTCTGGAGCCTTGGCAGTCATGGGGCTTCTTCACACTGGGCTTTTATCCTGCGATTGAGATGGCTCCTTCATGGAAGTTTGTGGGCTCTTTACATGATGCCCTGACCCTCCTGCACTGAATGCCTTTTGTTCTGTTTTTAAATAGATCGCAGATCATGAGCTATCAAATTACCCCGTTGTGTTCCGCTTCAGTTTCCTCCGTGAAAAGAGGGAAAGCAGCAAGAAGAGGAGCGAGATCAATGAAAGACATGGAAGACTCAGATATGGGGGAGAAGGAGGGGGAAAGTGGGGGAGGGAGCATGTGTAAAGGGAGTCTGCATTTAAAATGGAAGCAGAAAGCCCCGTTTTAATAGCAGGATTTTAGGGTGGTGTAGAGATGCCCAGCATCTGAAATGGTGCCCCTTTATAGAATCTGTCACTGGGAATGTTTCTACATTAAGGCTGCAACCCTGTGCTCACTTACCTGGGAGTAAGTTCTGTGGAACACATTGGGACTTAGATCTGAGTAGACATGAACAGGACTGCACTGCAACTCAGATCAGTGAAAGATCATGGAAGATTCAGATACAGGAAGAAGGAGGGGAGGAAGCGCATGTAAAGGGAGTCAGGGGTGACCTGCATTTAAAACGGAAACAGAAAGCCTCACGTTAAATACAGGATTTTAGGCTGGTGTAGAAATGCCCAGAGAACAGTTCGGCTGAGCAGGCAAACACTTAGAGGTCGCGGGAGAGCAGCTGCAGTGAAAAATCCAGGTGACTCGTCCAGCAACTCAGCCATCACTTAGAGCCTTTAAGGCTCACTCAGCTGTCGAATGTTGCGCGTCAGCTAGGCATCTCAAGCGGAATCTGGAGGCTTTTCTGGTGGCCATTTCTGTCTGGGTTGCATATGCCGCGCCTGAATCCTGCACACAACGTGAGAGCTCATGGTTATACGGATTTTGCCAGGATTCCCCCCACACACACCTTTCCTTGTGCCTGAGGCAGTAAACTGTGATGTGTGTGCAATATATTACTATGGATGTAGCAAAAGCAACTACAAGTCTTAAAGGTAAAGGTGTCCTCAACCAGTCGTGTCCGACTCTAGGGTGTGGTGCTCATCTCCATTTCTAAGCCGAAGAGCCAGCGCTGTCCGAAGACGCTTCCGTGGTCATGTGGCCGGCATGACTGAACACCGAGGTGCATGGAACTACAAGTCTTACAGCACCTTAAAAACTAACCCATTTAGTCTGGTGTAAGCTTTCATGGACTATAGGCCACTTTGTCAGGTGTGTGGAACATTATGGAGAGTTTCAGGTTTTTTACACAGCACATACAGTCAGGGCCAGAAATATTGGAACAAGGATAACTGTTTTGGCAGTTGGCCTCTGTACACCACCACATTGAAGATGAAAGGAAACACACCCAGTGGGAGGGAAGTCAGAACTTTCCGCTGTAATTCAAGGGGTTGGACAAAAGTGGGGCACTAACCATTCAGGAAGGACAGCCAGTGGCATACACACACACCCATCATTGGTGGCTCATAAGTAATGGAATGAATGGCTGACAAGCAGCTGCATGGCCAGGTGTGGCCTGTTTCCTGGGTACCCCATGACCAATCAAGCAGATGAAAGGCCTGGAGGTGGTTCTGAGTGTTACATTTGCATTTGGTAGCTGTTCACTGGAACTTCCAACATGAGGTCCAAAGAGGCGTCCATGCGAGTGAAGGAGGCCATCATTAGGCTGAGGAAACAAAATAAACCCATCAGAGAGACAGCAAAAACAGTGGGAGTGGCCAATACCACAGTTTGGAACATCCTAAAAAAGAAGGAATTAACTGGCAGGCTCAGCAACAGCAAAAAGCCTGGCAGACCACGGAAGACAACTAAAGGGGATGACTGCAGAATTCTGCTCATGGTGAAGAGGAACCTTTTCACAACATCTAGCCAGGTCAAGAATGCTCTTGTGGAGGTAGGCATGTCATTGTCAACATCTACACCCAAAAGGCGGCTTTATGAATGTAAATACAGAGGCTTCACAACAAGGTGCAAACCACTGGTAACGCTCCAGAACAGAAAGGCCAGATAAGTCTTTGCCAGCAAATACCTAAAAAAGCCTGCCCAGTTCTGGAATAAGATTTTCTGGACTGATGAAACAAGATTAACTTGTACTGGAATGATGGGAAGAGAAAAGTATGGAGGAGGAAAGGAACAGCTCATGATCCAAAGCATACCACATCATCTGTCAAACATGGTGGAAGCAGTGTTATGGCATGGGCATGTATGGCTGCCAATGGAACCGGGTCACTGGTGTTTATTGATGACCTGACTGCTGATAAAAGCAGCAGGATGGATTCTGAAGTATATAGGGCTATGCTTTCTGCTCGGATTCAGCCGAATGCTGCCAAACTGATAGGATGCCGCTTCATATTGCAGATGGATAATGACCCAAAACATACAGCAAAAGCTACCCAAGAGTTTCTCCAGGCAAAGAAGTGGGATGTTCTTCAATGGCCAGATCAGTCACCTGATCTCAACCCAATAGAGCATGCTTTTCACTTACTGAAGACAAGACTGAAGGCAGAAAGACCCACAAACAAGCAGCAGCTGAAGGCAGCTGCAGTAAAGGCCTGGCAAAGCATCTCGAGGGAGGAAACTCAGCATGTGGTCATGTCCATGGGTTCCATCCAGACTTCAGGCAGTCATTGACTGCAAAGGATTTTCATCCAGGTATTCAAGGCGATCCTTAAGTTTGAAATGATGTTGGTTTGTTCCATTACTTATGAGCCACCAATGATGGGTGTGTGTGTATGCCACTGGCTGTCCTTCCTGAATGCTTAGTGCCCCACTTTTGTCACACCCCTTGACTTACAGCTAAAAGTCCTGACTTCGCTCCCATCTGGGTGTGTTTCCTTTCAACCTCAATGTGGTGGTGTACAGAGGCCAACTGCCAAAACAGTTATCCTTGTTCCAATATTTCTGGCCCTGACTGTATATGTTGGTGATGAGGGACTTTATGCACTGTAAAAACAAACCTGAAACTCCATAATGCTCTCTGCATCTGACAAAGTGGACTATAGGCCATAAAAGCTTATGCCAGAATAAATTTGTTAAGTCTTTAAGGTGCAACAAGACTTCCAGTTGTTTTTGCTGTGAGAGACTATCACAGCTTCGCCTCTGGAAATTCTGACTACTGAAAGATCAGAAGCCTATATCTTGGCTTCAGGGGACAAATACTACCGGCCTTACATTTGACTTTCAACTCAAGAAGGGAGAGTATGAGTGGGTTGGCGGGCAGGTGGATGGGGGTGTCTTGTAAAACCACTGGCCTGCTAAAATGTATTTCATGTGGGGTTTCGGTTGTACGGTTTTTGTCTTTGAAACCAATCACAGTTCCCCGTGACATCCAAACTTGGAACTGTGGTTTGCTCTATATCTATCTATTGGAGGTGTGCGCAAATGGCCTCTCAAAATTCTCCACACTATTTGTGGGCAGAGAAACTGGTAGGGATGTTAGAGAATTCCGCCATGGATCCCAGGGGGGCCGAATTCCAGTGAATTCAGCCCCCTGGAATCCGTGGTGGAATGGAGCCCCCCACCCCTCCACCCCGCGAAAGCCCCGCGAAACGGAGTCTACCTGGTTGCGGCTTCTGCTCCGGTGGCAGCGGCTGCTGCGGCCACTGCCGGGCTGCTGAAGCCGCGAATGGCGGCCGTCATTAGGGCCACCATTTGCGTCCCTACGCAGGCCCATGATAGGCTACGTATATATTTACGTATCCTATCACGGCTAAAGCAGGGACGCAAATGGCATCCCCTACGCAGGACGCCATTTGCGTCTGCACCAGCCCGGCAGCGGCTGGAGGCCCTGCTGTGGGTTGGCCCAGCCGGTGGCTCTGCGGCCTGGCCATGGAGCAGAGCCGGCCGGGCAGGATTCCGGGGGGAGGAACGGATCGCCTCCTCCCACCTGCGGAACCCGGTGGAGCCAGGTAAGCGGGGTTTCGTACACCCCTAGAAACTGGGGGGACAATTTCACCAAATTTCTCCTAGGGGAGGAGAAATTCTCCAACAGTTTCTCACAGGTAGGGCTGACCATCGGCAGGGCTTGTCGCACAACTTTTCTTCTTCAGGGTATTCCTTCTTTGTACTGACACTGCAACTGGAAATAGCAGCAAAAGTGTTTACTTAGTGTCGTTCTGGGGCACTGTGTGTGGGTGGGGAGGAGGGCACCACAAAAGTGGTGGAGAAAACTTGGGGTGGCCAATACTGCAGTGTGTCTTTTTTGTTTCTGTTATACATCTTTCCATTGCTCTGCAGCCTCCTGGGCTGCCTGCACTTCTTGATCTGAAAAAGCCCTGTGGGAAGATTCATCTCAAGTCGTCTTCCCCTGGGCTTTAACTGAAGTGCAGGAACCCAAGGAGCCAACAGGCTGCCATCCATCTTTCCGGATGAGTATACAACAAAAGAAAAGGCCACTCACACACATGCCTCTGCCATCTCATAATCAAAGTAGCTCATGAGAATTTATCCGAATATATCAATGCTGTGCATGCTCTGATCTAGCAAGGCGCGTCATGTATTCTTAAGCAATTGCACATATCCAGGCTTACTTAGCCTGAATCGGTTCCAAAGATGTGGAGCGTGTGGCTCTTTGGTAAATTTAACACACTTTGGCCAGATTGCTGGGCTTCTAAAGGTGTACCGCACAACCCACTAGGGTCATGCACTCCGAGTAACAATGACAGTATCCCATGTGCTCTAACTGGGCCAAATTATCATTTTGACCTGGATATCTGGACTGTCCTGACTACTCCGCTTTTCAATAAAAACGAAAAGCCAAACCCAAGCATGTGAAAAGCCGTGATGGGACTTATTAGAACTCTGGCCTGATATAAACCAAGTTCCTGCATTCAGATCTGTGTGAAGAATTAGGCTGATGCTTTTACTGGTCAAAAAATACAGAGATGGGTAAACTCACCGCAGGTTGCAGACCCGTACTTAACCTGGATCAGATGCAGATGAGCTGGAACTAGTTTTAAGCTAAAAAGGGCCATTGTCAGGACTGGGAAGAAATGAAAAGAAAAAGAGGAGGCATATTGTACACAAGGAGGGAGTAGATATAAGGGGTGCGCGTGTGTGATAGGGAGTTGTTACTACAGTTGCTCCCACCTGGTGCCCTCCAGATGTGTGGAACTGCAATTCCCATTATTCCTCATAAATATTTGGGAGAGAAGCGTCAAATCCTTCCCCCACCCTCCTTTTAACCAATGGTGTAGTGAAAAGTGATCGCAAATTGATATGGTGTTTTGCTGTTGTCATTATCTTCTTGTTATTGGTGTTGTGGTTTGTAGCCTCCCCCTCGTTTTTGTTTTGTTATAATTGCAAATACAATTTAAAAAAGCACATTCCTGGCTAAGCATGGAGAGACATCTGGAGAACATCGGTTTGGGAAAGGCTGTGTTAGTACCATACAGCTCAGCTTGAGAAGTGAGGTGAGATAGGATAGCGCTCTTCAAGTACCTGAAAGGTTGTCACAGAGAGGAAGGCCAGGATCTCTTCTTGATCAGCCCAGAGTGCAGGACACAGAATAGCAGGCTCAAGTGACAGGAAGCCAGATTCCGGCTGAACATCAGGAAAAACTTCCTGTGAGAGCAGTATGACAATGGAACCAATTGCTCAGGGAGGTAGTGGGCTCTCCTACACTGGAGGCATCCAAGACAAGGCTGGACAGCCATCTGTCAGGGATGCTTTGACTTGGATTCCTGCATTGAGCCGAGGGTTGGACTTGATGGTCTTATAGGCCCCTTCCAACCCAACTATTCCATGATTCTATGAGACTGAAAGAACTGGGCATACTTAGCCTTGAGAAGACTGAGGGGAGATATGATAGTGCTCTTCATTTACTTGAAAGGTTGTCACAGAAAGGAAGGCCAGGATCTCTTCTCGATCATCCCAGAGTGCAGGACATGGAATAATGGGCTCAAATTACAGGAAGCCAGATTCCGGCTGAACATCAGGAAAAACTTCCTGTTAGAGCAATACAACACTGGAACCAATCACCTAGGGAGGTGGTGGGCTCTCCCACACTGGAGGCATTCCAGATGAAGCTGGACAGTCGCCTGTCAGGGATACTTTGACTTGGATTCCTGCATTGAGCAGGGGTTGGAATCGATGGTCTTATAGGCCCCTTCCAACCCAACTATTCCATGATTCTATGATTTGAGTAAAATGATAAAAATTGAAATTGTTGCTACGGTGAGCCATTTGTTCCATATTCCAGAACAGCCTTCCCCAACCTGGAATCCTCCAGTGTTGGATTACAACTCCCATGCTGGCTGGGGATTCTGGGAGTTGTAGTCCAACACCCCTGGAGGACACCAGGTTGGGGAAGGCTGTTCTAGGGAGGCTTCTGCTTTCATGCAGACACCTGGCAAAGATGTAACTGGGCCTAATTATTGTTCTGTCCTGGGTAGGGATGTCAGAGAAATCTGCAGTGGAATCAAATGACTTTGGATTTCTATGGATCTGACCTCTGGATTCCTCAGCAGACCGGCTTTTCCCGAGTCACATGGATTCTGCAGACTTGCAGATCATTTTTTTTCTTTCTTTCTGGAATTTTATGCAAATTTAGCGGCAGAAAAATACATAAAATAAACACCAGCCAGAAATGTGCATTTCCCCCATAGGCTAAAGCATGAAAATGTGTATGGGGGGGGGGATTTGTGCATTTGTGGGGGGATTTGCTAATTTGCTCAAGTGCGAATTTGCGCAAGTTCAAGAAATTGGAAAAAAACTGATTTCATCAATGAGTGGATGACAGAACAAAAGACACCTGACAATCTGTGAAATGTAGATGGAACAGATTTTACAAAATCCATACGTCCCTAGTCCTGCATATTCTCTGGAGTCTCTTGAGTATACAGCTTTCTAACTAAACCAAGACCAAAACAAACAAACAAACAGGAAGGGGTGTGTGGAATCCCCATGCATGTTAACCCCCCCCCCCAAACTAGAACTCAAAATAGTGTGGCGTTGTCTGGGATTCCACTAAGTCCTGCTGGCTGACTCCCCTCCCAACAAGTAACGAGAGCTTGTCCCTGAGTTAGCTCTGGAATCACCTAGAACCTAGACGAATCTAGATTCATGGGTATAGGGCAATCCAAGGTGCAGCAGCCTTGCTTTTAGCCCCTGGCTTCGCAGCCTGTCTCTTATTGCGTAGGTTTCTCTTGGAAGCCATTGCTACAAAGACGCACCTGGGTTTGCTGCTATTCACAGCAGAGCATCGTTTCAGAGTAATGGGTGGCTGGGAGACCACAGCGGGGAGTGGGAGCTTAAGAAGTGGAGGTAGGTTTTGGGGGAGAGGAACACTAATCAGCAGTGGAGTCTTGGAGGGGGGAGCTCTGTTGACAAGAGGAGGAGAAGAGGCAGCAATGGAAAGCAAAGGCACAGTTGGTCTTCCATATTCATGTTGGGGGTGGGGCAACGGAAGATGCAGCAGTTGTGTGTGTGTGTGTGTAAGTATGTATGCACTACTGGGAAACATGAGTCATAGAAAGCTATAGGGCTTAAGGGAGGGGTGCTGCTGGAGGACGAACAATGGCTCCAGGCTAGCCGTCTTTTAATCTGCATGCATCCCTTTGGTTGCATTTCTTTTTCTGTCCTCCTGTCATACCACCATCTATTTCCTCTTCTCCCATGCCCAAAGAGGATGGCTCAGACCTGCCATCAGCATACAGCAGCCTTCTCCTAACCTGATGCCCTCCAGTTATTTTGGACTACAACTCCCAGCCTCCTGACCACTGGCCATGCTGGCTGGGGCTGATGGGAATTGTGGTCCAACACATCTGGGGGACGCCAACTTGGGGGAGGCTGGCACACAGCATCTTCAGGCTCCTGCTTGTGCCGTGGCTGATTCCTGCTACGCACCAACAGCTTGCTGCCCCAAACATTTCCCAGAATGCCTTGGAGTTATGCCACATCAGGGGCATTGTGGGAAATTGAAATAGCAGCTTGTTGCCGAGTGCTGCCGCTACGTGAGCTTGCTGGGTGGGGCGGCGGTGTCGAAAGGGGCCGATTTGAGGGCTCCCTCAGACTTGGGAGTTGGGCCTCAGATGGATGGCGCAGGGAGGTACGTAAGCTGCGTCTGTTTTTAATCACAGACTCAATTAAGAATGATGTCTAGATTGCTGACAGCCAAGCAGGCCTTGTTAAACACCTTCTGGTCTTGGAAAGCACTGCAAGCCAGATGTTAAGAAAAAGTTCCATCCTTGTCTTTAACAAGGTGGTGGTGGAGAAGAGTGAAAGAACATGCATTAAACATCTCTCCAACCCAAGATGTGGTCACGGGGGCTCCCTCATCTGTGGAAAGGCAAGCAGGGTCTTGGCAAGGATTATCCAGAGGCATCTATTAATAACATCCTGCCACTGCCCTGGGAAGAGATGAGGCGGATGGCTCTAGCTTTGCTCTGGCATGCTTCAGGGGTGCAGGGCAGGAAATGGACGTGCCGGGAGCAGCCCAGATAGGACAAATCGGCTCACGTTCATGTCAGCTTCAAACTGGCAAGCACACTTCTCAGAGAAACATTTGCATCGGGCAGCAATAAACACCATCTTACTTCCCCATGAGTTGATGATATAGCTGCAGCACTTTCCTCCCCCACCCACCCCTTTTATTTCTTAAAAGTAGAATTAACTGCTTCTGCCCTTTCGGATAACAACGATCAGATAGGGCGGCATGATTTTTCCCCTCTTTCCCCATCAGCTTTATACAATAAGCACATTCCCCACAGCAGAGTAAATAAGGAAAGCAGTTTATAGATAAATACATTAAGGTATTCTGTTCAAACCCCTCCCACCTCTTAGAATCAGAGTCCCTAAAACTCCACCAGTTTGATATTGTCCCAAAGACCCTCTTGGCACGATCAAACTCCTAAGTCCCTATCTCGATTTGATACTATACATCACCTGAAAGGGTTTGTAACTGCCCTGAGCTTTAATCTTGTATATTATTAAATGCTTTTTAAAGCCTCTATGGTTGTTTAACATTGCCCAAGAAAATTGAATTTTACAACACATGGTATAGAAATAAATTACACTATACAAACAACACTTTATACAGCCTCATGCTAAATCAAGTTTGCTCCGAGTGCATGTATATTTAGAGACCAAACACCACTCCATGCCAACAGCCGCTAGTCTGTGCTGTGTAAACGGCGTTAAGGTCTGGAGGATTGTCCGCTGCTTCCTAGTTTGAAGTGCTGAATCCATTGGGCTCTATCCAGACATACAGGTTACTGCAAAGTACATGCTGCAATAGGTGAGAGCAGAAGGGAGAGAGAAAAAACCATCATCAAAATGAATCCACGTAATAGTTTTTCATTTTTCATTGTTTTATATGTGGTATTGTATTTAAAATTCTTATTATTTATTTTTCTCGAACAAGCCAACTCGAGAACCCGTGGTTTATTGTTGGGTAGTTCAGGGTGGTTAACAAGCCACGCTGCGAAAGATGTCCTGGCTTCAGACAACACGCTAACCCATGATTCAACAAGCAACACACACTCAAACACCAAGTATAGGTTAGCATGTTGTGTGAACCCAGTCACTATATTGTTCCCTGGGAGAGATGAAAACTGCTAGAATGGGTTTGTTGATATAGAGCAAAACAGGTGCCTGAATTTTTGGACTCTCCTTGGGGACTGTCATGATGTGTGCCTGCATTTCAAAATCTACCACTATACCACTGACTCATAGTGAACTCATTCTCCAAGTGTGGGCCCTTTTGCAGCCAAAACAGCGCCATCCACACACAAGACAGACACATCCATGGGCTTGGGGGAACCCGAGGTTTGTAGAAGCACAAAAATTATTTGAGGGGGGGGGGGAAGGAAGGGAAGGGGGTGGGGGGAAAGCACAACAGCAATGACTCCAAAACAGTTCAACGAGGCCTGAGAATGCTCAGTGGCTATGAAATGCCAACTGATTGCTGGAGGAAAAATCAGAAAAATGGAGAGGGATTGGGGGAATGGAACAGAGTACCCTGGAAAAGGGCATGGCTGACTGGATGGCCGGAACCCTAAACAGGAGCCCTCCACACCTGGGGCGTTGCTAGGCCTGGGCACACGAGGACCTGACCCTAGATCTATTTTCCGGACCTAAGCCCTAGAGGCCTGAGTGTCCATTGGTGCCAATGGGGGGGTCATTTTATCAGCATAATGGCCACACTGGGGGAAATTTCCAAAGGGGGCTGCAGCTGGGGAGGCAAGGGCTAACCCTCTCCTCCCCACACGCTGCAAAGCCCCCTCCCCCATCCTCCCTGCACGGCAAGTGAGCTTTTTCCAAAGATCTTCCGAATGGTGCCTAGGGGAGGGTTTTTCCTGGAGTGGATTTCCAGGGGGATCACACTTTGGGAGGAGAGGGTTTACCAGTGGGGGCTGGTGGCTCCAATGTCAGTGGGATAGTGAATCCACTCTGGGTGTCAGTCAGAACTCCAAAGGCACTATCCAAGGTGCTTCCCCCATTGTGGAGATAGGCTTCAGCACCTTGGATAGCTCCTTTAGAGTTTTAATTGATTCTGAATGAAACCCGGAGCAGATTCACTGCCCCACTGACATCAGAGCCAGAAGCCTCCACCGGGGTTAACCCGTCCCTGTGCAATATGCCCTCCACAATTCCCCCCTCCAGACGGCAATTAAACTTAAGGAAAAAACCTTCCATTGGGCCTGAAACCCTAAAGTGCCTCACAACACCCCTGTTCTGCTGCATATTTTGCTGAAATTCCCACTTGGAAGTCTGGATTAGCTGTATACTGTCGAATGTGAGCAAGCCAAAAAAAAGGGGGAATGCAGAAGAAATGTAACGAGTAGCCACTGGCTGGATAAAATGTCAGCTATGGTCAGGATGATGCCAGGTGGACACAAATCTGAGAGACAAATACTACGCCTTAAAATATTATGCCTTAAAGACAGCGAGTTACAGAATGGACCAGAGAAGCCACGGAACTGGAAGATCCATGGTGCAAGGGGCTAAATCGGTGTCAAGCCACTTGGCAACAGGAAAAACAACAACAACTATTAAATCCAGGAAAACAATTCGGTGTGAGTGTGTAGGAAAGTGGTTTGCTTTGTGGCACTGGGCTGCTGCTGGCCTGCCGGGCTCCCGTGGCTATCTCATTTGACTTTTCTGGGCTCAAGAGCTTATTGCAAGTGAAGATGAAGGATTAATATAATCATCATCGTAAAAAAGCACCCTCTGTGCCTCTGGGGGAGATTTTTTTTAAATGTCAAATGTGATTTTCTTTCTCCACCCAAAATGAAAATATATTTTGCTTTTAAAAAGTAAATAAGATCTCTGCTCCTCTTCTTTTACTGCATCTGCTCCTGACACACAGCATCAAGCTGCCAAAAGCCAACCGTCCTCTCTTTGGTGGATCTGCTAGTCTCTAACCTCTTCTCTTCCCTTGTAAATATGAAAGCTGAAGCAGCAGTGAGGGAGAGGGAACAAACATTCGATATACTCAGCATCAATCCAGTTCAAGAGGAAGATGCAATTGCTCTTGGTACTATAGGCGAATCAAGTTTTCTGGAGGATTGAACTGTAGCTTCTCAGCCACTTCTCTGTTTGAGACAGCAGGGTGTCTGGAACTCAGAATAACTACAGCATTTTAGGGCACAATCCTATGCATATTTACACAGAAAAAAGTCCTACAACTCCCAGCATTCCCCAGCCAGCACGTAGCACTTTTTTCTGCCTAAACATGCATAGGATTACACCTTTGAGCTACAAGAACGTTTGTCCTCCTTTGCAACTGGTCAGCTTACAAGCTGCTTGGTGTTCCTCTGCCTATAACCAGCACTTCACATGCCAGGTGGAGGACCCAAAAGATAAGTAGATGCTCTTTGCGTGTCAAGCGATGTTTCGGAGAAGAACTGTTTGAACTCTCTCCCTGCTGCATGGAGCTCCAACAAACTTGTAAGCTGATCAGTTGCAAAGGAAGACAAATGTTTTTGTAGCTTAAAGGTGTAATCCCATGCATGTTCAGACAGAAAAAAGTCCTACAACTCCCAGCATGCCCCAGCCATTTTTCTAACCCTTTTAAAGCTATCCAAATTGGTGGCCATCACTACGTCACGTTGCAGGAGGAGCTCTTGAGCTCTCCAAATACCCCAAACTCCACCAGGATGCATTTTGCTCAGGTCTGATGGCTGGAGGTTGTCTCTATCAATGCCTACTAACCATCACAGCTAAATGGAACCTCCACAGTCAGGGGCTCTCTATCTCCAATTAACAGTGGCTGGTTGGCAATTGAGAAAGAGGGCTGTTGCCTTCATGTGGGCTTGTGGGCTTCCAGGAAACATCTGCCTGGCTATGGTTTGAAACAAGGGAGAGGCTGTGGCTCAGTGGTAGGGCCTCTGCTTTGCATGCAGAAGGTCGATCCCCAGCATCTCCAGTTTGGGCTTGGAAAGAATCCTGCCTGAAACCCTGGAGAGCCACTGCTTCCAGTCAGTGTCGACAATACTGGGCTGGATGGACCAAGGGTCTGGCTCAGTCTAAGGCAGCTTCCGATGTTCCTAGAATGTTGGACTGGATGCATCTTTGATCTGATCTAGCAATAGTGGCATGTGTGGGTGTGGGGGGGTGTCCTCCTTTTCTAGATCTGCTCCGAGTTTCCAGAAGAGAACCCGAGAGAAAACCAAAACAGACACCCATTCACAAGGACATAACTCTATGCGCATGACACTTTGTTGCAGGGGCTGTGTGCAAGAGGAGGAGGAGGCATGAGTCTTCTTTATAAAGTAAAGTCCCAGGCATGTTTTTACCCAGCTGGCTTGCCCTTCAGCTCCAACTCCAGTGGAGGCTGGTGGCTCCGACGTCAATGGGGCAGTGAATCCACTCTGGGTTTCAGTCAGAACCAGTCAGAACTCTAAAGGAGCTCCACACCTTGGATAGTTCCACTGTTCTTCTCGTCTAAGCCAAGTCTGATTCCACGAAACAAAGCCAAAGCAATTCATGGCTATCCCCCCCCCCCCCCGCTTCAAAGTGCTGCTTCTCTCGTGGGCCTTTTGGACACCTGCCTGCCCCCACCCTCCTGAACAAAGCGAGGAGGGAGGCGCCCCCCTGTGATCTGTCAAGCATGCAGGACCTCGGATGGATGGGCAGCTCCCTCACCCTGCCTCGTGATTCAAGCCCTGTTTGGTATGGAGGGGGGAAAAGGGTCGTTGCCACAGTGGGTCTCTCTTTTACCCCTTCCTCTGGTGAAGCTAACTGCTTCCCAGGTGGATTAAAAGGGGGGCGGGGAGGACCTGCATGGCTGCATATTCTGATCAAACACAAAAGAGACGGAGATTAGCGGCTACCTGATGACTCTCCCAAGATGTACGGAAGGAGCCACACACAAAGGTCTCCTACCTTGCTGGAGAAGAAGACAGGCACCGGCAGCCCCCTGCATTCCCCCCACCCCTGCCCGAGGTTTTGCTCCACTATACTTGGCACATGCTTACTAGAATGGGGTCTCTCTCTCTCTCTCGTTATTAAAACCGAATGGGGTCCTTCCATGCGGCTGACTGGTGGGAGATTCAGGACAGATCAAAGGAAGGACTTCTTCACACAGCGCACAGTTAAACGATGGAATTCGCTACCACAGCGATGGCCACCAGTTTGGATGGCTTTGAAAGGGGGTTAGACAAATTCACGGAGGAGAAGGCCATCAATGGCTACTACTCCTGATGGCTATATGCTCTCTCCAGTATCAGGGGCAGTATGCCTATGTAGACCAGTTGCTGGGAAACATGGGCAGGAGGGTGCCATTGAACTCATGTCCTGCTCGTGGGTTTCCGGTAGGCAACTGGTCACCAATGTGTGAACAGAATGGTGGATGAGATGGACCCTTGCCAGCATGGCTCTTCTGAGGTTCTTAAGTTCTCTATTCACATATTGTTTTCTTGTTGGTCAAATGTATTTATTTCTTTATTTAACATGTTTTTAGGCTGCCTTTAAGGGTAGAACCCTCTCCATGTTGGGGTGCTTGGGAACATAGGAAGTTGCCTTATACCAAGTCAGACCATTGTTTCATCTAGCCCAGTATTGCTGGGTTTCAGGTTTTTCTAGCCCTATCTGGAGATGCCAGGGATCGAACCTGGGCCCTTCTGCATGTAAAGCAGGTGCTCTACCACTGAGCTATGGCCTAGGGTCGACCCGCCCATGAAGCAGGGTGAGGTCAGCCTCCAGTGGATGCTCCGGAGAGCCCTGCCAGCTGCTCCCCTGCTGTGGCATTCACTGCAGCAAGAGAGCGGCCAGCAGGGCTCTCTAGAGCAGCTGCCCACTCTCTTCTTCTCTCCTCGCTCACGGCTGCAGAGCTCTTGCAACAACCCTGCAGCTGCTTCTTCCGGCCCTGCAGCTCTCTATAGAGCTGACGCGGCAGTAAAGGTAAGGAGGGCGAGGGACAAGGGAAAACAGTGTCTGTGTCTTCTCTCTCACCTCAGCTGGTGAGACACCTCAAAGCGGGTCTGCTACGGCTCCTCCCTGCCAGCAAGAGGGCTCCAGCAGTACCAGTTAAAAGGCCTTATGCAGCTATTCTGCTTTTCCTCCTTAACAGATTTTTGGTGGTAAGATAAAAAAGCTGAGTGAAGCATGGGGAAAACACGGGAGGGTTACAAGAGGAAGCCATCAGGTGCTTCTAGACAAGGCTTTTATTATGCCATCACCCTGCCTTGTTCATGGGATTTTATGTGGAGTCCAAACGAGATCATCTTCAAGTTGAAACTTTCCTGCATTTCCCAATGCAGTTGGGAAATGCAATGCTGCATTTCCCAATGCCTACATTTCTTACCAAACAAAAATCAGTTAAGGAAGACAAAATGAAATAGCTCCACAGCGCCTTTTGATTGGCAGGGCTTGTTGCCATCTGGATCCCCGCAAAATTCTGTGAATGAGGCAGGGTGACTGCACAGTAAAAGGCACGTCAGGAAGCATCTTTGATCTCCGCCACTCCACTGTAGCAGCACAAGTGATCCCCAAGGAGATGGGGGATAAATGTTTTCTCCTTACGACGTCCTCGAATTGGAGAACATTCGGCGGAGTTAACTCTCCTCTGAGAGCAAAGCAAAATAAAATACTGCGTTATTTGCACAAGCACAAGTTGCAGTTGACCCATTTCTCTTCCAGCAAAAATAGCATGTGTGTGAGAGAAGTGTTACCACTGATGGTCTATGAGGCGGGGGGCTCTAGAAAAAAAACACAGAGTCAAATCGGGCAGGGTGTTGTGTGTTGTGATGGTGGTGGTGAAGTGTGTGAGGAGGTACCAGGGAAGTGACTGAGCTGGGATTATATGCAGACCCATGCTCCCAGCAAAAGTGTAATTATGTGTGTGAGTTTGGAGAGAGAGAGAAGAAAGGAAGGAAGGAAGCAAGGAAGGAAGGAAGGAAGCAAGGAAAGAAGGAAGAAAGAGAGAGAGAGGATAGAGAAGAAAGAAAGACAGAGAGAGAGAGAGAGAGAGATTCAATTAATTTGTCCATTTAGGAAGAGATTCAATTAATTTGTCCATTAATTCCATTTAGGAATTAATTAATTATTAATTAATTAATAAATTAATTCCCCATTTAGGAAGCCTACAGTAATCAGAATCAGAAAAAAGTGCTACGAAATTGTTCAATTGTATGACAACTGAACAATTTCCTAGCATCAAAACTCTCTGCCCATAGAAAGTTACCATTTCAGTCTAACATTTCGAGCCCACCCTTCTCTGTGCTCTGTTACTTTTTTATGTTCTAGGAGCTGTTTTCTTTATTGTTTTTATTCCTAACAACGTTTCCCACTTGCATTCCAACGTTAACAGTCCAGGAGGACCGTACCACATGCTTTGTATGGGTAGATAGTTTTGTTCTTGGCTGACGGCTACTTTCTTTCCTGAAAAAGTGACCGCCAATGGCGATGGAGAGTGGACATCATAGCCACGTCTGACTCTGCTAATTCATGCCCACTTGCCTAATAAAATCGGTTCGCTTGGGCATTTTCGTCTGTGTTCATCTATTATTTTTAGTTATTGAAATCACAGCTGCACCGCCTCTCTATTGAAAACATCCCCAAAGTACCTAACCATAATGGAAAAGAATAATATTAATGGAAAAACACTAATGAAAAATCAGTGGTGAAAAATCAATATAGCACACTAGAAAAACAATAAAAAAGATCAATAGCAGAACACAGCAGAAAAAAAGTAAATCCATCAGGCAGTGTTTTCCTCAGAGGCTTCTACAATGATCAAGCTTTTGCACTCCCACTGAAATATGAGCAGTGATGGAGCCAACTGAACCCTCCTCTCCACCCTCCAGGGAAAAGATTCCACAGCTGTGGCATCACAGTGGAAAAGGCCCAATCCTGCACGCCCATATGCGGCACCTTTGACAGGGGAGAAATGTAGGGCAGGGCTTCAGCTGCTGACCTGTGTGTGCGGGCAGAGACATACAACCAGTGCTGTCGTGGTACATTTTGAAGGGCGGAGTTCAACATGACAGCCCCCCTCCCCCAGCAGTCATGCTCCCAAGGAGAATCCATAGTCACATCCCCAGGAGATTACATCCATCCATTCTGTTTCTCTTCAGCAGAAATTGGACTATTTTTATGGTTTTCCCAAGTTAGTTTGCTTTCAAAACCCAAACAAGCAGTGACATGGAAAAGGTCCCTGGACCACAGACCCAACCACACGTATCCCAAACATGCATGTGCTAAGAGGAACAAGGTGTTGACGGAATGCACACAAGACTTGGGGCAGTATCCAATGGTGATAATCTGCAAACTCAGACAGCGCTAGCAGAGCTCCGCTGAACATTTCCGTTGCGCAAGCGGTTGCCCATCATGCCTGCGCAACCGGCTGTGCAATCCCGTTGCGCAACTGTTTGCACAAATATGATACAAAACTGCTTGTGCAATCACACGTGCATGCACGTAACTTTTGTTGGATTCTTCTCTCATGCACAGTTCAGAACGTAGTTTCTGCTGGCACAATGTCACAGTTGGATACTGCCCTGGGTAAGGAAAAGCACAACACTCACAGCTCCTGACGGAATCCGACGTGCTCTCCTGGCCAAGGGACTCGGCTTCCCATTGCGACTCCCTCATCTGCAGCAAAAGGGGAAGACAGGTCATTTCTCCTGATCTTTGTAAGAACATAAGAAGAGCCCTGTTGGATCAGACCAAAGGTGCATGTCGTCTACTCTCCCCTTTCCCAAAGTCGCCAACCAGGAGCTCACATGCAGGGCTTAAACTCAGTATCCTTCCCCAGCTGTTGCTCCCCAATGGCTCAAATTGAAAGGAAGACTGCATCTGAAAATGGAGGTTCCATACTTAGCTACCGTGATTACGAGCTGTGGATAGATCGAGACTTTATCTAGGCCAGCTGTCCTCAACCTGGGTCCCTCCAGATGTTTCGGCTGGCAGCTCCCATCAGCCCCAGCCAGCATGGTCAGTGGTGGGGATGATGGGAGTTGGGGGCCAAAACTCCTGAAGGGATGCAGGTTGGGGAAGGCAGACATAAGAAGAGTTCTGCTGGATTAGACCCAGGATCCATCAAGTCCAGTATCCTGTTTCTGACAGTGGGCAACCAGATTGCCCTGGGAAGGCCCCAGGGAAGGCATGAAGGCAATAACCCTTCCCCTCTGAGGCTCCATCTAGCCTCCAGCAACTATTATTAAGAGGTATACTGCCTCTGAACATGGAAGCTCTATTTAGCTAGCATGGCAAACAGGGATGTAAGAGGAGGCCTGCAAGTCCAGACCAAAAGTCCATCATTCTATTCCAGCTTGATGATCTAGGAAGCCGGGCAAGAGGGCAAGAAGGCCAAGAGCTGGTATTCAGTGGCATATGGCCTCTGAACACGGAAAATATTTGGCTCGTCCAGTATTTGAACCCAGGACCCAGAAACAGGGATCATACTGCTAAACCAGACTTCCTCGACCTGGTGCCATCCAGATGTTTTGGACTTCAGCTCTCAGCGGCTTGAGCCACTGTGGCCAATGGCCAGGGATGCTGGGAGTTGTAGTCCAAAACATATGGAGGGCACCATGTTAGGGGAGGCTGTCCTAGACCAAGGAGTCTGCTTCAGAGGTGGCCTTTTGGGACCTGAACCCAGGACCTCCCACACCCCAAGTGAGAATTGTACCCACGCTGCTCCCACAACAGGGATACTGGAGAGTCCACCTAAGACCAAGCTTCCCCAAGCTGGTGTCCTCTAGATGTGTTGGACATGCTGTCTGGGGATGCTGAGAGTTGTAGTCCAACACATCTGGAGAGCACCAGGTTGGAGAAAGCTGCTCAGTTCCTCAGATATCCCCCCCCCAACCCCGATGCAATTATTTTCGTACTGTCTTAGCCAAGCCTTCTCTGCTGTTCTTGTGATGTCCAGCTGTTGTCAGGATTCCTTTAGTCCCCACTTTACTTCTAAGCCCAAACATACACAGACGAGAGGCTTCAGTCTACAGCTTTTAATCCATTACTTCACAGGGTCATACAGATGCAAATTCTCAGTGACTCTCAGTCTACAAAGGAATGCCTTCAGGGGATCCAGATGGAATTTACGAGAGTTGCCCACCCGCCATCTGAAGAGGGAGGCGATCTGACTAGCCTAACTTAAGGGGGGAGGTCCCCCTCTCTCTCTCATGAGGCCTCTAAGCACAACTTTTCATGCAAGGCCAATTGGGTAGACCATCTAAGTTCCGCCCCTGCCTTCTCTCTCTTGCATCTGGTGTCTATTAGGTCATGCTCCTGGGACCTTGCCTCCTCCTGTTCGCTGCCTCTCACGGGGGTGTGTGTGTGTGTGTGTGTGTGTGTGAGGAGGGACCCTCAAGCTCAGCCATCTGTACGTTTGTAACCTGGGAAGCTGGCCTACTCATATCTGGACTAGCCTCGGAAAACACCTCCCCCATGTCTGGCGGGTCTCCTTCAGAATCTGAACTGCTATCCCACTCCCTGCGCTCAGAAACACCCCTGACAGTTGTGCCCGAACTTACAGCCCACATAAAGCCCAAGCTCAACCCTTCTTCTTCCCTACCTTGATCTGTTCCTTCAGATATTCTGCTCGGGCCATCAGTGTCTGGACCTGCCAACACAAAACCCAAGCTGTCACTCATGTGTGCTGTCAGCTTACGAGAAACAGGAACAGGCGCCTCCATTCACAGCACGGCATGGCTGAAAGGCAGGTGGTGCAGCAACTTTGCTGAAGCTAAACAGGCCTGAGTCTGGCCAGCGCCTGGATGGGAGACCA